>NW_028145204.1:1371371-1994568 GCF_050947405.1 Trichoderma evansii
GCGTTTAACCGGTTGTCCAACCAAACATTAAAAATTATCCCCTTTAAACAACCCCCCCCCCTTTTTTTAAAAATTTTTAAAAAAAATTCCCGTTATGGGGCCCCCCCCCCCCCCCCCCCCCATGCAGGACGCACGTTCGGCGAGCCGCATTCGGAACCGGCGCCTACCGTCGCTGCCAGCGCTCTTTCCCCCGCCAACAGCCCCGCATCAACGGCGTGTTCCGGTGTGGGTAAGAGCGGATCTCGAGACGTGGAAAGAGCGACTCGGGAGCCAATATAAATTCCGGCTTCTCAAGGGCGTTTCTCCCTTTTTTTTCTTTTCTTTCTTTCCCCCCCTTGGGTCACCCCCCCCTTCTGAGAACTACTACTAGGAAGGATAATATTTGAATTTATTACTGGATACCCTTGTGCTATTTACTATTTGTGTCTATCATCTCAATTGAGTGAGCGTGTCAGTAAAATCATCAGACGCTAGCAGCTTCATCATCATCAGCAAATTTCATCATGTCTGCCCCCATCCACTCCGGCTCTGATGCCGCCCAGATCGCATCCACCTGTGCATCGCTCAACATCACCGCCACCGAGTTCGCCGAGCTGCAGAAGCGCGCCACCGCCGCAAAGGCCACCGCCTACTGTCGCTACAGCCGCTTCCGCGTTGGCGCTACGCTGCTGTGCGCTGACGAGGCTGGAGAGGTGGTCTATGTGCCTGGTGCCAACGTGGAGAATGCGTCGTACCCGGTGGGCACATGTGCTGAGCGGGTAGCCTTTGGCACGGCGGTGACGAGCGGCATCAAGAAGTTTAGAGCCATTGCCGTGGCGACGGATATTAGCCCGCCGGCTAGTCCTTGCGGCATGTGCAGACAATTGTGAGTAGTATTTGTTGATTTGGTTTTATAATGCAGTAGTGTTGGTGGCGGTGATATGCAAGGGAGGGCACGGGGAAGATGGAGAGACAGGGGGAAGACTGGGGAGAGTGAGAGAGAGGCTAAATTGGTTCAAGAGTGGCTGGAATAACTAAACTGACCCGATTGGCTACAGCATCCGCGAGTTTTGCTCCCAAGAAACCCCCGTCATTATGTTTGACAAGAACTCAGACTATGCGGTCTTGACGGTGGATCAAGTAAGTCAAGCATCCCTTCAGAGCCCCTGAGCTACCATGCTGCAGCTCAGACAAGCGTCTTCGTGGAACTCATTGAGCTAACACATCCCTTACAGCTTCTTCCTATGTCTTTTGGTCCAGACGCTCTACCGCCTCCTGGCGCCCCTGGATACTAAGATTTGATGTCTTGGCTGTGCTTGACACTATTGACGCCGTGCGGCTGCAACATCCGTGCGGCTACTGCAAGGAGTAACGGGGGGGGACGGAAGGAGACTACTAGTGGCACTAAGCTCGTGCCTGAAGGGATGATTTATGGTTGTTTTTTGTGCATCTATTCTTTTTTAATAATGACACGAAGTAATTTGAGATAATGCATGTCTTGAAAGCCAATTTCCACAATGCAGTGACCACATGCAGGGAGAAAACGTCACTCTTACGATTATCTTGATACAGGCCCTTTGTATGTTTCAATTCATAGTAGTGGAGGAAACAAAATAAGGCATCCCAATCAGGACACCGCAATCAGTCTTTTTGAGGCTATATCCGAGATCATTGCAGGATACGGGGACTAGTTTGCGTGAAGCGAAAAGAAATAGAAAAAATAATTAAAAATTCAACATCCTCCGTGTTTGACTCGACCTATCCGTATTATTCAACCGCCCGTCTGGCCATTCATCCGCAATCTCATATCCATCCCGTAGCGTTCTTCCAAGGTTCCCATGTTTCCATGCTGTACTATATGTAAAATATCGTATGTATTATCTATGTATCGTAAGAAAAATAAGTTGGTTCTGCACAACACATCCAATTTATGTCACACATTTCCCGCTTCTACCATTTGACGAGCTGTTCAGCAATCGTCGTCACCCCCGTTGCCGCCATCACCGGGATTGCCAGTGGAACCAGGGCCGTATGGACCAGAAGTAGACGAGCGAGGGAGGGTTGTAAATGTTGTGGGGACACTGCGAGTGAAGGAGATGGTGTTAAAGTTGGAAGGGGGAGTTGGTTGGCCACCGTTGCCGTCATCACCACCTGGGGTGGATGACTCCGTGAAGCTAATCACTGGAGTGCTTGATGCAATCTGGGTGCTAAAGGTGGTGACGGGAGGGTTGCCATTTCCAGGAGTGGTTGACGATCCAGAGCCAGGGCCACCGGGATTTGAGCCACCAGGGGGGGTGTCATCGTCACAGTCGTCGTCATCACCAGGTGTTGATGTGCCAGTTGGATTAGCAGGATCACTGGTCTGGGCCTTGACGGGAACAGTGGGAGAGCTAGTGGTGGTGGTGGTGGTGGATGAAACATGGTCATTGAAGGCTCCTCCAGGGACGGAGAAGGAAGACGTAGTGGAGATGGTGGCAGTGGGCTGGAAAGGCAGGCTGCTGGTGGAGCTTTGGGTGAATGTCTCAGTGGTGGTGGCACTGGTGGAGCTGCTGTCTGTGGGATCACAGTCATCGTCACCATCGTCAGTTGGCGTGGCGGTGGTGGTGCTGGGAGTGTTGGTCCTTGATGTGAGGGGATCTGATGTGGTGGGATCTGATGTGGTGGAAGCTGTGTTTGACGACGGTCCTGTAGGGAAGAACGTTGTAGAAGATGCTCCCGTGGTAGAGTCACCCGAAGTGGTGCTAGACTGGAAAGGGATGATGGAGCTTGATGTCTCAGTTGTAGACGAGCTGTCAGAGGCGGTACCAGTGGTAGACGAAGCAGTGGACCTGGTGAACACGGTAACAGACGATGAAGTGGCAGAAACAGTGGTGGAGCTCACAGAGTCACTGTCGGTGCTTGGTGGATCTGTAGGGTCGCAGTCGTCTGTGTCAGGAGGTGCAGTCGTGGAAGTGACTCCAGTGATTGTGGACGAGGTCAAGAACTGACCGCCGGGGGGTCCTGACGAAGTGGTTGACGAAGTGCCAGAAGTGCTAGCACTAGTGGATTGAGTAGAGACGCTTCCAGTGGTAGATGCGGTGTTGCTACTGGCAGTGGTGCTGCTGACGATGCTCGAAGAGGTCAAGAATTGACCGCCTGGAGGACCTGAAGAAGTGGTCGATGAAGCAGTGCTGCTGCTAGAGCCAGTACCAGTGGATGACTGTCCTCCAGGGGGAGTAGAGCCAGTGCCGGTTGATGACTGTCCTCCAGGGGGAGTAGAGGAGCCATTAGGAGGCGCAGTTGAAGAAGCAGTGCCTGAAGTGGTAGCAGAGCCAGGGGGAACGCTTCCAGTGGAAGACGAGGTGCCACTGCTGGTGGTGCTGGAAGACGTCAAGAACTGGCCACCTGGAGGTCCAGAGGACGTGGACGACTGTCCACCTGGAGGAGTGGAAGAGCCGGTGCCAGTGGACAACTGTCCTCCGGGAGGAGTAGAGCCAGTGGCGGTAGACGACTGTCCTCCGGGAGGAGTAGAGCCAGTGGCGGTAGACGACTGTCCTCCGGGAGGAGTAGAGCCAGTGACAGTAGATGACTGTCCTCCGGGAGGAGTAGAAGAACGAGTACCAGTTGACGACTGTCCTCCAGGGGGAGTAGAAGACCCAGCAGGAGGATCACTCTTGGTCGACGAAGTGGAAGAGGCAGAAAATGGAATGGTGCTGCTGCTACCACCGATGCTAACTGACGAGGTCACAAACTGGCCTCCTGGAGGTCCACTGGAAGAAGAGCCAAAGGTCTCGACTGAGCTTGAAGACGATCCAAACGTGATGATGGAGCTTGAAGAAGATCCAAATGTGGTGACAGAGCTACTAGGTCCGCTGGGAGTCGCAGTGGAAGAGCGATGACCAGTTGAATGACGACCTGAGGAAGAAGGACCAGTGTGAGAAGGACCAGTGTGAGAACCGCTGTGGGAACTGCTATGGCCTACAGGGGGCGGCGAATAAGGCGGCGGGACATATGGATGAGATTTTGTCGCCGTATTAGACGTCCCTGGAGTAGGACCATTGCTAGGCTGCCCATCATGAGTAGTGGGAGTGACATAGATTGTCGTCGCAATAGTCACTGTCGTGGTGGTGGTGATGCTCAGAGTGGCACACGTGGGTTGCACGAGCCTCTTGTCCAAGAGGACATTGGCAGACAGGTCAATGGCCACTTCCGCCTTCTCAAGTCATGTCAGTTCTCGATTCAAACATTCTAGGTCACCAATCTCAGTTACCCACCTGTTCTGCCTGAGCAGTCACTACAGACAGCAGCCCCGTGGCCGCAGCAAAAGAGAGGAAACGCATAACTATTAGCCTTGCAATAAAAACACACAAAAGATTGATTAAAAAGAAGGAAGTAAAGAGCGAGAAGAAGTATAAACACCCAGCCAGACAACACTGGTGGAAACAATATATAAGGAGTGGACGGCCTGTCAAGCAAATTATCCTGCCCAAACGGTGGATGGACTTGAACAAATTTTACAAGAGGAACACGATGAGGTCCATCATTTATAACAAATCCCCAGCCCCTGCATGGCAACAATTAATGAATCTGGAACCAAATAAGACCTTGGGATGAGCCCTCTGGAAGCAGGGAGAGTACGTCGGATGGGGGACCGGTGTCAATAGTCCACCCACCATCTGCCGTGTGACAGCCGTAAGATTAGACCAGCTGCAGGTGGAAAGGGAGCAAAGGGAGCACATTTCTCGCCCTGCATAGCCCCCATGCTAGAAGGTGAGTGATAGTCAGGGAATAGTTCACGGTCAAGGGGCAGAGTACGCCATATAACAGATACTTCACATGTCAGGGCAATTTGAGATTTAACGAAACCAATTGATTCATAGTACCATCGTCCTGGATAGCATTTTGTGTATCTGTCTGTGTTCATAGCGTAAGCCGTTCTGCCTCTGGCAGATTTGCCGTTGGGAAATGAGTCTTTCTGTTGTAAGACGTAGAATATGCAAAAGGGTATCCGGACCAGAGACACTCTCATTTTAAACGCCCGCTGCGTCTCTGGTCACACAACGAATAAAAACAAGATTTGGCTGAAAACGAGAGAGCCATAAAAAAGGTGGATGCGAAAGCAATATGCATAAGTGTGTATGCGCCAATTTCCGAAATTCCACAAGCCTGTGTCCCGTGCGCCTGGAAGTCGAGTGAAACAAGAAAAAAGACCTTCCCGAACCAAAACATAAAAAGAAAAGAGAGGAAGAAAGTGATAAAAATCCATAAGTCTGCGCACGCTCATATGCTGTATCGTTCATAATTTCAAAACCGCCGCCGCCAGGGCCTTCAATCTTAGTCCTCCCAAATCGTTTCCAAGTCAATGTCGCCACGCCGTTCGGCGCCGCATACGCTCCACCGCTTCCGCTTGTCTTTGGAGCCAAAGGCCATTGTGCGACCACGAGCCGGCAGATCCAGGCCCCGTCCTTTTGCATCCGATGGGTCTCCAGCATCCGATGCCTCAGCCGCAGCCTTTAGCTGGGCCTGTCGTTCCGCCTCGAGCGCCTCCTCCTCGGCGTCAGGAGAGTCGGGGATAGTTTCCAGACTCGAAATGCTGGGGCTACGGGACCTCAACGACGTCGGCGTTGAAGGGACCGAGGAAAGCGTGCCATAGCTACTAGAAAAGGGATCATATGCCTTGTAGAGAGATGAGGAGCTGGAGGTTGGGGTGCTGGGTAGAGCTGGCAGAGAGCCAGTGCTCGATTGGGAGTAATTTCGAATTGGCGACGACGTTCGACGGACCCGCGTCAGGGTCCCATTAGTTGAGACACCCAGGACGGGAGAGCCACTCCTCTCAGCAGGCAGCCGGTCGTGGTCGAGAACTGAGGTGCGCACGGGAGATGTCATGGGGAAAGCTTCATCCACTGGTTTTCGCGGCGTGCGAACTCGGCTGGGGGACTGCGCAGGGCTGGCTGGGCGAAGCTGTGGAGAGAAGAGCAAGTGGCCGGAACCAGTGACGCCAGGCATGGACTGCGTACGACCCATGGGTGCGGCGCCGATGCTAGCAGCGGACCGCGAGCGCATATGGGAAATGCCGGACAGAGGAGAGGTAGTTCGGGGGCGGTAGGGGAGGGCGACCATGGGCGTCCAGGAAAAGGCGTGATTCGACGTCGGACTTGGATCGGTGCTACGTCGCAAGTTCGGCGGTTTTCTGGCAATGTCCAGATCAAACGTGGAAAGCGTATGCGGGCTGTTGACGCGGGCCTTGGACGGCACAGCGCGAAATTCCTCCATGCGCTCTGTCTCAGGAACGGGCTCCATCATGATGGCCTGTCGAACGTTGCATGCGAACAGCCTACGAGATGGCGGATGGCCTGTGAAGCAGCCCTGCTGCGCGAGCGCCCAGGACGAATCTTTGTCGGTTGAAATACGGCGGCAACTGGTGTGAGAGGAAGCTGCATACGGCACAGAGAATACTGTTGGGTCTATCGATGGATGTTGCCTTGGGGGACGGCAGAGAGATATAAATTATCAAACGGTGGAGAGAATTGCGGTATCAGGTAGGTGGATATGAATCAGCCCGGCTGAAGCAGCGCCGGCGGCTAAGCTGAGCGACAAGGCTGAGCTGACACAGAAGTGCAAGCGCGACGGCGTCGCTTCTCAGCGGTTTGTAAGTGGCCAGAGGTCGAGGATGGAGTTGAGGATGCAGTTGAGGTTGAGGTTGAAAAAGCAGAGTTGGCAGCGGAGCAGGCAATGGCCTTTTACCTAGTGGTTAACGGTAGGCCGACATTCCTCTCCTGAGACTAGGGTGTAAACACCGGCAACCGGTCGAAAAAACCGCAGGCCGAAATAACCGGGGTGATGGCGACCAGAGGGATGATGGAGACTCCGAGTGCGGTGAAGAATGGAGAGGTGGGAAAAAAGATGAGCGATGAGGAAAAGATAGACGCCCCTCAAGCGAAGAAGACCCCTTCTTTTGGGGAGAGGCGGCTTCCAATCCAAATTCGGATGCAGGTATAATAGCGCGGAGAAGGCGCTGTTGCGCGCTTATGGACGGCGACGGGACACAGGTTCTGTAGTGCTACAGGTTCGCATGTACAAGCTAGTATCTGCGCTGCTCTGCGCCGCCGTGCATGACTCGCCTGTACTTGACCACACAGGACCATCTAATCTAATCTAACTGGGAAAGTCTTGGCCATGCTTGTCAAAAACAGGTCTAACATGGCCTAGAAGGTGTAGAAGACGTAGACAGGCTACTAACAACGCCACACTCATGACTGAGAGAAATAGGCACTGAGTAATAACCTGCAACCTAGCACTGCACGGAACCTATTCATGCAATTAATTGCAGCGCATTTCACGGATTGACAAATTCATTGATAAGACAAATCGCAATGAAAATACTAACAAGACATCACTAAAACACAAAGAATTTTTCACCATTGCCACTATGGAGCGCCGTCGCGGGCTGGCCGGCGCACTTCGCCATGCATGCCATTTTCAATCTTCATTATTACTCAGCCTGTGTGGCACAAACTCCCAGCCACTCCCTTCTTGTTCATTAAAAGGCGTTAGGACTTAGTATCAAGCCTTTTCGGGCATTCAACGGCGCGCCTTTTTCTCCAAAAATTTAGCATCTCGTCAAAAAAAAAAATTGTCAAAAAGGAGAAAAGGTTGGCAATGCCATTTCTCGCAGTTACCGGAAATGGAGATATCTTGCACGCACACTTTGTAGGGAGCAAATGACTCGTCTCGTGCATGCAAAGCATGGTGTGTAAGCAGCTATAGCTCTTTTTGCGAGGTATCCCGTGCATCACAATAGCAACCAGATATACAGTAGACATGGTAAAATTTTATCCGGATTCTTTTGTCTCTCTTTCTTTCTTTTGCATGTGTATACGATAAACCGCATTTGGTCATCCCGGATGCGTTGAATTCTCTACCAAGTTAAATGTCGATTAAATACATGTAAACTGCTGTGAATAGAGACTCGTGATTAACGTATAGTGTGGAAGCAAGAAATACAGCCTAGACCTCAGATGACCATGACCCATCTACTAATAAATGCCCAAGCTACACAGCCCATTTCGGAGAATATAAAATCTTACTTTAAAAAAGTCCCATCTGGATTCACCAAGGGTGAAAAGACGAGATTTGAAGATTCCTACCCTACACGCAGCGGCAGCTGTGGGGTGGCCATGAAGACCGCCATGCTTTGTCCAACACCACCGTTAGCGGGACAGCCACGGCGTGAAGTGAGTTGACAGCCAAGGCAACTGAAATACACAGAGGAAGAATGCTAAAAGTTCTGTCGACTTCAAGTGCTTATAGGTTGGGATGCCATAATGTCGCATATGTCCGAGTTCCGTCAATAGTCGCTGCCAAGGTGTTGGGAATATGGATCTGTGTTTACCATTCGGGGTATACGAATGTCGCGCATCATGTATAGGAGGATAAGGAGTCTCACATCTCGGGTGATATAGCGAGACTTGAATTTGACTGTTGACAGTTCTTTTATGCGACTCTCATCCAGAGTTATTGATAATGGATAGCAAGCGTCCTGTCGCCAGAGGCAGCTTGACGCACGTATCCAAAGAAAAGGGGATGCTCGGGTCCTATTACTTCGATCCATCGGATCCAATATGTAGAATAGACAAGGCACTCCGAGGGAGGACATATCATCAATCCAGGCTATAATCGCCAGAACCATGGTTGCCACTACCTGTGACTACAAGTGATTCAGTTCCCGTTCCAGCAAGCGATTACAGCAAATTTGTGTCCTTTGTGTCCTTTCAACATCAAAGTGCCTTAATAAGGACTTTAAGAAACTTGAGCTAATATACTCCTTCAGAAGAAAAAAATATATATATTCACATATCCACTGGCAGTTCTGCCCTTACCGGGGCGTGAGAAGCGCCATAGGTGCATTAAAAATGAGAATTTTTCTCGCATCTTGGGGAAGAGCCTCAAATGCATATACAAATACAATCAAATGTCTATCTCCACGAGCAACGCAATCATTCCTTGGGCTGTGAGAACCGCCATGCACTAAAAGACAACATTTGTATACAAGGGATATTACTCCTCCTAGGTTGTTATCTAGTAGCGCCCTGGGGTGGCACTTAAAGGTGGAACAAGCAAAAAAACCATCATGCACAATTACATAAGTGGGATCTCGAGAATAAATAAAAGTAAGTATTCCTATCTAGCAGTGCTTCAATAGCATAGTAGCAAAATAACCCAAGCATTTTGGGACAGCCTTATTCTTAAGGGAGTCTAAATTTAGAAAAAACACTGTATGTCAGTAACACAATTCTAATTTGCATGTTTGAAGTAACATACGCTATACATGATACCGACGCAACATCAGTCTCATTAAGGGACGAAGCCGTCACCGTATTCCCAATTCGAGACTCCGGGGCACATCCATCGGAGCTTAAGTATATATATTAGCTTAGAAATATTTTAATTTAAGACAGGAACTTACGAAAATAGCTGGCAGAACCCTAGGAATGGAATAGGTGCTCGGTGCACCTCGATCGATTGAACATTGCGGTGCCTTTCTCTGCTATTAGATTTATAGAGAAATGAAAAGATGGGTGACTTACAGATCCCCACTAAGAGTGACGCAGTGGAAATAATTATCGATGACAAGGCTATGGCCTTTGAAGTCTTCCTCACTGTATAACCTGGCCTATAGTTATTTTAGTAAGCTTAAGAATATAGAAAAAGGAAAAAGGAAATAAAATACCACGCCTGTTGGAGCGTCGTCATTCCCAAGGGCAGGAGTAGCAAGAGCTATAACACAGGGAAGCAGCTTGAAGAAATGCATGATGGCTGTTGAAAGAGCTTGCTAATAATCAGGTAGTGAGAGATATGTTGGCTCAAGGGTTTAAAAGTGATGGTTGTATTGAAGTGATGAGTGCTCTTAATGATGGGTAGTGATGGCTCTTTATATACTTGAATTTTTAAGACCTCGACTAATTATTTATGTAAGGTTACAGTCGTCTCATATAACACATATCATGCTCAAAGACTAAAAGATAATTTAAACTAATATTACTCCTATGTCTTATATAACGTGTACCAGTGACAGACTGAAGATGATAAGTGATATTATTCCTCTGTCTTATACTGTGTACCAATCACAGACTTGAAAAGCATTAAAGCAGCATCACTCTTATGTCTTATATATGTATATTATACGCACAGACCAAAGATAACTGAAGTACTTCATAATACCGCTCCTTTGTCTTATAATATGCACCAGTCACAGACTGAAAAGCATCAATTACATAATGGTATTACTATGATTTGTCGCCACTGCCGCCGAGCGCTGCGTTCCCTGACTCAAAAGATTTTTAACAAGCAAGCTGAGGCCCCAAGGCCGAGTAAAACATTCCCACCTTTGCCAGTATATACTTTTTAAACATGACAAATAAGTCTATGCTTAACTTGTCATGTCTTTAAGCAACTCTATTATTTCTAAAATATCAGGTAGTGATGATAGAGGCGGCGGATTAAAGAGCACAAGTCCAGCTATCTACTTTCAAAGTTTAACTATAGTAGTGCATGTATCCCCTATTGCTCTTCTCTCTAACTAATTATAGTTCTTCATGTAAGGAGTTAAGAACTTGCATTTCGCAAGGACAGGCGAAGCGGTGAAGCGGCAGGTGTAGCAGGACTATGGAGACAATATGTAGTGTTTCAACATTACAATTGGCGTTTATATTTATGTAGGTATTCTGGTACTAAGGCACGTCTTATTGGGACCATGACGATTGGCCACGTCTTCTAATGCACACAAACATACCAGCGTCCGCTACAGGCTGGTTTTCCCTGTCACCCAAGGCTGCCGATTCAGTCAGGGGCACCAGACCCATCCGAAAAATCAATTGTATGCAAAACCAGTCAAATCGGTTCACGGCCATACAAAATAAAAGCAAAACTGGCCGGATTGTAACGAAGGGGGAAAACGAGCAAAAATGACCTATCCTGTAGCTTACCCTGCAACCTAGTCTGGATGGCAATAGGAAAATAGCTATTCTAAAGGTACTGGCCCTATAGCTTGGAAAATTCCTATGAGCGCATGGGAACAACTCTTTTTTGTAGTAATTTTCCTTGTTGGAAAGCGGGAAACGGGGAGAGCGAAGAATATAACCGCCCGGTATAAGATAATTTGGCTATTCTCCGCCAAAAGTTTGTCTGCTGAATCCCAGTTGTAAATTATTAACGCGTAGTTAGCTCCGACCACCGTATGGCCCCATAAGGGGTTTTCGGCTAAGTCACGGCCGTTAATCTACAAACAAGACGGACCCCAAGTTTCGCGACTGGCCCACAATAATCCCACTAGGCCAGCCTTTCAATGCTCAGCCTTGTCTTCAAGAACATCAACCATGAGCTCTCCCGACGAGCTAGCGAGAGATACGCCTCCGCCCTACAAACGGCGAAGAACCGGCGACACTCCATCCTCACGGTCTAGCTCCCCCGATGTACTGGCCGGGGATCCAGACGACTTTCTGCCTCCCAGGCGGCTGTCGCAGCGCGGCGGCGGCCTGAGCAAAAGTCCAAGCAAGGCGCCGCAATATCTCGATGATTTCTCTCGCTCACAGTCGCTTTCACGGCCGCTCTCAGAATCCGTTCGTCGATCACGATCAGCATCCAGCTCAGGATCCAGGACGCGCTCGCAATCGCCCGTCCACTCAACACGGTCTCCAACAAGATCCCCTCGCTCTCGACCGCGCTCGCAATCTCCCACGTCCTCAAACCAATCAAGATCAGATTCCTTTTCTCCAGAACTACGACAGCCCACTCCCACACCTCCACAAGAACCGCTCAAGCCCAATTACAAAGCCCGACTAGCTCTCCATGGACACACCAAGGCAGTCTCACAAGTGCGCATCTCGCCAAATGGCCGCTTCATCGCCTCTGCCTCTGCCGACGCGACAGTCAAAATCTGGGATGCCGCCACGGGAGCTCATATGGACACCTTGGTTGGCCACATGGCCGGTGTGAGCTGCGTAGCATGGACGCCAGATAGCAACACGCTGGCGAGCGGCTCAGACGACAAGGCAATCCGACTCTGGGATCGAGTGACGGGGCGGCCGAAGACGACGGCGCGAAAATCAGCAGGTCAAGAGATGGCGCCGCTGAGAGGACATCACAATTACATTCACTGCTTGGCGTTTTCACCAAAAGGGAACATACTGGCCAGCGGATCCTACGATGAGGCCGTTTTTCTTTGGGACGTACGTGCAGGACGGCTAATGAGAAGTCTCCCCGCCCACAGCGACCCGGTCGGAGGTATAGACTTTTGTTGTGACGGCACATTGGTTGTGAGCTGTTCCACGGACGGATTGATGTAAGTTTTGCGTATCGAACAAGTTGTGAGATTTTATCCGACGTGCTAATCCATGTCTAGCCGTGTATGGGATACTTCGACTGGCCAATGCTTGCGAACTCTTGTCCACGAAGACAATCCCGCCGTAAGCAACGTATGCTTCTCTCCCAACGGCCGCTTCGTCCTCGCCTTCAACCTTGATAACTGTATCCGTCTATGGGACTACGTTTCTGGAAGCGTCAAAAAGACTTACCAAGGCCATCGCAATGAGAAATTCTCCATTGGAGGCTGTTTTGCCATCCTCAACGGCGAAGCATTCGTTGCCTCTGCCAGCGAAGATGGAGATGTCATACTCTGGGACGTCAAGAGCAAGGAGGTACTTCAGAGAGTACAGGGTCACAAGGGGGTGTGCTTCTGGGTAGATGTCCATGGTGAGACGATGGCCACCGCCGGACAGGATGGCTCAATCAGGGTTTATCGGCACATCGGGCCCTCTGAGGAAGTGAACGGAGATGGTGTGAGCAGCCACTCAAAGACTCCGAATCATGGGATGCTACAGGGAGAGCTGCCAATTCGACAAGATGATGTTAAGCTGGAAGATGCTTTGATTTAACAGAGGCTGGACCTGAGCAATGTATTACTACGGCGTCCTCATTTGCTGGTTTGGCGTCTGTTATTTACGTTGGGCTATAAATTTATTGCAAAGCTGCCGTCAAATATTAATACATTGATTGCAGCACGAATATGCTTTCCTCTGCTTAAGCTTGTGGCCTGCATATAATCCTTTACGTCGCTGTATTGCATTATAATACTCCACCTTTCTTCAATGCGTACCAGCCTAGGCAGGACACGTCTTGGTAGCAGAATATTAAAATGTAAATGCTAGTCGTAATTATTGCTCTGCTACATCTACCGCTTCACCGCTTCTGCTGCCCTTGCGCAATGCAGGTTCTTGAACCCCTGCGCGAGGAACTATAATTAGCTTAGAGAGAAGAGCAATGGGAAGATAAATGCACTACTATAATTGATAACTTTGGAAATAAATAGCTGGACTGGTGCGTTTTTACCCACCGCCTTTATCACCAGCTGATATTTCGGAAAAAACAGTTGCTTTAGTCCGATCAGATATGACATGGAAGCTAAGCATAGACTTATTTGCCATGGTTGAAAAGCAAATACCGACAGAAGTAAGAATGTTTCACTGAGTATAGGGCCTCGATCTGCTTGTGAAGAATTTTTTGACTCAGAAAACGCAGCTCTCGGCCGCGGTAGCGACAAATTGTATCAATACTGTATCAATACTGTTGAATGCTTCTCCGTCTGTCCGTATGATACGCGATATATGAGACATAGGAGTAATACCACCGTTACCATCGGCCTGTGTTTATGATATACGTTATGAAAGATATAGGAGTAATATCCTTTAATTCTTTTCAGTTTGTGTAACCAGTATATGTTATATCAGATATAGGAGTAATATCAGTAATATCAATTTGGCTATCTTTAGTCTGTGTGTTTGATGGACGTTATACAAGATTAGGAGCAATATCCTTTAATGCTCTTCAATCTGTGTGACTGGTACACGTTATAAGACATGAGAGTAGTATCTTTGGTCTGTCCGCATGATACACGTTAGTTGCGACACTCTTGAAGTTAAATCCCTTCAAAATATATTAATAGTTAGTAAAGAGCTAAGGAATTCAACTATATAAAGAGCCGTTACTTCTCGGCATTGAGAGCACTCATCTGGCTCTTTAATACAATCACCGTATTGGAAACATTAGGCCAACACACCTCTCACTGCCCGATTGTTAATAAGCTCCTTAAACAGCTATCATCATGCACTTCTTCAAGCTTCTCCCCTGTGTTATTGCTCTTGCTTCTCCGGCCTTTGCTGCTCCGGCCTTTGCGGAAAGCAATGCAGCAGCTCACTGGGTATTTTGTTTTATTTTCCCCATTCTATATTTATAAGCTTACTAAAATAACTATATGCCACGTTGTACAGCGAGAAAGACTTTCACGGCGATAGCTTTAGCCTTGGCGCCGGCGATCTTAATCGCTGCTTCGCTCTTCATGACCCTTTGTTAGTTACCCATCTTATTAATATTTTATAAATCTGACAACAAAGAAAGGCACAACAACGTTAAGTCGATAGAGACATTGGTATTCCAAGGCAGCGGCATCGCCTTCCCTCAATCCATGTTCGATGCGCGCTATACACGTGAGTTCTTGTTCCATATCGAAATATTTGCAGGCTAATACGTTATACTCAAGTACCAACAACTGTACCGAAACGGCTCCTATTGGCAATGTGGTAACCACTTCGGCTCTCAGACACACCAATATCGCGGCCGTAACTTGTTACATCGTGGGAAGTATATTACTGTAATTATCTTCAGTCTGTATATACACTACACGCCATACAAAACACTCTCATAGTTATATTACTGGGAACTATATAAATAATTAGTAACATGCTTGAAGATTTAATTATATAAATGGCTATCACTGCCCACACCAGAAGCACTCATCTTGCACTTTAGCACAGCAGCACCAGAAATACCAGGCCTACACAAGTCTTACTGCCCTATTGTTAACAAACTTAAACAGCCACTATCACGCACTTCTCTAAACTGATCTCCTGCATTATTGGTCTTACTACTGCTACTCTTGTGCAAGGCAGCTTGGGAGATGCGGTATGTTACTATACGTTCCCTTTCTATATTCAGGTACTAAAATTTACAGGCCATATTATACACTGGTCAAGACTTTCAAGGTGATAAATTTTACTTTCACCTCCTCGATCCTGATCGCTGTATCACTCTTCATACAAATATGTTAGTTGCCCATCTTATTAATGCTAATATTCTACAAACCTGGCAAATAAAGACAGATACCGTAATATTAGCTCCAGAGAGGCACTCAATATCCCACGTGGCCTGGCATCCCCTCCAGTGGAATTCCAATGCAAACTATATTCGTAAGTTATTGTCTAAATTGAGATATTTCCAAGCTAATACGTTATACTGAAGCTCCGATAAATGTGAGAAAAAAATCCTATCTTGACGAAGTAGCAACGACTGGAGCTCTTGACAACACCGATATTGCAGCTGTATCCTGTGTCTTTCATGTTGGAGAGGAAGATGAAGCGTGAATTGGAATTTCGTTATTGGGATGTAGTTCTATTAAGACCAGAAACTCTTTTTTCTGAGAATAAGATTGTCCCAAAATGCTTAGGTTCTGTTACCACTGCGCTAACAAAGTACCTAATACTAGATATGACTATATAATTGACAATTCATTGTCGACTGTTTCTGAAATCTCCATTTATATAAAGAACTTCCCCTACATCAGCCTCATCTGGGCAGGATCTTGCTCTTGAGCTTATTCTTATTTAAGGGAATAGAAGAAGTAGAAGAAGTAGAAGAAGTAGAAGAAGTAGAAGAAGTAGAAGAAGTAGAAGAAGTAGAAGAAGTAGAAGAAAAGGCAGTAGCTTCTGACGTCTGATTCCCCGCACGTGCCGATGCCTGACGCACATCTCATTCCTCTCTTTCTTCTTCTTCTCTTTCTTCTACTTCTCCTCCTTTCTCTTTGTCTCTCAAGCTCTCAAGAGAGAGGATTCGTCACAGTCGTTGGATCAGACACTTTACGAGTTGAAAGACTAAGATTCCCGCCACCTGAGATGTTATATGGAGGGAAGACAAAAGAGACTCCAACAGCAAAAAGAAATGAATCACGTCACCTACCTCGCTGAGCCTGATCCAGAAGGATCATCCCCTGTGGCTAATTTAATAATAGTCACCATCTCCAACGCCGCTGCCATGCGGTATATTGTTTGGAAGAGATCTGAAACGATTGGCCCTCTTTTAGACTTCAGAGAGACACTTACGCCCACCATGCAAAGTTATGCCACCCATCATCAGCGACATTGGTTGGACTGGCTGGTTGATACAGGGAAGATAACTACAGCCGACGGCGAATGCCTGCATGTCAACGAGAGAGGCTTTGCTACAGCTGTGGGGGTAGATACTTTGCCAGTTGAAAGACTGAGACTTGATGGGCCTTGAAGCCGTGAGTGAGGATCCAACAGATACCATGAGCGCTGCTCAGCTTGAAATGGCTGATGTGTACTTGAGGCCAATGATAGGCCTCCTCCAGCGCATCGCTGATTCTAGAGATGAGTTCGAGACTGCAATCCAGCAGATAGTTAGAATATTTGAAGATATTTAGGAATGGGACAGAATTTCACGTGCCTCTTCACGTTTGATGCTGATACCTGAGGCTATTTACTCAGACCGACAAATTCTAACTGCATCTATACCGTTTCCGTAGGCGCCATTATCCCACTCGAGAACAGTCGCCCCCCACTGACGTACCGCAACCCGAATAAGATCATGGAAGACAGTACCTCCCTTGCCGGATTCTGTGTCTCATAAACCACATGCCGTGATAGGAAAAGACCAAGATGTGAAGAATCTTCCCCGAGTCCTTACTCCGACTTATATGGCAGGGGTCCTCGCTAAATAACTTCATTGAACCACGCAGGCCGACTTTTTTTTAGCAGCTCTCTGACGAGCTTGGCGTTTGACTCCTATAGTATGTTGCTGAAGGGGGCTGCTAGAACTGCGTCTTTGGCGAAATTATGACAGATGCCTGCCGTTTTGTCGCCAACATTTGCTCCCCATTGCTTCCCATTGGGGTTATAATCTACTCTCATGGGATAGGTGTCCTGAGTCTGGACTTATAGATGAAGACCAAATTAAAAAACACTTATATCCTGGGTCACATTTTGAATCCCCGGCATTAATCCAGGTATAAGGATGCTTGTCCTTCCTCATATGCTCCCAGGAACAGAAATGCCAAAAGTGATCAACATGGAACCGTGCTAGACTGCTTCCCTTGTATAACCCCAAACCCAGTTGCAAAGTACAAGCCTCTCAATAATGAAGATTTTGAGATTGCGAAAAAGGATCCTACCCTTCCTTTATTTAGCGACCAACTTGATAGTCCCGGTAACCCTCTTCGCTCGGAAGTTCTCTGCGATGCTTCCATATGACAACGCGGCCAGGGAAGAATCTCTGGTTTTCAGTACTCTGTTCCTTATATTAAGGCACTGCAATTCTCAAAAGAGTTAACTGAAATGCTTCTTACCTTCGCTATGCAATTTCCTCATGATCTCTTAACAATAGAAACTCTTTACCTAGCATTATATGCTTGGTACGATATTACTCTGGCGCCAAATAGAAGAGAGAGGTATCTATCCCTTTTAGCCAATATATATATATATATGGCTGGAAGATGCCTAAGGTATCTTTAGCAGAGTATTCAATCCGCCATCGTTACTAGCTCCGGTGGCCAGATGTGTATGGGCTCAATGAGTTTCCTCATTTTTTCTGTTGGGTTCACAGGGCAGTTATCTCAGACTGCAGAAGAACACCACACATTGTCAAAGAAACTCTTATAGATGCTAGAGCAACTCCTTCTTACTGGTTTGCCGTCAGTCTTATTGTATGGAACTCCACACTATGCGCCGTTGGATACTCCTGACGGCGTTACCAACTTGGTGTCGCTTTGTATCCCTGTGACTTTAGCAAATAACTGCATTGACTCCCTCTTTGAGTCCGCTGCTTGGCCAAGGGTGGGATATAAAATATCAGACAAAAAATAGTAAGGATAAACCGTTGTGATCTGGCTTTTCACAATTAGAGCACATGATATCGCGTAGATTCTTGAGAGATGGCTTGTCACTACGTGACTCTTTTGTAGAGTCTGTACGTGACTCCGGAGGCGGAGGCGGTGATGGAGGCGGTGGAGGGTTATTACGTGACTCTTGAGGTCAAAAATAGCAACTCATTTAGTTTGTCGACATTTTGACGAATTTATGGCAGATGTCAAGGATGCCTGCTGTTTTTCTCGCCAAAAGTTGCCTCCCATTGAAGACCATTAGGGTCGAACTTTACTCTCATGGGATAGGTGTCCCGAGTCTAGACCTATAAATGTCAGTCCAACAAATAGTCCATAAGCGCGAGTAAATAGTCATGGGTGACAAGTATGTACCTTGCTATTATCAGCAATTTTCCTCCCTGCCACCTCAGGCAAGGATTCGTCCGATCCAACGTTAGCCTGCTTCGCATATTCCTCCTTTTTAGTTGTAGATGTTGGATAGTGCCACAAACAGCACAACGTCGCCCTTTTCGATCCCGAGGGCTTCGAAAAGCGAGGAATGTCTAAGTCGTCCATCCCGGCATTTTCAAAATCAGCCTCGACCCAGGCCTTGTTCATCCGACGTCTTGACTCGTCCACGTCTCTCCCTTGTCGTCTAGAAAGGCGATGAGGCCAAGGGTCTCTTTGGGAAGTATGGTGCAGATGGCACCGACGCTGGCGAAGTTTTCCTCTCCCTTATGAAGTTGAGTAAAGAGGCTAAAGACGAGACTCGTCAGTTTATAGCAGACCCCAAGGTGTGCCACCCAGTGGCTGCTGCGAAGGACCACTAAACTCAATTCCTCCCGAGGCTCTTTGAGGGCCTGGGTGCCATTTTCGCCGTCGTTGTCGTACCGCACCTTCTTCGCTGAAGGTGCACCCTCATCGATTTGTTGAGCGCGCTTCGGCATTGTCGTCTCGATGATGTTCGTATTTGAAAACAACGAATTGTCATATTATTCGTGATATATGAAGCGCAATTAGGGAGAAAAGAAGTTTTCAAGATGGGCAAGATATGATGAATTCTTGATGAACTGTTGCATTCTTTGACGTCGTCTAACGTCAATTCCTTTAAGGACTAAGAGTGTCCTTCAAGTCAATATACATGTCGGCGGTATGTAAAGGTGCTGGTTGGATCTCGGTATATCAGGTTGTAGAGCTGTCCATAAAGTAAGATAATGTCCATAACCATTTCTTAACCACCATCCTCTCTGCTATCTCTGCTATCTCTGCTATCTCTGCTATCTCTGCTATCTCTGCTATCTCTGCTACCTCTGCTACCTCTACCACCTCTACTGTTTGCCCAGAGACGCTTCATTTCGTGTAATATGGCAAGTTCAAAGCCCTAAGCACCGTAAATACTATCTAGGTTGGGTGAAAAGGTAACAATTCACATATTACTATCTTCTCCTTTAGCTGCTTAGTGAAATTAATTACTAGGTAGAAAGTAACTACTTATGCAAACCGTCTCACAACATACTCCACTCAGAAAGTGGTACAAGTGGCATCATTTATTTTCTTTGTGTGCCGCCTTTTTCCCCAACAACTTCACGCTCTTTTCTCTCGACAACCTCCAACTTGATAGGAACTAGAGCTTTCTTTAACACGACTAGGTTTTGATACGAAAAACCTTCCATCTTTAATCTGCTGGGTTCAAGGCAGCATATCTACTACGTCCGCGTGAAATCAGGCACAGTCATCTTCATCTGCTTTCAGCCCAAAGCCCAAAGCCCAAAGCCGCCATATTCGGCTAAAATAGTGCACAAGGCGGAATGTGACTGCAAAATCCTGAGGGAGCAGCAGCATATAGTGGCACAGCAAAGCCGCACTTATTATTCAATAGTGCCTTGTAACCGCTTTGTGGGCCTTTCTGCCGACTCATTTCATATAGACGGATTTGGTGGATAAGGGATAAGAGGTTGACTCTGCTGAAGAAAGGCGGTAGAGATATAGTAGAGGCAGTACAAATTATTACACAGCCGTTGCTGCCTCCAATTGTTTCCTAATCATAAAGCAGCCGAACTTGAATTAAATTTTATACATCATATACAGCTTTATTTGATCCTATTCATCCGGTTGTTGAAACTGAACATGCGCCGACAACAGCGGCTGACTGTGCCCTTGTAAATGACTGCCATCTCTTGCCGCTTGGAAAATCCTGTCTGAAACTTGGAATGTTCCAAAGGTACGGAGTAGTTGTAAGCAATTCACACAGAGCCACTTTTCTCTCTTCTTGTTTAGACTTGGTGCCTAATGAAATAGACTTGAAAATAACAATACAAAGCGTAAAAACAAATACTCCACTCAAAAAGCAAGGCAATACTGTAGCTGTAGAGGAGATGGGGACGGTCTATTTCTTTTTCACTATGCATTTTCTCCCTCAAAGTTTTATCTTTGATCCCATAATATTTTCACGATTCCAATGCCTTTGATTACCGTCACCATGTGTTGGCTGCACGTCTAAATTGGCGCAATCCTTTGGGTGGAACACGCATAAGCGGTCGACTGCGAGCAGCAAATAGCATCGCAGGCTAAAATTCGCTATTGCCTCTAGTCGGTCCAGCTTCGATAGTTCGGGGATTTCCTATTTTAGAATGAACTGTGATTGATGCAACGGCTGACTGGTTGTGACCTGAGAGTGGAGATGGGGCGAAGCGTTGACTGGCGCGCCTTGGACCTTGGACCTTGGACCATGGACCATGGACGGCGAGTCCCCTTTAAAGTTAAAAGCACGACGCGGACAATACGAGCCACAGCTGCCAGGCATATCCATGCTCTCTATTATTCCGTCCCGTGCCTGAAAATGAAGGGGTGCAGCAAAAGCAGCTGTGACTGTGGTGGCACAAGGCTCAGATGCTTATTTGCGTGCTTCCAGAACTGTTTGCCTTCGCTTCTTTTATTTGCCCTACTTGACTCTAACTCTCAGCTGCCAGCCGCCAAGCTTCAGCTAGTCGCGCTCTATTTTGTGTATCGTTGATCTGAGACAGAATCTTCGAGCTGAGCGGAAGCTAAAGATAAGCTGAGAGCCTCCCGTATCTGTAGCTGGGCCGCTGCTCTGCCGGCTTTGCATCATTTCCACCCTGCCAATGCGCGATATAGCTACTGTACTCGGCTACGTCCTACCAACAACGCACAGCTTGCTTCGATGAGGGGCGGCAGCGTGAAGATTTTTTGCCCCCCATTTCTTTTCCGCACAATGCACGGCAGAGCACATGCTTGAGAATTGAACGATTTGTGACTCCTCGCCACCGGCTGCGAGTCAATGAACCAACATCAGCGTGCCTGAGCCTTCGCGACTTGGCGAAGTTATTCACAGCATGGAGCACACATGGGGCATGGGGGGTCAACGGCTAGACGCTTCAACGTAGCGTCGTATTTAGAGCACCGCGGCCCTGTCGTATCCTCACCGCTAGCAGCCAATCAGCGGCGCGGATTTCTAGATTTAATTTTAAATTTGGCGCCCCTGACAAAAAAGCTGCAGGAACAAAATCTAAGGCCAGTGGGCGCATCCCAGGTCCGTTGCTGGCCCCAGCGCAGCCCGCGACGACGTTACACGAGCAGAGAAATGACTGCTGCTGCCGCGCCACGAGTGCCTGAATTGCTACATCCACCAGGTAGGTAGTTGCAAAGTGCAGTGTCGAGTACCTTAGGTATGATACGAAGTAGTAGAGAAAATCCAGGGCAAAAATAGAATGCGCCCGGAGCACGATCTGAATTAGACACGCGAGTCTATTCTGGTACACCCATCATGGTACACCCATCCCGGGGCTTATTTATCCCAGATGCAGTAGTAGCAGTATTACCTTCAATCTCGGCCAGCCCAGACGGTCCAAGTACACGTACGGCAGCCGCCGGGCCTCACATCGTCCTTAGCCTGACAGGGGTCCTCAAGGCAGAGCAGACCCTAGCAGGTACCCCCGGCTCGCCATGAAACCGCCTGGGACTCATGGGACTCATCGCCCATATATCTCCTCGCTCCGCCCATCTCGTCAGATGCTTTTTCTTCCTTCCCTCTTCACCCTCACGTCAGGCTTAACGCTCCTTACAAAGCTTTTGCAACATCCATTTGTCTTTAAGACAAACAGTCACTCTTTACAAATTTGCTGTTTCTTTTCTTTCTTCTTTTTTTCCAACAAGTAAAAAATCTTTTTATTTCAACCGTCAAGATGCGATTCACTCTGACTGTTCCCGCCCTCATGGCTCTGGTCGGCTCGGCCTTTGCCCAGACTGCCGACTTTGACCCCGTCACTGTCCCCACCAACAACCAGCACATCACCGCTGGTGCTCCCTTCACCATCGAGTGGCAGGCTCCCGCCAAGTACGCCGGCAACACCATCTCCATCCAGCTGATCGGTGGTCCCACCCAGGCCACTCAGGTCCCTCTCGATGTCATTGCCAGTAAGTTGATTTGCACAACAACAACAAGAAGAAGCGGCTGAATGGCTAACCTTGACAACTAGCCGGCATTGCCAACAGCGCTGGCAAGTTCGTTTGGAACGTTCCCGCCACCCTGGGCGCCGATGCCTTCTACGGCTTCATCGTCCGCTCCGAGAACGACCAGAGCGTCTTCCAGTACTCCAACCCCTTCCACGTCGACAAGGCTGCTTCTCCTCCCGCTCAGGGCACCACCACCGTCACCACCTCCACTGGTGTTAAGACCGTCTCTCTGGCTACCCAGTCAACTTCGGCTCCTTACTCTCCCCCCGTCGTGACCTCGGCTCCTTACTCTCCTCCCGCCGTCACCGACGTGACCGTCGTTCTCAACGCCACCACCACGGTTCCCTGCAACGGCACTGTTGCTCCTCCTACTCTGACCGCTCCCACCACTCTCCAGAGCGCCACCCGCCTGCCTCCTCCTCCTCCCAGCTCCCCTGTCTGGGTTCCTCCTGGCCAGGCTGCTACCACCACCTACGCTGTTGCTGCTTCCGGCACTGCTGCTCCCTCCAACCCTCCCGGCACTCCTCTGCCTCCCCCCACCAACGCTGGTGTCCGGGTTGCTGGCAGCTCTTTCGCCCTGGTTGCCTCTCTGGTCGTGGCCTACTTCGCTCTGTAAGCGGTTGATGATGGAAAGATGTGGACATCATCGGGGGTTATCGGCGGGCCGTGGTACGACGCCTAATTTCGTCTGGATGGGCCGACGGCTCTAATCTATTTTACTGTTGATTTGCACATAATTTTTTACTTTACTTGGAAAAGGCGAGGAAGATTGGTTTCGGTTTGAATCTCTCTATATAGAAAGCGCAGGGCACGACATCTGTTTTTTTCTGGGAACCATGTTGTTTTCGATGTAGGATATCTAGCGCCTGCGCGTCAATAGATTGGTTCTATCATTAATTGATAATGATTTTATGAGCTCTACTTCGTATATGGTTCCAATTAAGTTTACTATTCAATTTACTATTCAAATCTGCCCTGCAATTTTGGTCTCCAGTGAAATCGCAACGTGCCATGTTTTTATCTCATCAGTAAGCTGGAAAATACGACTCGTATCTGGTGTCTACATGGGCAATGGTCCTTGAATGCCAATCGCGAATTTCCCAAGATGGGCATAAGCGACGATCTGCCATTTTTCCCCAGTGACGAGACATGGAAGCGGCTTACATGGATAACACTGGGGTTTTTGGCGACGAACGACCTCACAAGGCAATTGATCGGCAGCGCGTGGTCTAAGACAATGACGCACCACGAAGAAGCGGCTCGACGGGCACTATCTGCACGGACGTGGCGCGTATAACAAGATGGGATATATGACGATTGACTCAGACGTCCAGGTTTGGTGTTGACTGATAGTAATCCAGTCTTACGTCCGAACAAGCTCCTGGCTGACCGAAACAGGCCAGGAGCTTGTCAACGGAGTAAGCACCGATGCATTGATGGAAGAAAAAATAAACATCCCAGATTCCGCCCTGTTCGGTAGTTTTTTCTCTTGCTGACCTGCCCATCAGGGCATAACGCTGAAACAAAACGCCGTCGCGTTTGCGCCACGCGCATTATTGTTTAAAATGAGATAAAAGGGGAAGCGCTAACAGAGGAGCATCTCGACTATGCTTTTTTCCGACCTATTTTGAGGTGTGTGGCGCGGTGCATTAGATTGGCTGGGAAGAAGTGTGCCTCATCTCCGGCGGGTTAGCTAAGTAGCTGGCTGGAACTTGCTTTCTACAAATCCTCCATTATTAATCCTCATGAGGATGGAGGCTACTGCAGCTATTGGTCCAGCCAGCGTGCCAACAATAATAGTTTTTGATTACTTGGTAGCTTCACCGACAGCAAATGCTACATTTGGACGTGCATCGCGTGACCTTTGAGAGGTTTGCGTGCTTAATGTGAGGAGCTATTCTGCTGATGACAGCGTTTATTAGCTCGGCGCCAAAGAAGCACGTGTACAGATAGCTAGAATGCAGTAAGAAAAGGATTTGGGATGTGAGGCTGAGTATCTGAGAGTGAGTGTCATCTTTCGTCGGGCACCTGCATATCGCTCTAGCATCTCTTGATGAATAAAATAGCAGTCAGCGATCCATCTCCACGCATAAGGCTGCCTCATGCGCATTTGGCAATTTGATATCACTATAAAATGGCATAGTCCATGATGGTGATGGTCCCAATTTGGTAAGGTAGAAGCTAAAATGTCGCTGCATTGATATAGCTTGGCACCTGGGATCAATATCTCATCTATAGACTGCTAGTGGCCACCATGCCAAATAAATAAGATGATGTCATGAGGATTGAGGCGGATTAAAGCTATTGTATGTTGACAATAGAAACCCATGTGTGACTCACATGGATTTGTGTTGCAATTGGAATGCTTTGAGATGCTGGGCCATTGTCTTTATCCGCATAGAGTGCATTCCTGTGCTTGGAATAATCTTCTAGATTCTGATGATTGAATTGGCCTCGGCAATAAATTCCTCTATTTTTAGAAAATCCTCATGTAATGTGTTTAAAGCATATCTGCAACTTTTTACATGTGTATTGTTCAACGTGCATGTGGCATCGCTGTATACCTAAAGAAACAGCGATTGAGGAATGAGTAAAGAGCACGTGCTTAATGCTCTCAACTAGCCTTATGAGGACGCACACTTCTCTTTAGGGAACAAAAATTCATCATGTCAGCTAGGCCTTGAAAAATCTAGCACTCATATACTCCGTAGATCTCTTGGAGATCTATGTATCTACGTATAGGTATACCTATATGCGCAGGCACAGTCAGTTCCAGATATGGCGCCTCTGCAATTGCTCATTCGCTAGAGCTCCAGCTCACAGGGTCCCAAAGCGCTAGTCCTGAACCGGTAAAGAGGCTTGGAGGGGCACTGCCGCTGCCGCAGCTCCGTACCGGAGCAGATCTCGAAAATAATTTTTTTTCCCTCTTGCACATGGGAGAGACAGAATGACGGCTAGATGTCAATCCCTCTCTTCAGAGTGTGCCATAACCTAGGCGTTGCTTCCCGCTCGTCTAGATTTCAATTCTTACACCGTCCCTTGGACAAATTGCTCGTACGGCTGCCAATTTCCGCCCTCACGGGGACAGTTGCGCTGATGTCATAAAGGTTCCGACTTTGGTGGGGTCAAGTGTCAAGAGTCATCGCCGTTACGTTCAGAGGTGAGAAATTTGGTGATGATACGCTATAGCAAGCTCTGTGCTGATACCAATCTTCTGTATTCTTTCTATACAGTTATTCGACCATGGCAGATCAAGTAGCTCCCAAGACCTGCAAGGTCATCACCTCCGAGACCATCGCCAAGAAGCTGCTGCTCGAGGTCAAGGAAACCCTCTCCAAGATCCAGGAGGCCAGTAGCGGTGCCCCTACCTTGGTGGCTTTCCTTGCAAACGATGACCCTGCCGCCATCCAGTATGCTGAGTGGTCTAAGAAGACTTGCGAGGAAAAGTGAGAATGGCAGTGCCGCATCTCGTGATATGGTTTCTAACAGCCTGCGTTTAGTGGCTTCAACTTTGAGCTCCGCAGAGTCGACAAGGACCTCCTCGAAGAGGACATTATGAAGGCCAACGAGGACGATGCGGTCGACGGCATCCTCGTCTACTACCCCATCTTCCCCAAGAACCCTACCCACGACAAATATGTCCAGGAGACTGTCGACCTCTCCAAGGATGTCGAGGGATTGCGCCACAGCTACCTGCACAACATGTACTACAACATTCGCTTCTTGGACCCTCCCGAGAACAAGAAGAAGTCCATCCTGCCGTGCACCCCGCTGGCCGTGGTCAAGATTCTCGAGCACCTCCAGATCTACAACCCCATCCTCGCTTACGGCAACCGTCTGTTCGGCAAGACCATTACCGTCATCAACCGCTCCGAGGTCAATGGTCGCCCGCTTGCAGCTCTGCTCGCCAACGATGGTGCTACAGTCTACTCTGTCGATATTACCGGCGTGCAGCTGTTCACCCGTGGCCAGGGAATCAAAAAGATTCGCCACCAAGTGGAGGATAAGGAGGGCTGGGGCCTGGAGCAGTGCCTGCCTCTGAGCGATGTCATCATTGGAGGAGTGCCTGTCGAATCATACAAGGTTCCCACGGAGCTTATCAGAGAGGGTGCCGTCTGCATCAATTTTTCTTCCTTCAAGAACTTTGATGGAGTCGCCGTCAAGGAGAAGGCTTCCATTTATGTGCCATCTGTTGGAAAGGTCACAATTGCCATGCTGCTGAGAAATCTTGTCGTAAGTATAACACTTCACATCTCTTTTGAGACTTGGGATATAAGAAGAAAAACTAATCATTTGATAGCGTTTGATTGCCAACCGTCCTCCCAAGGAGGATAAGAGCACCATCCAGGCCCGAACCGAAGCTTTTGTTGATGAGATTTAATTTGCGGATACAAAGCAAATAAAGCAAAAATCTTTTTCTTCTTTTTTCTTTTTTTTTATTCAACAACAAAACAATAGCATATCGACGAAATGTCAGGAAAATAAATGATCAAAACGACAAAGGGGCGAGGAAAGGAAAAAAATACTAAATGGCGGGGAATTGAATATCATAGAATATCGTTCAACACTCTGTAGAAACAGATTCGAGTTACATCCAAATGAGACTAAAATAGGGAATCCTATAGCCATCAGTGGATGGCCTGATTATACGCAAACTTTTTTTTCTTTCTATTATCTGTGATCTTTTTCGAGAGTACTTATTTAAATGGTGCTAATTGCCATTTCGATCAACAAGCAGCCTTGCTGTCTCTGATATGCCCACAGGTCACTTTTGCACCATTGAGTTTGACCAAATGTCGACAATACTTTGCTTCTTGATGCTTTCTCGCTGATGATATGTTATCTCTGACGATATGTTATTGCACCAAATAACTAACATATAAATTTAGATAGCCATTATCTTTCAGAACGTATCATTACTATCCCGTTTACTCTCGCAAACTCGAGAATGGAATATCTATAGAGTTAAACCCTTTTTTGATCAAAATAACCGGTTGGAGTTGCACGTAGTTTATCCCAGCATCATAAAGGGAAAAAATAACAATCTACTTTCGAGTTTGCTAGGGAATGCGGTACTAACTACCTAACAGAGACTGGTCTACTCGCTCTTACGTGTGGTCTTCACAGTAGTACGTTATCAGCAGCGCTATCTAACACATATTCAGGTAGACAGAGAAACAAAGGGCCGTTTTGAGAACTTCGTCACATATTGGCGTTATCGCCTCTTACTGCCTCTGCTGCCTCTGCTGCCTCTACTGCCTCTACTGCCTCTACTGCCTCTACTGCCTCTACTGCCTCTACTGCCTCTACTGCCTCTACTGCTTCTACTGCTTCTATCAATTGACTTAATGTTTTGCAACTTTGATACCTCAAGTATTTAGAGTTCAGTCATATAAATACCTACCCAAAAGTACACCTAATAAGGTGTCGTAGGTGATTGGCCTAGGACTTTATATAACAATGCAATATAGTCGTTTTATGTTCCGTGTTCACTATACCAGCTCCCAAAGAGCCCAATGCAACAGTCCCGGCCAATTACAATTGCGGTGTGAAAATTACATGTAAAGCCACGCCATTACTTCTCATTAAGAGGGTGACCGCATCTGCAATCATTCTGCGAGTTGTCATGCAGAACTCAGTGAAATTACTTCACGGTTATCAAAAATCGGATCAAGAGCTCGATCAAGTTAACACCCTTGAAGTCAATCTTGATCTGTCCCGAGACTAGATAGATCGATAGTCTAATGAGCGCCCTGCAATAGGACATCTCAAGCTTGGGAGTCTCCTACCAGTTCCCGGCTATGTGTAACTCGTGTTATAGTCCCTATTCTTTGCTCCACTGCTAATACGCGGACCTCAAAGGGAGAACGAAATAGTATAATGGACCGGTATACGCTGATTTTAGTATTTTTAGTATGAAGATCACTCTACGTTCTTTTCCTCGTATGTATGGACCTGTACCGCAACTCATCCACATGGCGGAGCAAGCGCTATGTCTTGCAGGTTATTTGGAGGCTTGTGGATGGAAGACCCAGTCAGTGGGGCCGAATAGCAGCGGCTATGCATACCCAAAATAGTAAATGAAACTCTGCGCATAGACAATAGAATCGCTGCTGCGAGTGAGCCGCAGATCTCTTATTGCTGACTTGCAGCTCAACTATTACAATTTTAGCAATACGGTGCATTACGTGGCTTGGCTAATCTGCGTATTCAGAACGGAGGCCACCGGGTTAGTTCTACACGGCCCCAGGCCAAAATGAAGCAGAGCCCGGTGATTTGCCGGGTCTTGGGATTACGAGCATCGGGTAAAATTAACATTATGCGGCCCTCCACATTACTAATTTCACTGCTGTGCCTCTCTCCTTCTATTATTCCTGCAAAAGAATGGCAAACGGGAGCACAATACGAGGGAATTGAATGGTACCGTGTCGTGTCGTGCTTGTACAGTAGCAAATAGGTAGAACCAACAATGGGCGTTGTCACACTCTTCATCGGCGGGAGTGCAGTAATAGTGGAGCTGTGTTGCGCCGGTAAACACTATGGAGCACATGCTATTTCGCGTATGCAGATATGGATACAGTATGAAGAGAGAGGGGAGATGGAGAGGGGTGGCCACCAGTACAGAGTACAAGAATTCGTATGTCGTGGTGTGAGGATACATTAACCGGCCACCTACTTGGCATACCTACCGTTAAAAGACCATCACGCGGCATGCACGCGTGCAGCCAATTTGCCGCCATGTGCTGCACCGCTGTAGATGCCTTGGTACTACCACTGCTAGTATGAAGTTTAGAGGCACCAACAAACTGTTGCATTTGTTAGTTTGAGATAATGCAATGTCGACGCAAAAGACTCGGCCAGCCCGGGAAATAAAGAAAAATTGAAACAGAAATGCCTCTCGTACAAGCAGACACACAGACACACAGACACACACGCATCTCTTCTGACACACCAGGCAGAAACAAGCAAACAAAACGCATTTGCTCGACTCCGCAATGATCAATTTCGACGCATAAGAATTAAACACCTAGCCCTCTTTAAGATCCGCGCCCTGAATGCCCCAGCGTGCCACAGCGCCACCCCTCCAATTCAGCTAGATGAGTGGCCCTCTCTGGGCCCTTTTTGGCCGTCCCTGTCAGACCCAAGGTACTCATTCGATGTTTCGGCGGCCCGGGCCACCAGGCTTGCATCCTGTAGGTACCTGACTTGACATTTTTGGGGGTGCGGGCGATTTCATTCGATTCTTCTCGTGACAACGTCTTTTTTTTTTCTGCGTTTTTCTTCGCTTCTAGCTTTTCTGCCATCTTTCTTGGGATCCTCTTTTTTTTAATTGCTAAAGACGATCCAAAATCAGGCTCCCCGCTCGCTTCGGTGTAGCCAACTAGTATAGGCTCAGCCTTGTCTTGTCGCCTTTAACAAAACCCATCGGCCGCTTCTAAAGTCGCTCCTTTCTTGTCTCGCGCCGCGCCCCGGTCCACTCTCGCATCGCGGGAGGTTTTTGAACATCTCTCCCTTTTCGTTTTATTTCTATTTTGCGACGTTGCCAGGGGCACAGCAACGCGCAAACCCTGAATCTCAACTACACTCGTTTCTTTTCTTTTGTTTTCTTTTCTTCGTTACCGCTGCTCTGGATGTACCTTTGTTAGACGCTTGAGCAGCAGAGCTTCCGTAACTTGTCCTGCTCCAGTCGCGGAAGAATACAAGGACGGCAAAGCGACAGGGCACAGCAAGAAATACAGCCCAGCAAGGCGCAACAGCACAACAGCGACTCGCTTCCATTGAGCTTGGCTCCAGCCACCCGATCAACCATGACGCTGCAATCCATTGTCACGAATCGCTATGACGGCCGACAAGACGCCCACGGAATGGCCGTTCCGTATCCTCAGCCCGCATCGCCAACCCTGACCAACCCGGACATGATCTTGCCCGACTACGAGGATCCCGTCACGTATCACAGCCAGTCACAGTCCGGCCCGTCGCTGTGGAACAGCGGACACCATATCGAAGATGGATTCCAGTTCACGCAAGACTTTTATGCCAATCCCAATCCTCTGACTACGCCTATCATCTACGGCAATGGAACCATGCTTTCGGACATTGGCGAGGTCACAGAGGTGGAGAGCGTCGTTGGACCGATTCCCGGACGCAATGCATCCAAGCGCTCAACCCACAGCTCAGGCGACGAGGGCCCGTTTCGAGCATCGCTGACCGCGGGAAAGAGGTTTATCCAGCAACGACAGCAGCAGCAACAGCAACAGCGTCAACAGCAGAACGATCGCGAGCGAAGAATGTCTACCGATTCAACCAGCACAATCGGCGCAAACGACGGCGGCGCCTTTATCGATTTTGACGATTCTGAGAGTGTGGGGGGAGACAGCATATTTCAGGGCGACGACGAGGAGAGTATGGCGTCCGGATATGTGGAAGGAACAGCCTCCTCATACCACCTACGCGCCCATGATCCGATGCCCGTGAGGAGACTGAGTGATGATGGGACTTCTATCAGCAAGCGAGCGGAGCAGATTCTCGCCAATGCCAAAGCGAGACTAACTGTAAGCTTGCGCAAAGGACAAAATGGTTATTGAAACGGGACTAACGAGCTTCTTGTAGCATATGGAGGACAACCTTACCCGAGCAAGAACTTTGAGCTATTCATCTGTATCCGACGGCTCAACACCATCGCCTACCATGGGAAGGGCTGCTTCAGTGCTCCGTAGGTCAGATATAACGTCAGCTGCGATGAATCTATCGAAAACAGGAAACGAAAACGGTGCGATTTCTGGATCCTATGGAACATCAAAGGTGCCAGGCTATGTACAGCGTTCTGCCAGTGCTCTTGGTTCTGCGGGTGGTTATCGGCGGCCTTTGCCTACATCCCGAAGTATGGACGGCCTGGGGACCAGCGCTTCAAATCAAGGCGCCCATGGGCATTTCAGCTACTATCAATCGGACACTACTCTGGAGGCTCTGACTGAGAACGGAGGACAGCGAAATGGTTCACGGACAACCACCTCGGCGAGCCCCACCCCGGGGGCCTTTCCCGAGCTTGGATTGACTCGTTCTGCTTCAGCATCGCAGATGCGCGATCTTCAAGACCAACTAAAGGGCCTAAAAGGAAAAATATCTACCTTGAAGGAGCAAGCACGTGCAGATAGCATGAAGCGTCGCAGTCTCCAAAGCCTTCGTATGCCTAGTCCGTTTACCAATGCTACCTGGGAACCAAACTCTGCGGAGGGACGTGGTTTCTACAGCAGCGGAGAGGATACACCAACAACGGCGGAGCATGATAGCAATGGCGAAAACGATCATGCACGAAAACAGCCCGACTACATAGCCGAGCCTATCGAGGAAGTGGAGGAAGAGGAAGAAGAGCTAGAGCAGTTTCAAGAGCTGCATGAAGAGGTGCATGAAGTGCTACATGAGGAACTACACCAAGAGCAGTATAAAGAGCAGCACCAAGAGCAGTATGAGGAGCAATATCAGGAGCAATATCAGGAGCAAGAGGAGGAAAGCGGAGAAGGAGAAGGAGAGGTAGAAGAGCAGGGAGTTAGAGTGGTTGACGAATATCCTCAAACTCCGGAGCCTCAAGAGTACTATGAAGAACCAGAGGAAAGCGAAACTCCCAAGGGTCGGGCCTTGGCCAGCCCGTTGGAAGTAGGCCAGCAAGATGTCATCAACGGCCGCCGAAGCTCGTCACCAGCAGAGAGTGTCGCTACTGAGTACACGGAAGTAGAGTCGAGCCCTGAGTCAGCTCGCGATGGCTATGCAAGCGAAGGCGAAGAATCGCTGTATCACGAAACTTCCCAACAGCCCATCTCCCACGAAGACCGCGAGGATGCCTTTGATTATGAGCACTTCTTTTTGCACTCTGCCATGAGTACCATGGCGGCCCAGCGACTGCGCTCAGAAAGCGTGAGCTCGGCAGAGTCGGTGGAAACTACTCGTGGCCCAGTAGTGACACACAGGCGAAGCAGCAGTGCGGATACGACAGCATCTGTGGACACATTTGCAACGGCAACTGAGGGGCTGGATAGTCGTAGCGCAACGGCTCAGGGTGCGTTCAGAGTCTACACGGCGGCTGACTTGTTTGAAGATGCTCGGAAAAGACACGCCCATTCGTTTAGAGACTCTTCAGTGAGCAGCAGCGACGAGACTGCTTCTACGCTTGGAACGCACCAAAGGAGCAGCACGATGACTACGCCTCGGCCAACGAGCAACAGTTCCGTCAAATCCATGCACCGACCGTCGCATTCGTCCTTTGAATCTATTGGAACCAACAGAAGCTTCCCACTCATCAACAGGGCCAAGCTGAACGGTGGGATTTTGACGCCTGGTGGCTCTCCCGACCAAGGGCTGAAGAATAAGATTAGAGACTCGCTCTTGACCGATACATCTAGCATTTACAGTCATCACAGCAGCAATTCGCGAGGCGGACAATCGCCTGCGCTTCAAGTCCTGTCCAAGGATGTCCAAGTGACTGTTGAGAAACTGGTTGCGAGCATCGGCAAGTGCGTTTTGGCACTGGGTGAGCCTGATGGAGCTCATCCAGGAGGCCATGCATTGTACAAACTGAGGATCGAGATGGCTCTACGCGTTCTTAACGGAGAAGCTGATATTGATATCCGCTGAACAAGAGCCAGAGAACTTTTTTCTTTAATTTTTTTTTTTTTTTTTTTTTTTTTTTTTTCATTTTTAACGATTGCGAATATTTGACTGCGTCTTTGAAGCGTATATTGATGAGACGCGTCAGTTGGAGATGGGATAGGGAGTGGACAACTATGATTTTAATGCTATTCCGGCGCTTGTTATAGCGCGGATAGCTTATGCCTTCGATACCCTTTTCTTCTTCATGTTCTTTTACTCTTTTATAATTTTCTTCTTCGACTTTTTTTTTTTTTTTTTTTTATTAATTGGCAAGATTGCCTATCTAGCGTCTGCTGCCTCTTTTATTTTCCTTTCTTTCTTGGGTTGGGAGGCGGACTCTGCGTATTGAGACGAATGCAACGACACGGTAGCGGAGGGAAGGGTTTTTGTCTTAGTATATGACTTGGCTTAGAATGTAAAAAGAAAAAGAAAACGCTGAATATACCAATTATTACTATTGTATCCTTTGGGAAGCTGCCTACATGCATGTAATTAGCGATGGTTCATATGATTTGGTCACGGCCCGCGAAGTGCAAAACGGCTAGCGCCGACGCTGGAGCATCACATGCCAACACTGCGAGCCAGAGGACCAAGAACGCTAAAACCTCCAGCTCTCTTAGCACGGGAAGCGGGCTAAATTCACGCCACCGCGGCGGGCGGGGGTTTTGAGAGAAAAGTCCCTGGAACAAGGACAACGCAAAAGCTTAAGGGCCAGTCCAGTCAGTCATCCTTTCAAAAAGGAGACGCTGAAGCAAACAAAAAGAGGGCCGAACATCCCCCGATTCGAAGCACATCCCCAACCAACGAAACGAGAGAGACTTGAACTCGTAGACGGGACTGGACAACGAGCCCAGGAAACCAAACAGGGGGCCCTTTTTCTGCTAAACTACTATCTTATCACGGATCCTTGTTCAGTGGTTTATTTATTATTATTTTATTTTTTTTTAATTTTTTTTTATTCGCCCGCTGGGTTTTGAACGAAACGCGACCTTGCCTTTTGTGCTTCCTTTCTTGGCAGGCAGAATTGATAAAACTGACTGCTGCTTTGAGCCCATCGCATTTTTATCTCGTCTTACTCTTTTTTTGCTGTCGACAGAATCAACACTTTCAGACGAACATTTACTCCATCGCTCGCTCGCAGCTCCATCTACAGATCTACAGAAAACCAAGGCGCTTTCTAAGCAGAGTCATACAAAACCACCAACACACGACATCACCACCAACAACCACCACCATGGACGAAACCCTGGCGACGCAGCTCCTCGCCTCCTTCCTCCCCGCCGAAGTCGTCTCCCTCATCGACACCCACATCCTCGACCCCCAGTCCCCCGTCCAGGCCGTCAAGCGCACCGCCCTCGCGCAGGCCCGCCGCAGCGCCGACCTCGTCCTCCCCGTGCTGCAGCCCCTCGTCGACCGCGCGCTGTCCCTGCTCGCCGAGCACCAGGGCGCGCTGGACATGCTGGTCCCCCTGGCGGTGCTGCTGGCGACGCTGGTGGTGCTCAACTGGGTGCGCAGGATCATAATGTGGTGGACGCGCCTGGCCTTTCGGGCGGTATTTTGGGCGGCCTTTGCTGCGCTCGCGGCGTGGGTGTGGAACAGGGGCGTGCTGGTCAGCGCAAGGGACGCGACCGTCTTGGGGGCCAAGATTGTCGGGTACATTGCCGTGCTGAAGGATGTGTGGCTGGATGAGTATAAGCGGTATGAGGGGCAGGAGGCGAGCGGGAGGTGGGATGAGTATGCGGCGAGGAGGAGCAGTAGCAGCAGGGTGTTTAATGCTCAGGCGAGGTGATGGAAGCCAGGGCGAGGGAGGGATATGACCACAATCAAAGAAAAAAAAAAAGAAAACAAGATAAAAATTATATCACGTCACGAGGATATGATGTATGGGACATACGATGCAATCAGGGCTGGGTAGCATGTCATACGTGACGGGGAAAGAGTCTGAGCAGATACGGGCGTCTAATAGGGTGTTTTTTGTTTAATTTGCCTCATTGGGAAAATCATTGTTATTGTTATTTTTATTATCTTGATAATTTCTTTTAAAATCCTTTTCAAGAAGTAGCTAGATTTGGGTTCAATGTCCTTTGTCTAGCTGCACCAATGCGAAACCACAAACGCCGTCGCTATGCAGATGTGCTCCCATCCAATATATCAAAGCTTTTTTCTGCTCCCTTTTCCCTTTTCCATAATTTTTCCTTTAATCAGCTTCATCGTACTCCTGCTCGTCATCAGGCTCCTTTGGATCTTGAGCCTCGTGGTACTGAATACAGTCGTCAATATGGCTGAGGATTCCTCCCACGCTGTCTTCGTCTGTGACATCCAGCTTGAGGTAGTTGATCATGCTGAAGCTCTCAATGAGTCCGGCCACGGCTTTGTTGAGGCGGCGGAAGCTGGCGCCCTTCATGACCTGAGCCTTTTCATCAGGTGGTCTAGACTCATCATCCTCCTCCTCGGGACCTTCGACTATTCTTCTGTTGCGCTCCAGAGGGTCATCTTCTAATAGGGCGACATCAGGCGTCAGGAATCGCTTCAGGTCCTTCTTCTTGACCTGGTCCTTGATGAGATCCATTTTGGACAGGACATTGATGTGGGGTACTTCAAGCATAAGCATGGCGCTCATAGCACTGAGGGTACCAGCAAAGAATTTAGCTCTGTCTACCACGAAAGTGGCCTCAAGGAGGTAGACCGCCGCAAGTCGAATGTCCAGAGAGCCCGAGTTCGTAAGGAACTTTACTAGAGTCGGCAGAATGGGAATGTGCGTGTACAGCTCGATCTGGCCGGGCATATCGATGATGATGAGGTATTCTTCCGTCAGGGAATCCAGCGCCTCAGTCAGCCAGTCGAGATTTTCCATGAGAAACTCGAAGCAGTAGATGAGGCCGCCGTTGGGCCCCAGGCCCACCTCTTCCATGGCATCTTTGAGAGAGATGAGCTCCTTGATGTCGAGATCGGGCTGGTGCTCAAACGACTCGGCGGCGGGATCGAGGTTGATGTAAAAAGCTGAACGACGGTTGAGGTTTAGGTGGGTGATGAGGGCGGCGGAAAAGGTGGACTGGATGAAAGTCAGCTAATATTCGCATGGCAAAGCAGCTGCGCGCTGTCGCATAGAGCATATCGAGAGCTATAACCAGGATGATTCATGGATCGGAAACATATCGGAGGAATTCCAATATTTACCAGCATAGGCGCAAGCATCAGCATCAGCGCCAGCATCCATGCCCTGCCAGCTTCTCGATTTGTCTCACGCCGTAAGCCTGCATAAAGCAAAACACAAGACATGCCACACACCTTTCCCGCCCCTGCCGGGCCCATGATCATGGCGCCAAACTTGCTCATGATGGCAGCTGTTGAATGTCGGGATGTGTGTGTATTGCTGTTTTTTCTTCGTCTTTGTAATAGCAACACCAATGAATCGATGCCTGGCTAAATCTCGGTACCCGCTACAGAAAAAATTATGACGGCGGTGGCCCCTCCATCTGTTATCGACAAGAAGCTCTGCTAGGGGCCCCGATGGACTGAATGCGGGCCAGCACATGCAACACGTTGCGGAAGCACTCGTTCGGCGAGAAACTTCTATGCGGGGTCGCGCCGAAAGCAGCCAAGCTGACATGTACAGGTACAGTGTCAGGAACCCTGTGCGAGTCTTACTTGTCTCACCTGGAGACCCGAATCTTACGGAGTTATTCGGAGTATATCAGCAATAATACAGTGTTTGCACGCTTGGCGTAAATACACTGTGGTCATACAGACAATTACAGCAAAAATACTGTGGCGATGGCGCAATTTTCTGGCACGCGGCGCTAGCGCAGTAACAACTCAGGTACGCGTGCGGACTAGACTACTTTTTTTTGGTTGGGGGAACAGAAGAGAAAAAAAAAAAAAAGACTGCCACACCTATACCGCTCAATCAGCACCCGGATGGCAGTCGAGAGAGATGTCGTCTGTCAATGAAACCAATTTATCGTGAGGCAGAGCAGTTAATTGATGCGATCAGTTGGTGCGAATGTGCCTGCTGGGCAATTCAGCCGAATCCTAAGCCAGTCACATAAGCCGTAGACACGATCCTGTCATTGTAGTATTCGTGTTCGCAATCCTAGATGACTCTGTTGCTGAGAAGGGTGGGGCTTATCGGGACATTTTTCTCACTGCAATTTTGCAGCGATCCTAGAAGTATCTCTATGGTGTAATTCCATAAAAGACATGTGTGAAGCTAGTCTGTGGCCGCCCCCCTCTCGACCGGCCTAAATAAAAATCTCAGAGCCCGCCAATTTTTTGCCCTCCCCTTTCTCTTTATTCATTCTTCTCTTTCAGCGATTGTCTGTCCTCTTTCTCTCTCCCGCCCATTCATTGTATCATCATTCTCTTTTCCTCCACCCCTCTTCACACAACCGCCACAATGTCTGCTACCAACGGCATCCCCAAGGCAGGAACTTTCCTGTTCACCGTAAGCGCGCCCAATCTATTGCAATCTGCACATCTTCAGCTGCTAATTCGCTCTCACAGTCCGAGTCTGTTGGCGAGGGTCACCCCGACAAGATCGCCGATCAGGTCTCTGATGCCATCCTCGATGCCTGTCTCGCTGAGGACCCCCTCTCCAAGGTTGCTTGCGAGACTGCCACCAAGACTGGTATGATCATGGTTTTCGGTGAAATCACCACCGGCGCCAAGCTTGACTACCAAAAGATTGTCCGAAACACCATCAAGGACATCGGCTACGATGACTCCGAGAAGGGCTTTGACTACAAGACTCTCAACCTGCTCGTTGCCATTGAGCAGCAGTCCCCCGATATCGCTCAGGGTCTGAAGCTCGACCAGGCCCTCGAGAGCCTGGGTGCTGGTGACCAGGGTATCATGTTCGGTTATGCCACCGACGAGACCCCCGAGCTCTTCCCCCTCACCCTCCAGCTTGCCCACAAGCTCAACGCTGCCATGTCTGCTGCCCGCCGTGACGGCTCCCTCCCTTGGCTGCGTCCCGACACCAAGACCCAGGTCACCGTTGAGTACAAGCACGACAACGGTGCCGTTGTCCCCATCCGCGTCGACACCGTCGTCGTCTCTGCCCAGCACTCTGCCGACATCACCACCGAGCAGCTCCGCAAGGAGATCCTCGAGAAGATCATCAAGACCACCATCCCCGCCAAGTACCTTGATGACAAGACCATCTACCACATCCAGCCCTCTGGCCTCTTCATCATTGGTGGCCCCCAGGGTGACGCCGGTCTGACCGGTCGTAAGATCATTGTCGACACCTACGGTGGTTGGGGTGCCCACGGTGGTGGTGCCTTCTCCGGCAAGGACTTCTCCAAGGTCGACCGATCTGCCGCCTACGTCGGCCGATGGATCGCCAAGTCCCTGGTCGCTGCTGGCCTCGCCCGCCGTGCCCTTGTCCAGCTCTCATACGCCATTGGTGTTGCCGAGCCCCTCTCCATCTACGTCGACACCTACGGCACTTCTGACAAGTCTTCTGACGAGCTTGTCAAGATTATCCGTGACAACTTCGATCTCCGACCTGGTGTTATTGTCAAGGAGCTGAACTTGACCCGCCCCATCTACCTCCAGACTGCCAAGAACGGTCACTTCGGTACCAACCAGTCTTTCACCTGGGAGCAGCCCAAGCAGCTCAAGTTCTAAGTAACTAGTTGCTACAACTGCATGCAGAGTATTCAACAATATCTGCGAAATGATTTACAAACAATGTATTTCACGTCGATATTTCATCAGACACATTTAGGCGGCGTACGGTTCTCAACGAAACCTGGAGGCTTTCCCATGGGATTTTACGGGAAGGCGAGGTGGTTTCTGGCGTAAATCTTTTTCTTTGTTCTTTTATATACATATACCAGGGTCTTTGGGGGACACAACGGGGCGTCTTTCAACAAAGACAAAAGTTATGGGTTATTTGCATAGACAGCACAGGGTCACGTCTGCAAACGGAAAAATGCACAATTATGAGCTACGCTAATGATGGGTATAAACAAGATCTGCGTACCGGCGTTTTCGGGAACCAAGAAGAAGTTCAACATCTTTTTTCCCGAGTCTCTTGACCGAGCTGCTGAACATGCAAGTCAGTTGTCGGGGTTGGAAACAGGAGAAGCTGGTTATCGAAAAGATATCATGACTTAATAGTTAGACATGAGACTTGATAATAGAGAAGCCCGATTAAGGCAAACATCTGATTCCAATACTGGTGAATGTTTCATTGTTCTTTTATATCCCACATCTTGTGGGATCTTATTACGTATGTGAGGTTTACTACTAATAGCCTAAAGAATAATGTTTCTATTGCATTGTCAATCTGCAATTTATACAGAATAAACTGAAATAAGTGTCCGGTTTTACTTGTTTAGAAACTCTTCCTGCATAGACGATTATGTGGCGGAGTGTGGCTAGTATAGTGCACGCCGTAGCCAGCTATATACACTTTCCATTTAAACTTAACATTACCTAGAAATGGATTTTTACAACAGTGCCAATTTAATCTTGATTCTAAGGCGTGAATACTGCTTAATTTTTTAATTTGAGTTATGCAGGTCGCTATAAGGCTGGAAAAAGCCTCCCGCAGCTTTAAAGCTAAATTTGGCTTGTAGCCTGAATGCACTGATGGCTTTACAACTTGGTGCATCTCAGTGTAATTTGATTGATGCTATGATTAAGAAGAATTTACCTAATAGGCTAATAGTGAAAATAGTTGCCTGCAGTAAGCGCACAGCTTGTAGAATATGATCAAAATAATGCTCTATAGTAACGCAGAGACTGCGCGGCTGACGTGTCTTATGACGCCTTACATGGAACATATATTACGGCAATAACTTGCTAGTGGCCTGGTATGCTCTAATGTAAGATGGCTGATTTTTTATATGAAAAAAAAAACCGGGCTTGAAGCATTACACTCCAGCCTTAATCAGTCCCGGTGGTCTAGGAAGATTTCTTGCTGAGTGGCAAGGCAGCGGAACTAGGAATTATGAGATTTATATATTTACATTGTGCTTTTCCTATACAAGTATCTGACTGGGATATCACGGCGGTTTTTTTTTTTTTTTTTTTTTTTTTTTTTGCCTTTTTGGCCTTCTTTCTTAAGTGTATTTACTTACATACAGCGTTTGTTGGAACGAGATGTTATTATCGCTACCTGGGGATGACAATATCCTCGTGCTCCTAAATGCAGTCAGAGCCTTCACACTTTACAACCTCTATGCCAATAAAACCAAGAGTACAGCCACAGGCTATAATTTCTATAATTTCCCGCTCTCCAGGCTCCTACGCAGTATGGACTGATCTAGGCCATCCGGGCAGCTTATAAGCAATGCCGCTGCCTTATAAAAGCGCTATAATTCATCAATACAGTCTTCTACTGTGCATGTACTGTATAATTTTGTATTTTCTTATTTCATAAGTTTCTAATTTTTCCCATCTTCACTTTCTCTGCTTTTTGAAAATTGCTTGTGATTGGCCCTTTTGCAAAGTTCATCTAGGGTGCCGCCAGGTTAACGCCCATTTTTTGTGCACCAACGCTGTAACCGATGCCGAGAGCATCAGGACATTGCAGAAGGCCCGAGTCATATGTTTGAGAGAACCTAAACATGATTCATTTTAGTATACGACACGAATGAGTTTGATGTTCAATAGGTAACTTACGTTGCGCAACGACCACTGGCGTCTGAAAAGTGATAGTAAGCCTCCCATAGAAGGCAGTTGGGGTCCTCTTAAAAGAGAAAAATGTCAGTTGGCGTATTTCGCAACCAGCTCAGTACTACGTATACTTACGAGTGCATATATTGCCGCAGCCGTCGATAACCGTCTGCTCATCACCGGCAATCTCGATATCGATAATGTGAGCAGGGGTATATCCGCAAGTATCCTGATCCCATTGCAGAGCATAAGTAGGCGTGGCAGCTACAGTCTGGGTGGTTGTAGTAGTGCCTGTTATTGTTGTTGTAGTTACTGCGGAGATGGTGTTTGTAGCAGTTGCCACTGCGATTGAGGTCACCTAAACATAATGAGCATATGCTGGGATCGCTGGGATCGTAGGTTAATTTAATTTGTATAACTTACTGTAGAGGGCAGCGTGACTATTGCGGTATTGGTTCCAGTTAATGCTGCAGTCTTGGTAACCGCGGCAGGGGTTACTGTTTTGGTCTTTGTTACCGTCTTATGCTCAACCGTCGGCACCCAGACAGTTACACTCTCCGTTTTGTAAATGGTCTCGCAAGGAGGAGGAGGGGGAGGATAATAGCCGTGATCATTGCGCTTGAACGGCGACTGGTCATTTGATATAGAAGGGGATGGAGAGATGACGAAAGCGGTTGTCGCGACTGTCGTGGTTGTAGACGTTGCCGTCGAGGTCACAGAATCTGTCTCTGTGCTAGTGAATAAAAATGGCAATGATTATGGGTTTTCTGCAGCGCTGGGGACTTGCTTGGAAGCTTGCCACATACCCAGGCCCGGAGCCTGCCTCGACTGTTGATGCGATGTCGCAATTCAGCCTGTCGATGCTAAGGTCCTACCTCATAGATCCGACAACTAGATTTGAAGGCATAAAAGAGCTATTGGAGGGCGACATGGTCCCTACATGAGAGAATTAATCTTGCCGTTATCGACACAAGGAGAATTGTTCTCAGTTAATTAAACTAGCTATTAGTATTTGTTATGTGCTCTTTGAATCTAAATATTAACATGTAATCTTAATAAAAGAGAGTAGTCTTCCTAGTTGGCGATAGCTTGGGTACGACACACATAAATTGACAAACAGGCAAGGGCTGTAGATATGTTATGTCTAAAATAACTTAAATTTTTGATCTCCCCTGTTTAATCTGAACAGGCAAACTGTCTTTCGTATAGACTATTGTGGAACTCTTAAGGTACTGGGGTCATATGTTTGCGAAACTCGTATTAGACGTCACCGGGAAAAGGTTTATCATGAAGGGGGATAATTGACGCAACTCCAGTCCTTCATACCAAATAACATAGTCACCCCCTGATGTTAGATCGCCGCTCCCTATCCCTCTAATAATACAGATTACGCCATGATTTCATCCTACAGAGACAGCAACTCGATCTGCCCATTACGGACACGAGTTAATAGCCCATTGTACAAAGAGGCCCAAATCCCCGGGACGTCTTGGCGCTGAGCCATCGGCGTCTTTAGAAAAGGAGCATCTTGACAGGACTAGGGTTATCCCAGAGCAGCGGTAACTCTAGGCGAACTACGGACAAAAAAGACAAGGTTGTGAGGAGCTCAAGTTAGAACAAAGAATTGGCGTTGTTTTGTTCACATTTTGCCGGCAATTAAACTCGGGTGTAGGTTAGAAGGGGGCGTGGTGGCTTGCAAGTTTTCTCGTTTGATGTTGTTGGTTGTGTTGGTTGCAGATCTTATGCGAGATGAATGAAGCTATCCTGGCTTGGCCGAAATAACAATAGCAACGCTAACTCAAGACCTGGGTGATTTCGTAACCGCTACCCGGTTCCCGCTCACCCGATATTGACGGCTGGGATCAATTCGCCGAGGGCGTTTCTTATTCTCTTTTTGAAGCATCTTGTGAATTTCGTCCGGTCTTCCGGTAAATGGTTCTGTAACCGCAAGTGTTGGGTGTTGCTTACATGAGGCAGTATAACTCCCACGTATAAGCAGTTCCCCGCTGACTGCAAGCTGATATTAGCTGAAAAGAAAGAGAGAGTTGCCCAAATGATTCGCTTTGACCTGTGGTCCGGGTCTCATCCCGAATACTTGCATAAAAATGATTTCAGCTCTAGGTCTTTTCAGCCGCAAGTCTCCCACCCCATTGCTTTGCGCAATACAATTGTTGAATCATCACCAATCACTTAGTCATAATAGCCGAGTCACCTCGCGCACACAACGCTAGCTTTATCCAAGACGGCATCTAACACCGAATTGTGGCATATTCGAATTCCCACAGCTGTGGTAGATGGCGTCCTGTAGATCAACCGATGAACCCTTCCTCTCGGTTCCGACTTTCCCTGTCAATGGCGTTTGGGTATGCCAGAGAATTGGGGGCTATCCGCACTCCCCCTCTGCGTCGTTCGCCCTATTTTGATTTTTTTCCTCCCTATTCCCAGTCAAGCCACTGCATTGGCGGCGAAGCTAGCGAACGACGGTGTGTATCCCATACCCGTGGCTGCGGTGCTGGGAGGGGCGTCAAGCACAGCAAGCTAGTCAAACCAACAAGCTGGCTAACATATTGATGGATTGATGGACCGAGTGATTGATTGATTCATATTAAATGAGCTAGTTGGCTAGTTGGTTAGGCGGCTCATTATGTCATCAGCTGGTGAGCTGATGAGCTGACTGAATAAAATGATTCGAGGCATTGAGTGTGTTGTTAGCTAATATTTATGAAATAAGCCACCACCAAACACAAAACACGCGACATACTGAAGCTGAAGCTGAAGCACGTTTCATTAAACGAATAAAAAGAGACAAAACTTGAATGAAGTGAAGGTCTATTTCATCGATAATACTAGCCCCCTCTTCCGGAGATCGATAGCGGTGATCCGGATCCCGCAGCCCGCCCTCTTCGGAACCTCGCTTACACAACGCATATATTCTACTCTACGACATAAGATTCTTCCTTTTTTTTTATTCCATTGACGCCCCTAAAGCTCCATATAATCAAACAATAATCATAAATAAAGCTCTGATGGAGCTCCTTCCCGAGCGCGGCGATCCGTGAACGGGAGCGTAGAGCATCCGCTGGTTCGTGCGGCAAGATGCCCGTGGAAATAATACTTATGAGAATAGAGGAGGGGGAGAGGGGAGCTGTATGTTCATTTTGAGATCTGAGCAACGGCTATGTAATGCATGTACGCACAGACTTGGGGTGGGCTCGTTATCCAGATCTCAGTCTAGGAAAGGGAGGGCCGCGATATTGAAGCCAGATTGCGATGCCGTCATACAAGAGTAAAAGCAAGAGCTAAGAATATGATAAACGATGCAAAATGATGATATTTTAATAGTGCCAATAGTTTTATGGCCAGCTTTTCTCAAGATTTATCATTCTGGTGTTCAGCATAGCATCTCTTTATCATCAGCATTCGTCTGCTTTGATTTCAAATATAGAAACAATATCAGCACACAATGTTAGCTATATTAATGAGCATCAATGAGAAAATCCTCATTCATTACCAACTCCAGTCCTTGAACTTTCGGAGATTTATCGGTGTGTTCCATTCTAGCTGCTATTCATAACAATACGCAGCGATTCATCCAACGGCTCCAATGGGAAAATGGAACAATTAACACAATCCAGGGGCTAGATACAGCATTTGGCCTCATCTTCCTACATACTAGACAATATAATTTACCAAGCACGGTTTTCAAAACAACAAAACAATCATCAATAATATCTGCCTACCCGTAGAATACCCACCTCGCTCATTCAGCAGGCCTTCACAAACAAAGAGGACAACAGCAGTGGAGAATAGCGAGGCGGGGCCAATTTCCTCGATGGAGCCCACAAAAGCATTTTTATATTCATATTGCAAGCAACATTGGTCAAATCTGGAAATGTCGTCACGAACAAACTGCGTTACTCACTGCATTGTCTTGTCGAGGCCCAGCAAACGACCACTTCCATAGCGAGCATCTCTGCAATCTTGTTCTGTTCACTCAAATCCACTACTCGTGGAGAACAAACTATACAATCAGTTTTATCTGAAACCATTTTTAAATCGGCGACCCCGTGTTTCTCTCATGGGGGTGAGTAGTAAAAGTATGGTTAGAGTATTCTGTAGCGCATAATGCTCTGTAGCGTATCGGTATATACTCGTAGGCATTGGATCATTTTGCCGATGAAAAAGCATGACAAAGAAGGATTCAAATCTTATATATATATAGTCCATACACGTAAGCTGTATAGAATCCTCCACCGCCAGTTATCCTAGGGTTTGCCGGGGTTGTTGAGACTGATGTGCGCTGGTATGCATGGCTCGGCTGGTAGAAATCTAGTCGTTTCCGGTAATTTGATATGTAAACATTGAGAACCTGTGCGGACATCACGAAATCTGCTAAGGCGACATATCAACGGCACAAAAAAAGGTTCTCTCAATCTCTACATACATACAGATGCAGTAATTACTTTCGTCAACAGGAGGAACGCAGGAATGTGCGCTAATTTTAAGCCTCGGCGAGGTTGAATTAGGCCGTGCAGAACCGCCAGTCTATCGTGAACAAGGATTAAGCATTGAGAACTAGTAGGTCGGCGATTGGCATGTTGTTGCGCCCAACTGGAGATGATTCGGGCTTCACATTAGTCTAAGAGCAGTAGAAAGAGAGAGCAGCAAAGATGAAATACAAAAAAGGGACAGGTCGGCAGTTTATCAGTGGTCGTAAAATACGAAATAGAGGCAACTACAGGGCGCCAGCGCCCGTTTCGTCGGCTTGCCGGCAGCATCCAGAAATCTGGAAATATAGGGAAAAGCTCGACAGCTGAAAATCGCCGAGACAGTCGTTTGAATTGCTCAATATATTTCCGTTTGAGCTTAGTGGGCTGGATAGCGCTGTTTGGCGAACATGGGGTGCGACAAAGTCTTGGAGGCTATTGATGGGAAATGACATGCCGCCGCGGCTAGCGCTACCCGTAGTTCCATGAGAAGCTTCTACTAGAAACGGCATCATTAACGACGGTTATCCATCAAATCCAAATCCTCGATGTGGAAGCAAGGGGTAGAGAAAAAAGCTTGATAGTTCCCTTACTCGATGTAGCAATATTCTTGCAGAGGGAAAAAAAGAGGGGTGCCGCGTGTCAGTATTCAGTTTTCAGCAAAGAGGCTGAATAGAATTGTCCGAAAAGAAGCAATCCCATGCAGAAAAGAGCAAAGGGAAATAGATGCGCCAGACAAAGGAGGACTTCGAAACAAGAGCAAGTTACTTTGTCACAAGCAAAGTACAGTACCGAGCAGTACGCGCATCTTGGTTGTAATCTCGTCTCCTGATTAGTATTTCGCTGGTACAACCAGTATAGTCGAGAGCGGCAGCGCTCCGTATTCTATTCTTCGTAAAGACATTCCTAATCTGCACTCCTCACTGGGCGATAGCTCCCGCTCCTAAACTCTATGATTCGCTCCTACTACGCAAGACACGTCACCACCCCGGTTCCTAGTTCCTTCCCTTCTCTAGCTCCTGCTGAACCCTTCCTTGCTTTGTCACTCAGCCGCACAAAGTGCAAGAGCGACGGGAGAAAAAAAAAAGGGAAGCAATGATCGCCCACATTCGGCGAGAGCCCCGCTTTGGCCGGACCCGGACCGCGGACGCTAAGCCGCTTAGGTTCGTCAATACAGAACAACAATAGCAACGGACAATACCAAGCCAAGCGCCGACTAAGACGATACACCCCCTCCGTCAGGTTTTTGGTTCCCCATGGCGTACCTGTACTATCCTGATACTGGCAGTATTTTTCGTACATGCAAACTTTTCTCTCCTCTGAATCATTCGATGGGCCTGCGGCTGCAGAGCACAAGGAGGGCATTTGTGTCGGAAGGGGACAGCCACAATACACAGACAATACCTGGACAGCGGCTGGTCGCGGCGAACTGCAGAACAAGGAGGCTCTGCTGAGGTCAGTTGGCCGATACCCATAGTCAGATGCTGGAACCCGGAGGATGCTCCGTACCCAAATCGTATCTCTATTGGCAGTGCCTCTGGTACGTGCAGTTGCCTATTGTGATTTAGCAGAGAAATCCTGAGCTGAGCACACGATTGAAATACAGCATATTCCTTGGGAGATACCTGGTACACCACGCCATGATACAGTATTCTTTGTACGGAGGACAGAACGGCCACACACACCAATAACTTGCGCAACCGCTAGCTCAATGCTGGCATTCCAGCCATGGCGGCACAGCATCCGATCCCCACAAAGATCCCAGAGGCTGAAAGTCCCTGTGATCCTGCTGCAGGGAGTGCTCGTACATGCAGAGTTGTCTTTCAACTGAAACGTCGCAGTAGGATCCTGCAACTACCCAGTCCCATCGCCATCTGAGGAGCTTGATATACGACATCCAGCCTACGACCATGGCCAACGCTCTGCTCTTATGATGTTGTTATCGCTGCAGCTGATCTTGTCTCGTGCCTATGAACTGTCAACAGGGGCCATTACCCGCTGACAACACATATAACAACAGCATTGCCAACCTTGTTCGTATAAAAGAGAGAAAAATTTAAGCAAGACTGCAGATCCGGTAGATTCAGTGTCTTCGCAGGATAATCTCAACTCCTGCAGCAGAAAGAGGGCTAGCTCAGGCAGCCCATGCAATAGAGAGATTTGACAGCCGTGAAAGTAAACAAAGCAAATAGCCAGATTGGTTGGTTATACGAAGTACGAGGTACACACACGGGAAGCATGATGAAGCATCAATAGCTGCAATGCCCACCTGTAACTACTACAAGTTCCGCAGATCACACCCCTCTCAAACTTGGCTTTTGGACGAGATCAGAAGGGGCGTATGGCTTTCCGCGTGTCCCATGAGTTTGGGTGCGCTATGTGGCATCCGCTGCTGGACTGGAGCAGGGCGTGAGGTTAAAGACCGAGTCGTTTTGCTGACAAGGATACTAACGCCTTCTAGTCACCTACCATCATTCTTTGACGTTTTTGACGACCTTCTTTTTCTTTCTCTGTTCCTTTTTTAAGTTAGCTTATGGTATGCATGTGCCGTCCACCAATTTACCAACGCGCAGCAGGGCCAAGAACAGCCAAGGAGGGGAGACTGCAGCAGTAGTGCGCTTTAAGTCTTAGTTGATCGTGGAGCCACAAGTAATCAAAAAAGAGGCAGTAGTATGCACGTATTGTTGCTAGCCGCAAGGGTACGATTATACAAGCTGAGTCAAAAGCAGAGAGAGATGCGTGGAGACCTGAATCAAGGTGTCGCTCTACTAGATGGATCCGCGCTATGGATCGAGACCCAAGGGGTGTGTGTCTGGCTCGCACGGTACTTCCGGCTTGCGGCAGGGATCGATCAATCAAATCAACGTCCATCAATTCAGGTGAATGCTGCTGACGGGGCTTGACTTGGCCGAAGTGGGAAGGGAGATCAGTTCAACGGTAAATTCCATCTTTGGTCTTTTTTTGTCTGTAATGCCATGACGGGAATCATGTGTGGGGTGGACTAGGGAGGTTAATAAGAGAGACAGCCGAGACAAGCCAGGGTTGTTTGACAAAGGACAAAAGGTATATATCAGTCTCGGTCCGCATCAGCAAGGACTGCGTTCGTTCGCAATCTTTGCCGTAATTGTTAGAACCATCGTCACTGACGACATTGTCTTGTGCAAAAGGTATCAGGCATAAGTTTCTTGTGCTGCACTCTTTAGCTGTTGGCTTAATCCTCGTTACGCCACGCCGCACACAAGCCTTTTGCATTTCTAGCCGTCCAGCCATTTACACCCTCTCACACCGGCTTCCAGCGCTACCAACCGACCCTCCATTTCGGAAACATACAGGAGAAACTAGAATTTCTTCAGCTAAGCACTGTGGGCGTTTGAGCGAGAATTTAAAATTTACCAGGACTATTTCATCCACATATAGACCGCTTCTCGACCCGAAGAGGCGTATCGGACCGTTTAGGCTGGTGTACTTTGATTCACAGTCGGTGAACACATATCAACGATTCACTCCCACTTTTCATCTCGCTCGATTTTTCCAGGACCAGCCCACAGGGACCTTTTATCATCTGCAACTTATAAGAGTTAATCTACCTTTCACAACTCTTCATATCTTCTACATACAATCTTCAGCCATGAATACCTCATCCTCATCAGCCGTCCTTGGCTCCACTATGCGGAATCCCATCGACATGATCCCCAAGGACGATACCCCAACCTTAATCTCGCCTCCTCCAGCATACACTCCTCCTCAAACAGCGCCAGCACTGGCGCTTTTACGACGACAGATGCGTGAATCTTTCATCATGGGCCGCTCATCCATCGCCGACAGCGTATTAGATGTCATGTCTCCCGAGGAATACGACGAAGACGACGAAGAGGGCTTCTCTGCTATCAGTCTCCGGATCAATACCTCTGTCCACATCTCCAGCAACAACAACCTCGTCTGCCTAAACGATACACCAGCCAGCCATGCCAACGCTATTGCCAAGGCTGTCGTCCAGGCCATCCAGGAGAACAGCTCCGGCCAGTGCGGCATCCCCATGATTGACGAAGACGGCAGGCCTCGGCCTGTCAAGATCGAAGTCGACGCTGGTATTACAGTGGAGGGTTCAGGGAACGTCGTAGGCAACGAGGACGTGATAAATCAGGTTCTTCGCCTACGCAGCCTTACACGCAAGAGATCAGCAGATGATGAGAGTGATGTGTCCGCTCAACTACCAAAGCGTCGCCGCGAAGAAAACGGTGGCAGCAGCAGCAGCAGTAGCAACTCTCCTTGAAGGCACGACATATATTTTCATCTTGGAGTATTTACTCTTTTACGACACTAAAAAGCATCATCGCATCTGCTATTGAGCTCTACTTTGCTGCGTTTACTTGCGTTTGGCTTTTGGCGTTCAGGCATCACCGGAATCTCATATACCCAAAGGCAGAACGCCTTGCATATTTTACGTTATCAATATTCACAATATCACGACATGAGTGTTTTCATTAGCAAAAAGGGGCGAAGGGTATTATGAGAAGGCAAGGCGGGGGAGAACGGGCCTCGACTTCGGAATGAAGCGAGAAGACCTATTACATACTAGATATGCTAGATACACAATAATTAACATTCCTATCACTCTCACTGTGTGCACTATTTGATATTACCTATACGAGATGCAAGCACGTCCATCGTAAATTGGCTCCATCTCTCATACTGTCCTATAGCTTAATGCAGGGCGACGTCAATGAGGTTGGCTCGCACACATCACATGCATGAAAGGGAGAGCTGAAAGCCAGAACCGGTGACCGAGAGAAGATCACCAAGCACATCATCTCTACAGTTGGTTCTTTCAGCTTGCCCGAAACCTCGCATAACATTCTACAACGAGGGTGATATATCATCCCAGACGGTCACTGCCATCGCCTGATTCGACTGCAGGTGGATGTCACCCCTGGCTCCGCATACCATTCCCCTTCTTTCAGCTGCCCAAGGACACAGCCCCCGAAACGAATGAGGCGCGTAATACGGAGTATAGAGATTAATAACCATGTTTTTATACTTTCGCCGACGGCATTGGAATTCTCGTATGACCAAACAGACTGTTTGATTCGATTTTTAGTTAGTTAGCATGTAGTCTAAGCTCCCTCCTTTATCGTTTCAACGGCAATTACTGCTTGTTGGTCCTAGTACAAAATTCAAACAAGAGCCAGAATATCCGCCACCTTAATCTTTTTTCCTCTCTTGGACAAGCTCTAGGTCTAAATCCGGGAGCTGCCATTCGGTTGGATTATGCCGCTTAGCCGCGCTCTTTACGCCGACGTTACTTGAAATTCATACAATTAGAGCTGTTCCTTCTTTTTGGTTTGTTGGATAGGACTTTTTTCAGGTCTTGGCGATAGCTCCTTGATACGGCTGTTAATTTACATCATGTAGTATCCATTAAGTAAAAAATCGAGTCTTGCGTTATAATCTTATGTCTCAATTGGTTTACTTTTCTTTGTTATAGGTTAATGACTTTGATGAGTTCACTCTAGCTGCCCCACCAGCTTACGGTCTTGGCTGGGCCACTGACCTCGTCCCTCACTTAGATCCATGCATGATTATGTTTTCAGCCTCCTCTTAATCAAAACTGTATAGTAATTGCTTTGTCCATTCTCCTCATTTCACTCTATTTTTGTAGTCATCTCACTCCCCATATCACCACTCCCCTCCCCTGTCCAATTGAACCTGACTCATTCTCACTCTCCCTCGCGATGGCCGACCTCACCATACGCAACCTCACAATCACCCCCCTCGAGCTCGTCTCTATCCAGCGCCTCCAGGGTGAAAAGATTCGCACCGGCAACGTCGTGTCCAACGTCACCGGCCGTATCACCAGCTTCATCAACGCCACCGACTTCTCCGCCCACCGCCTGCTGCCCCGCGCCGACCATGAGCCGCATGATCACCGCGATGTCTCCATCCACCTCGACCCCTTCCGGACTGTCCAGACCGACGTCCGAGCTGCCGATGCCGCCGGCCGGGAGATTCTCCGGCTGACCTTCCGGGCCGGCCACCGACGCTATGAGACGGACGTGCCGAGTCCATCTCGCAAATCTGCCGTTATGAAGCGCATTGCCAGTGATGACGATGATGGCGATGAGGAGGAGCTTGACCTCACCGTCGTGTACATCCCCAACGGTGCCTTTGTCGCCATCTTCTCCTCCGCAAAGCTCAATGCCTGGATGAAGCAGCTTGACGATGCTTGGCCACTCTCACTTCTCTCCATCCCCGGCACTCACAACTCACCCACCTGTCACACTGCTCTCCCCTCAGTCCGCTGCCAATCCGTCGGCGTCACAGAGCAGCTCCAAAATGGCGTGCGCTTCCTCGACATCCGCGTCTCTGTTAACCCTGACAATGACACCCTTACGCTCGTTCACTCCGTCTTCCCCGTCTCCCTCGCTAGCACAAAGTACTTTGCCGATATGCTGGGTGAAATCTACCGCTTCTTAGACGACAACCCCAGCGAGACCATCTTCATGAGTCTCAAGCGAGAGGGTGCCGGCCGCGGCACTGATGAGCATCTCAGTCGCTACCTCCGCAGCAGCCATGTCGACAAACGGTCTGAACGTTGGTGGACTGAGCCTGTGATCCCAACGCTTGGTGCTGCTAGAGGCCGCATCATTCTCGTGCGCAGGTTCGTATTGGATGAGGAGATGGCAAAGACATGCTGGGATGGCAGAGGATACGGCATTGACGGTCAGCATTGGCCAGATAATTGCGAAGATGGTACCTGTGACGGAGGCCAGATTCGCGTGCAGGACTTTTACGAAGTCACGGAGAGCCAGAATATCGAGAAGAAGATTGACTACAGCAGAGGCCAGTTGGAGCGCGCTGCCGAGCGAGAGTTTCACGTCCCTAGCTTAGCGGAGCATGATAGCCAAGCAGATGCTGCTGCGGCTGCTAAGCTTCCCATCTTCATCAACTTCCTAAGCGGCAGCAACTTCTTCAACGCTACCTGCTGGCCAGAGAGAATCGCCGCTAAGGTGAACCCTGCCATTACCGAGTATCTCTGCATCCGCCACGGCGAGGACGGCAAGGGGCCGAAGCAGCTCAAGGTTGGTGCTGCGAGCACTGGTATTGTCGTTACGGACTGGGTGGGTGCGAATGGCGACTGGGATTTGATTAGATGTATTGTTGGGTGGAATGCTAGGCTACAGGTGTCTTGAGGATGGTGAATCATAGATTAAGGAATCCTATACGAGATGAAAATTACGTGGCGTTTATTGACATGGGAAAAAACGACAAAAGGAAAGCAACTGGCACATAGTTGGATAAGGCAAATGAAATAATAGATTGAATATTATTATTAATATATAGTACGTGTACTATGCAAGAGCAGCCTTCTATGGCTAGCTTATGCTGTGAAACGTAGCATCATAATTCATGACGGTATCTAAAGCAGCTAAGTTAGCCACGGCCCTCTCACTTCTCAATGAAAAGCAATGTTGAAAAAGAAACCAGATCAGTTCTCCAAGGTGAAACTTTTTTCGTCACGTGGAACTCGGACAATGTAGATAATATGGAATAGTCATCATGATGGTGGTGTGCAGGAAAGACAAATAGAAACAACGTACCATTTCAGCAGCTGGCGTGATTATCAACGCGTTTACCTGACTATACACTTTATCATGTCAGCCCCCGCATCAACAGATACATCGAGTAAATAAAGACATGAGTATGATTCATCTAATAATTGGTCAGCTACATACTGGAACAGCCGCATGTGTCGGTTAGACTTACCATCAGAGGGTGTAAGTTTGTTCATATCCAACAACTCCCGAAGGAGTCGCGGAAATCAGACAGTGTGAATACAAATAAAATAACATTTCATCACAGAAATACAGCAATTGATTAAAAAGAGCATTGTATAATATGTACCTATTGTTGTACGAGTTAGCTGACATATTCATCTCCAGCTTGAACAAAGAGCCGATGCCATTGAACCACGATCAGGTGACGAGATCTCATCCTGAGTTCTCACCCCCTTCCACCACAAGGATTTGTACGTCCTCGCTTTCAAGGATGAAAGGGAGCAAGGCTCGATATGTCCGCCCGTTCGTTCAATTTTTCATCATGTGGGACAGATAGGCTGAAAGAAGAGTGTAAAAGTACCTGTTGACAATCTGAGTTAGCAAGACTAGCTTTGATAAAGAGAGCCAACAACAAAAAGTTTTGTGAAAATTCTGATCAGACAAGGCTGAAACTTATAAAACACGTTATCCACATCGTATATTAAGAATGAGGAATCCCTGAGGTGTCAAATGTTCATCACACAGAATCACAGCTGCATTGAAAAAAAAAAAAATTCACTAACCTTTTGCTTTGTGAATATAGACAATTATGGGCGGATCAAAAGGGGTATTAGCCCTGCTTCCTAATCTCTGAATTGCGTTAGCAAAGCTCGCCAATAGACAGAAGCCTGAAAAAGAGGCGATCCAAAGCTCGATCAGGTAATTGTAAAATATTACAAAGTCACCATGGTTTGGTATGAATTGGATTGTTCATGAAAAATAAAGCATCATGTAAGGCACGAAGGAAGGGAGCGTGGAATAGCTTACCTTTAAAAGAGGCCAACCACCAGAGCTCGTGCTTGGGCGTGCGCTTGCAGCTCCGAAGCAGAGCTCTTGGTGGTTGTGTTTTGCAAAGAAAGAAGAAGAAAAAGAAATTCAGAAAATTTCTCGAGCCGAAGAAATGTAGGAGCTTAACCAATTCGGCTAGTCCATATATGGCCTAGTCGGAGGCAGCCCCTCAAGCAGTGGCGCAGATCTCATCTGTGGCGGTGCAACCCCAAAGTGGGTATCAAGAAAACAGGGACTGGAGACTTTGAGCACACAAAGAGGTAACCATACACACACAAAGACTAAGATCAGCCAACGCTAATGATGCTCCTGTTGCTGCTTTGTACGTGGATATTTATTTCGCGGCCCTTGCTGCCAGCGCATTAGCGCCCTGCACGCTTGCGTGGCGAATGTCATATGCCGGACTTCTATAAGTCCGTCACCTCCCTCTTTCTAGGAGATGTTTCAAACTCCTTCAACCAACTTTTGGTGAAAGTGCAATAATAAATCTCAACATGGCGTCCGTGGGGACGATATGGGCTCCTGTGGCCCTGCGTCTCCTCCGAGCTGCCGTGTCTCGGACCACAGCGGTGGTTCGAGAGAAGCTCGCCAGCGCGGCGAAGCCCTTACAGAATCAGGCACTTCAACCAGTACCTGTAACCGCCAGAAGCGGTAGACAATCCATTCCAACATCAGTCCTCAAACAACAAAGACATGGCGCCAGATACTTTTCCGGCACATCAGCCAAAGGTGCAAGCAAGGCTGCCCGACGATACCTTAGCTCTGAGAGTGCTCCTCGATATGATCGATCCAAGCTCCCGAGCTCCAATACCTCCCGCCGAGTTGCTCAATTCTCCGGCCGTGCTCCATTTGCGAGCACTCTGCGACCCAACCTGACTGGCGGTGCCATGCCCCGAACGGCTGGCGGCTATAGTATTGGCGGAAGTGCTCGGTACTTCTCACATACCCCCACAGCTTCTGCTCAGGTTGTGCAGAATGTCTCACAGGCGATGCGAGCCTTCTTCCTCTCAGGACAGAGAATCCGCTACGATGGAACAGGGCCACGAGGTGAGGCTCAATACCGGGCCGTCTCCATGGTCGAGGATGAGGCTATGCGTAAGCTGGCTGCCATCCCCAAGTTTGCTCCTGGCGCCTATGTCGACTTTCAGCTGAGCCCAACCATCACTGCCATGAGCCCCCTTGCTGCCGCCGTTGTCCAGGCATCTGGCACATCCGGCTTCCAGGCTGAGGCTGCTATCCCAAGCCTCAAGACCGAGGGATTTCTTGATGTCCTATCCGCGGATTTTGGCCGTGCCTTGAAAGACTTGACAGCCATTTATGCCGATCTCGGACGGCTTGCAGATTTGGGCGATTTGCCAATATCTTTGGAAGCAGGCAACTTGCTTCGAGTTCGATTCCCGGGCGTTGATGTTGACACAGTCGAGAGACTCTGCGATGACATTGGCATCCAAAGGGGAGTCGTCGGCCAAGATATTGGGTTTGAAAGCTCTAATGACGTCAAAGCTGCGCTCAGATTTCCTTTTGCACCAGACGCTGAAAAAGCCTTGACATCCCCTGGAGGATCAGAAAGGTCCTTGGAAGGACATGAACTAGATGATATATCATCTCTTGGCGACGAATCCTTTCTTCATGAAGCGTTTGCGTATGAAAGCTCAGAAAGCCCTTGGTTTTCCGAAACAGACGGATATGAAAGTATGTCGCCCACGAATAAGTCGAATCAGCAATCCGAAGACTATGAGGGCCTGGAAGGCATCTATCGATTTCTCGAAGAATGCGACAAGGCAAAGGGCAGACTGGGTTGATGCGAGTGCAATTTTATGCGTATCGCAACAAAATATATGATACTATGATATTGGAACATCCACGCTCTTTTTAGCATCTTCTTTGTATTATTACTATTATTTAGTCATTTTGATTAGCATACTTACGACAAGAATGGAATTCCTTTTGTGTTTCTTACCTGCTTATGATATGCAAACGAAGCATTCTAGAACATTAATAGTGGTTGTTGTAGATCTCTAATCTCGGTGGCGGCTGACAGCCTCTCATCGAATTAAGGTGAGCTACACCTTGCTTTTCGAGCCACTTGCACTGGGACCAGAGGGATATGGTGGGCCTTTCAAGAGGTTGGTATTGGTCGAAATGTCCTGCAGGAAAAAGCCGAATGAGAACATGTAAGCGCAGCAGAGGTCGCAGTTGATTACTGAGGCCGGTTCCATGATTCTATTGGAGGCAGGATGTGCCTGGGCGAATATGATATCTTTGGTTGGTTGCAGCACAATTGGGGCCTGCATTATTCTGCATAGGTGTACTGTCGTGGGCTTATCGCCTATCGCTTATCGATAACAATATCGGCTGATATTATTGGCTCATCTAACTAGCAAAGCACATGCTCCAGTCACGCATGCATCTACATCTCGAGATGAGGATCAGTGGTGCTACTTTCTCGTGTTCCAGTATCTAGATTAGAGTTTCAATAGAGATCTTGAGATTATCAGATCATCTCAAACGCTTAGCGCATTCGGAGGTCAATTCGCGGGGTTGCTCGGCTGCCGATGATGTCTCCCGGCTGCAGGATTTCCCCACAAGTGTTACCTCGGCTTGGGGTCTCAGCGTGGCCGAGCACATCCTCCGAGGGCGCGAGCCATCCATGCTGTTACTAAGACATTCTTTGATATAAAGCGTGCGGGCTCTTCTTGATCTTTTCTCCCCTGTATTTGCATTCGCGTAGCTTCAATTTTTTCTTGTAACACCTATTCACACCACAATCAAAATGTCTGGACCCGGTGTCGGCTTTGAGTACCCTCCTCAGTCCGTTTCCTGGCTGAAGCGCGATCTCCTGCTCTTTGCCAACTCCATCGGTGCCACCGCCGATGAGCTTCACTTCCTTTACGTGAGTAGCCGAAGATCTGGAAATATGCTATTTGTAGGACTGGGAGAGCCATTGAAACTGACAGTCCATCTACAGGAACTTCACCCCAACTTCGCCGCCTTTCCTACCTACCCCGTCATCCTACGTAAGTTGCTGTCGGCGAATTATTCTTGTGCACCGCCGAGTGCCATTGATTGCGCAATCGGCTGACAAACCAAACGAAACAGCTTTCAAAGGCGATACACAAGAAGTGATTGACTTCTATGCCGCCCAGAAGAAAACCAAGATCCCCAACGTGCCCGATTTCGACTCCCGCCGAGTCGTTGACGGCCAGCGAAAGATTGAGTTCCTGAAGCCCCTTCCCGCCAGCTCAGCGGGCCACAAGTTCGAGATCCGCCAAAAGGTCCTCGGCGTCTACGACAAGGGCCGACCCGGCTCCGTTGTCGACACCCAGCTCGACCTCGTCGATGCCAACACCAACGAAGTCTACACCCGCCTCTTTGGCAGCGCCTTCTATGTCGCACAGGGTAACTGGGGCGGCCCCAAGGGCCCTGCCACCGAGAACTTCCCTCCCCCCAAGGACAAGAACCCTGACTGGGTTCTGGAGCACCCAATCACCAAGGAGGCCGCACACCTGTACCGTCTGAACGGCGACTACAACCCTCTGCACGCTACCCCCGAGCCCGGTGTCAAGATGGGATTCCCCGGCGCCATCATGCACGGTCTGTACTCATGGAACTCCACTGCCCATGATATCCTCAAGGCCGTTGGCGGCAGCGATCCCGCCAACCTCAAGGAGTTCCAGGCCCGATTTGCCAGCCCTGTCCTGCCTGGTGACAAGCTTGTTATCAACGTTTGGAGAACAGGCGAGAAGAAGGGCGACTTTGAGGAGATTCGATTTGTCGTTGCTGTTGAGGGAGGAAAGGTCTGCTTGAGCAATGGCCGTGCTCTCATCAAGGTTGTGGGAGATGTCAAGGGAAAGCTGTAAATGTATAATAATGTGCTATTTTGATGACTGATTTTAGGGGGACTCCACGATGGGTCTCTTAGCGATAGTGTATTGAAAATGCTTGCTTGCAGCCTACGGGAATAAAAATACATGAATTCAATTAATTTGCTAATTGACCAATCAATGAAAAATAAAATCGTGAATTACAGAAAACAATACAAAATATTTAAATAACTGCTGCCTCAAATTGTAGGTGCAGGAGGTTGATAAAATCGCTGCCTGCGTCAGGTTAAATTCTGCTGCCTGACAGAGCGACTGTCTCTCTACTGCGTACATGCACTTTTTTTCCCTATATATCCCACATCATCTCCATCCCACAGCTCACAGAGCGGCCGGACATGCCTCCGTCTTTATGACCCTTATTACTTCTTTTCAATAATTTATAGATTCACAATGAGCCAGAGCCACCACATCGGCCAGCGGATATCCTACGATGGAACGCCGTGCACTGTCCGCTACGTCGGCGAACTCGCTGGCACGACCGGTAGCTGGTTAGGCGTCGAGTGGGACGATGCCGCGCGAGGCAAACACGACGGCTCTCATAGAGGCACCAGATATTTCACATGTAACTCATCTCTCATTTTATTTGATTTATAGGTCCTTGAACTGACTCGGCACAAAATGCAGGCTTGTCAAAGTCGCCCACTGCGGCTTCATTCGTTCGGCCAACCCGCTCGGCTGATGCCCCCCTGAGCTTCCTCGCCGCCCTCAAGCAGAGGTATGTCGTGGATGCGCCGGGTGCGGTGCAGGGCAAGTCAAAGGCCGAAATTATCATCTCAGGTAAAGTCGCCCAGGAGATGGGGTTTGACAAGCTCTGGCGGAGACAGTCGCGCCTGAGCGAGATGAAGATGGTGGTTCTTGACGGCCAGAAGGTTGCCATGGCAAGAAGTGATGACGACATGAATGATGAGGGCCTTGCCGCAACTATTGCTGAGACGGCACCCAAGATTGTGGAAATGGATTTGAGTAGAAATCTATTTGAGCGATTTGGGCACGTGGTCGACATATGCAGAGACCTAAAGGATCTACAGAAGCTTTGCATCAAGTAAGTATTTCTCATTACTTACTAGATGGCCTACTATTATGCTGATTTATGGTCCTCTTTTTCTCTTTCATTTGCAATAGCGGAAATAGGTTTCTCGATATTCTAACAGATGATGCCCTCAAAGGCGCAGAGTCTGTCTTTGGAGGTGTGACCGAGCTGCAGCTAGGAGAGACGTTGATGAGCTGGGAAGGGTTATGTCTAGTGGCCAGCAAATGCCCTTCATTGGTAACTCTTCTCGTAGGCTCAAACCAATTGTCGAATCTTCCGGTTATAAGCCACAGTAGCCTACCATCAACACTAACGGCTATCAATCTGGAATACAACGATTTCACGAGCTTGTCCGATATCGCCAGCCTGACAACTCTGAAATCTCTTCGCCATTTACTGCTCAAGGGGAACAACATATCAACGATAACCTCTTCATCTGATGCTACCGATGTCATATTTCCTCCATCCGTACAACACGTCGATCTATCTTACAACAAGGTAGATAGCTGGGAGTTTATTGACAAGTTAACGGCTGTCTTCCCTGGTATGACAGGCCTTCGTATCAGCCATAACCCCATCTACTACACCGTAGATGCCGAATCTAACGCGCAGTCTTCGGATGAATCATTCATGTTCACCGTCGCCCGCATTGCACAGCTCAAGATTCTCAACTTTACACAAATTATTGGCACGGATCGCACCAATGCCGAAACATTTTACTTGTCACGAATCGCGAAGCAGCTTGCCACAGTACCCGAAGCTGCAGAAGATTCAATCAAGGTGTTGCATCCGCGATACAAAGAATTATGTGAAGCGCATGGTGAGCCTGATGTGATTCGTCGCGAGGAGATCAATCCCAACTTCCTCGAGGCCCGTCTTATCACGACCGAGTTTCGTTACGAAGGTGCTTCAGATGAAGGAAAACAGACCAGAATCACCAGGATTCCCAAGTCTTTTGATATCTATGCTGTCAAGGGCATCGTGGGGAAGTTGTACGGTCTGGCACCGCTCAAGCTGCGGCTAATTTGGGAGACGGGCGAGTGGGACCCGGTGGCCGGATTTGACGAAAAAGACGATGATGAAGATGGCAGCGGCGACGAAGATGAAGTTATGGGAGAAACGGAGCTGGAAGCGGATAAACAGGCAGCAGGCGGTGAACATGATCAGGCAGGGCGATGGGTTAAGAGAGAGGTTGAGCTTACGGACGGTCCGAAGCAGCTGGGATATTGCGTCGATGGCTTAAGAGTTAGAATCAGAGTAGAAGCATAGCGACAGGGTTACACATTGGATAGAATTCTACGGGGAATTGGTAATATATTATTAAATCAATCCTCCGATTGAGTTTTGAGCGCAGGCGCAATGGCATCGAGACAATTTCATTGGAGCAAACTTCCCCTAAATAGGCGAACCCTCCAGCTTCGAGACAGCATACATCAGAAGGATCGGAGCAATAATGGATAGCATGTAGAGCGTAAGGCGCACAAAAGAACTACTTGAAGCGACATTCCCCGAGCACATTTCAAGGTAAAATATATGCTTGTTTGCGGTCCACCCATCGACTCTCCCCGCACTGCAGGGATACTCGTCATCATCATTGCACTCTTGCAGGTCTTGGCAAAGAGAGCTGAAGATAATATCGTGAGGAGAGGAGTGGGTATGCATAGACTGTAATACACGATGTTACATCGACCTGTTTAAAAGGCATGAGCATTTAGGTTCGGGTGAATGGGTACAGATGAACCAGAAGATGTATATATAGACGTTACGACCTAAACAGCAATTTCGTATATACTTCCTTTGTCTACATCATATAATAAGCAATCAAAGATGCTCTTCACGACCACCATCGCAAGCTGGCTCCTTGCAGCCAACTGTGTCTCGGCCACAAACTTGAAATGGCACTGGCTTAACAATCCCGGCGTCCAGCCCGTCTCCCCAATCGGCCGCTCCATCACGATCCAAGTCCCTCCCGACACCGATATCTGGCGCCCAGCCATCTCTAAGCACAACTTCACAGCACCTTACCTCTACACCACCATCAGCACCGCACACTTCCAGAGCGTCCAAGTCACCGTCACTGCGCCCTGGAAGACACTCTACGACCAAGGCGGCCTTGTGCTCGCCTTTCCAAATCACCAGAGCCCCAACGCCACGCGCTTCATCAAAGCAGGCATCGAGTTCAACGATGGTGCTCCCGCACTGGGTGTCGTTGCAACGGATATCCTTTCCGACTGGAGTCTAAGCCCCATCACGGAGAAGCAGACAACAACTAATGCGAAGGCTACAATTCTGGTAGAGAGGGACGGCACGGATGCGTGGGTGTATGTGGTAGAAAATGGAGGGAATGCAAAGCGGGCGCTGAGACAAGTGACTTGGCCGTTCAACGAAGATGATGGCCAGGGACTGGCAAAGGAAGTTGAGGTTGGCATCTACGGCGCAAAGCCGACGGAGGAGTCGGGCGAGGGACACGCGAGAGATAAGATTGCTGTGACATTCTCGGAGTTTGCACTCAAAACTGTGTGATGGAAACTTTTAGTATTAGTAACGATACTGTCCTCATCATGCAATTAACATGCCGCGCCGTTGGGAGTTATAAACTCCATATCCGAAAGGCGAGACATGGATTAAGCCCGCCGGAACAGTGACAGCATTAACAAAAATTAAAGCAATCCCACAAAACGTCATGTTGATCAAAGATCAAATCAGTTGGACCAATGTGAAATAGGCAGTCAGCATCTAATCGGCCATGGCGATAAGCCAGCCAAAGACGGCCCTCGGAATCGCGAGATCGCCTGCCCTGAACTGATCCCTTTCGGATCGGATCGCTAATCTGCGACTCGGTTTTGCTCTATTCTGGAGATAAAACTAATCCCGTAGCGGGCTGCTGTCAAAAATCGAGTGAGGGAAGGGGAAAGACAAAGTTTAGTGCTGGTCGGGTTTTGGAGCGCCACGCTGGAAATGCTCGCTCGGAATAAGTGAGTTTTTAGAGACTCATAAAGCCGATTGCCTAATACGGAAATGCCAATCGCACTTTAACACCATTTACTTTCGGAATAACGAAAGAGATAGTTGCAGAATTGAATAGATAAATAGAGAGCTGAACATCTCCAAATGATGAGATATTTTTTTGTAGTTCAAAATAGTTATTCAAGCTATAACTTCAATACAACTCTTATACTTTTAAACCACTTTGTTTCTATTACAATTTCCACAACAGCACAAACATGGCAACAGTTATCAACAGAAGCGTTGGCGCCATTGGCTACGGCCTTATGGGTAAGTCTAATAGTTTCGAAGCCTTCACAGATAGGGTATAATTATCACGCAGCAACAACTTTACTAACACCTCTTCACCGGTAGGCTTCACCTGGCGACCTGACCCTCCGCCATTGGAGCAGGCCATTGCTGCTTTGAAAACCGCCTTAAACAATGGCATGACTCTCTGGAACGGCGCCGAGTTCTACGGCCCGCCTGAATACAACTCCATGACTCTACTCAAGGCCTACTTTACAAAATACCCCGAGGACGCCGAAAAGGTCACGCTCATCATCAAGGGCGGCGTGGATCTCGCTACAATCAAGCCTAATGGAAGCCCTGAGAACATTCGGCGATCTCTCGATAACATCATCAGCCAGCTGGGTGGCACTAAGAAGCTGGATCTCTTCAGCTGCTCAAGGAGAGATCCCAACGTGCCTCTGGAGGTGACTTTTGGTGTCATCCAGAAGGAGTACATCGACACGGGCAAGCTGGGCGCCATTGCGCTTTCAGAATGCAGCGCGGATACGATTAACGAGGCGGCAAAGATTGCCAATATTGGTACAGTGGAGGTTGAGTTGAGCATCTTCACGCCTGATATCCTTAAAAATGGCGTTGCTGCCGCGTGCGCTAAGCATGGCATTCCCATCACTGCATATTCTCCCATCGGACGAGGAGTGAGTCTACGATCCCAATGCATATCCCTTTTCGTTAGCTAACACCCAAATGTTAGATCCTCACTGGCAGGTTCAAGGATGTTTCAGAACTCCAGCAATTTGGCTACATCGCCACATTCCCGCGATTCCAAAAGGCTGCCTTCGAGCACAACCTGAAGCTGGTCAACCAGGTCGAGGCCCTCGCCAAAGAAAAGGGCTGCACTCCAGCTCAGCTCGCCGTCGGCTGGGTTCACAGCCAGAGCAACCGCCCCGGCTTACCAACCATCATTCCCATCCCCGGCGCAACAACTACAGCACGAGTGGAGGAGAACTCAAGGGTGGTCAAGCTAACGGAAGAGGATATGAAGAAGATCAACGACATCATCGAGTCATTTGATGTTGCCGGTGATCGGTACCCCGTCGGCGCGCCGAGGAACACTTAGACAAGTTTCCTGTGACAATTATCTGGCCATGCATTTGTTAGCACTAGCACAGTTATTTGCATGTATATGAATTTAATGTATTATAAGTCTGAGAGATCAGGGGTGAAATTGTCCACAGTCGACCATCTCGGCGCAAAGCCAAGACGGCCTTGAGCATTGCAGAATTCATCGAAATGAATACATCATGACATGACTTGGTAAATAGGTGTCAAATTGTGTTTTGAATTAAACTTACCATATGAGCATCATAGCTCTCTTCCGAGCTTTTTTACGCGTACATGGCAGATGCGCTCAAATGCCGCGTGGCAAAAAAGAAGAGCGTCTGAGCGGGAAGAGAAAAACATCACGTCCAGCTAAAATATCTTCCTCGACAGCGACCCACGACGCTAAGAAAGTGGGTATGGCACTCATTCGTCTCTTACTATTCCGAGTCTTACATAACCACATCAAGCATACAACAATATATACGTCAAACTGGCAATTTATTATTTCTATCGCCTTTTCCGCCGCGCACATTTCTAGGGGTATACATATATCGTCTCACCTCATCAATCATTACACAGGCCATGGATAATAAGAAAAGATTAATGTGCCATGCACGCCGGTAAACCAAAAAGATGCTAGACAATCATCGCTCCATTCATGCCCACGGCCTCCACCCTGTTGACCAGCTTCTTGACATTTGCCCATTCCTCATTCTTTAATCCTTCTTTGCCGCCCAGACCGCTAGCCACCTCAAAGACAGTCAGAGAGCCGTCAATGCCGCCGGTGGCAATACGTTTGCCGTCATTGGGTTCCCAGGCCACCTTGTTCAAGCTCTTGGACAGCATCGTCCTTCCATCCTGCCGGCTGCTTGGCGTTATTCTTGATACCGGCTCTTCCGTATCAATTGCGATATCCCAGAATTCTAACCAACCAGCTCCGTCTACTAGCGCAAAGACGCTGGGTTTCACAGGTGACCATTTCGCATCGTAAACAACGTCCTCGCGAACAAAGTCAATCAGTGGCGAGATGGCACCATCTCCAGCACCAATTGTCGAAGTGGCTGCGGGAGCACGAATCTTCCAAAGCTTTACACTCCAATCAAGAGAGGACGAGATGGCCAAATCGCCGAGATCCACAGGGCCCCTGGCGGGGTGGAAGTCAACCGACATGACAGGTGCCATGTGTCCCTTGTAGCTAATCTTCTTGTCGACACCGGCCTTGGCGCCGGCACGATCGTATCTGTGGCAGGGGAATATAGTTCCCTCTTCGCTTCCTACGAGGAAGAATGTTGGATCTGTCTGAGGGAACGAAAGGCATGTAGGGCTGACATCCTCAACAGCTACTTTAGCCTGGCTGGGGTTCTTCAGCTCGAGCAGCTCTTGCGGCTGTGCAAACACGTCCATACTCCAGCCGCAGACGACACCGTCTGTAGAGCATGAGATGATGTTGTTGGCGTTTTGTGTGCCCACAATATCAACAGAGTAGATTGGGTGAGCGTGACCGTAGCCAGTCAGCGGAGTCTTCTGGACCGGTGCAGACTTTGCTCGAGTATCCCACAACAGAACCTGGCCACTGTATGACCCACCAATAATGAGGTTTGGGTGATACGGCGAAAATTTTGCTGTGAGAATGTCGGATTGTGCGGTAAAGACGTACTCTGGTCGATTATGCATGTGGATATTCCACACCTGGACAAGCCCATCCGGCTCGTGAGGTGCTGTCGGGTTTTTGGTGTAGGAAGCGAGTACCAGCTCGTTGAACTTGGGAGAGAAATCTATCCCACTAATCATTCGTTTTTTAGACCAACGATCGTCAAAGAATTGTGTCACTTCCTTGACTCTATGGCTCCCTTTTCCTCCCGTATTTCCACTCTCTTCATCTTTGTCCTCGAGGTCTTGGCCATGCAAGGCATAGTCTGTAAGAATATCATATGTCTCCTGATCCAAGGCTCTCTCAATCACTTTTGTTGACTGCTCCAAGAAATCCGCAAACTCGTCTGAGTGGGTAACGGCCTCGAGTTCTTCGGCAGTAAGCTCTCTGATTGGATAGTTGGCTGTTGAAAAAGGCTGTGTTCCTGCGGCGCCCTCGCCCAAAAGCTCTTTGGCCGCTCGCAGCTCTTCTTCCACTTCCAGTCTAATCTTCTGGCGCAGTTCCTCTTCTCGGTCTCGTTCCTTCCTGCTCAGCCTCTTGTTGGGCGTTGAAGTCGGTCCCATGAAGTCATCTGTATCGGACGCTATCGACTCGTCTCTTGTCCTATCAGGTAGTGTCCATTCATCTGTGGTTTGTACACCTTTGCTGTATGAATAGATTTCTTTCACAGGAGACGGTGGACACTCATATACGGTTGTCAAAGGGACGGTAGTCAAGTTCAACGCCACAGGAGTAGGACCTGGGGTGGTCTGTCCACCTTGTCCAGCCAAGGAAGTCGTCCATTCGGAGGTCACATTGCTTATTTCGCCGCCACTGAGAACACTATTCGGCCTGCTCCCACGAGGCGCAGGCGAGCCAGGAGGACCTGTTCCAATCGAGCTGGGCCTACTACTACCAACTAAACTGTCAATGAGGGACTCGATCTCGCGGCGACTATCTGCTCGTCCTGGCGTCGGTGATACTAGCTGCTACAGCGCGGGCGATTAGCGGGTAAGAAGCAAACTTAAGACAAGGAGGAACAAACCTCATTAGGAGAGCTCATACCAGTGCGGTTGTATACCGCCTGGCTTTGATTTTGAGAGGCCCGAAGCTCTCTCTGGCGCTTAAGCTCTGCGAGCTTCGCCTTCTTGGCAAGAATCTCATCTCGTCGTTGCTGCATCGTGATTGTCCCACAGTCCCATTGCGGGACGCACCAGATATAAGGGGCGAGGCGAGATGCGAAAGGAGAAGAGGGAGGTCAAGCCACGGCGCCACGGGGGGTATGACAACAGGCCCAGGCCACGATCTAAGAGGGCGGGGTTCGAAAAGAAAAGGGTTCGCAGAAGGAAACGAGCGAGCGAAACAATTAAAAGTATTTAAACAAAGGTATCGAGAGCCATTCGCCCACTCTCTCTGTCCTCTATTAATACTCCGTACACCGTAATATTAATGACACTGGGACTAAACTAGAGCGTCTGTATCGCCAATATGCCATTCAGAGCTTATCGCGTTGGAGCTGGCTTTCCGGCTAGCACGTGACATCCGCACGCCTAGAGCCAGGCCTGTAGCAGCGGCATTCCGGGGCTGGAAAAACTGCGACTTTTCCCGAGGACATTTTTCAAATCTTTGTCCCAGCCGACGCAACAATTCCCTCGAGCCACCGTCGACCAGGGTTCAGCGACGGCCATTGTCGAGCCCCCCAAATTCGCCCTCACTCCTCGATTCCTGCTCCCAACAGCCGCGCGACGTGCGATTTTCACCATGTCGTCAACAGGAGTCAACGTACGTTTGTTTGGTCTAAACCTCGCAGTGCCCAACCGCAAGCCGCCGTCCCGCATCGGCCTCGATCTTTGCGATACCCGCGTGCAATTGGGCCCGCTTGCTTAGCGACACAGTTCTGATTGATTTCTTCCAGGTCTTCCGGTGGTCCGCCCTCGCCTTTGGCGTGTTCTACGGTTTCTCCCACCAGCGCACGATCACCACAACCCAGCGAGCTCAGCACGCGCAGCACGAGTATGAGCAGAAGCAGAAGTTGATAGATCAGGCCAAGGCGGAATATGCAAAGAAGAAGAACCCTTCTGTAGCATCAGCAGATGATGGTACGCACAACCGCGCAGCTACATGGCACATGCTCTATCTTTCTCCTTTAGTCCAGCGGGGCTACTCTGCGATTTTCGAGGAGAAAGGAGGAGTGGAAGCGCATGCTAGGAATTTGGCCAGCAAAAGCTAACTTTTTGGAATAGTTGTTACAGATGTCAACAGCCCGGAGTTTGACCTCGAGAAGTTCCTACTGAAGATTGCCAAGGACAGCCCTTGACGTAACTGAGGAATAACGTGGGCCGATGGAGGGGTGAGGACCGGAGAGGATTGTTGGAGAAAAAAAAAAGGATGCTGGCGGACAAACAAAATATGGCCGTCACAGAGACCCAAAAGCCTCACGAGGCATAATCAGGATACCGCAGACTGCAAAGGCAGTGTATACTCGAAACTACACATGGCGCCGCTGCATAGAGGTTTCGTTGGGTCATTTGTTTTGGTGAACTGTACTTGTAAAATTATGCGCATTTAGACGTTTCAAAGTAAAAAAGAAAAGTTACCACAAGTGCCAACTACACTGAAAGATCGTGTTTTGACGTCTAAACGACTATCAATTGCGCCTCGCAGAGCAAGATGATGCACTGCGACTGGCAAGATGTGGTCTCACATAGCCGCTATTAGAGGTGGAACGATTTTTTTCTTTAGCTCATTTCGTGCTTTTTTTTTCACTTCAAAGAGAAGGGAAATCAGGAACATCCACGACAGTGAATACTACTACTTCTCCAAGGCGATTTCTCGATGCAGACCATATTACACAGCATTTCTACAGCTTCCCCCATGATTCAATGCCGTTCCCACTTTTACAATTGGCGCAACTCAGCGTTTTGGCGATATTTCGTGGGACTGCGAAGATGCTGTTTCGGGAAAACACCGGGGCGGGTGCCAGCCCCACAATCTCTTGACATACGTAGCACCTTAAGCTCAAGCTGTCCTCACCACGTCTAAGCGTGGCTTCTCAAGGTAAGGTACGAAGCATCGCCATCAACCTTCAGGAGAGCCACAATGGCGGTAGAAACCCAAAAAGGGCCCGCCTTGGGCTACACTACCGAAAGCACTCGGGCTCTGTTCCGGGTCGTCATTCTCTGCTTCATTGCTGCCGCTGCGATTGCGAGCCGTTTGTTCTCTGTTATACGTAAGCTACTATTGTTCTTATAGGTGTCATTCCGCGATGTGGAAGCCATTGCTTCGCTCAATCGCAATTGAGGTGACATTGCATGACAAGAGCTAACAATTATTCTATAGGATTTGAAAGTATCATTCACGAATGTCAGTAAATTCTCTCTTCGTTGGAGCGCATCGAATTGCCCAATAACACGAAGCTAACCAACCTATCTAGTCGATCCTTGGTTCAACTTCCGAGCAACCAAGTACCTTGTCGCAAATGGTTTCCATAAGTTTTGGGACTGGTTTGACGACCGAACATGGCATCCTCTTGGTCGAGTTACCGGAGGTACCTTGTATCCCGGTCTGATGGTCACCAGCGGTGCCATCTACCACGCTCTGAAGACGCTTACAATCCCCGTCGACATTCGCAACATCTGCGTTCTCCTTGCGCCGGCCTGCTCAGGTCTGACGGCCTTTGCTACATATCTCTTGACCAACGAAATGACTACGTCGCCATCTGCAGGTCTTTTGGCGGCTATCTTCATGGGAATTGCGCCCGGTTACATCTCTAGATCCGTTGCCGGTAGCTACGATAACGAGGCCATCGCCATCTTCCTTCTTGTCTTCACCTTCTACCTGTGGATCAAGGCTCTCAAGCTGGGTTCCATGCTTTGGGGAGCCCTCTGTGCCTTATTCTACGGCTACATGGTGGCATCTTGGGGTGGATACGCTTTCATCACCTGTCTGCTCCCTGTGCATGCTCTGACTTTGATCTGCATGGGCCGATACAGCTCTCGCCTCTATGTCAGCTACACCACCTGGTACGCTCTGGGAACATTGGCCAGCATGCAGATTCCTTTTGTTGGCTTCCTCCCTATCAAGACCAGCGAGCATATGCCCGCCTTGGGTAGGATTCATCTTTACCCTTGATAATACCAGGAACTCGTATCTCTAACATCGCTTGTATAGGTATTTTTGGCTTCATCCAGCTTATTGGATTCATCGAGTATGTGCGATCTGCAATTTCTGGACGCCAATTCCAGACCTTCCTTGTCACAATCCTCGTGGCAACCTTTGGCTTGGGTCTACTTGGTCTTGTTGGTCTTACTTCTCTGGGCTACATTGCCCCCTGGAGTGGACGATTCTACTCTCTGTGGGATACCGGCTATGCTAAGATCCACATTCCCATCATTGCCTCTGTCTCTGAGCATCAGCCCACCGCTTGGCCATCTTACTTCTTCGACTTGAACTTCCTTGTCTGGCTCTTCCCCGCCGGTGTCTATCTGTGTTTCCAGGAACTCAGGGATGAACACGTGTTCGTCGTTGTGTATGCCCTTTTCGGCAGCTACTTCTCTGGTGTCATGGTGCGTCTGATGCTCACACTCACGCCTGTTGTCTGTGTTGCCGCTGCTATGTCAGCCTCTCAAATCCTCGACACCTACCTCAGCTGGAAGTCGGCTGTTCCCGCTGAGGAGCAGGAGGCGCCAAAGAAGGTTAAGGGTGGTCTCCGTGGCAGTGAGAAGCCCAATGTCGGCATCTACAGCAACCTCACCAAGATGCTCGTATCGGGATCTATCCTCATCTACCTCTTGATGTTTGTCTCACACTGTACCTGGGTTACATCAAACGCCTACTCTTCACCGTCTGTGGTCCTTGCCAGCCGTATGCCTGATGGAAGCCAACACATCATTGACGATTACCGAGAGGCCTACCAATGGCTACGCCAAAACACCAAGGAGGACGCCAAGATTATGTCCTGGTGGGATTACGGCTACCAGATTGGTGGCATGGCTGACCGACCTACGCTCGTCGACAACAACACCTGGAACAACACCCACATTGCTACCGTTGGCAAGGCCATGAGCTCAAGGGAGGAAGTCAGCTACGAAATCATGAGACAGCACGAAGTCGACTATGTTCTTGTTGTATTCGGTGGTCTCTTGGGCTACTCTGGCGATGATATTAACAAGTTCTTGTGGATGGTCCGTATTGCTGAAGGCATCTGGCCTGACGAGGTCAAGGAGCGAGACTTCTTCACTCCTCAGGGTGAATACCGTGTTGATGAGGGTGCCACTGATACCATGAAGAACAGCTTGATGTAAGTGAAGAATTAAGCCATTGCAGCAAGTTATAAATACTAACAACAAAACTAGGTACAAGATGTCGTACTACAACTATGGCTCTCTGTTTCCTCCGGGACAGGCCGCTGATAGAGTCCGTCAAGTCCGAGTTCCAGACCAGGGACCTGTTATCAACACCGTCGAGGAGGCTTATACCAGCGAGAACTGGATCATTCGTATCTACAAGGTCAAAGACCTGGATAACATTGGTCGCGATCATGTTAATGCTGCTGCCTTTGAGCGCGGCCAGAAGAAGAAGAAGGCCATCAAGAAGAGGGGCGCCAGAGTGCTTCGCGTGGATTAAAAGGGTTGGATGTTTTTTCACGGATAGGTATCTGAGGGAGACTGATAGAAGCCAGATAAAAAAGATATGGCTAGGTGCTCCTATATATCTAGACAAAAGTTAGTCTAGAATGTATATCAATTTCATGTTTTGAAGAAAATTATACCAGGCTTTTCAAGTAAATATCGATCACTTGTACCAGAAATGAGGGCCGTGAACTTCGTGATTTGTCTCTATCAAACTGCTGGTAGAATATAGATTGACGATGCCAGCAGCTGCAAGAGCTTATATGGATAGACTTGCCAGCTGGCGTGCTTGATTGCCATAACACGCAAGAACTGTACGAAACGCGCTTTCATCACAGGTCACGCTCTTCATCCACACTTTCTCTTTTCAGTTCAGTTTCACTTTACACTCATCTAATCTCTCATCTGTTACACTTACTTTCCTCTTTCTTTCTTCTCTTTTAGCTTCCTGTCCCTTTCTTTTTCTCTCTTCTAACAAGTTTACTCAGTGACCCATCTTCTTTCTTTCTTTTCTTTTTTTGATTCTTCATTATCGCCTTCTCTTCCACCGTTAACTTTGCCTTCAGCCATCGCTTTCTCTGTTTTTCTCTCTTGATCTTTTTTCTCACATTTCACTCTTCCTTTTATCTCACTTTTTTATTCAGGCATCATGGGTGGCAGCAAGAAAAATCGACGCAAGAACCCAGCCGATGACGACGGAGTTGATCTTCTCAGCCTTGCTTTCAACCTGCCTACGCGCCGCGATATCGAGCGTGCAGATAGAGAAGCTGCTCAAACTCAAACTCACTCGCAGAGTATCAGAATTCAATACGACCCAGGCGATGAATCCAGTGACAATGAGCCGCTATCGACACTCAATTCAGATGCCAGCAAGCCAAACACTGAAGATGTTGACGAGACTCCAAAGGCTCAAAAATTATACAGACCTCGCCCGCAGCATCAATTGAAGCCACAAAAGCGAATCCAGCTATCTTCTCCCAAATACAAGCCAAAGAAAGTTGACAATGAGCCGCTACCTACTGGTCAAGCTTCAAAGCGAGATTCCTCCAAGCCTCGTGAAAGATCATCCTCGAGCCCAGCCAGACTCAGAGCTTCTTCTCCTGCTTCTTCCATCCCATCTTCAGCTACTCTCCCTCGCATCACGTCCAATTATTCCCGAAAAGCTCCTCATCTCACTACCTCAGACATTCCAGTCAGGCCTCTTCAATCTAGCATTGGCAGAGAAGCACATCCGCAGCAGTTCTATCAACCCGTATTTGCTTTTCCTGCGGGCTCTATGTACCCCCAGGCGCAGTATTATTCAGCTGTGGCAAAGACCGATCCTGCGTCTGATCTTAATCAACATGTGCCTTTTCCTCTGTACACATTGGCCCCTGCAAATATTCCCAAATCCCATCAACCTAGCTCAATTTCTCAGGAAGTTCAACACATTCAGAGCAAGCTCGATGAAGTAGTGGTAAAACTTTCAAAACGCCCCGAAGATGCTACCTTGAAAAGTGAATTATCAGCTTTGCAAACAGAGTTGAATACTCGATTGAACACTCTGCTGGGCATGGCACCTTCAAAGGAATCGAATATTTCCGAAGTCTCTGAGCTTCGCAATTCGAATACAAAGTCCAAAAAGCCTACGGATCAATCCCAGCTTGCAGCTGTCCAAAGAGAGATGAGCCCCAAGAGAAAAATGCGGCATCATCTTTGCACAGGCTGCGGCAAGGTCCGCTCTTCCAACTATCACACCAAGCACCCTATCATTCCCGGAGGCAGGCCATCTATGAATTACTGCGAAGACTGCTTCGAAGAAAACGTTGAGGATGGGGCTTTAGACCATCATTTCTGCTATGGATGCGGAAATGTCAGATCCAAAGAATTTCAGCAGAACCACCCAATCTCGAAAGGCGAAAGACCTTTTCCCAATTATTGCTCGGTCTGCGTGGAGGAAATCCGATCTGCCGAGACCATCGCAGACGTTTCCATGGTTAATTTTGTAAGTGATTTGGTCAATTAATTTTGAAGACGTGGAATCAGAATTAACGTAAAATTTCAGACTACAGGTACTTCCCACAAAAGCAGCTCATATACTAATTCTGCTCCCAATTACGCCCGGAATAGTGTGCCTACAAAATCATCGAATTCAGAGCAATACTTGAAAAACCAAGAGAATAAATTGGATACTTTGCTTTTCTCAGCTCATACAGATGGTAGCAGTGCTGTTGATTCTCACGAACAAAAGAAAACTCCGCAACCGCTGAAGCTTATGACAAACGGCGTTCAGTTCAGCCCCTCGAATTCCTCACCCGGTTCTCCCTACTATCCAGTTCGCAATACTGGAGCATCTCAGAGGCGGGCAGAGCGAAGTCCGCTAGCTAGTCCAGGAAGTCAATATTGCAGCTCTCCTGATACCCCAACGACGCCGGGATATCAGCCTCCTTATGTCGAAGACGTGATTTCCCCCATTCAAGAAAAAAACCAGCGGTCGGCAGATGACCAAAAATTTTCCAAAAACTCCCCTTTTGACCGTAAGGGAAATATTTTCCATCGAACAACACTTGGAGACAAACAAGAATCTCAAGCTGACCCTTTTGGTCGCTCTGCAAAAGCTCCCAATTCTGAGATCTTCCAAGAATTGTCCGATGATTCTACCGATGGACATACTTCCACGGACGATTCAGCTCATTCTACTGGAAGCAAGAGTGTGAAATTTAGACCAAAAGTCGACATCCGTCTTTCAGATTCTCGCACTTCGAGTAATGCCTCTTCGCAAGCCAAGATACTTGAGGAGGATATCAAGCCCAACGAGGAGACCGTACCTAGTCGTGTAGGTATATACGGAACTTCGCCAAAGAAGTCGCATAATGGTTACTATGCAAGAACGCAAGATCCGCACAACTCTACTTCTCTTACAGGAGACGATGGGTATGGCGAAACTATCCCAGAGAGAGGTTACAGAGGAGCTTTCTCTAAAGACAGCACTGCAAATTCATGGCTACCTCCTATATCCAGTGCTGGTGGAGACCACTGGTACTCGAGAGCCTTTGCATATCAATCTACCACATCGCCTAGCGTAGAGAGCTACACAGGATTCAAACCAGGTGGAAACTCAAGCTTCAACTATGGTTCTGGCGGTGGGGTTGGAAGCGAAACCGGTCGACCGCCTCTTCGTGCTACTCGCAGTGCATTTAATTCAGCGGTTCCCAGCACTACAGCGGCTTTTTCAGACAATGGAGGAGAGCAGGAGTCACAAAGAACTCCTCTTTCCCCTACTTCTAACTCTCAAGCTCAAGGATTTTCAGAGCCGCAAAGCAACCATTGGAAGAGCTATACGTCGCCCTACACTGGAGGACCAAGTACCCAGTCTTCCTTCAGAAAAGGATCACCCTGGAATAATTTTCCTTCTCGATTTGACTCTGATTGTTATACAATGCAGGATGATTCTTCATTTAGCCATAGTGCATTTAGCGACTACTCTCAACCCAGCAGCAATCCTTACTATGAGCCTCGCAAACGACCCTTTCCGGATCTGAATGATTACTGCTCTTTTAGCACTCGGGCACCTCGCATTCCAGGCAAATGGGCAAAAGACTATCAGAGCACGGTAAAGTCTAAGCAAACGCCGTACTGGATTCCTGAACCCATCATCGAAGAACCAGATTCCCCTGTAAGCTCCCCAAGCAAGCAGACAAAAATGCTCGGTAAGTGGCATATGCGTACGGTTTTCTCTTGTTCCAACGCTAACTATTCACAGAATTTGATGGCATTGAGATTTCTCCTGCATCTGCCAGTAATGTCACTACTCTGTTATTTCCTGATTTGGGACGCTTCGGTGATCACGAACATCAATCAGACGATGACTCTGATAAAGAGAATACGGTCAGCAAGAGCAGCCGCGATACACCATCCCTCGACTAGCTTCTGAGATAATCGCGAGGGCATCATATGTAGACAGTTAAAATTTTGCTTTTCAACGACCATTTCCTTTGTTTTTCCTACTGATAACTGGCAATTGTCACCAAGGATAGATCACACTTTATTTGTATAACTTTTTTAATGCGGTTTAGGAACGATGTTTACGACAGGCTGAGCACCGGATTTATGCCCTTTTTGCGTTGTTTTCATGAATTTTACTTTTGTATTTGTACGATCGGGAGATTTTATATCTTGCTGTTTCCTTTTTATTTTCTTTCTCTTTTGTTTTCCAGTCACTTCTTCTACTTGTTTTCTTTCAGATTTGTACCATTACTTATTATTGCGGCTAAGGAAAGTCGATAGATCCACTATGGGAAGGAAAGACGTTTTAAAGGAAGAAAATGGACAGATGGCACGTCAATCGACTGTCACCTAGATATAATTAGCTATCTGGAGATTCGCGAAAGTCAGTCAGCATCAGAGGTCAGGGGAACTTGGAAGAGGATTTCAATTTGTAGTTGAGAGATTGCATTTGCTAAATGATTCTAATTATACTGAGATTTGCAACGCCTACGTATTAGATGACATGTGTGTGTCGTATATGTACCCGATCATAGCAACAAATTGCAGCTTGAGCTGCCCAATATTTCCCTCACCAGCATAATTCCATTCCATACCATACCATTCCAGTTCCATCCTTTCCTGCCGAGCCATTCAGTCATCCAACACATAGATCCTTGAACTCATATATGGAAAAAGAGCCCAAAATTCACCCTTCCGCAAAAGTACAGTTTTCCCCCAAACACAAATAAAACTTCCAAATGAGATGAAAATGAAGAGAAAATAAAAGAAGAAGAAAAGATGCTCGCTCACATTGTGCTTACATGAACTTTTGATGCATAACAACAATGAAGTGAATGAATGAAAGAAAAGAATAACGCCAAACTTGATAAAAATCCACTCCTTCATCGAACCAACCGCACAGCATCCTTCTCAGGACTCGTCCTCATCAACGTTGATTGCAGTCGGGTTGAAAACGTGGAGGGCGCCAGACTAACCGCGGGAGACCCTCTCCTCGAAGAACCATTAGTAGTAGAGAGGCCCGGTCTGGGAGCTAGGAACTCAATGGCCTCCAGTCTCTTCTGCTCAAAGAAGAGGCTCCTCTCGCGCTCAAGATCAGCTCGTCGGAGGCGCTCTTTGTCCTCCATCTCGGCCTCGCTGAGCCTCTGGCGCTTCGCGGCACGTTTGTCGAAGACGTCCCGGATGCGCTTCTCCGTGCGCAAGCAGGCGGCATCTAGCTCTCTCGCCACCTCAGAGGTCGCGAGCTTGAGGCGCTTGTCTTTACGCTGGTGGGCTGAGCCGCCCCAAAAGCATTTGACCCTGAGCTTCGTTTGTTCATTGGCATCGCCCCATACGAGCAGCTCGTCTTCGTTGTAGATTTTGGTCCAGTTTTTCGAGGGACTAAAGGCCTTCTTCGGGTCTGAAGAGTCAAGTATTTGTCCGTTTATACGGATCCCACCCGAAGCCTTGGTCGAGATCCAGAGGTGGTATGACTCCTCATCTACTAAATCCTGCTTCCATGGAAGGGGTACCTTGGTGGGGTCGTTGGACGGATCATAGCCTTCCTTCCATAGCAAAACTTTAAAGGCATACTTTGGCACTTTTGAATTGAATTTGTCCGGGTAAACAGCGGTGTTCTCGAGGCCACGGCCAAACGACACCAACGTATCCTTGAAAACACACTCAATATCTCTGACGCAAGACGTGTGGTCAGAGGCTATCATAGCAATCAACCGGGGCTGTCCCGCTTCTTGTACCGGGACTACCCTAAGGCTATCTGGAATATCCGTTTTATCAGTAGCCGCAACGTCGGCGGTTGGAGCCGTCGGCGGGAATTCCATATTGACGTCTTCATCGGGAGAAGCCTGTACACTCGGCGTGTTTTGCCTTTCTGACGTGGTAACCGGAGGGAAGTATTTCATAGCTAGCTCCCACAGGGGCGTTTTGCCCGGGGCGAATTCCTCTTTTCGCTGGGTGGCTGCTAGGAGAAACGCATCATACTGAAGATTTGTCATCTCGGGATAGTGAAGATGCCACGTGCTGCGATCCTTTGCCCAAAAGTACTTTTTGCTCACCGGTTCATCGATCTGGCGGCCGGAGTTAGATCTCTGAATCGGTGGCATGCGGGACAGTAACTCATACTCTTCGATTGTTGGGTGGGCAACATCGTCCATAAACCCCTCTGATTTTAATCTTTTAAGAGCCGGCTTTTCGGTAGGTGTGCTGTCATTATCAAAATCTGCGCTTGCTGCAAGAGGTGAAGGTGATTTTCGCTTGCTAGCATTGAAGTCGGAGGAAACAATTGAATAGCTGGACACATTTGGATCTTCAATCCCGACCATAGAGACACCAAGGCTTTGCGAAGCAACGTTTTCAACCAAGCTTTGCAGTTGATCGGCAGACTGCGCGTGATCAATGGACACGCTTCTCTCTGGTCTGAATATGCTGCCGAGTTTGACGAGGGTTGCACCGGAATCTCCAGAATCTCCAGAATCGTAAGCCTCGTCATCTTGGCCTTCAAAATTGCTACCATTGCTGCCATCGCCGGTTATTTTCGGCGCTGGTAGATTCAGCTGGCTCTCTGGAACGGCACCAGAGCTGCCAACGGCCGAGACGCCAACTTCTCCAAATAATCGGAGAGGTCGTATCGTGCCTTGCCCAAAGGTATAATTCCAGTCAATGTTTTCCTTCTCATCTTGGTCGTGCTCCCCGTTTTCTTCTCCTTCCGCTTCTTCCCCTGCGGAATCACTCACCCGGTCATCCTCATCTTCGATTTGATATGCGTTTGGTTGGTACTGAGTCCCGTGGCCGTGATACTGGGAAGACTCCAAGACATCTTCTTCGTCGGTAATTTCGTCAAACGACTGTGAGGCCTCAATAGTTCTGCTGTGGATCCACGGATGCTCGTCCAGTTCTTCCACCGTCGCGCGGTTTTCCGGTCTTCTCTGAAGCATGGCACAAATGAAATCGATCCCGCTATCGGAAATACCACGTTCGTCTAGTGGTCTTATATCTAGCAACATGGTCATGATCTGATGCAGCAGCTCAGAATAGCTAGTGCCGCTCTTTACGGGATAAGGAGGTTGGCCTGTCATGGAATAAAAGATGACGCCACCTAATGACCAGATATCCACAGCATGGTTATATCTTTGGCCTGGTGCACGGCGACCCTTCTTTCCTCTGCTCCTGATACCTTTATCGTCATACTCTGCATACTCGTTATACACCTCTGGAGCACAGTAGAGCAGGGTGCCGCAAAACGTTCTGAGGAATGTCTGCTCCGTATCCACCATTTTTGAGAGGCCAAAATCTGTGAGTTTAACTTCCAGCGGGCTGAGTGAGTTGATCAATATGTTGTCCGGCTTGACGTCTCTGTGAGTGATGTTGTTGGTATGTAAGTAAGCGAGTGCGCTTAGCAACTGCTGGGAAATTATCCTGGCCTCCGCTTCTGGAAACGGCCCCTCGTCTGCAACATGCTTTCCGATATCACCTCCAGGTACAAGCTCCATGATGATGATGAGAAGTCGATCCTCCCAGTCGAAATTTTCCATATAACGCACAATATTGGGCTTTAGGATTCACACGCACAAGTTAGCCAACCCTCAATCAAAGACCATTGAAAACAAAGAGGGAGAGCGGCAAATCGCAACTTACATGCTTTACTCTCTGCATAATCTTCATCTCATTTTCAACTTTCTGGTCCAGCACTCCATTCTTGATAAAGCGGCGCTTCTCAATCTCTTTGGCGGCATATGGCATCCCGTCATACTTGGATGTCACTTTGTAGACCACGGCAAATGCTCCCTTGCCAATCATGCCAATCCGATTGTATTTGCCGGACCCGTTCCATTCTCGCCGCACGCCTCGGTTGTCTTTGCGCTTTGTGGGAGAGCGCTGGTCGCTCGGTTGGCGTTCCAGGCGTCGCGGGGTGGCTATCAACTGGCCAGCGTTCTTGAATAGATCAACATGGCCGCCAGGGCCGGCAGTGATGGTTTCAACGGGCCCCGGTAATAAGTTGTGTCGAAGGAAATAGTCGTCTACCTTGCGCTGGTAGGCATCCATATATTCATCGGTGCGGCGCGGGATTCGGACTCGAAAGGTAAGGTCTTGCATCTCGTTATGTAGATAGATTCGGATAAGTGATCCTGAGCTCAGCATCCATTTGAGAATGGGCTTCTTGGTAGGGTCTCTGTGGGTATTTTTGAGGAGGCGATCGTCGACAAAGGTTCCATTGGTAGACTGGTCCTCGATCATGACGGTGCCGTGCTCGTTGACAAATATGCGAAAATGGATGTTGCTGATCCTCCTCAGTGGATCATTGGCGAAGACTATGTCGCATCTGCCGGGATTCCTGCCAAAGACAAAGCCGGCCGCAGGGCTGTGGACTTGGCTCGACAGCCGCAGGATAATGGCGTGGTTGCCATGGTTTGCGGGGTTGGATTCGAATTGGCTCGGTCGATCCTCGTGCTCATAGTCGAGTTCTACGTCGTCAGCTTCGTCTCTACCGATGAGGTACGGCGACTCGGTCTTTAGCAGCTGCTGGACCTCGACTCGCGCAGTGTCCGAGTGCGGGTACAGCACGCAGATGATGTCTGAGATGTCTTCGTCCGAAAAGCCCGAGTTCTGCTTCCCTAATCGGCGAGGGTCGAGGATGTTTTGCGTCGCTACGAGGGAAATGGATGTCAGCATCGCATCGCATCGCAACAACCTCTTCAAGAGGCAAGGAATTGGATGCACGGCTGGGTCCTACCTTGCGTTGGCTCTTGCGTTGGCTCTTCGCCGTCCATTGGGAGCGACCCGATGAAGCTACAGCTAGAAATTGGTCCAGGTTGTCTGCCTAAGGTGTAAAAAATGCGTTGCTATGCTAGTCGTATAAGCAGAATGGGATGAAAACAAGATCGAAATCCAGAACCGCCTTTTTTTTTTCCTTGTGAGACCTAGAAGGGAGCGTGCTCTTTATCAGGGAACTTGGCGGGAGCCTAGGACGGACGTGACTGTCACAAGCGCCCTCTTTTCAATTAATAAGGGAGCTAGCTAATACACCAGCCGCACCGCACCGTAGTGGCCGCTCTTTTCTTGCGCCACCAGCGCAGCCAGTCGGGGTGAAGGTTGTAGATCTTGCCAGACGTAAGGCTGTACCTACGTGTGGGGATTTATGAAGTAAAATGTAAAAAAGGAGAAGAGTAGTAGTCTATGGTTGCGCGGCGGAGAATAAAAAAAAAAGAGAGGTCGAGAGATGAGGAGAACGCAGCAGGCAGCTAAGCAAGGCACTTGTGCTCTGGCAGTAGTATAGAAGGCTTTTAGCTGACGGGATGGGCGATTAGCGATAGCGGGGTCGGCAGTGCCTACGTCTGGAGTAAATTGGCCCGACAAGAGGCATCCAGTGCGCGACGCAGAGATGAGGGGAACTGGAAAAAGCAAAGAAAAAGACGTAATAAGAGAGGAGAGAAATGCTTGTCTGACAGCATGTAATTTGTAATAAAAAAAAAAGAAAGAATATCAGTAGCAGCAATTACGAAGCAGCAGTAGTAATTGCAGTAGCAAGGGAAGAAGAAAAAATCAGATGAAACAAACAAACGCCTGCATTGATCATCAAACTCGTAACAACGTCATTAACAGGCCCCATGGCTTCCATATCACGTCCCATGCATTTCGCGCCCCAATATGGAGCAAAACAACATGGCAATACATCTCCTTACATAAGTAAAATTAAAATAGAATAAAACGCAAGGAAAGCGCAAAATAACAGAGAAAGAAGAAAGAAGAAAGGACGTGTACCGTGCTCGTGTCCGTGTGAGCGTGTTCTTGCGCGTGTCCGAGCGACTTACACCAAAAACGCCTCTTTACAGTCACGCGAATATGCCCACCGCGCGTCTCTACTCGTCTTTAAACACGCTCACGTTCTTCCACCAAAAGAAATAAGAAAAAAAAGCCTCTCTTTTTACTACACAAACAATGCGCCTCGCATCGCCACACCTCACACTCACACCCCCCTGTACCGCGTGTTCGCGATAAGTTCCCCCGCCAAAAGTCAGATCTCTCTCGCTCATACCCACGCTTCGCCTCGTTTTTTTTTCGCGATGGCGATGGCGATGCTCGGCTTGGGGCCTTGCATAAAATGGGTAGCTCCCGATCTTGCAGCTGCGTGCCCGCACGCGCGCCAGGAACCAATGAAATCCCCATGCAACCACAAATGACATGCTTGCCCGTCTCTCTTTTTGTTTTCCTTTCCCACCCCTCTCTCTCTCATAGTAACTTAGTATCTACGTTCTCTGCTTAGTGCGGTGCTTGCGTACCCTGTGGTGGTGAGGGGTCCAGGCAGGGACGCAGCGAATAATGGCCCTTCGTGGGATGCACAATCATGCTTTACATATTCAAGTCCTCAAATTGATGGAACGGCCGACTATAACCCCTCTATTAAGTCAATATCATCGCCAGAGCTCATCGCAGCGACTGCGACTACGTCAGTGAAGACTATCTCGAGTTACAAAGCACATGTAAATGAGCACAGCTTCACCAGTAAGCGTCATAGTAATCACGCGCACTGCTCATTCAGCAAAACTAGCCTCATCACTGCTACTGCTAGATGCTCTACAACAACGTCACGGGGCAAGTAAAATGGAAAATGAAAGATATAGGTCATGAACAGGGAAATTGTCCTCGTTACTTGGTAGTATTTCCATCTGTATAATGAGTCTACCTGATATCAAGAATAGTGATCAATGCATTTTTTCTTCACCATGTCCGCTTGACACGAATACTGGAGAATCTCCATTTGCTGACAAAAGAAAAAACAAAACGCCAATCGCATGAGTTGAAAAAAAGATGTCGTAAGAGCATTCCTGATACTGCTTCTAAAAAATATACTTTGCAATATATGATGCTTCCAGCCCAACGCCTACCAATGCATACTGCATCCAAAGCTGCATATACATTACCACCGCTTCATAGGGTATCTATCGCAAGATAGAAGAGATATACGAAAAAAAACCCGTATAGGGAAAGACGAGAAATAAGGAGAGAGGGGCAAGGAAACATGCAAGGAGGGTATGTCGTAACCAAAAAATGCTGGTATTGTGCTTTAAGAAAAGCAGCACCGTCTTAGTATTGCTGCATATTAGATACTGATTGTGGGTATCCACCAGGCTGCTGGCCTGGTGCCATCATGGAGCCTAGGGAGTTGGCTGAGAGGGTTCTCCCGTGACCGTATGGTGCCGAAGCAATAGAGGCTCGGTGATTGACGTATTGCTGGGGAGTTAGGCGAAAGGAGCGCTGAGAGCCAGGCGAGGCCGCAGCAGGCTGCCATGGCATGGTCGCGGAGTCTTGCCTCCTGTGGCTAACAGGCTCTGTTGGTGTCCTCGGGGGTGGTACTTGGGCTGTAGGGGGCGCAGGCTTGCGAAGCACCGGAGGGGCACCGTAGTTGACCGTTGGTCCAAAGTTGACATCTGCCATACCGTAGCCGGGGGAGTAGTGACCGTCCGGATCAGCACCGCCGACCGTCTTCAAAACACCCGCGCGGGGTCGGTCCACGAAAGGTTGCTGGAGCTCGTCGCCAAACTCGAGATGCATCGGTGGCTGAGGAGGGAGGAAGCCGTCATATTGAGCTCGAGATTGGGTAGTATAATGATCAATAATGTCGTTAGGAGTGATACTCTGATGTTTATTATCATAAGAGCCTGGTCTCATGGGAAGGGGTTTCCGCTGAGGGTGTCCTTGCCGATATCCGGGAGCGCCAGCATTTTGAGAATAGGCAGCATACCGATCATTTGGATTTGGGTAGGATGTCGCATGAGGCGGCGGCGGTGGCCTTTGGTCATAGTCGTCATGCGAGTAAGGCGCTCTGGGGCCATACGGAGATACTCCTCGCTGATTAGATCGGTTGGAGTAGCCGGTGGGCGGGCGGTCTTCGTCTTGGTGACTATGGTGACTATGGTGGCTGTGATGGCTGTGGTGACTGTGGTGGCTTGGTGGTGGGTTCAAGGACTGAGCAGATCGGTTCTCGTTGGCGTAAAAGGTGTTGCCATCGCCACCATGAACTGGGACTGGTGGCGCCGTATGATAGGATTCTTCATCTTCGTCATCCGGAATATCGGGAACTCCTGGCAGAGCAATTCCGCCAGCCTTGGCCATTTGGGCCAGGGTGCCTTGGGACAGGCGGTTGTTGGCGCGTCGGAGGTCGGGCGAGTGATATGGTGCGTTGCTTGGGCGATCCTGGGGATTGCGGTTCATGATCGGGGGTCGAACGACAGGTTCGGGCGTGCGGATGGCTCCATTGCTGCTCTCAATGGGCTCGACATAGGCATTCGGTGTGACTACCCGGCCCTCGTCCGAGCTTGAGCTTCCTACTCGCCCCGCCATTTCCAAGGGGGACTGGTCATTTGGCGAAGAGCTGGAGCCCGTCGAGATGGGGCTATTCGAGTCGGAAGAGTTGCGCAAATCATCGCTGGCGAAACCTACTGCTCTGGGCTTGTTGTTGTAGCTCATTCTAGCGCTAGCTCTGTTTGAAGAAGTAGGAGAGTAAGATCCGTCTTCAATCGAGTTCATTCGCGTGCCAGTAGCATCCTTGAGGCGCTTTCGCCACTCCCTTTCATCCCATTTTGAACTCTTTTCATCGATCAGGAGAGTCACAACGTCTTGCAGCTCCAAGTAGCCGTACTTCTTGTGCTTAGGCATAGCAAACATGAGCGACCTAGCATCCAGCACGCTAGCAACGATTCTGCCTGGGCGGCCGTACAGGCCAAAAGTATCCCAGGTCGGGAACAAGAAGCGAAGCATCGTCTCGAAGCCGCTGACAGCGGGACGTGTTTCGGGCATGATGAAAACAAATCCTTCTGAGGATGACGCTGGCGTAGAATGAATTGAGATATTGCCTTCAATCTTGATGAGAGTGGAGGCGTCCACCAGAGACTTGGCTTGGGGATAGATTGCATAAGCAGAGTAGGCTTCGCTGATGGAGGCGACGGGCTTTGTCTTCTTTGCCTTCTTGCCATCAATTTTGACATCGTAGAACTTGAGATCTCCCCTGACGACACGAGCATGAGATCGATCGTAGGGAGCCTTCTTTTTCAGCTCCTTTTGCAGTTTGTTGTATTCCTTTTCGTCAGGTGGCGAGATGACACACCAGCAGCGTCTCCACGGCACACCAGCTCCGAATCGGACTCTGACCCATGCCCCCATCGAAACTTTGGATCGCTCCATCATCACGTTGATGTTGTTGAGATATTTGGCCTTGCCCGCAATCAGAGCGCCAGTATAGGCTTCCTGGAGGGCCGCATGCTCATACATGGCCAATCGAACAGCTGATGTCCATTGGGCAAGTGAGTCATGAGAAGTGAAATGCAGCAGGTACCGGTTCTTGCCAGCAGTGGAAAGGCTGAGAATATTTTGCAATGGCTGCTCATCGCTTGACCGGGTTGGCAGTGAGTCGATCTAAAAAGAAATGTCAGTGTCTCGCAATCATAGCAGGCAGTGCACGTGGGGTTGTCTTACCACTTTGAGTGAGGCATCTGTGAGATTAATGAATTTGGGAAGAACCTCGCCATCTTCGCCAGCGGCATCCAGTTCTGCGGCATCCCACAAGGAGAGGACAGTTCCAACGAGCTGCGCAAAGCATTCGGTCCACGTTCTGTCGGTATTCGGCTTGCCCTCTATACGAAGCACGTCAAGTCAGCCAAACCGTTTCTATATCAAGATTGCAAATGGATGCGCTAATAGGAATAGAAGCGCAAGTGAGGGAAAAAAAAAAAAAAAATTACATACGTGTATTCTGGTCATCCAGCTTCAAAAAATAGCCCTCGTGGTACAGCTTGTTGGAGTGGCTATTGAGCAGCGAAAAGATGGGCTGCAGCTCCGGAATCGTGTCCTGGTTGACCTCCATGACCATCGGCTGATAGGTCTGTATCATGGACATGGGTCGTGCACTATTCCGCGACGTACTATTTCGGTTGCGGCGGGGAGGGTCAACGTTGTTTATGTCGACGCTGGTTCTGTCGACGAAGTTTACTGGCGTGCCATAGTCCGACTGTGACGGCGGCGTGGGAGGGCTGCGCAGTGAGATGTGCGCGAGCGAGTGACGCTTCTTGACCTTTGATTTTAAATCCTTGGACAAGGGAGACTCGTCCGAGGGAGGAGTTGATGAAGGAGATGTCGGTGTCTTGCGCCCAGAGGAAAAATGGGACATGAACGAGACAACTATAGGTCACTGGTCAGCACTCGTAGGGGATCAAAGAGGCTAGCATGAACAGGCAGGCCAGGCTATTGGGACATGCTTGTTGCGGTAAGCATTGGATTTAAGAGTGCGCCAGCCAAGCAGATCCATCCCGTCCCTAATTGCGACCGCCGAACAGAGCCACCTTGGCGGCGCGTACAGGTGACAGGTGGACGGCAGCAGGTCGCAGCAGGTCGCAGCAGGTCGCAGCAGGTCGCAGCAGGTCGCACGTACTACACTGTACGCTCGTGGCTCGCTCTGCTGCGCTGCACTGCACAGCAGACGGGGCGCCAAAAAGAGCCAAGAGCACGTTGCGCACAGCCAAGCACACTGGTGCGTGGAGGCCAATGATGCCACCGTCTTGTTGCGCAGCGCAATGCTGGGGTCTAGCGAGGGAAATGGAGCCCCTAGAATGAAGCCAGGCTAGAGGCTAGGGGTCCTGCTGGGGGCTCTGGTAGGGGTGTGGGAGGGGCATTGTGACGAATGCGTAAAATGACGGACGAGACAGGAATGGGGCACGAACCTCGATTGCGACCCATGATGGCGATGCGGCCGATCCGTGGACCAAGACACACGGAGGATGTCGATGAGCGAGCGTTTATGTAAAAGGCTGGCGAGAGCGCGGCGATATCATGTACAAATCTGTACTCTGCAAAGATGACGACGGATGATGGCGAGCGGCTTTATCTCTTCTTTCGATCTTTTTTCCCTTCGCCCCCCAGTCGTATCGTATTCGGGGTTGGTTGCTCCGACAAGGAATGCAATAGTCGATAAATGTAAAATGCACAGCACAAAAAGGGGGAAGGCTGCGATTGGCGGGGCCCAGACTCGAGCAAAAAAAAAAAAAAAAAAAGAGACAGCTGAGCTTATTCCCAATGGTGTCGCGGGCTAGATAAAGTAGGCGTCTATCAAAAGAGTGGCGATCAACGACACACTCTGAGCCCTTTTTTTCTTCTTTCTTCTTCTTTAATGAACTGGCGTGAAAGATGCTCTTGGCCCTCGTATCGTATGTTTGTTCCAAGACCTTTGTTAGTACCTAGGAGGGCCCCGTGAGACAAGCACGCGACAGGATGGCCTCGTATCGTATTAATTTAGTCGAACTGCGGTTAGCGCTTGACAATTGATGCCGTTGTTGTGCAGCTTTGGGCTCTCTTCCCAATCAATTTGCCGATTACTCTTTGGGAAGGAGAAAGCGAAAAACGAGAGACAAGACAGCAGAACAGGCTGGAAAAAAACGAGCGTCTGGTACTATTTATCATTAACGGCCACTTTCATGCAAAACGACTGTGGAAAAGCCGTTTCTATGGGGGTGGGCTCCCAGCCAGCGGATATGCCGGAGCCATCAAGCAGATTGGCATGACAGCAGCATGACTAGGAACACCCGGCTGGAGCACACAGAAAAAAAAAAGCCAAGGACAAAGGCTCCGCTTCAGTCCAGGAGCGCCTCATATTCTTGTCTTCTTTTTTCTGTATTCCCCAACTTGCCCGGGCGGGAGAATTGCAGCCACGCGTATAAGCTCGTGCCGTTTCTAGCGGGCTTATACCGACAAGGCACGGCCACGGCACGGCGGACGGAGCAACTGGGAGCCCAATTGAAATCTTACTCACCAGGTACCGGTACTCTTGCGTCTCACTGGCTCAGGAGAACGAGGAGCGAGCAAATGCTTTAAGCTGCTGAGCTGCGGCGGCGTATTTGTTTCGTTTTCAGTTTTTAGGAGGCGCAGTCATACGATGCTGCGAGCCACTCCAGACCTCGTCAGCGCTTCGGTCTGTGTCCAATGGATGACGGCGCTTGTATCAGATATGCTGTTGGCGCTGTACAGCCAAGGGCCAGACTGGTGCAGCCAAGAGCCAAGAGAAGACCAAGAGAAGACCAAGACAAAACCAAGACAAACCAAGACAAGAAAAACAACTCTAAGCAGTTTTTCCAGCGGTCAACCCACTTTTGAAGCTTTTTTCTTGCTTGTTGTCGGCGTCCTGTCTTATTCCTTGACGTCTTTCCACGTAGTCGCCAAGACAGTTCTAGATTCTGAGTGACGGCACGGGAGCCTGCATGCTCGACGTCACCGGGTGAGTGGCAGCTGAGGCGGCGCCGCTAAGCAAGGCGATCTCAAAACGCCCACAAACGTTAAAACCGGGAGCTGAAAATGGAGAGACAGATCGTCACAACGACGTCGCAAGATCCAGAATCGCAAGATCCAGAATCGCAAGATCCAGAATCGCAGAAGCAGCCACACACGAGATCGAAGGGAGGCTGGAGAGCTATTTAAGCAATGACGGAAATAGCCTACCCAGGCCCTTTGACCTGATCCTCTGCTATTACGGATACGGAGGCCAAGCTATTAGACGGACAGTAGATGCCGCGTACAATGTGCAGCGCAAAGGCCCCATATTTGGACACTATGCACGCAAATACGGGGATATAACGGGGCCGAAACCAACTGGCGGCGCCTACAACCAAGTATACGATGGTGTTGGCCAGGAGGTGCTGTGCCTATTTACAATTTACATGCCCCTCTATCCTCTAGACCCCAGCGGTGCCAGCCAGGTGGTGATTTGCCTGGGCGCGCTCTTTATTTGCGTAACGAGATGGCGCTTCTCCGAGCGTACAATCACGGCTTTTGCGTGCAATTCTGCGCCCGCAGTGGATAACAAACACTCTCTCCGTAAATTTGAAGCCACTATCACTCAGGTAGCTCCGGATGCCCCGTATGCGCAGTGGGGCTTCAGGTTTCTCAAAAGGGCCCCCTATAACGAGCCGGATACATGTATTTATTAACCTCAATCCAACGAGCCTGGAAGCACGAGCCTTTCTGTATCGATGCTACTTTTAGCCCACTAATTTGCAGATAGCGTCGTTGCTTCATGGAATGGCGTTCCAGAACTATATTTTTGGCTGCGTTGTCCGCTTAAGTCGTCGAGGCGCCTACTTGTAGGTACATTCAAATAGGTACCAGCAGCACTAGCATGCCCTGCGAATGGTATCATTGAAAAGACCCATGTTCTTTGCCCGGGTCTGGGAGGGCTTCTCAAATCATATCCACCAACAAGGGCCATGACGCCTGCCTTGCCGCCAGAATAATTCCACGGCCCTGTTGTTTCGGGCCCTTCTAGCCGCTGTGCATCACTGGCTGTCAAAAGCCCGCAGATGCAGAGGTTAAATAGTCGCAGCATTAATCAGTCCACCGCCTTGCAGCGTGTCCTGCCGCTCTAGGTAAGTAGCGCCACACCATGATGCAGGAACTTGCGCACTTTTTTTTTAGCATTTATTTTCCCTTCTTTGATACCGCTTCGATCCAAGGTTTTTTTAAGCCCCTGCCTGCATGCTCGGTTAGCCGTAGGTACGAGGTTGACTTGACTTGCTTCTCTTCTCGTCTCCCGGCCTGCCGAGCCACTCCGGATATGCTACTAGTACTTTAAGCCTATATAATGCTACGACGCCAGATTTGGAATAGCGGAGGGAGGCTACCATGCTACCATGGCAGCTCTGCCTATTGGGGAAAAACCAAATTCAGTTTATCAATTACACCGAGCGCAAGCTGCAACGTTGTACAAAGTACATGCATTGCCGTCGCGAAGCGAAATCGGGAGACTCCCGGCATACAAAAGGCGGGTGGCACAGCCAGCCATGAAATCCTCTGCCAATGGGATCCGCCAAGCGCCTCTAGGTTCGAAGCCTCACCGCGAAAAGCGTGAGATGTCTTAAGACACCATAGTACGACTACTGCCAGCAGCAGTAGTACGACACGGAGAGTCATGTCAGCGCTTGTTCTTAGTGCTTTCGGGAACGGCACCGTTTGCGAAAAAAATCATGGGCCTCTGCCGCTGAGGTACAACCAACAACCACAAAAAAACCAAACTGCTGAGAAAGATTCCTACGTGAATGAGGAAACATTCATCGAATGGCTCGTGCTGACGACCCAGGAAGGGCAGTTGTGGTGCGTATTAGCTCTAAGCTGCCAACGCACTCTGACGTCATCTGAACCCCTTAAAAAAAGAAGCATTGATTTCTTCTTTTGTTTCCATGATAATAGGGCCGTATGCAATCATGATCGTGAAAGCGCCTAAACATTCTTTGCCATCGGGAGCCAATTGCACCATTATCTACGCGTCACAGCAAGCTCAAGCCACTTCTTTACCCCGGGCTGAGGCGATGCCGGGACCCATGCCATCGGCTTGTTTTAATTCATCAAAGGCCCCCAATCAATCAGTTTCTTTGGCGCAGTGTCCATCTTCAGGCCCGAGCCGATCGCCGCCTTGGCCGCACTGAAACATACGTCAATGAAATTCAAATCGACTGGCGATTAAAAGTCCATCGTACGCTATTCTTAGAGTGCGCCCGGATTACTGCTCCGCCAGCGCGCTGCCCCGTAGCCCCCGTATTACTATCTGCTACGCACGTTGGTAGTACACGTAGCCAATTGCTTGTTTTTTGCCCTCGCCCACTGGCGATCCCCCAAGATCAGACCCCCGTCCACTCGCTACGGAGTCCAATTGGGTCAGATGAAGGCCAGGTAGGCGCCGACAGTCGGTGTGCTGATCAGGTCTCACTGACAATTGACTGACGTGGTATTTCGTATTCCCTGCTTCGATCTTGAATTGCTACGGAACATTCGGGTTGTCGGGGCTTCTGGCGGCGCTCATGTGCCTTCCTTTTCATTTCCGTTGAAATTAGAAAGTCGAGGCTATTCTCCGCGGTAATTAGGTCCTCTGCTTTTATATGGCAACTGCCATTATAAATTCCGGTACCACTTACATGGGTACTCATATCGCGCATGGCCTTACAAATGCATACATCATTAAGCGATATTAAACAACCAACAGACGAAATAGTTTCAACCCTTGGCAGCGATATACTGCAGTTAATAGCATTCCTCGCGCTCTTACAGATTGGACTATTCATTCTCTTGTAAACGGTTGGCGCATTAAAAACGTAAAATGCTGTAGGGTAAGATGCAGCTCACGTCTCCGCGCAACGGACTCTCCCCATCACGTGCAATTGAACGCCAATGTCTCAAAGCTCCGATCTAGCTGCTGATTACCAGACAATCTCCTGATAGCATTCAGGAATCGCCAAAAGGCTGTGGCCAGCGACCCCAACGGGTCAGCATCGCTGTACATAGTTGGAATGCGTACATTACAATCTCCTAAGCTGGCGGCTTTCCTGACCTCTTCATTGCGTCCGAAGCAGCTCCCAGGTTCGGTGTGGGGCTGCTGGGGGAGATGCTTCGTCTCTGCGGCGTCGCAATCGCCATCACGCTATGCGAAATCACCGTTTCGCTTTGAGACTGGCATTGGGCTGTTTGCAAAACGATCCCCTCGGCCATTTCCTCCACCCTTCTTGTCTCCTCCATCTGTCTCCTTCTCAGATCCTCTAAGTACTCATCACATGAGCCGGGACCGCCGATCCCAGGCAACTATCAATGGAGAGCTCATTAGAGGACTCACAAATGGTGATGATGCCGTATATGCTAGCGACTATTTCATATGTACAAACGATGGCGTAGGCGCGTGGGCTGCGCGCCCAAGAGGTCATGCTGGGTAATTTCTCCTGTGATGTGGTGAAGCATACTGTAAGAACGCGGGCCTGACGGACATAACAGATTGTGGTCGCGGCTAGTATTGCACTTCTGGGCGGCGGCGATTGAAGAAGAGTCGACCAATAGCCTATTCCAGCAAGTAGCCTATCAGCCCGACCCCATTGCGTCTCTTCAGACGGCATACGAGCAAACACAAGAAGCGACCGGGGCTCATAACTGGCAAGGGACCACAACTGTGTGTGGCGCCCAGCTGCATTATAGGATTGTGATGGATGCGGGGCGCGAAGTTGCTACGCCAGTTCTGTATGCGACAAATCTGGGCGATAGTCAGATCTTAGTTCTCCGACCCCGAGATGAGGAGATCATTTATAAAACCACAGAGCAGTGGCACTGGTTCGACTGTCCACGCCAGCTCGGCACTAATAGCCCCGATTCGCCGAAGCAGAATGCAGTGGTTGACACAATAGACTTGGAAGAAGGTGATGTGGTTCTAGCAATGAGTGATGGGGTTATTGATAACCTCTGGGGACATGAAATTGCTACCAATGTGTTTCAAAGCATCAAAGCGTGGGAGGCTGGGAAAGGCACCAATGACCAAGACGATCGCACAGGTGGTCGTAATGGGGGTATGGCTCTTGCGGCTCAAAACCTTATGGCAGCCGCCAAAGTGATAGCATTGGACCCGTATGCAGAGAGCCCATTCATGGAACATGCCATAGAAGAAGGGCTGGCCAGTGAAGGAGGTTGGTTTATATCAATTCCCCAACTCCTCGTGAAACATACTTACTTTGTGAATAGGGAAATTGGATGACATCAGCGTCGTCGCAGCATTATGCGTTAGAGACAGGGAACAATAGTAGATTGGAGGGCTGAGCTTTTCTTGATGTTTATACATTACAGACATGTTATTTGTGTTGATTTTTATGAAGACTTATTGAATTTATTAGCAACAAGGCAGCTATGGGGCACGCATAGTTATGAAGGGCGGTGATTTTCTCATGGATATTGGCTGAGGAGTGTAAATAGTACATACCTGTAGCAATACGAATTAAATTTTATATTGTTCAAAAGCGATGCACAGCTTCTGTCTTACACTGCGCCTGAAGATCAATATGAGGTTAGACAGATATTGGCGTAAAGAGCGGGGCGGGAAGGAGCTACATACTGCTTATCGTCTGCCCCACTCTGTTGCGATAAGACGAATTATTTTCCTTAGCTAGATTTGAGATTTGGATGGGATTTCATTACTACTGCGCCGATAGATTCGTCTTTATCTCCAGCCTTTTTTTTTCTTCTAAATTCTTTTGGAGCCGACTGAAGAAGATACTTCAAAATGAGAGGAAAACGGTCAAAGCAATATCGCAAGCTCATGGAGCAATTCTCCATGACCTTTGGCTTTCGCGAACCATACCAGGTTCTAGGTTTGTCTCTGCGAACGCCTTCAATGGTTGCAGATCAGCAAATTAACGTGTTTTCAAACTTACAGTGGACGCGGAAATGGTCAAGGATGCGAACAAATTTACCATGGATCTAGCGCCTGCGTTGGAGAGGACAGTCCACGGAAAAGTGAAGCCATGTGAGCAACCGCGCCATCGAGGAACCTGGGACGAATGCTTACAATGTTACCAGTGATTACGCAATGCGAAATCCGAAAATTATACGAAAACAAAAACGAGCCTGGCGGCAATGCAGCGATCGAGTTGGCGAAAACATTTGAACGAAGGCGCTGCGGTCACCATCCCGACCAGTACCCCAAACCTCTCGAGACGATAGAGTGCATGCAATCAGTCGTCGATCCCAAGTCAACAGGCGAGAACAAGCATCGCTACGTGGTCGCAAGCCAAAGTCTAGACGTTCGAAGGATGCTACGAGGAATCAGAGGAGTCCCGCTGATCTACATCAAGCGTAGCGTTATGATCTTGGAGCCCATGGCGGACGAGAGTGTACAAATCCGAGAGCGAGAAGAGAAACGAAAGTTTAGAGCAGAGCTTAAGAAACCACTGGGCAAGAGAAAACGTGAAGACAAGGAAGACAAAAATGAGGGCGAGGCCGATGGCGATGGAAGCGACAGCGACAACGAACACAAAGAAAAGAAGCCTAAAAAGAACAGAGGAGTCAAGGGAGTGAACCCTTTGGCTATGAAAAAGAAGAAGGCTGCTCAGCCTTTACCGAAGAAAGCAGCCGTGAAGAAGCCAGATGCTGAATCAGATGCACCAGCCAAGCGAAAGCGAAGAAGGAAGACAAAGTCAGAGAATGACGCAGCAAATAACGCGTCAGAGCCGAGCACAGCGGTCCCCAGCAATGGTGGAGAGGAGAATTGAAGGATTAATCATTTGGAAGACTAAAATGGATTGGAGTCCCTATCAGTGGTAACTTGATGCGGGAAGTGGAGCATTGGACGGTGTTCCTGTTACTGAATACTACGGAGTTATAATAATGTGATATCTAGCACTTACTAAAATAGATGGAAGCGAATGTAAATATGGGTACGATTATTACGAGCTGCAGTTAACAGTCTGTCTACTGACGGTTGCGGGACACATATGGAATGCAGATTGCATACCCTTGATGAGTGAGTTGTCTTAAGGCGGACGACCTAGGGAGAGGACAAGCCGTCTTTTTGAGCATGACTCGTACGTGTTGTTTCCTAAGACAGCTATAAAAAAAGTATAAAAAGAAGGCTGGAATAGTATATAATAAATCAGGGTTGTTTGGTTTATTGATATAAGCAAATATCGACATTTATGGGATTAGCAGTCCTTGAAGGGTACAAGACTTGGCCAACTACGACAACGTATCACATGTATAGAAGGCTGTTTACCATTTACCTAGTAGGTATGTACCTGGTAGCTAAGTGGATAGGTTAGTACTTGGATATGGTAGTAGGCATAGTAAGAAGAGAACGAAAGAAGAAAAGAAGAGAGAAGAAAAAATAGGACAAAAAGAGAAAAGAAAAAAGGATTAAAGGGACGATTCAAGCGACGAATCAGGAAAGCTCGTGCTCACTCCGCCCCCCACGCGTCGACTTACTCTCTCTTATATCCCGACCAGCCCTGGCTTAGAATACGGGGCAGTGCGCACTACCGTGTGTGATTTAGTCGGATCGTGATAAGACAGCCATAAAATAGCCTTTCTAATCCCTGATTATCATGTGGTCTTGCTTATACAAGTACAGGCTCGTCCCCTCTCTATGCTGCTTCTTGGGTGATACCTGGGCTGTGAATACGAATGCGAGTGCGCTGCCACGCTGGAAATTGCACGTCCAAGCACAGGATACGGAGGGAACCAGGACTGGACTAGGCCGGCCCCTCTGATATTACTGCCCAACAATGAGGCTTTTCCCCTACTGTTCTGCTTATTTGCTCAGACGGGAGTGACTGAAGCCGTTTTACAGCCTGGCCATTGGGTGCTTGTGTTGTCAGCCAAGGCCGGATTTCGCAGCCTGAAAGCGGCAGCACCTCCCGCTAGCTGGGCCACTAATTTTAATTTAACGACGTAACCGCACTTCTGCAACACCGCCCTCTTTACGGTTGTGCGTGCGTCTCCAACTTCGAATCGAGAAAAAAAGAAGAAAAAGACGGCGTTGACTTTACAGAGCCGTACCTCTCACCACCGCCATCACGTCCCATCCATGCTCCTCGCGTGTGCCGCTCAGGTGGATGTGGACGTGATACTCAGCAACCCCTCCTCGCATACCTTGTGACAATGGCCAGCGTAAGCCAGGATTCAGAGCCCGCGGCGGCCGCCGGCAATGCGACTCCAGCGCCACCGACGAATACAGCACCAGCTGAAACCACGACGGCGGCAGCGGCGGTTGATGTACTAGAGTACGACGACTTTGGCCTGCCTATCAAAAAGTTCATAAAGCCGGTGGCAGAGACCACAGACTCGGAAACCCAAGATGCGACAGACGATGCGAATACGGGCAACGAGACCCGGAATGGGACTCACGAAACTCACGAAACCCAAGAAAACGACGAGGAGACAAAAGAAGCTACTGATAACAAGAGCGGACACACCTCGGGCGGCGATACTGAAGATGCTGATCCCAAGGATGCTCAAGAAGCGAGAACTGCGGCCACCTCACCCATACAGCAGGAGACCAAGACCGAGACAGACCATAAAGAACCCTCAAGCCCATCCATAGATGCTGAGAAATTGAACCCTGCTTCTCCGTCTCCGGCAAAAGATACTCTAGCAGCTGCAGTGCCTCCTACGCCAAAGACTCCCAACACCGCCACCGGATGGGGCGACAAGTATGCCCAGGCAAAGACGCCCGAAGGAGTCAACCAGACACATAGACGAGAGATAAGCTTCTCGAGTCCCGCTAGTGGAAGGGGAGTCTCGGAATACTCCCATCAGCATGTTTTAATGCAGCTAGAAGAACATAATGATAAGCCGAAAGAGGACGATGATGGCGGCTGGCAGGAGATGCCATCCTATGCCAGGTATGACATGTATGACGACGACGACCGGTTAATTGCTCGAGAGCACGATGCAGATGCGGACGAAACTTATGGCTATGCGGGGCTTGGAGGCGCCGGAAAGGGATATACTCGCGTTATCATGGATGAGGATGCCGAGTCGGCAACGAGCATGGACGAACACACACAATACTTATTCAAGGACCCCAAGGGCACGAGCGCCATGGGCGAAGATGACGAGGCCAGAGACGCCGTGTCCCAGATGCAGGCTACAAAAGACCTTCTCACCGAGGGCCAGAGGATTGCATACGTTGGCGTTGTTCGCCTGGAAATTGTAAACCTAGTCAAAGAAGCCGAGAGTCTGGAAATCACAAGAGGCGCCAAAAGGCAGGTTGTCATGAGTGCCGAGGCAGTCAAGATGTGGGGTCAGAAGATGATGATTCGGCTTTACGCTCATATGGACATTAGCGATGCGGAGCAAATCATGATTGAGCAGCTTGCAGCCCACGGCGTCATGGCTGGAGATCTCACACCTGCTCTCCACGCCAACTCTCGAGTTCATAACCCCATGGCTGAAGAAAAAAGCATCAAATCACCCGGGACCCCCAAGTCTGGTCGTTACCCGCCGTCATACACTGAGGAAGAGCAGCCTGCTGAGATGCCGCCACCGTATGAAACGCATACTGGTGAGGAGCTGCCAGAGGTGAAGACGCCATCACAAATGCCGACAACGGAGAAAATCGACATTGACCTGCGATGGACGATTCTCTGCGATTTGTTCTTGATACTCATTGCAGATTCAGTATACGATGCTCGGTCAAGAACCTTGCTGGAGCGGGTCGCCAAGAGCTTAGACATCTCATGGATAGACATTTGCAAGTTTGAAAAGAGAGTGACGGATGCGCTGGAGATACAACAGGCAGCTGAAAAGGAAAATTGGAACGAAGAAGAGCACATGGAACACCGGAGAAAGATGGCCCTGAAGAAGAGATATATCATGATGGGTCTGGCCACCGTGGGAGGTGGCCTCGTTATCGGTCTCTCGGCTGGTCTACTTGCCCCTGTCATTGGAGCCGGTTTAGCAGCTGGCTTTACAACCATTGGAGTTACAGGTACAAGCAGTTTCTTGGCTGGAGCAGGAGGAGCAGCCATCATTACATCCAGTGCAGCGGCTTCAGGAGGTATCATTGGTGGCAGGGCAGCCGGTCGCCGAACCGGCGCTGTCAAGACCTTTGAGTACCGGCCCCTACATAACAACAAGCGTGTCAATCTTATTGTCACGGTGTCGGGCTGGCTGACAGGAAAAGTCGATGACGTCCGCTTACCGTTCAGTACGGTTGATCCTATAATGGGTGATATGTACTCGGTATTGTGGGAACCGGAAATGCTTAGGAGTATGGGTGACACCATTAATATTCTGGCTACTGAGGTAAGCATGTTGTTTGTGAGGGACGGGGATTTTTTCTACAGTTTAAACTAACGTGATGGAACCCATTTAGGCACTCACTCAAGGTCTGCAGCAAGTTTTGGGCAGCACCATCCTCGTCAGTTTGATGGCAGCTATTCAGCTTCCAGTGGTTCTGACCAAGCTTTCCTACCTCATCGACAACCCCTGGGCAGTTTCCCTGGACCGTGCCACAGCAGCAGGTCTTATTCTAGCAGATTCGCTTATAGAACGAAGCTTGGGCACACGACCGATTACTCTTGTCGGATATTCACTCGGTGCTCGAGTCATCTTCTCCTGTTTGAGGGAGCTGGCGAGAAAGGGTGCATATGGACTTGTCCAAAACGTGTACATGTTTGGATCGCCAATTGTGGTGAACAAAGATGAATTCCTCAAGGCACGGTCAGTGGTTTCAGGCCGCTTTGTAAGCGGATACAATCGCAATGATTGGATTCTCGGCTACCTCTTCCGGTTGACAAATGGAGGTATCAGAAAAGTCGCCGGATTAGGTCCTCTGACCGATTGCCCGTTCATAGAAAGCATTGACATGACAGACCTCGTGGCTGGTCACATGGAGTATCGTAAGGCCATGCCATCTCTTCTCATGAGATGCGGATGGCTCGTCACCAGTGAGGAGTTTTCGGAGATTGAAGACCCAGATCCTGATGATCACCAAGGACGACAACGAGAGCTTATAAACGAGATTGAAGAAGCACGCAGAGAGCTAGAGAAGGAGGGCAAAGCAGAAAAGAGAGGAAGTAAGTTTGGAATATTTGGCCGGCGCAAGAAGGGAGAGCGACAGGAGTGGGAGATTTACGAAGATTCAGGCAAGGGCCCAGCTAAGGATGAAAAGAAGACTGAAGGCAGTGATGGCAGCAATTATGGCGTGCTGTTTGACATTGACGCCATCCGAGCTGAGCTGCACAAGGAGACCGAGAATGAGGGCGGGGAGGAGATTCAGGTGAAGGAAATCAAGTCGACGCTTCCGCCAATGAAACTTGACTACTCGCCGGTGACTTCTCCAAGAACGCCGGTGCGAGGAGCAAGCCTGGGGCCACGGGACTCATGGCAGACATCAAAGAGTGCAGAAGTACTGCCGATACGTTCCTCGAACGGCGGTGGCTACAGTCCGCGGGAGCCGCCGGCGACGACCGGACTAGGAACGCCCGCAGCACGATCACCAGCACTACGATCGCCGTATCATTATGAGCCGAACCCTCACGAAGAGGAAGAGATTTCCATGACGTTTGACACATCGTTCCACGAGCCTGTTGCTCGGCGCCACTCTACGTTTGACGAAGGGCCGAGCAGGCCGGAGATTAAGACGACGAATACGGTACCACATGTACCAAATGTTGCAAACCCATGGAATGACTTGGATGATGATGAATTTGGCAAGGAGCAGGAGATTTCCATGACGTTTGCATAATTGCCAGATTCATCTGGGGAGTGTTGATCCAACTTTATTCTTCTTCACTTTATTCTCTTCTTTGCAATATATCTCTGCACGTCATAGATGGAGTTGGGTAATTTTTTTTCACCTGCGTTTTATTTCGGTCATCATCTCTCCACTACCTCTTCTTGTTGCGAGATATTTTTGGGTTTGTGGAGGATTTAGGTGAACATGGATGGGGATGCTATGGATGACGTATGGCTTTTATTTTTTTTTTTTTATTTTTTATTTTTATTTTTTTATTTATTTTTGAAACCTGATGGGATCTTGATTTATGAATGGGGAAGAGGTATCGATGTTGAATTTACTTAGCGCTGGGAGGAGTGGTAATGTGTGCCACGTACTTTTTTGTGGCTGTACGATGGAAAGAAGATAGATATGTGTGGCTAGAAAGAGACATTAAAAGACGGAGAAGCGAAGGTATGTTTTATTAATAGAGGAAAATGCATTCAGACTATAGCCAATACGTGTTGCCTTTCGTTGTTGTTTTATGTGACTAGTTGGAAGTTGTTTGTCATGCCATTGAGTACTACTACTAGGCACATGTTAGCAGGCATTAGCTCAACGATCTAAATGCTGCTCTATTGTCCGCATTGGCTCCTGAGCTGGATGGCCTGCGGTTGATGCTGCGTGCATGAATGAAACAGGCTATTTCCAAGCCACCATGCCAATAACGCGACACAACGGTTCGCTAGCAGGTGGGTGTCGGTCAAGTGTCAGTCGATAGGCTGAGGAGGATGAGGAGGTGGCCAAGTATTGAAGCTGGGCTAGTATATCAGCTCCTTTATCACGCGGGCCAAGCCTGACTCTACGCCAATTAGAGGCAGCAGTAGTAGCAGCTGAACTGGTCGCATCATCCTCTATCCATTACTTTATACAAGTGTTAAAGTCTTCGTCTCCTCTAGCTGAGTACTCGTATGTACGTATAAATCATCACCAACACCAACACCAACACCAACGCCAGCATCGACAATATACAATCTGAAACCTCCCTTCACAAGGCAGACCCCAAGCCATTCCACCACCAATGTTTCTGCTTCTGTTCCCCACCACTACAAAAGTCAATCCCCATGTCGCTTCCGACCTAGTCAGCCGCGGTGGAGCCTCTTCAGCCTCACCCGGCACCTCCATAGGCTGTCCCTAGCTGGCCGTTTGGCTTAGCCCGGCTCCATTTTGTGAGGAATCTATTCCTAGTCCAATGTAGAGTAGCTCTGATGTGGTACTTCGTATCCTCTTGCTAAAAGTAAGTGGTTCCTTCTCGCCCACTGTCTCTTTTTCTTGGAGTTGCTTTTTATATCAACGCTTTCTCTTTGAGCTGCTGTTATTATATCCATGCCTCATCGTATCATGCCCCCTGAAAGAAAAAAAATATTCTTCCGGATTCCACCTCTCTGCCGATCAAACTCCATTTATCACAGCACTATTAGTAAACATGTCGACAAAAGCCCTACAACTAATAGTTCCACCAACCACCAACCTGTCAGCTTTTCGTAGCCCGTCAGCAACTCCGACGCTTTGAGCCGATCCCCGTTTTCCCAACAGCCCACCTTTTTTTTTTCTTGTGTCTTCTTTGTATCTATATATACCTACTAACCGTTGACGCGTAAGTATTTCCCCAGTCATGTTTGTATTAGGCAGTACATACTTCGTACGATTCATTTGCGGTGTACTTTATATGCCCCTCCAGGAACTAGAGGAACCACCACCACCATTCCCGAACGATAAAAAGATGCCATTTTTAGAAAGCCTTATTTTGCCTAGCCCACTTAAAAAACTCACTCCAGTCGTGCCTCGTTGCCCGTCACCATCTCTTTTTACCCTCTTTTTTTTTCTCCTTTTTTTTTTCTTTTTTGTTTTCTTTCTTTTTTGTTTTAGACGCCCAAGAAAGAGAGGGGTTCTGAAGGATGAGGATGCGACGTTCGGGCCCGAGTATGATCTGGCGCCGCTGCAACCCAACGGAATGGACAATAAAGCACGTAGCCGCAGTAGAAGCAGCAACTAGTTAGTTGCCTAGCAGTATTATAACAGACATGGTTAGTAGCAGTAGTATAACACCGTTGCAAAAGGGTGGGCTCCATCTCCAGCTCAAGGACCATCTGCAAAAAAAGCTACAGCGACTCAAGCGAGAGACCGGCTATTGTTGGTAGGATTACGCCGTACAAACTAATTGGCCTGCTAGCATCTTTTTTGTCTCGCTGGCCTGGCCTGGCCTGTAAAAAACCCCCGGTCTTACGATCTCACATCGCGTGCAGCTCTGCGCCTCTTTTGAGTCGTCGTCGTTGTCTGACGAGCCCACTAACACCCGACTCGACTTACACCTCCCCCAGTCCACCCCTGTAGATTGTCTCTGTCCTGCGCTATCGCTCTCTCGTCGTTCTTCTCTCTCTCTTTTCTTCTCTCTCTTCTGTTTTCTTTGATATCTGATATCTTGGTTTTTTTTGCTGCTCTTTTCGTGCTTCTTTCCCGACGCTTTTCTAGCTAATCCGGCTGTTGTCGCTGGTGTTGGGGCCCTGCCTATTCTAGGGAAGAAGCCTTACTACACCACCACAACTCACAACGTATATATACAATTTTTTATAGAGAAAGAGAGAGAGAACCGTTTCCCGCTCGGTTTCCATCGGGAATGGCGAACCCCGTCCCGAGAGTCGCTGCTGCCAGCATTCCCGCGCCCAACAACGTGCCCAACGCATCTCCAACTGACAGTCCCAATGGCGGATCTCTGAACGGCAATGGTGATACCATCAGCGGTGCGGGACAGGACAGCAGCAGCATGGACATCCTCCCTCATGAGACGCCGACGTCGTCGTCGTTCGACATCCTCCCAGGCGCTTCACCCACCCCATCGCCCACCAACCCCGGCATCCTCCCGCCTCTATCGACGTCAATCCTCACCTTCAACAACACGGCCAATTTTGGCACGAGCATAACCGGCCGTGTCTTTTATACCGATGATAGGGCAAAGACCTTTGCTTGGACGTACAATTCCTCGAACACGAAAGTGTCGGACATCTTCTGGTTTGGCAAAGAAAGCAATGGCGAGTCTTTCAACGCATCTGAGGCGACCGTCATTGCCTTTGCTGTACTTAACGGTCCTGAATCTGAGGTATTCTCAAAATGTATGTTTTTTTTTTCTTCTCGATTTTATAAACATGTTCACATATATAATTATACCACCTACTCTTTTTGATGTGCAGAAAGATATAAGAGGAAAAAAGAAAAATACCTCCACATGAAGCACAATGAAAAAGGCTAACCATGAATTCATAACCCAGTCAACGCCTTCGACGCAATTCTTAACCTCACAGCCCCCGATGTAATCCCCTGGTACGAAAAGGAAATGGTCATTCAGATTGGATGGTCAAACGATTACAAGGAAGAAGGCTACACTCAATCCGGTGTCTTCACTGTTGCCCGGCGATCTGACCACACCTTTAGCGCAGAGGACTTTGGCCGCAACGCAACCAGGTCCCAGCAGGACAGCCAAGGCTTCGAAGGACTCACTCCTGGCACCCAGATTACTTCAGCACCCAGTAGTATTACTAGCAGGCCTTCTAGCAGCGGCGGTGTCGGTCTCAGCACAGGTGCCATTGCCGGTATCGCCGTGGGCTGTTCAATCGCAGGTATCGCCCTCCTCGCCTTTCTGGTATGGTTCTTCCTGCGCCGCAGAAGACGCTCCATGGGCGAAGGCTACAAGGCCACCCGCCAAACTTCAAACTCCTTCGCTGCCACCAAGGAGGCCCGCCCTTCCGTTGCCGAGTCGCCCATCGTATCGCCCTTTTCCGACGACGGTGAGGCCCGTGGCTTTTCCAACTCAAACATTGCTATTGCCCTGCCGCAGCGTGAAACGACGAGGAGACCGGTGCCTGCACCACACGATGAAGAATCGGATCGTCCAGAGTCTGCTGCGTCGGGTAACAGGCCGCGCGGCATCTCTCACCTTGTCGAGGAGGGCATGACGGAGGCTGATATCCTGCGGCTGGAAGAGGAAGAGCGACATCTGGATGCGGAGATTGAGCGTGCAGCCCGAAGAGGCTCATCGTAAAAAAGCCTTTGACTTGCGGAAGAAGAGAAGAGACTTGGTGAAGCTGGGCAGGCTGTCGTGATTTTTTTCTTCTTCTCTTTCCCCCCCTTTCTGCTATAAAATCCCCGGACGCTGAGTCCATGCTACCGCATTTATCTGTGGAGTTTGTAATTTTTGTTTTTCCAATGACGATATGGATGTCATTTGAGCGCAATGGACGTCACGACTTATTATACATACGAGAGCAGTCCATGGTGGCATTTATTGTCAAAATTGCCTACACTCTGTTAAGATGATTGGAAATGACTGCGACATTCTGACAGATAATGACCTGGTTCCTCCCGCGGGCATCTCTTCCCCTCCCCCTTTTTGCCTTTTCTCTTTAATCTCGATTGTATATAGACATATACCCTCTGCGCATATTTAGCAGGTTCTTTGATACCACGAGGGCGCCACTCGCTGTAAAGTTTTAATAGAGAAACAAGAAAATAAATGCTAACCTCATTCTTCATTGCTTCGTATTTTTTATCTTGTATGTGAAAATGTAGACGGAAGAAAGGCTGAATTCGATTCAAATATAACTCCTTCCAGCCATGCTCTAGGAACCCAAACCGTAGACTTGCTAAATAATCCACCCCGCCTAATTCTCATGGTAAATGCTGGCGTGGCCTTTTGACCCAAAATTCAGGCATCCTCAGACCAGCACCATGCCGCTATATGAGGGTGGCCATGAAAACAGCGCACACAATTTCGTAAAATCTCACCAATCAAAACAAGAATACCGCTCCCACACACATAAAACGTTTCTTTAATTTACGATCTGAACATGCGGCTGACGAAATTGCTCGCAAGACTGGTCGCCAAGTTGGTTGATCCGAAGGCGCCGCCGGCGAAATTGCTCGCTTGGCTAAACTTGTCGCATCGAGAGAATGCCAGAGTGTTGATGATAGTGAGAGCCAATGCGATAGCTACAAACCATATAAGTATACTGAGAAAGAAAGGTAAAAGAGAAAATAGTCTTAACTCACCAACAAGAGGCAGCCACAAAAACTGCAGTCGGATAATCGCAAGAATCGCCATCAATATCCACCACAGCGGCTGAATATACAGCGCCAGCCAAAAGAACCGGCTGTCCGTCGAGTTGATCTGTCTCGTTCCCGGCTCCAGGCTCTCAAACACCCACTGCGAATCGCCCGTCGAGGGATCGACTTCGTTCCACCACCGCAGTCCGACGAGTCGACGACCGGCAATATTCTTGAGGTAGTAGAAGTCGCAGGCTAGGAGGAGAATCGTAATAATGAAAATCATGATCCTGTTTGCGAAACGTCAGCAAGAGGGTCGACTAACATCGTGGCGGAAGGGAGCCAGAGAAGGAGGGTTACTACGCACATGCTGTTAAAGACCCATAGACCCAAGAAATATATAAGTACGCTCGCTATAAAATCGCCGTCAGTATTGCATGCGACTCCGTTTGCGACAAGGCGCTACCAACATATCCTAAAGCCCAGAAACGTGAGAAGCGTGATGGGATGGGAACTGAGCCGCCAGCTCAGCGATCCCTCCTGGGGTGGTGCGGCCGCTTCCATGGTGTAGCAACCAGCGTCTTGTGCGATTCGATAATGCGAAAGATGGAATGGGTCAATTCGTGTCAAGCCGTTGTCGTGAGGTAGTTCCCGCACTTATTCGTCATCAAACGAGCATATGGAACATGGGAGCTTCGCGATCAAGCTACCGTAGCTGGTCGACAGTGTGTCAGGGATGGAGGTACGATGTTCCGGCAAGGTGGGGTCATTGTGCTGTACTTCGGCTACTGCTACTCGGCTGCATGTATACAAGCAGGCATTATGATGTGAGCCACCACGGACTGCTATTCTGATGTTCATATAATATATGATGTGATTTCAAGTTATTATTGTATCTCGTCTCAATCTAAGAATTTGCTTTATTCGATTTTCATATTGCATACATCCGGCATTCTCTAGTCGCAAACCACTGAATGCACTTCCCCATACTATATTGAAACCCATACGTATATCAATCAATCACCATCCATATTCGCATTGTCATCATGGCAGCACGAGCGTCTTCCATACTGCGCCGCTCCTTACTATATGGTTGTTCCTAAATGATCTCTGTTCAAGGATGCTTGCTAAGATAATCTGTATAGTACCTGCATCTTCTCAAAAGATGCTCACCAAGTCCCTAGGCTTGACAACGGACAATGTCACGTATGACTTGGAGGATTCTGTAACCCCCTCACAAAAAGGCAATGCGCGGAATCAATTAAAAGAACATTTATCTGGCCTCAAGTCGCGCCCTTCCACCCTTTCGGAGCTTGCCGTTCGAATCAATGCGGTTTCTACCCCATTTGCTCTCGATGACCTCACTACGCTAGCATCGGCGGATCGTGTTGATGCTGTTGTTGTGCCCAAAGTCAACTCGGCTGCCGACCTGACTTTTGTCACCGATGTATTGCGGCATGTCGCACCAGCACGTCACGAAGATATCTCAACAAATCCTATCAAGATCATAGCGCTTATTGAATCTGCACGAGCAGTCATGGACCTCTCATCCATATGCAAAGCTTCGCCTTTTCTCAGCGGCTTGATATTTGCAGCTGAGGATTTTGCACTTGATCTTTCCATAACAAGAACACCTTCACTGACAGAATTTCTCTATGCACGATCAGCCATTGTCACCGCAGCTCGATCCTATGAGCTACCAAGTGCCATAGATCTGGTATGCACTTCCTATCGAGGTGATGATGGGCTGCGGACACTGGAAGAGGAATGTAAAGGTGGAAAAGCCATGGGCTTCAATGGAAAACAATGCATACATCCCGGACAGCTAGAAACTGTCCAAAGATTGTTTGCTCCCGATATAAAGGATGTAGAGTGGGCTGTTCGGATCACTATCGCTGACGAAAAGGCAGCGGCCGCTGGGCGCGGTGCGTGGACTCTCGATGGGAAAATGATTGATGCTCCGGTCGTGGGCAAGGCCCACTCAATAACAGCCAAAGCGGAACAATGCGGAATCGATGTTCAAGATCTAAGAGTCAAGTGGAAGGACCAAGAGCCCGAGTAGTAATATCCTATGTCAGCAGCGCTTGCAAATAGTTAAAAAAAAAAAAAAAAAAAAAATTAAGGCTATCAGAGTGAAGAATGGCCCTCACTAGTAATTAGCACCACATCATATGATTTGGCCTCCAAAAGAATGCAGGTTCAGCTTCGTCTGAATTCTCTTCGGAATATGAACGCATTGGAATATGTCTGGGAAACAGATGCGCGGCCTCCTGGAGTTGGCCTCGTTGAGGGAATGGATCATGGTATTCGATTCTGCGCAGAGGCTTGTTTGAGTGTCGTTCACTATAAAAAATATCTGTTTCGGCTGGGGGCAAAGCCTTTTCAATACAACGCGCAGATGATTCACTCTCTCCCAGTATTTCACGTTCCATTCTTTCAATGTACTCTTTGAGTGTTTCACCTGGTATATCGTCAACTATCCTTGATGTCTTTTGTGAAAGGGTATTTATTTCCTGGAAAGCCTTCTGGCGTGATTGGTAGATTTGTTTAGGCATCACGGGTTTCGCTAGCCAGTCGATACTATAGGTATCTCTGGACTGTGTATCGGTGATTTTAGAGGCTTCAGGAGTTGATAAGCCTCTGCTAAGGCGTTGATGTAGGGTATGTGACGGGTAGCGGCCGCTAGGACTATCGAAGTACGACATCGTAGGGATATTATCGCGAGAATGCGTGATGTCTTCGACTCTTGTTGTTGTGAAACCGAAACCTTTGGCAACTTGTGGCAGACGTGGAGGGTATTCGCATGATCGATTCTCCATGTCTGCGGTGTTGATTCTCAAACTGTTTGCCTGGCCTGGCCGACAATCCTCGCTTACTTCAACAGCTGATGTTTCAAAGACGGCATTGGGCATGTGTGTTTCTGCTCTAGAGTTGGAGGATTCTACTCCCCCTGGTTGCAGCTGATGGTCCACACTGGTCGCACCATATGGCCTATCCTCTCTAGCCCGTTGGCGCATCCAGGGGCTCACCATAACACCTTTGTCTTCGTATTTAGGAAATTCAACAGTATTATGGCCATGGGGCTTGTGATCTTCGCAAGCCGCAAGTTCTTGTTCTGCGGTAGGTCTCCCCTGAGCTTCCTGTGCAAAATTGTAGCTTGAATTGACAGCCGTTGGATGACTGCGAATCGATAGGCTTCGTGGTGTATGGCTGCCACACGGTACTGGTCGCTGATTATTGTCTCTATTGATGCGCTGCGTACAAGTAGCACTAGAAACAATCGTGCTATTAGGGGGACTGGCAGATTCCGGAGGTGGATAGTCTGCTATCAGTTGTTTCAACGCATCAGCGAAAATCTTAATCTCGTCTTGACGGCTCTTTCTCTTCGTCCATTGTTTTGGTTCTAGATTCGACGGATGCCCCCTTTCGAATATTTCGACATTTTCGTGATTCAAAGGTATATCGTTGAACGCCAAATCGGCTACTATTGAGATGTCAGAAGAAGAGTCTGCCTAGATTTCATAGCATATACCCACATGAGACCGAGCTGCGCCCATTGACGAATAAGCCTGGAGTAAACTTTTGCTCCAACTTTAGAATGTTAGGTATTCTCCTGCTACCAATATCAAGAAATTAAATGGAAAAGTACCGTTATTTTTTCGCTGGGATTCGCAATCGCGCGGGAACTAAAATTGGCCATTACCTCTCGACTGGATCGCAATTTGCCTTTCTTCGATACTCGAGTCGAGGATTTCTTTCCATGTCCTCTTTCTATTCGCTCGATCTTTGATTTTACGGTGTCGTAGCGATCTTTTCGAGTTTTCCGTCGAGGTTGCTTCTCGAAGACATCATTCCTAGTTAATGGAGACTGTGATGTCGTTGGTGTTGGTTGTATGGTATGGCGATGGCGCTCCCTATCATCCAAACTCTGGCCATGATCACTGTCTAGGGCTGATTGGCGATACTGATGATGGCATCTCTGATCGAGCAGAGACGATTGTGATGGGCTGTTCTGGATAAAAATATCTGATGAATGGTATCGTCCAGTATCACGGCTCGAGTGAATATGAATAGCCGTAAGCCCGTTAGGATGCCATGAAAGTCTCTTGGAATCAATGGGACTTTTTTGCTGTGGAATATCTTGAGGAGGATCGTTATGACATGCCTGCATGTGATGTAACCAGGAAGGGATAAAGTCGGCCCGTGAGGAGAGGCATCCATCATTGGCAACAGGCGATGGAACAGCTGAATAACCACTCTGGTCTCGGTGGTAGGTCGTGCTCCTGTTCGTAGAACCACGATGCCTATGACGCGTCATGCTGATGCGAGGTGGCAGCCGACTGGAAGTAATTTGGTAGCTGGAAAGAATCAAAGCAAGCTGCTAGCACGATGAAAGAAAGGATCTGGCACGGGATCAAGTGATTTGCTATCAATCCATGGAAGCATTTATGATTCTGGTTCTGGCTGGAATATAGATTTGTCTCCCCTCCGATTTTATACTGCAAGAGCCATGCTTCCTACGAACCAGCCAAAGGAAACTGATACTCACGCAGCAGGAAGCAGGAAGCAGCTATAAGCAGCTATACATGTCAGCCAAGCAGCTTCCATCTTCCATCAAACAAATCTTTTTTCTCATCCCTTTGGTAGGTTACAACGTCACCGTGGCCACAACGGACTCAGCGCCCCGAGCCATATTTGCCAGCCACTGAGAACTGGTTGGGAGGTATTCATTGACTGCTTGCAGTGCTCGCAACATTCTAGGATTGCAGTGGCGCTGCCTAAAGCAGCAAGGTTGTGCCATGCACAGATTTGCTATCCCATAGGCTCTGGGCATTTAAAAGAGGATCCTCTAAATTAATTAACGTGCGTGCGGCTTGCCCCAAAGCAGTTGAGTGGATAGGTACCCTCCCCCGCTCTGAAAAGCTACCAGGCCCATGATTGGCAGCTCTCGCCAAGAGCTCGATGCTGCAATGGACGGGATGGCCTTTGCCAGATATTATCCATGGCCATCACAAGCAGGTATGGTGATGCTAGTACAGTGCAGTAGCAAGGTAGGTGCTGGAGATGGGCTAGTCTGTATGCGAAGAATACCAGCCTCGGAAGCTGACGCCGGCTTTGCTGCTTACAGGCAGTGGTAGCTCGGATCAAGTAACAAAAGAAGCAAGGACGATGTCCCATTCCCCTATACACAGACAACCTTATGTTGCCATGCTAGTACCAGGTTGGCGGATCTTTGATACAACCGTTATGAGGTGTGGTAGGACTAACACTACTGGTACTACTCTACTGTGGTACTAAGATTGGAGGCAGCGGTTAATTGCTAGACACTGCAATGGCTATGCCAAGATAGGTAGTGCCGATATGTAGGTAAGGTTGCGAATGAGTCTGCGAATGCTCCCTGAGCGATCCTCAGCTAGCAGAGCTCTGATGCGCACTGGGATCTGAAGGCCTGATTACCAACCGAAACACAAAGCCATATGAAGCGTATGACCCGCCTTGTAGGCTAGATGGGGTCGAATCCGACTTTCGGGTCAGTGGACTTTTTGGAGTGGAGCCAAGGAAAAGCGCGCGCAAGATCCTGGATTGCCAAAGCTCGGATGCCGTTCTATGTACTTGTACCATGTAGTAGTATTGCCACTACCAGCATCTGGGCCAATTCCTAAGTCCGGCGGACGCATCATTTATCCAATGCAAGGGAACGCCAGTAAGGCGGCTTACCAATGGCACGAAGTATACGAAGTACTAGACGAGCAATTGGGCAAAAATGCATGGCGCCCTATCAAGAAGCCAATGCCGGCCAGGCACCGGGAGTGGACTGGGAAGGCTGTGCTTTGCTCTAGCCAGCTGAAGAGCAAATCAAAGGGACTCTAGCACTCACAAGCCAGAGATCTGGGCAGGCTGCTTGCCCACTTCTCGCCATCCCATTGGGTGCAGCCGGGAGGATTAGATCAGGGGTTCACAGACGACAGACCGGTTGACGTGGATCCCTCTCGCACCTAGCGGCTAGCTTACGGTCAGGCTGGCTTTGGGGGCTGTTCCTGAGCCTTTTCCGACCAGGGGGGCCAGCACGGCTCAAAAACAAGTTATCGGCATCTCAGTGGAACTAGCAAGGTGCTTCAACTCTGACGAGCTGGACTTCTGTCGGTTGTACCCGCATCTGAGAGAAGATAAAAATCTATTATAGCGTCATTGAACTGTAGCTGTCTGTTCTCGTACTCTGCAGGAAGCCAAGAAATGCTGACTTACCCAAGAGCCAAGAGTCAAGAGTCAGAAAAGGGCTGCTTTGCATCATGCCCCTTTGATAAACACCTACCCAACAGACCTTGGGTCTGTGACAGAGACACAGTCCCAAGGTAATTGTAGCCATCTTGTCTTTGACATAGGAGCAAAGACTCAGAATACCACATAAACGGAGGAAATGAAAAGAGTAAGCTGCGGACGCAAAGCTATTCAGTCCTGATCTAGCCTTGTTTTGCTGCTGCAGGGACGAAACCCTTCCCACAATATGATATGCTCGTAGAAGTACAACATCTTCGCCATGGTAGCTCAACCCTGGCACCGCTTGTTCCTAATCCAAGCCCCGGTCACGCCATCTTTCCTTCATAGCGTATTATGGATACTCGGTCGGTACAGCAGATGGGATTTGCACGGAGAATTTTCAAAGTACGGAGAACTCGGCCTCTTCAGATCGCACTCCAAATTGCTGTATGTGATAGAATCAGTACAGGCCCTTCATAGTGCCTACTGTAAAGACCAACGACGAGGGATGCCACACCAACGGCTGTTCAGCAGCAGGTAGTCCAGCTGGGGTCTGCATTGACCTCCCTGGTGGAAATGCTAGTATGCACTCCCCATACGAGGTGCGTTCCAGGTATTCACACTCCGTAGCAGCAGTAGTAATCATTGCTAAGGCCGCGGAGCTGTCACCAACCGATGGGCAGACGCATGAATCCAAGATCATGCGAAGCCTTGTCATATAGGCACAATTCCATTGACAGGCAGTAAGTTCGTCCAGGGCCCCTTCTGGCTCTCATTGAGCCGGCTACGTCATTATTAGCCTGACTCTATTTTCCGCTACGAGGCGGTCACCTGCTGCTCTGCCCCATGCGTGGTGGTACTCTAAGGTAGCTGCCAAGTACTTGTAGCAGCATTTGCAGGAGAAGGTGCGTCTGATAACGCCAGCTGCCAGCATTTGGCAAGCGAGTATAGGTACATGTACTTGGTGCTTGTACCGCATAGCACAGACTTGGGCAGCTTGTAGCAAGAGCACACGGTTCTCGTTTCTCAATCCTCTTTTTCTTCCTTTCACAAACTTCATTCCAGCTCCTTTTGCCGTTGCGACGACGGCTTCGATTTAAATAAAGATTCTGCGCGCTCCATCGTCCGCCCGTCTGCTCGAGGCCCGCCGTGATACCCGATAAGCATCCCGCACCCAGCAAGACCCTCAAAACACACTATCCGACGCGCCGCGGCCATCTTGCCAGCATAGTCCAGCTTCCAGACTGGACCTGGGGCATTTTAATTAGCGCATAGCTTAGGACAGCCGCCGCAGCTCGGCGTCGATCGCTGAAAGGGCGAGATCAGCAAGCCACAACCACGTTGTGTGGCCCTCTTGTTAGGCCTGGACAAGCCGTTTGAGCAGGACGAATCAGCAACCGGTTTGCTAGGTAAGGCCGCGCAGTAGTCTGCATTTTTCCTGTCCCTCGCTGCAGTATCGCATGGTACGCCATTGGCGTGTCTGTCCTCCTTGTTCTATCTCAGTCACCGTCACCGTCACTTCTCCCGCTCTCTCTCTTACTCTCTCTCTCCCATTCCTTTACCCGTCTTGCCCTCTCACTGCACTTTGTGGCTTGAGCTTGGCACTGTCATCATTTGGAGGTCCGGCTTTTGAGATTACTCTCATCACTCGACATCCCAACACGCATCAACAACTGCTGGAACTTGGCTATAGCCTTTTCTGTCTATCCAGGCCCTCTCTTCTACTCGTACGTTGTTGCCAGCCCATGTCGACCAGACCCCCTTGACGTTGAAGCATGCCGTCCTATACCTGCTTTTAGCCAGGCTAGCGGGGTGTCCTAGAGAGCCACAAACCACATATTGCTTGCACAGTGATACCCCATAGTATCCAAGGCCAGATGACACTATGGGAGCTTGCTTGGACGTTGACAGCGCCGCCACCAAATGGTGGCTTTTGCGCGCTATATGCAGTTTAGAGGACTGTACACTGCACTGCCCAAGCCTATGATTCCCCAGGCCATCTGCTATCACCTGTTGAGACTAGTTCTTGCAATCTTCCCCCTCCCCTACCGAGCCAGCTATACATCCCGATTCTGCACCCCGCCTGACAATATTAGAACATTCGGTCAGGGTATCGCAACTCTAGACAAGGACTGTCACATCCACCAGCATCAGAAAAATCAAGATCCCGTGCATCTCGAAATGTCGAAGCTTTTCATTGGGTGAGTTCTCCGGTTCGCGATGTTGTTGCATTCACTCGCACGTCATGGAGACGATTGGACATGCTCCTGACTGACAGTTAAAGCGGCCTGGCATGGCACACCGAAGAGGCCACTCTACGCCAAAAGTTTGAGGAGTTTGGCGCTGTTGAGGAAGCGGTAAGCTTGTCTCTCGTTCATCTAATAACGCCCTGGGGCACAACCCAACTCGTTTGATTGATTGATTTGATCCGCCTGGCTTGGGTTTTGATTCATTAATGCCAATGGCCTGGATTATTTCAACCGATGCCCACCCCTATCCGCGGCAACTCGTGCGTGGAGTGTTTTTCTAATCTGGATTTTCAAGGTTGTTGTGAAGGATCGGGATACCGGCCGCAGCCGTGGCTTTGGCTTCGTGCGATTCGTGCAAGAATCTGATGCCCAAGCTGCTATTGACGCCATGAACAATGTCGAGTATGAATTCTGGCTTCTTCTTTTTGCCTTGTCTCACAAATCCTTCGTGGATTAGATTTATTTTCGGACAGGAGAGTTCTGATCTTTTTTGTTAGGTTTGACGGGCGAACCATTCGTGTTGATAAGGCATCCGATAATGGCCCTCGAGGCGGAGGAGGGTTTGCCAATCGTGGCAACGGCCAGTCCTACGGAGGCCGAGGTGGCTACGGAGGACAGGGAGGAGGATACGGAGGAGCACCTGGTTATGGCGCTCCAAACATGTATCAGCAGGCCCCGTATGGTCGTGGCTACCCACAGCCGCAGCCTGGATACGGCATGCCTCCGCAAGGTATTTCAAAATCAGACTGTTCCTATTGTCGTCGCGTGCTTGTTCGTATTGGAAAACGGCTAACTCTTGCCCCTAGGATACGGCGTCCCAGCACCGTACGGTGGCTACCAAAATGCTCCTCAGCAACCGCCGCAGCCTCCTCAGCAAGGAGGCGGATCCTACTAAGCAAGTCCAATAAAGCCGCCGCAGATTCTCATCCAAAGTCCTCCCATTTTCCCACAGAGAGAGGTTTAGAGCCCTTCCAGAGCCGTGTTATCGAAGAATAAAGACCTAGGCGTGTTCTTTTGGTTTCGCGAGCGGCGTCTTTTAGAACTCCGAGAATGGAACATCTATGAGCGTTCAAGATATACCCCGGATTTGTTTTTCTTTCGATATATGGATGAGCTGTTCGGCTTTTTATTAAGATTGCTCGACAAGAAGCTATTTGGAGAGGGAGGATTTCTTTTTTCATTTTTTTTTCACTGCCGATATTTTACTTGTCCCATTTCGTGCTTTTGGAATCCAAAAAGAAAGGGGAGGGGTTCCTGCACCATCATTTGTGGGAGGGACTGGCCGGGATCACGGACTAGGACAAGGGAGAGATTTCTGGTAGAGATATCTGGGAGAATATTGGAACCATATGTGTGGGCCACCTTTCTAAAGAAGGCCAACTATAATATTGGCGACGTTAATAACGGGCTATGATTAATATCTAAGTCGGCCAGTGTGACAGATGGGGCGGCATTTTCTATCATTAGGGGTCTGAGAGGAAAAAAGCATTTGCGTTCAATGCGACTCGTTGAAGTTTTCGTCTTTGCCTTTTCTGTGCTTTGCTTATGAAACAGTTTTTTCGATCTCCTCCGCTTCTTGTGTGCTGCCCTCTTGTTTGAAATTGGAGACGGGGTCTGGACCTTGGGGCGCTTTCATCGATCCATTGGCAGCGAGTTCAAGAGCCCTTACGCGACGCGCAAGATCACTAACATGGACATCTTCACTCTCCGGGCATAGCTCAGCTAGAGCTGTATCGAGGCCGAAGAGATAGTCCTTGTTCAGCCCACTGGGGCCACGGCTGTGCAAGATGTGCTCCGCAAGCTTCTGGGGGTCTTGAGGGCCGACAAACTGCTCATTATCTGGCGTGCCAATGTAGACAAGCGTCCGAATGGGTGAGGAGCCATCGGCAGGATAAAATGGCGTATAGTGGATGGAATAGCCGTTGATCTCTCGAATATCAAGATACTCCTTGACTTCTGCGACGTGATCGGCTTCGATTCGGTAGGCCACGCCCCATACCTTATCGGGAGCAGAATCGTGGTGATCAGTGAGTTGTTCCCAGTGAGACCGTTCAATGAGAGTAACTACTCGTCCGGGGGCTTCTGGAGTTCCTCGATGGTCCTCGCTAATGCAGCATTTGGGTTAGCCTTGGAGACAATCCCTTGGGACTCTACTATTCTCGCAAGCAGTTTATAGGTGCTATCATACCTGGCCTATTTCATGGTTAACTATGAGCAATATTGGAAAAAGAGAAATAAATCAGTGAGGGCACGATACCGTCACTGAGCTGTTCAAGTACACATACCTGCCAAAAACGCCTAACATACCCTGTTATCCAACCCGGTATTCTTCTATCTACCTGGTGTTAGCATTTGAAGATTTTTTTTTAGGGTAGCATCTATATATATACCGAACCAGGGAGGGGGCTTCCATATGAGGCTCCTACAGATTGGGCACCCATCAGCTATCAGATATATGAAACAAGCAGAAGAGCAGGGCATCAGCAGGGGAGTAAGCGAAGCAGAGCAGTGCCACGTCTCAAAAAGATTCTTACCCATATCCACAAATCCAGAATTCCGACGTATTGTCGGATGCAGTCATTGTAACGTGTCACGCGAGATACTCTATCTTACCCGTTGCTCCGGGCCGACTAAATAGATGCACGACAAAAGGAATTTGAGTGATAAAATTACAAAATGAGGATGACAAATAACAGTCTACTACAGCTCTGATGAAAAGAAGATTTGTTGGCAAGTGTTTAGGGCAGAAAATAACCTCATGGAGGAGCGTTTTCGTTGAAAACACAACGAGTCTAAGTTGAGCACTGAAGTAAGAAAATGAGTGCTATATTGACGGTGGAAATGATTACAAAGCAAGCTGCCTATTGAGTCATGATAAAATGACATATTTAGAGCTCGGCAAGATACAATTTATAGCAGCGTCGCTCGGTTTATTTTGAGCGAATAGGGATCTACGAATGGATTCATCTGCCAGCTTGGGTAGGTGGGCAAGGCTTGTCCATAACAGAATGCAGGTCGAACCTCGTGACCTGGACGACGCGAAGAGCGAACAGAGAATTACCTATTGTGGAGTCTCGTTTTCTCTCTGCGACCTGGTGTCATTGGATGATGCGCAGAGCCTCAACAACCCCGTGGCGGCTGTGCAAGTTTCCAATGGATGGATCAACGGTGTCCATGCTGGTTGATTTTCTCTCTCTTATCCATGGATCTCAATGTTCAGTGCCTTGGCTGCTTGGCTGCTTGGCTGACAACCAGCAGCAGCAGCAGCAGCAGCAGCTCAGGTTTCTGCTGACAACTTGGGCATTCTTGAATCAGGATAGGCAAACTGTCGATCGACCAGTGAGGACACGACAGCCCAGCTTCTATTTTAGTCTCTTCTCCTTTGTTCAAGGAATGGTGAGCCCTGAATGGATGGCTGGAAGGATGAAATGAGGCGCGGCACTCCAGGGCACCCCGCCCCAAAAGCTGGCGCAAGGCACAGGGATCGTCTTGCTTGCAGACTACATGTACCTAAACTATAAGCTGATGGCTACGACGAGTGTGTCTGTGTGACGGATTTGCAGCTGAGGTCCTATTAACGCGTATTACGGAATATTACATCGCCGCCGGCAGTGCTTGACTAGGTTTACGACTAAATCCGGGGCTGCATCCTCATCCTCATGCCAGGTTACGGAGTACAGCCAGACGCTTTTTTTCTCGCCCTTATCCAGCTGCAATCTTAAATAAACAAGCTCGTCGCGTCGCTTGAAATTGACACAGCTCGGCTCTTCTTTCCGAACGCTTGCAGGCTTGTAGCCCCTATTCAGCGTCCAGACTTGGCTTATATAGACCGTCATTTCAAGCCCTTTGCCCCGCGCAGGCATTTGTTGCTGCAACTTTGATTGTCTCTCTCCCCCCCCACCTTGGGCTGTTTCTTGATTCAAGAAGCTTCCAAGAACAAAGAGTGCGCATCGCACGTCGCATAGAAATCCCTCATTGCGTTCCATATTATTCATCTACTGTTTCTCTTTCTCTTCATCTTCCTACAACCAAAATGGCTTATCAGCGCCCTTACGACGAAGACGCTCTGCCCAGGTATGTCCCGTCGCGCCCCATGATGCGAAACACCAGCCCACTAACTCTTTCGCGAATAACAGATTTGCCGAGCCTGAGCAAGTAAGTTGTGCTTGAACCGACCGTCTCGAGAAATGGCGGCAGCAGTTAACCAGCCATTTGGTGCGTTTTTACAGAAATCAGGTTCGGTTCCACCACAGCATGGCGGAGCGCCTCAACAGGCGAGATACGATCGACCACCGCAACAACCGCAATACCACCAGCCACAGCAACAGTACCAGCAGCCGCCACCGCAGCAGTACCAGCAGCACCCTCCGCACCAGCAGCCTTCTCCCAGACACGACCAGCATTATGACCACCCGCCGCCGCGACGTGATACAGGCGGACATGGCCCAGGACAGCCGAGATACGACCAGCAGCAGCGACACGACAATAGATCACCGATTCATCACCCAGGCGCGTATGGCTTAGGATCACCGCCTCCTGTTGCCGCTGCTCAGCGCCCGGCAGCTCAACATCACCCTGCTGCGACCTCCAGGCCACCACCATCTCCTGCCAACGATGCGAATGGTGCTGACCCGACACTGCTGCCCTTGTTCAGGGCTGTTGACAAAGATGGTGAGAAGACACAAACCTAAAAGATGTCGACGGGGCTTTGTAGTATGGAGCTGAACTATAGACTAACACTATGTCTCTCCAAAATAGGTACTGGACACTTATCCGAAAAGGAACTCTCAGCTGCCCTGGTTAACGGCGACTGGACCGCGTTCGATATCCAAACCGTCCGCATGATGATTCGCATGTTCGACTCGGACCGCAGTGGCACCATTGGCTTCAACGAGTTCTGCGGTCTCTGGTCCTTCCTGGCTTCGTGGCGCACTCTCTTCGACCGCTTCGACGTTGACCGCAGCGGCAGCATCTCCCTGCCAGAGTTCACTGATGCTCTCATCGCGTTCCGCTACCGTCTCAGCCCGCAGTTTGTTGAGCTGCTGTTCCGCACATACGATAAGCGCAACGAGGGCGTCATGAGCTTTGATCTGTTTGTCCAGGCTTGTATCTCGCTGAAGCGTATGACGGATGTTTTTAAGAGGTATGATGATGACCGGGATGGATACATTACATTGAGCTTTGAGGATTTCTTGAGTGAGATTTTGAAGCAGATGAAATAAAAGAGAATACAATCCGATTTTAGGGGGGGAATTCTGTTAAACTGTGGAAATTAGAAAAGAGAGACATAAAGGAGGAAAGGACTGGATTTGTTTTTTATAACATATATTGGTGGATAGCCAATGTGGCTTGACAGATGGATGCGCGATACCCTGGGAGATGTGAGGGCATCTCATTTGTGTAGGCAAGACAATTCGTTTTAGCTATTATAATCATATTGATTCAACTATTATAGAAGTAGCTCTACGCCTTGGAATTGTGAGATATGCTTCCTCGCAAAGTTCGGAACAAGCAACATGACATCCTTTTTATTGCCATCCCCCAGCTGATGGGCATGCGATAAGCGGAGTACATGTGTTGGATGGTGACGCCTTCGGAGAAATGGGGGTAAAGGCTCAGCCTGATTGGATTTCGGACTATTGTCAAAAGGATGTGTTGGTTGGTTTACATCCCGAGAGAGCCTCGTTTCTTAAAGCGGGGTTGGGGCTATATCCTGTAGCAGATGATCTTCTGCTTCCATAAAGTTGATGACTTCTCCGTGACAGATATCAAGGAGTTTCATTCCATTCAAATCGCAGAATCGAGATCTCTGCCGACGCCTGAGATTCAAACACAGAAAGAAAAGAAGGGAGAATAGCCATGCCTTCATATCGTAAAGGTAATGTCATGTGGTGGGACAGTTCTTCAATGTACATCCGCTGCCCCCATTGTAGCGATGTCCATTGCCATGGCTTTGTTAGGGATTATCCAGCTGAACAATACCGCAAACCACACTGTGAAAATTACGAAGACTATAAGATTTGCTTTCCCCTTAATGGTCAATACGAGATCGATAAGAGTAAAGGTTTCTATGTTCGTGCAGGAGTCGATCTGACTGAATACTCCGCGCGCTTCGATTCCGTTGAAACGGTGGATGTAAGTGACAAACGCAAATGGTACGAAGCAAAAGAAGAAGTCGAGATGGGGGAGGAATTTCAACAGTTCTTCGGACCTGAAACCATGCGCGTTAACAGACTACAAGCTGTAGTATCAGACATGATCAGGGGCAAAGTTGAAGCCGTACGGTCCTACCTCGAGGCTTCATCTGAGAAGGACATCTTTCTTCATGGTGTTGAGGCTTTTCAATGCCGCCGGCACGATATACACGAGTGGGATGCCTATCAAGACCTTCTTGAGAGAGGCCAAGCTGGGGACCTGGAGCCTCCCGAAGAGAGGATCGTTGAAACCTCGACGTCTGGTAAAACGGCTCTGCACATGGCCGCCCGTGAGATGTATCCGGAGATGGTCAAACTGCTACTCGAGTATGGTGCCGACCCGAACGCAAGGACGGTGGATGGACGGACCCCATTGATGGAAGCGGCCCTTTGGGGATGTCTAGATAATGTCATACACCTTCTGAATTACGGGGCTGACAAGTCCGTCCAATGCGTGCGAAAGGGAGTGAAGCTTCGGGCCATTGACTTTGCTAAGCACGCCAAGGGCAATCGCAAAGAGCGATATGAGCGGTCCGGTGGGAAGCACCCGGTCTACAAGGAAGTCACATTCGAAAGAGACGAAGACCGCGAGGCAATTGTCCGGGAGCTAAGCGAAGAAGCCACAGATGATGATCATGGTGGCCAGGCTGCCATACAACGCCTTCAGGGTTTTACTTCCATATCAGTGACTGATGGAGGCGCTATTATCTCCATGCTCGCCAATTTTGATGTTCCTGGCAAGACCAAGACGATAGGTATTCTCTTCCGCGGCGGCTTGAATGACACATCGGCCCTCCCACCCGTGGCTGCTATGAGTGGGTGGTCGCACAAACCGAACTCGGATCTCAATGTTCAAATAGCTGGTAGAAAATGGACGGATGAGGTGTTTTACCTATGCCAGATTACTGGACATGAACTACCTAAACTCGAAGGGGAATATAAGGAACTTGATCACGGAAGACCTGGGCAGTTTTATGTTTGCCACGCAGAGAAGCAGTTAATTGCGTACCTAGTAAGCAGGCATGTGTTTCTTCCCTGTGATATTGGCGATGACGATTTTGGGCTGGGGAGTCTAAGCCTGGAGGAGTTTCAAGATAAACGAAGCGGTCAGAAAAAGGTCAAGGTGCTTATGAGTATTGAACCCCCTCAAAGACTTGAAAATGCGACGATCTTGGTCTCTCGTGCGGTGTGCCACGACTGCCGTGCCTTTGTTGAACTTGTTAATGAGACATTGGGACTGAATATACAGGTACGAGGCGCGAACTTGTGCACTTGAGTGCTGGAATATGAATGACCTAGGTTATTGTTGTGGGTATGGACCTATATAAAGCAGAGCACGTGCGTTCTGGTATAGGCTAGCTTTCTTATATAGGTTGAACTGTTGTTCTTTATACATCTTGAATTCGATTCTGAATTATATCTACTACCATCTACAATCTAGACTTGGTCAAAGATGTGTGTACTCATCAGGTATTATGGCGGCTCCAGCTGTTCTATAAGTTCTACCTAGGCAGATATCTTGTATTAGCTTTGTGTTTGACTTCCCTGCCATGACTGTGATATTTTTTTTTTTTTTTTTTTTTAAATTAATAAGAGTTAAGAGTTCGCTCGTTCTCGGCCTTTAGAGCGGCTTGGAGGTCGGTCTGAATTCCTTCGATGTTGGTAGCCCCTCTGAACTTGGTAGGGAGGATAGATACTACTAGCACCATGTGTGTAGGATAGATAGAATCACTAATTTAAGGTGCTTATTTGCTAGATCAAATCCTAACGCATCCATCGATACAACTAACTACTCAGGCTCTTCAACTTAGTCTTTGAGAATGAAGTAAAAAATGGGGCTACCAATGCCAAGTCTTTGGCTCAGACACACAGCCGTCTTTCAACAATCCAGATTTCTCGAGATGTGGACTTCTAGAAATTGGGTCAAAGATTCCAGCTCTACATGTCACAATTGCAAAAGCTTGACGCCTCTTGACCAACTACCCTGGTCCCTTGATAAGACCAATGCCCTCCAGTCGTTTCGGTATCTTTCCGAGTATAAAGCGAATTCCTACCCCGGCAGCTGATTCAGCAAGATCAGATCAGTGCGAGTAAGTGTAGATGTGCATCTAGAAAGCATTGGTGTTGTAGATGGAGTATATTTAGATGGCATGGAAACGTCTTGATATTCTGGAAAGCGTCTGCTATTGTGTCTGCTATTGTGCTGCTATTGTGAAACAAGCAACTCCGCCAGAAAACGGTTTTTCTGGTCCTGGGGCTAACGAGGGCGTCAAAGCTTTGTGGAAGCTCCATCTACGCCTAGAGAGCAGGTGGGCGCATGCATCATCTCCATAATTTTCCACAATCCCAACTAGTCTACGAAGAGCAACAATGGGGGCAAGAGAGTCCGAAACGAACCTGTCGAACGCTTCTTTTTTTTTCGACAAAAGACCCCTGTCGCCGATATCCATTCTGCACGTCAGTTTTCGGCCGGAGGGCCCCCCCAGCGGCAACAGGGAGGAAAAAAAGTGATGTCAGTCGTCCGAGTTTTTAGCTAGTCGGTGGCGCTTAAAAGCTTTTCTTGTTACGGCTGCCGTTTTCGCAAGAAGAAAAAAGAAGTTTTTCTCTCTCCCTCTCGCTGTGCCGTAGCCGCCACCGCCTTTGGGCGGACTAACACACCTTACTCGCAGCTCGTTAGTAGCTGTTAGTTAGCCTCGTTTTGCAGCAGCTGCTATTCAGACGCTGCCGGCCAGCCCGACGAGGACTGCAACACGTTGGTAACAGCAGCTTCTTCAGGTCTCGCAGCGCAGCTAGTCACAGCAGCTACAGAGGCTGGCTGACGCCCCTCTCCGGACCCGCCGGCGTCCAGAAGCGGCATCAGCTTCTCCAGGTCTTGGACGTGCTGCTTCCATGTCGTATGTATGGAGCAGTACCTCCATAAAGTAGCTGTGGCACTACAGAGTGAGTACAGTATGTGTACTGTAGCAGCAGCTGTAGAAGCAGCATGAAAACGAGCGCTTGTACTTGCAGGTAGAGTACATGCATTCTCGCAGCGAATATTCCCTGCTTCCAGCCAAGCTTGCTTATCACCTCTCTTGCCTAAGTAGGAAAGATTGACTTGGCCAGGCAGCTTGCAAAGGGTCTATAGCTATCGTGACGAGAAGAAAAGTCAGAGATTTCCACTTCACTCATTCGCTCTTCAACTCTCAACTGCTCACTCACCCATTCCGCCAGCTCAGAATAACTCCACACACGGGCAATCACTTTCTTCTTCTTCCCTTTTCCCACTCGGGGGCTCCGCTATTATCTAGCCGCCACCACGCCTCTAAAAATGCCCGTATTGCTGTTAGGCTGAATCTGTGCTAGCAGGTATCAGTGACCAAAGCTCCCAGAAAGCTCCCCTTGTTTCGCACCCTTTGCCCCGCCTGTCGGTCAGCTGAAACCCCGTACAGCAGCACGGCGAAAGCTGCAGTTTCGTTGCGCTGCGTTGCGCGAATAGGCCGCCCCGCCAAGGTCCCGAGTCATTGCGCCGCTGGAGATGCCATTGATCCATGAGTTTGCCACGAGGGCGGGTTGATGTTGTGCTTTTTTCCTTCCATGGCGCTTGTGCTTGTGGAAAAGACGCCGGCGCCGGGACTGGGACTGAGCCGTCTGTAAAGGACTTGTATGCAGGTACAGAGTACAAGCAGCAGCAGCAACAGCAGCAGCTCGAGTATCAATCGAGACAATGGCAACAAAACGACAAGCACTCAAGAAAATGATGGAACCAAAAAGATGAATAGATAAAAAGTAATGGCTGGCAATGCTGCTTCTAGTAATATTGAGTCGCATTGATCCATGCACAGGAAAAGCTCCTACCAGAGCCCTGCGAGCTCCCCCATTGGCCACTTACCTGGCAGCTAGAGCATCACAAGGGACCTTTCTGGCGCTGCCGCATGTGCATATGCCAGGGAGCTCTAGTAGTGCGTTAGTACCCCGTAGGATGCGCCAAGTACCAGCTACCTGCCGCTACAAGTACATGCCTGGCCTGGTGCGGTGCCTTGATTGATTCCAAGCTCTGCTGTCCACACACATTCCTCGTCGCTTCACACGCCCTCTGGCTCTCAGCAAAGAAAAAGCTGCACTGCTCGTCGGCTTCGGCTGGCAGGGCAGGGCAGGGCGTCCCCAGTAAAAAACGGCAGCGCCCCCCTCCAGTGCTCCAGTGACCAGTGACACTCTGCAGACCAGAGACCTGATCATTTCATCCGGCCTGATACTAGGTAGAGGTGGTACCTCGTCGTACTAGGCTAGGTAGGTGGTAAGCTGGGTACCTGCTAAGCCGGGTAGGTAGCTCTCGACTAAGACGCCTACAGTACACTGTACGTTCCAGTCCCCTCCCCAGGTCTGCAAACCTTGGCTGAGCTCGTAGCCTGTCTCATCTTCTTCCCATCTCTCTTTACTCATCTCATCCCACCTCCATCTCTGCTTCGCCACCTCTATCTAGAACATATACCGTGTAGTACTCCCTCCGTGCTTCTCCCATCGACACCTGCAGTAGTATTTAAGCTACATCGTTGCATCTCATCTTTCTCTCATACACCATACACCCTCTTCCGTGTCCAGTGCCTCGGCTACCTGCCGCTCACTCTTGTCGCTTTCGGAAAACCCACTTTGGCCTGCATATGGGTACATTCTCGACGACTTGCTTCGAGAAAAGCTTCAAGCTCGCAGCTTAATTTTGGCTGAGGCGCAACAGCTGCTTTCCAGGAACCGCCGGCGGATACCTTGGTGTAAAGAGCTCGAGCCGAGAGGACAAAGGACAGCTCTTTTTTCGCTTCTTTTCTTTTTCTCGTTTTTATTCTCTCAGCTCTCATTGCATCTTCTTCTTCTGCGCTCTTGTCCTTTGCTCTCTCTAGTCTCAATAGACGAGGGCAACTGACATTGGGCGGCGAATCGAGCTTCAGTACATCTTGCTCGCAGTCGCCGCCGTCGAATGAGTCGACTCGACTAGCTGATCGCTCTCATCGACCCAATTGAGCAAGCTGCTAAGCTTCATTACCAGACATTTCGTCCGATACATCTGCCGAGGTCCAAAATGCCTCCAAGATCTACCTTGACATCGTCATTTTCCATCACAGACTCTCAAAATGAGGTCGTGTGTCCGCTCCGAAACCAAGACGGCTCAAGCTGTCGCAAACGATGCATCGGCGTGAGTACTGATTGATTGTCTTGCTCTGTGTCCCTCTCAGCCTGCGTTGCTTCAGCCCTCGTATTCCAGTCATGCCTTGCTTCAGCCACTGCCGGCCTCACCGACCCTTTTTTAAGCTGTTATGAAATATGAAACATGCCTCTAATGCCGTGCCTCGCCTTGTAGGAAAAGAGATATCGTTCTATGCAGGAGCATATTCGCCGTGCCCATCCTGAGCATTACATCTCCAAGCTTCCCGCCACCGAAGAAAGCTTCCTGCTCATGATTAACACCCCGGCACAAGACCGCCGCCAGGATGGAACGCCAACAACAGCCGCTTCAAGTTGGTTCACTGCCCTGGTGTCTTCTGTATTTGTAGCTAATAATTCGCTCAAGGTTTCCATGATCGCCATTCATTCTATAGGGACGAATCGAGCAATCCCGGGACGCCGCGGCACGGAGACGACCAGTCACTGCCTGGCACCAGCTCGATTCTCGGAACTGCCAGTGCAGCAGCCGCCCTGGCTGATTTGAAGAGGGAATCAGACATGGAGGTAAGTGACCAATGTCGCAGACGCACATATGATGCATATATCACATGTGCCCCGCGGCCTGCATCTATCGATAGTTGGGTGTCTTATCGGATGTAACTATCGATAATGAGCTGCCCCACGATGTTTTGAAAGAGGGCCGCTAACATGGAGCTTCTCATTGACGTCAGGGATATTATTCCGACTTGGATGCTCGGCGCAGGCCTAGAAAGTCCATTGAACTGCCGCCTCTCAATTTCAACAACATAACGAGCGATCCGTTTTCCAACAGGCCTCGCGAAATCCTGCCTTCTCTCCTCAACGTGTCACCACCCGGGCGATCCTCCACTTTACCTCCGCTCCAGCGCCCATTGGGGCCGAGCCGGCCTCGCAAGCAGTCTATATCGAAGAAGAACCGAGAATCCCATCACAAGAAGAAGCCCTCGCGCGGCTCTGCGGCAGATTGGCTACGACGCATCCAAAACGAAGAGCGCATCGGCCCCGGCGGCCGCGATCGAAAGGCTCTCTCTGCCGAGCCTTCCGCTGACTATGGCAAACGTTGGGAGGACCTGATTGATGCAGCAGACCAGGCTGCATCTGCAGCAGGCGACGTTAACGAAGACCGTACTCCGGTAAGCCGCGCTGAGGAGGAGAAATTTTCTCATCTCCGTTTCACAGCAGTATCTCTAACGCTATCAAAGATGCCTCAATCCCCAGTCTCAATCCACCGGTCATCACTACCTCCCTTTAGCCACCCTCAATTCCACTCCGCCGCCAGCAACAACTACCAAGCTTCCCCCTTACAACAAGCCCTGACTCCGCCCTCGTACAACCAGGACGTGATTGAGCCATTCCCGTCCGTTGAGAGCGGCGAAAGCGGAGAGAACTTCCACATTGGGTCTCGCGGGCTACCCGACTCCTCCCCGACCTACAACTCTCAAAACATTCAAATCTACTGTGCTGCTTGTCATGGAATTTCCTTACTTAAGAATTCATATGCGTGCACGGAATGCATCTGTGGCCTGTGCTCGAGCTGCGTCGAGGTTCTAATGTCTGAACATGGAGCTCGGAGAAAGTGCCCTCGCTGTGCCACAATTGGTGGTCGGTATAAGCCCTTCCAGCTGGACATTAGATAAATGGTTGTTGGCGATACACTGAGCGGCATCTTCCCTTTCCCTCTTCTTTCTCCACCACTTTGTCGATGCGCGAAAAAGTCACATATTCCGTTTTTATTATATATTCGGCGCCAACATAAACCAGTTGCGGGGAGGCGCACTGGGAAGCATGATACAGGTCTTTCTATTCTATTCTTCTTTCGACTGTGGAGCGAGCTCCTGTGTCGCACTTTTTAACATTTTTCTTTGGAAGGTCAACAATTCCTATATCGGTCTTTTCCATTGGAATTTTTTTTCTCAACGGGTTCTTCTTTTCTTTTTTTTCTTCTACCTTTTTGGTGATAGGTTTCATTCACTTTGTTCAAGGGTCCATCCAGGTTTTTAAGTTGTTTGTCGGTGTTTAACTGGTCTTTTCTCCCCCTCGTTTTGCCAATTGGATTCGATGGGAGGTGTTCATTCGAGTAACTTGGCTGGGACAGTTGCACGTTGTGCTTTTTTGAATGCGATTACAAGAAACTTTCACTTTTGGACAAAGGGGCTCGGGTTATGATTTATACGAAGGAATCGGTCATTTTGGATGAGAAATGGGTTTTGCTTTATAAGACAGTCAATAAATGATTATGCTTACATGATATTTGAGATTGGTCAAGGCTGTCTTTTCTTTCCGAATTATTCATATACGCTAAAGTTTTGCATTGTCCAGTTTTATTCTCATAATGTTGTCCGTCGGTATAATCTCCACTTTCCTTATCAACCCGCAAGTTAACAATTATGCTCATTAATTATTATGTTGCTGCAAAGCAGAGAGCCATGCTCTGAGCTATTTGCCCTTTTTATCCTTTTCCTGCTGCAAGAGTATGTTTCTAACAGCAGCTCTCTGGTTTCGACTACCACCAAGCTTGGGGCCCTTGAGCACATCCGCCGACTGTTGCTGCTGTTTCTGCTGCGTCGTCGTCGCGGGGCGCTTCCTCTTACGGCGAAGAGCCATCTCGTCGTAGTATTGCTGCCGAAACTGTTCGGCGAGTCGGTCGTCGGCAGAGGGGTCTGCGCCGGGCGCAGAAGAGGATGCAGCTGCTGATGCAAAGGAGGGGGTAGGCGCTTCATAGACATCGACTGTGATGGTAATTTGGTGGTTAGCTATGGTTGTTTTTATGCGATAGAGAATAGGGGGAAAGGGGGTGAGAGCTCACGTCTATTTTCGTGGAGGAATTGCTCAACCATGGCATCGCGCGCAACGTCTTCGCTGTTGCGACGGTTGCGTCCTCGGCGAGGAGGAGGTTTCGCGGTGTCTGTGTCGATGCGACGTCGCTTATCGTTGTTCATCTGGTGTTCGCGGAGGTTCGTCGTGTCGACTTCGACCAGTTTGCCGTGGCGGGTGGGCTGATCGCGCCACTTGTCTGCTGGATTTGATGTAGCTTTTCCATCGTCGTTTTGGAGATCCGCAGAAGGGGGGAACTGCGAGGATGATGATGCGCCTTGGGGTGCGTTGGCGGCACTGCGACTAGCTAAACGGGATTCTATGTATGCATTCCTGAATGATTAGTTCGGCGCTCTGAAAAAAATAGTAGAAAATTTTAAGAGGAGGGAATTGAGCTTTGCTCGAGGAGTGAAGAAAACAAGGCGGCCTCGGAGACGTACATGTGTGAGTCGTCGAGAATGGTGAGGAGGCCGGTCTGGTGCATGAACCGGTTCGTGATGCCGCCCACGATGCGATCGTGCGCCGCTGCGACTTCTTTATCCTGATCTCTCAGGACAAGCGCATGCTCTGAACCGTCTTCGTCGTTTGCTAATCGTCCTTCTGATCGAAATCCCACGCCTCCTCGACGAGATGCTGCTCGTCGAGCGTTGCGAAGGCGCAGAGCTGCCGCCACGGCTGATTCTTCAGTTGTTTGATCGTCGCCGTCATCATCGCCATTCTCGTTGTTTAGATCCATCTCAGAATCTCTTTCTGTAGGGTTCTGCGCTTCTGCGCCTGTATCGTCTGCATCTCGTCCGGTATCGACATCTTTTAAATTCGACGACACTCCTGGCACCACTGGCGCAGGCGAAATCGCCTTCGCTACGCCGTCGTATCCATCTTCTTCTGCTGCAGCTCTCTGACGGTAGGCTTTTCTCTTTTTGCCGGCGCGGAAGCGGATTGGTTCTATGGTCGGGCTGGTTTGCGATTGTTCTGTATGTATATCTTCCATGATCTTTTTGTTTTTGTTTAGTTGTAGAGATAAGAAGCTTTGGTAGAGCAATCGGGCTAGGCGGCGAAAGTGTGACTTCATACTTTGATTTGAGAGCCGGTGATTAACCGACGGCTGGTGACGGACTTGGAGCGTCAAGTGAAGGGTGAAGTCAGTTCTGCCATTTATTATATAAATCATATACATTGTTTAAATATGGTAAAAAGAGTAAGATATTCCATGATCTTAAATGATGAATGCAATTTCTTATACGAATTACAGGTATATTTCGAGGTTCATGGGCTCGTCCAAGGTAATGCTTAACCAGACTCCCTCCACTTTGCTCCGCTAACATCAACTTCCTAAGGCGTGGGCTTCCGGTATACGAGACTCAATATCCTGCACATCAGCCCCCGATATTAACGAATTACAGCTACTTTACCAGAAAGAAAGCCCATGCGTACGGCGTAACTGGGTGGTGCCGCAACACCGTCGATGATACGGTAAGGCGCAATCCTTTATCAAAGACTCTCATAGCTCATGCTCTATGCAGGTTGAGGGCGAAGCTCAGGGAGATGACGACATCATGCAAAAGTTCTTCGACGACATTGGCCGAGGCCCAAGCCATTCCAAGGTCGACAAAGTTGTCACGGAAGACCGTGATGTGGTGGAACGAGATGGTAACTTTGAAGTCCGGCGATAAAATAGAGTGCTTTGTAGTAACCCATGCCTTGAAACCCGCGCCATGCTAAACAAATATATACAAAAGTAACCGAATTATACAATTTTTCCAAGAGTCTAGAATCCTCTCCCTCGCCTCTTTATTACGGGCTTCCTTACTGCGCCCTGGGTGATAATCTTCTTCTCGTCTGTGTTGTCTGCTTTTTTCTTAACCGACCGTTCTGCCTCTGCTTGTTTACGCTCTTCATCAAGACGTTTATCTTCTGCCATCTTTGCTTCTATCTCCATCTTGCGGTTGAATTCCGTCTCAGTGATTCGTTTGTCTCGTATTGAGTAGCCCTTCTCTTTGATGGAGTAAAAGACGCCACCGAGGTCTGCCAGCCAATGGGGATCAACAGCTGTAACGGTCGAGACGTATACTTTGGATGTGAGGATGAGTTCGTGATATACAATGTAATCTGGCGGGTGGCCGGCATACAAAGCACTTGTAGGATGCAGCTGGACTCCGAGGTTCGTTCGCAAGTTGGTGTACTCGCCAGACCCCTTGTACTTGGCGGCTTGATGGTAATATCCGGAGCAAATGCACTTGCGAATGATGTCCCAGTCCATACCACAGCTAATCAAGTTCATCTTTTGCATCTTTACTATGTCTAGGAGCTGTTCCCGGATTTCCTTGGCTCGCCGGAGAGATTTGGAATGAAGAAAGTGCTTGATGCACCATCCATCTGAGAATCCATTGGCTTTCCAAGCTGAGTAAACCTGGAGATAGGTAAGATGGTCAGATTCATGGACCCAGAATTTCTCTCGCTGTGCATCGGCCTCGTCTTGTCGCTCTTTTGGCCTATAAAACACGTTTGGAACCGACAGCATAGACACAATCGTAATCATCTCTTCGCTGCAGCCGTACTCTTCGGCAGTAATCAGGAGCTTGGCCAAGGAAGGGTCCATGGGAAATGCGCTCATCTTTCGTCCAAGCTCCGTCAATTCTCCCAAGTTGTCCAGAGCTCCTAGAGCCCATAGGTCGAACATGGAGGTGGAAATGGTATCTTGAGGAGGTGGGTCCATAAAGTCGAAATCCAACAAATCTTTGACTCCGAGCGATTTCAGCATCAGCACTGTGTTGGCCAAGTTGGTGCGCTGAATCTCAGGAATAGTCTGAATGTACAGCTCCTCCTTGAACGCCTTTTCTGTGTAGAGTCGAAATGCTTTTCCTGGCCCCGTTCGACCAGCACGACCTGAACGCTGGCCTGCATTGGCCTGGGAAATTGGTGTGATTTGAAGCGTGTCCATACCCATCTTGGGATTATATACCTTCATCTTCGAGTAACCCGCATCAACTACATATTTGATACCGTCCACAGTCAAACTCGTCTCGGCAATGTTTGTGGCAACGATGCATTTGCGAACTCCTGGAGCTGCCCTGTCGAAAATCTTGGCTTGTAGATCTGCTGGCATTTGACTGTAAATTGGCAGGATGCTCAGCTTTGGTGGGTCATTCAGGGCGTCTAAGCGCTTCTGGACAAGTTCGCAAGTGATTTCAATGTCTTCCTGACCAGTCATGAAAACAAGAATATCGCCGGCGTCCATAGATACGTGAATGGCCAACACCTGCTGAACTGCCTGATCAACGTAGTCCTCGACTGGAGATCGATGAAACATGACATCTACAGGGAAAGTTCGTCCTGGAATCGTAAACTCGGGAGCACCACCAAAGAAATCGGAAAATTTCTTCGCGTTCATTGTTGCAGATGTGACAATGAGCTTCAAATCACGCCGCCTTTCCAAAATCTTCTTGAACAGCCCCATCAAGATGTCCGTATTCAGCGCTCGCTCGTGGGCTTCATCCATGATGATGCAAGAATACCTATCCAAGTCGGGTTCGTTGAGCGACTCACGAAGCAAAATTCCGTCTGTCAAGTACTTGATGACAGTGTCATTGCTGGTGCAGTCCTCGAATCGAATTGCGTATCCAACGGTGCTCCCCAGCTTTACTTCCATCTCTTCAGCCACACGCTTGGCAACACTCATGGCAGCGACACGACGTGGTTGCGTGCATCCAATCATACCAGTCTTCCCATAGCCGTCCTCATACAGGAATTGAGTAAGCTGTGTTGTTTTTCCTGATCCTGTCTCACCAATTACAATAATGACCTGATTTTCTCGTATCACTCGGAGAAGCTCTTCGCGGACCGCAAATGCAGGCAGAAATTCTCTTTGTTCGCGCAACGTCTTGCTCTTGCTGAAATCACTGGCTCCTTCTGCGTTTTTGATGTGTTCACTGAATTTGTTCCCCTTGCGTTCAGTTTTCTCCATATCCTCCTCAGCAGGTATTGGCAGCGCGCTATCTCCATCTTCTTCTTTAGCTCCCATGATATTTCCGAGAGCTGTGCCGGTAATGCTTGTTGCTTCATGCGCCTGTTTCTGTCGCTCTCTTTGCTGGCGAGACTCTTTGACCACCTTACTTCCCTTCCGACTGAAGACAGCCATGTCGCTTTGGTAGTTCCTAACGGCTGGAACGGGCTCAAGTTGTTTGGTAAAAATCGTCTTTCCGTCCAAGAATGGCGGTCGCAAATCGTGAACAAGCAGATGAACTCGTGTCGTTTCCTCGTCATCAAAGTCGGCAGCTAAATCTCTCCGCTGTGCCACGCCAGAGACAAGCATACGATTCGTCTCCCAGGCATCGTTTTCTCTCCTTCTCTGTTCCTGTCGGGCGTCATATCGGCTGGTCATCTTCTCGGCCTTGGCCGACTCCTGTTGTTGATTCTCCCATGCCGAAGTGTCGTAAGACGCGAAGGGATTATAGGTCTCATCGCCGAATGTATGGCCTCCAAATTCGTCGCCACCATACCAATCGCGATCCAGCGCTAAAGAATCTTCATCCGTGGGTTGCGGCTGGTTGGAGTCTCGAGGAGGCGTCGGCGCATATCGAGACTGGCCGCGCGGTGTAGAGCTTCGCGATCCATCTTGGTACCTCCCCTTGGATCTGGAGAATTCGAGCTTCCTCCTTTTGGGATTAAACCCATCGTATTCTGCTTCCGATACCATGATTTGAATCTGCCGATTCCTGCAAATGCGGCTGCGAGGCGGTGATGCGCCGAGAAGCTACGCGACTTGCGAACGAGAGCAGGTCATTATGGCGAGGTTTCCCCGAGTGCGCTGGGAAGCCACTAAAGAAGCTTATCGATAAACCCCACCATGGAAATTTTTGGCCAAAAAGTTTGGAAAAGGTTCGCGCAGAGATTAAGTTGAAGTTGCACTGAAACTTCAAGATACCCCAGACATTCGCAAAAATGTCTTCTATGATTACTGCTGCCCAGTGGGTGCCGCGCGGCTTTGCGGCGCAATTCCCCCAAGTCTACAAGCTTGACGAGTCCGAATTCGATAGAATAGCTGCATTGGCCAAGCTGCAGCTTGACGATGCAGAGGAAGATCTGAAGGAAGCGCAAGAGGACGGTGAAGATGCAGAGGAAGGGGATGAAAACGAAGACAAGGAAATGGGAGGAGACGAAGACAAAGAGAACGAAGCCGACTCTACAACCAAGTATGTATACTTGGGCATTCGTTGAATAGAACGGCCCTTTTTGCTAACAACGTAACTCAGGTTCGACGATGATGATCTGAAAGAGTACGACCTGGAACACTACGACGATGACGAGGACGACGACAATGCGCCTGCTGCTAATGGAAGCATGGGCATGTTTGGAAATGTCAAGTCACTGGCATACTATGAGTCGAACAAGGAAGACCCTTACATCACACTACAAGATGACGAGGAGGACGAGGAAAGGGAGGATCTCCAAGTCTTGGCAACTGACAACCTGATCCTATCTGCCAAGGTTGAAGATGAATTGGCGCATCTGGAGGTCTACGTTTACGAAGATGAAGGCGACAACCTCTACGTCCACCACGACATTATGCTGCCAGCAATCCCTCTCTGTGTAGAGTGGCTAGATATCCCCGTCAGCAACACTGGAAGCGCAGCCAGAGATGGCAAGGGTAACTTTGTCGCCGTCGGCACGATGGACCCGGATATCGAGATTTGGGACCTTGACACGGTTGATTGCATGTACCCTAATGCCATCCTTGGCCAGGGCGCAAACCCCGAGTCTGGCGAGAAGAAGAAGAAAAAGAAGAAGAAAGCCAAGGCAAATGACGAGTACCACGTGGATGCCGTCCTGTCTCTCGCCGCCAACCGCCAGCACCGAAACCTGCTGGCTTCTGCCTCTGCAGACAAGACCATCAAGCTTTGGGATCTCAACACAACCAAGTGCGCCAAGTCATATTCGTACCACACAGACAAGGTGTGCTCTCTCGCCTGGCACACTGCCGAGCCTACTGTGCTACTCAGTGGAAGTTATGACCGAACCGTGGTAGCCGCTGATATGAGAGCCCCCGATGCAAAGGTCCCTCGATGGGGCGTTGAGAGCGATGTCGAGAACATCCGATGGGACCCGCACGACCAGAACTACTTTTACGTCTCAACAGAGAACGGTGTTATTCACTATCACGACATCCGAAATGCCCCATCAACCCCGGAAGCAACCAAGGCGGTCTGGACCCTGCAGGCTCACGACGAGTCTGTGTCGTCATTTGACATCAACAGCGTAATCCCCGGATTCATGGCCACTGGATCGACTGACAAGACGGTTAAGCTGTGGAACATTCAGGCTACCGGCCCTTCACTTGTCGTCTCTCGTAACCTCGATGTGGGCAAGGTATTTGCTACCTCGTTTGCTCCTGATCCCGAGGTTGCTTTCCGCCTGGCAGTGGCTGGCAGCTCCGGCAGCATGCATGTCTGGGATACCAGCACCAACGCCGGTGTCCGAAGTGCTTTTGGACAGCGCGTCCCTGCTCCGAAGGAGGGCGTTAGTGAAGATCGACTAGTCGGCGTCAGGGATGACGAGAGCAGTTCGAGCGAGGATGAGGGAGAAGGAGAGAATAATGAGGAGGGAGATTCCATGGATGAGGATTAAAACAAGAGGCTTAATGCAGCCCCCGGAACGTTGACGAGATTCTATATATCTGGAACGTGGCGTTGTTTTTAGTAGTGTAACCATTGATGACGTCTCAGAGCGATCAATGCTGTTTGCTATATGATGTGAATAGAGGAATTTTATAGGCATTTGGGATTTGAATAGACTTGTTAAAGTTAAGAAGAACACTCCGGTACTTGCAAAATATGTGGTAACCCATCGACTTTGAGTAAGAGTCCAACTCATGTCATCTAATACAGCTGTAAAATCGGGATGGGATAAAAATATCCCAACTCCCTTGTACTCTATCTCAAAGCCTAACGGCATTTCAAACATCATGGGGGTCTAAGCCTGGCAGCTGAAACAACTAGAACATGATGCTTTAATCCCCCTGTGAAGCCATTGCCTTGGGTAGAGGCCCTGGTCACGACACCGGCACTTGTGCCGAGCCGTGACACGCTCGCATATGCGGCATGTGGCTTCGGTGTTTGCTACCTTTTTTCTTCTATTTCTATTTATGCATCAGCAACAACCCGTACTGTATGGAGCGTCCTTTGGTCTCGTCGGAAAGGCCCAGTTTTAACACAATCGGGAGGGGGGAGGCTATTGAGTTTGTGCCTGGACCAGTGGCGTTGGCTAGTTGCTGCTGTTTCTATGGCTGATCGACCGCTGGCGTTGGCGCTGGCGGTGTGATGAGAACTAAAGATATGGATCATTTTGAAGAATTTTTTTCTCTTCTTTTTCTCTTTGGTTGTATCCCCTTTTCATGCTCTTACGGGCGGAGTAATTGTGCCTGAGATGGCGTTTGCATTATGGATAAAATGCAGAAAAGTACTGAGTACATTTATAAAATCAACCGGCAGAAGTCTTAAGCCCACACACAGCACATCATCGGCGCACTTTCATCTCTTCCCCAGTAGTGTCGGGTAAAACGGGGCCCAAGAGGAAAGATCAGCGCCCAACGCTCTTTGAACATGCGCGTTTCTCTCGCCTGCTCTATTGAACGCTGCATAAGCATGTTTCGCGATCTCTGTCCCTGGCAGGGGGGTTGCTTTTCAGAGGAAGCCCATGCGCCGTGCTGTGCTGCTAAAAAAGGGCCCTGAAACATGGGCGGTACAAGGGACCGGCAGCCAATCAGGCGGCCCGGGCTCTCCAGTTTTTGGCAGAAGTTTGGAAGATCGGCCTGTCTTGTCACGGGGAGATGCGATTGGCCGGCCGGCAAAGACAAGGTGGTTTCCAACCTGGCCAGCTTTGCTGCAAGCCATTGTGGTTTTGAACAGCAGACGCAGGTACTGCTGGCACTGCATGTACAATACCTAGCCAAGTACAAAGTACCATGCAGCTCTATGGAGCAGTGCTAGCAGAGAAGCAACAGAGCAAACACGCAATGCGAGATTTTTAGAAAATTTTATTTCCGTTCTCCTTGGAGCTCTTGAGTCGTGGAACAATAGCGAGAAGAGACACTAATCGAAGAAATTTGTTGGGTGGCCACGGCCAGTGCCGCACAGTACAAGTCTAGAGGCCTCAATGCTACCTCGAGGTTCGAGTACTTTGTACAAGTGGCCAGGATGGATGCACAGCTGCAGCTCGGGGCTATTTTACAGTGGCTGCAGTGAGCAAAGGTGGCGCTGGCCTGACAATGCCTGCCTGCTTCTTGCATATAGCTGTGCTGGGCATCCCATCAACTAATGCCACGTTTGACGGCCTCGAGGTAGGCGAGATAGCAACAACAGTTTTTGATGTGATTTAAATCCTTCATACGGTACCCCGCACGCAAAGACCTACATATGCAGTAGCCTAGCAACTGTCAAAAAGCACAGAGTCGCATCAAGAATAAAAAATGGCCGTAGCCAACAGCAACAATAGACCCAGAGACAGGCAGAAAGAGAGGAGAAACGCCAAAAATTAGCAGCTCGCTAGGCAGCTAACAGGCCCCGGCTCTAGTGGCTGGCCTCCTTCACCATTGGCTGAAATGGCGCTTCACTACACCATCCTTCATTCTGCACCCGCCCAAAGAGGCTTGGCCCCGGAGCCTAGTCCAGGGGCCTGAAGCCTCCATCTGCCCCAAACAGCCTGATGGGGGCGCGCATTTGGCCCCGGGGGCCGAGCTGGCTGCAGCTTGGCCAATGAAGCCCGTGGCTCTGCGATGGGGGCATGAACATGGGAACATGGGAGCCAAGCACGATTTGGGCGCCAGGGATCATGCGGGAAATGCCACGCCGCTTGGCTCTCGATGGCGATTTCGTTGCTCCATACTGTAGCCTACCTTACTGTAGTACTAACTTATCCGTCTCGTTTTTGTTTCTTCCCTTTTTTCTTCCAATCCCGCGTGCGCGACTGCTCTCCCGCTTCGCCTCTTCACCTTCTCTGCTCCTGGTTCTTTGCTGAAGAAGGGCTGCGTTGCGTTAAGGCTGTCATTAGACACTTGGCCGCGGCTATTCATTTCTCTCCTGTATATATCCCTATATACTTTTTTTTTTTACGAGCACGCTCCTCGGCATTATACGCCTCTGCGCTGTTCCGTTTCACTCTCCTTTCTCACGAAGAATCAAAGGCATATCTGCCGTTTCTAGCTCTGCGACACATCAGTTTCGGCAATCTCAAAACATTTCGGCCTTTTGGTTTCTTCAACTTTGAATAACTTGGACGTTGATCGTTTGATTACTGCAGGCTCTTCCAACAGGCTTGCTTTCTTCTCTCATTCCTCCCTCTCTCATTTTCACTCTCTTCGTTTCGCTGGTGTCGCCTGAGAGAAACTTCGCTTGCGTCCAAGACAACAGCAACGAAACAGGACTGGACTCCGCCTTTCTCTGAACACACGTGTGACGACAGAAAACTGTCACAACCCGTCGCGACAAGAGTCAACCCCGACAGCTCTCAGCCACAAACTCTGTGCGCGAAGTACTCTTGCAGCCAACGCACATAACATACCAAACAATCTCAATCTCCAACAGTCACCTGGCGTGAACCAAAGTTGCTCTCTTTTCTTTCTGCCTCTCTCTCTCTTTTCTTATTTTTTTACTTCTTTTTGTGCCCCTCCGGCATCCATCTTCATCCACCCAAACGCAGATCAGCTGTCGTGAATTGCCAAAAGTCACCTTCCGACTTGAGCTTGGATTCACATCAACGCCGCAGCTCCACCACAGGCACAGCACCCACAAGTCCCCTGTGCAACGTTCCCAGCCGTTTGCATACATCATCGGCCCAGCTCTCTGAAATAGTGAGCGCTGGTCACACGGCGTCATAGTCAACTGCCATATCGGGCTGTAGACTTTTGATCATCGCTCGCCTCATTCTCACCACTCAAGCGGCTGCCTCATTCGCTTGCGGTGGCCACAAGAGTCATACAGCGTGATACCATTTCACTCTTGTTCTTGTTCTATTTGAATCTACCTGTCTCTTCCAACGTCAACAGGACACTTCTTCAACCCAGCAACCACCGCCACAATGTCGCTATCACGGGCTTTCACTACGCGTAAGCTCAAGCTCGGCTCTGATGCCGACGGCAAGAGTCCCCAGCGCTCGCACACTCTTCGCCACAAGATCTCGGCTCCGGTCCAGCTTGTTCACACAACCAACATGCTCTCATACAACGCGCCTGACCTGCCTCGAGTGCCTGGAGTGCCTGGACGCAACAACTCCAGCGAAATGCCTCGAGCACCCCTACGCAACAACTCCAGTGAAATGCCTCGAGCACCCCTACGCAACAACTCTAGCGACTTGCCTCGAGCACCTGGACGCATCAACTCTTCGAAATCTCTAACCGATTCCGACAGCGTCGAAACCAACGAGTCGACCCCGCCAACCAGCCCGGACGTTGCTCAGGGAGAGCGCTCGCCTTCTCCCAAGCCGAATCATCTCTCGGGATACTTCAAGTCCGCAATGGCGAAGCCCGCGACTCCAGCCCCAGCCGAGCCTGAACCGACCCCGGCTCCAATGATTCCTCAGCGCTCTCCTACTCATACTAAGAAGAACTCGGTCGATGCCGTTGCCAGGTCACGATCCATTACGCGCATTTCTAGAGACTCCGAATTGTCGGCTGCGTCCAGGAGCCTTCAGGCCTTCTCCTCCCGCTCTCCGTCTGTATCGACAAACTCTTCAGCTCCCTCTTCAGCACACTCTTCAATGCACTCCTCGGCGCATAATTCATCCATCTCCAGTCGCCTTGCGAAACAGCCTCTGGCTCCTGCTTTTCCTCTGGCCCCCGCGGCCACTACGCTTCCTGCAGCTCCCAAAACTCCTGCAGCTCCTGCAGCCTCGTCTGTGCAACCTTCCAGTGCGGCGAGACACGTAGCTAAGGATTCGAATCCTTTTGGAGCAGAGCTGGGCCAATTGACGGAGCTAGCGGAGGAGTTTAGCTCCAGAAGCCAACGAGAGATGATGGAGGAGGATGTGGAATACATCCGCTCCAACAACCTTGTCAGGCTGCGTCCCGACGACTATCTGAGCATGGTTCAAAGCCTGTCATCCATCTTCTTCTCTGAGCCCAGTCACCCGACTCCCAAAGCTTCAGCACCGCTCTGGATTTAATTGCATACAAACTACGAGAGATAAAAAAAAAAACAAAAAAACGAGCTGCCATGTCACTGTACATACCGAAATTGTTTGGACATATACTCTGTACTGCTATCGGCAAAAGCACTCCAGCTGTGACGACTACTATCGCTATATTACTACTACTTCTTCTTCTTCACCATTTTTCTTCTTACTTTCTTACTTTGTTGACATGGATGGAACGATGTGGGGTCTAGAACATTAACATTACTAGGTACTTGGATTGGCTGTTTGCTATACCTGAAACAGGAGAAGAGATGGCGTTAAATAACGGATGGGAAATGCTTCTAAATTGAGGCTTCTTTTTATATAATTTCTTTTTTCACTATTTATGATGTGAATACTATATCAGTCACAAGCCACTGCACATATTATGTTCTGATGATATTTCATTTCCTTACCATGTACTTTCCCTCGCCTCTCCCTACCTATATTCTCCCTAGCCATTGATGTATTCACAACATTTTGTACCTGAGCTTTCTTGGAATACGACCGACATCATTAGATATGACAAATGAAATAACGCGATTGCCGTATTTGGCAGGAAATGCATCCTGTCAGATGGCCCTAACGATCGTCTGTCTCTCTGTGCACATCAGCTGTAAGATCCCACGAAGAGCGGATGACGGCCGGTAAGCGGGAGATTGACAATCCCTGCGAATGTTTCAACTGCGCCCCACGGACACTTGAGCCAATCACGCGATGGATTGCGGCTGATTGTTTCAAGGCCGGGGGTGTTGGTTGCCCGCTTGCCGTGAGTGGTACGAGTACTATTTGCTTGTGCTATGTTGAAATTAATGGAATCGGCTTCTCGGAACGACTTGTGAAAAGAGATTGGACTTGGGAAACGGGCCGGAAGACGGGCAGGGTTCTGAAATTGCTGCAGAAGAAAATGAACATGAGGTTGATGAAGCTTGGGCCACATGTTTGGCAAGATGAGCTGTTCTATCCATGTGTAGATTACATAGAAGAGATGGTGTACTGTTTACTTAGATATCTCGAGGCTTGAACGTGCAGAATTGATACAATTGCGTATTTCAAAGTATTTGTCTACCGAAATGCTACCATTATTCTCCATAAAGTGAAAAGAAGGTTCTTATACAGACGCTGCCATAATGTCACTGCGTATGTAATCACGTGGGGCAACTGGCGGCACCCACTCGTTGAGAAATGTTCTGAGCGATGCATTGGTAGCTTGGTATTCAAGCTGGATTGAACTCGTATTGATGTTGGAAAAATTGAACAATATCAAGCTCTCATAGACTCTCATAACTAGGAGACTATTCCTGTTTAATATACTGCTTACATAGCCGGTAAGTTAACCTCAACACTTTTCGTTTTTTTTTCTTACCATACGTTGGGGTAACTTTTTCGTTTGCTGGTAGCGTGTGAGCTGAACTGTTACCAGATTTCATTAATTTTTCACTATAAATCTCATATAAAGACAAAAAGAAGAAGATCATCGTCATGGCGGATTCAGATAACGCCCCCGACTCCTTCATCAGCAAGGAAGATGGGCTCAACTACTGGGAGGGCGTTAGTGCTGATATCGACGGCATGCTTGGAGGAATCCCATCCGTCAAGGGCTTCTCTGGCATCTTAAAGAGCGATCTCCAAGGCTCACGGACGTTTTTGGCCAAGCTGGGCGTTGGGGCAAAGCAAGGGCGTCAGAAGCTGGCCACGGCTTTGGAGGGCGGAGCAGGGTTAGTAGCATCCATCCGACTGGGATATTGCATGGCCTGGGACTCGGTGATTAACGAGCGCTGATCTTTGACTGACTCTTTTCCCTTGTAGAATCGGTAGAGTTACCGAAGGGCTTCTGATTCCCTTGGCAGATGAGGTTGATGTCATTGAGCCTGTGGCCAAGTTCACAGAGGGTCTGCAAGGCAAAGAGGGCGTTCGAAACGTTTACACTCAGGGTTTGCAAGACTGGGAACCTGTTGAAGGGCTCACATACGATCTTATCTGGACGCAATGGTGTGTAGGCCATTTGACAGATTCGCAGCTGGTGGAGTACCTGAAGAGATGCCAGGTTGCGCTGAATCCGGGTGCCATGATTGTCCTGAAGGAGAATTTGAGCACGTCGGGCCGCGATGTTTTTGATGAGCTAGATAGCAGTGTGACCAGGTGAGTTGGATTTTCTCTATGGTATCTAAATTTAATGTTCTCTTAATGAGCTAACCGAGAAAAAACAGGGAGGATGTCAAGTTTAGACGGATTTTTGAGGAAGCAGGCCTGCAGCTTGTCAAGTCGGAGCTGCAGAGGGGATTTCCTGAGACGCCGCAGATGTCGCTGCTACCGGTGAAGATGTATGCTTTGAAGCCAAAAGCCGTGTAATTTGAATGGCTTTTTCTGTTCCTTTGAGTGATTAGGAGTTTTACGGATTGGGAATGTTGAAGGCAGGGGAAAAGTTATGATGCATGTTAAAAAAGAAAAGTAGAGAGGGAAGAGTTTAGAGCTAGCTGAGCTTAAGTTCGCTGGAGTTTTGTAGATACCCTTAAATTCAAGTGCTGTGTCGTAAAAATTCGTTTATTGTAAAAAAAATTTGAAGCTGAATGGCAAATGACATGTTGTGATGATGTGCATTTGGATATCACAGTTGCCAACTAACATGGCTAGACGCTGAGCGATGTTACACCATGAGCTTTTGACTACTACCGTATCCATGGCCAACTTTTTATCATCGCTTCATGTACAAGCTCAATTAATTGCAACTTCAACCATTGTTGATTAATTTATTTCATTGAGATCTTTATTATAACATTTCATATTATCAATGACGCTGACATAGAAACACGGAAGCTCGTGCCAGCCAGTTAGCGCCAGCTCCACCGCCAAGCTCTCACATCTCACCTTCATCGCCATCTTCATTTCCATCTTGTACACCCGGCTTCTCACACAAAAGTTACACAAAATCCGCAATGTCCTCTTCTACGTTCGGCCAAGCCGCCCTCATCACCGCCCTCAAAGGCCAAACCCTCCGCATCCCCAGCCTCCAAGCCCTCTTCCTCACATGGCCCTCTCCAAGGCTCAACACGCACTACCCAGAGCTCGTCTCCTTTGCCAGCACCGCCATCCTCGAGATTGCCGCTGCTGCACCTCATTTGCAAATTGAACGCCGCCTGCGCGATGACATTGCCCTTTTGGCGTGTCTGCTGTTCCCGACCGCGCGGCGGAAACAGATCGAAGCGCTGGTGCTGTACATGGTGTGGCTCGTCTGCTGGGACGACACGGTGGACACAAACGAGGGTGATTTGGCTGCTGATTTTGCCCGTGCGGAAGAATGGCGCAACAAGACGCTGGAAATTGCTAGAGCAGCTCTTCAGCTCCCTGAAGGAGCCCAAGTTGGAGCGGTAGATGCCCTCAATGCCTTGCTCGTCAACTTTGGGAAGAGGTTCTATGGTACCCACGAGAGAGCTCCTGAGGAGCAACGCCAGCGTCTGTACAACGAAATCAGCATCTTCATTCGTGCTTGCGCCACGGAACAAAGGTTACGTCTTGATAAGGCCCTGCCTAGCTTTGAGGAGTACATGACCCTCCGAGAGGGCACCGTAGCAGGCGGCACGCTCTGCGCATTGGTTCCCTTCGCCATGGGAAAACACGTGCCGGCTGAGCTGCTCGATTCGCCGCATTTTGGAGTTTTACGGAAGCAGGCCAATGTATTGTTCGGGCTGCTAAACGATTTGATCTCCTTGAAAAAGGAACTCAACATGGATTGTGTGATTAATGCCGTCTGTACGCTACTGAGGCCGGAAATTCCCCTGGATGAAGTAATGGCACAGATTTATCAGAAGCTGCAAGATGCGGTGCGGCTTTTCAACGAGGCGGCCGGGGAGCTGATTGATCAATTCATGAATAACGATCTTCTCTACGACCTTTCAAAAGATTTGGTTGATGGATATAGAAGTGTCGTCACTGGCACGCTCGAATTCATGTGAGTATATCCCAAATAACTCCCAAAAACCGTGGGAGGTCCCTTTAATATTTAGGCTTCTTGATGCATAAGCAGCCGTATAAAGGAGTAGTAAGCTAATCGTCCTTTTGGAAAATAGGCTCAAATCCCCTCGCTATAACATCTCGCAGCTCTTGCGCGAAGATGGCTCACTAGAAATAGTCCTCTGATATCATGACTCCCCACTTCCAATCACCTTGTTTGACTCCCGTGAGTTCCCAACTCCAGTGTTGCCATTCCCTTTATCTGCCGGATTGTATAATGATGCTCTTCTCTTCCTTTAATAATCCTTCTCCCTTTCCCCGCCTTCTCTTAATGTGTTATATGCGGATCACGCCCATCGCAATTAAAAAGATAAAAAGTAGCCAATGCGTATGAATGAATGAAAGTGACTCCGCCTCTTTTTGTTTAATAAATATTTCCCTTGAAATGCCGTCATAAAATTCAAGGCTTTAGCTCTCCAAACTGCATCGCTTGCCGGTTGCCCAATGGCTCAACAGACTTCACTAGGTCCGTAATAGTGACAATTTCGTATCCCTGAGCCTTCAATTCCGGTAGCACGATCCGCAGCATAGGAGCTGTCCAACCCCTCCTGTCGTGGCATATAATGATTGCTCCGGGATGCGCCATGCTCAAAATATGCTTGGCATTAACATTGGGGTAAGGAATCTGCGGATCATGGGGGTATACGCTCCCCAACACGATCCTAAATCCTCTATTACCCAGCAAGTCTCTCATCCTCTTGTTGAAAAAGCCCGACCCAGGGCGAAAGTAGTTATTAGGCAGAATCTTGCCCTCGGCCTCGTACGCCTCCGTCAGCATGGCCTTGACCTCTTTAACCTGGTTCTCCAAATCGTCATTGCTCAATCTCTTTGACGGCTCGTCGCGCATAGCATGGTTGCCCAACTCGTGGCCCTGCGCAACCAACTTCCGCAGCGTAGCCTCCCTCCCCTCGACCTGGCTTCCAATGACGAAGAACGTGGCGTGCGCGTCATTCTCCCTCAGCACCTGCATAATCTCGTCTGTGCGCGCCGAGGGGGCATCGTCGAGCGACAGGGCGATAATCTTATTGGTCGTAGGTACCTCGAAGAGCACGTCGGGAAACTTGTTGCGCAGGTAGCCGATGAGGAAGCGCGGCGGCTTGTAGACGCAGTAGATGGAGTAGAGCGGCAGTGCGAGCAGCAGCACCAGCAGCACGAGGAGGCCCTGCATGGTGAGGCGGTTTCGTCGGACCCGTCGCCGAACGGTGGTCGGCAGGCGGAAGAGGTTGAGGCGTGGCATTTCTTTTTCTGCTTGCCCTCGTTTTCGTTTCTAAAGAGGTTAGCAGCGGCGGCTTGGGACGACGGTGGTGCCGCCTGCTGCTGGCATGCTCTCTCTTTCTTGCTCTTCTTTCGTTTTTTAATTTTCGATTTTCAAAACCTCTATTCTGTCGTATGTCAATGGCAATGAATCGGGGTGGGAAAAACGAATGCTGAGGAGAGTGTCTTTTTTGTCGAGACCGCCACTAAGGCGGGAGAAGGCATGAGGCTTGAAGATTTGTTAGCCAGGGGCTAGGTGGAAGTAGCACCAGCGCTATCTGATTAGCGACTGGGGGGAGTGGCGCCCGAAATGGGGGGGGAATTGGACCCCTAAAGTACGTGTATTAATCTACAAATCCAAGAATTCATTCTGCAGATATTCAATGCAATTGCACGGGCCACGAGCTACCTAGTAGTTGAAGTTTTCGTCATGCTTAGTTTTCCGGATTTCATTCTATTCTTTTTATAATTGCTTCGAAATGATGGGTTTCCAGCCTTTTCTTTTAAGCTGCAGTGAACTACTAATGCCCTCTTGTCTTATATAAAAGAGCTAGGGATGTAAAGTACGTTACGTATGTCAGATGACCCCCCTTAATCCAACTCTCATTCTCATAAACCAATAATAGGATATCACAATCTCTCAATATCTCATATAATCAAATCCAATCTTCTACAATCCCGCCTTCACCAAGGCCTCGAATCCGTGCTGCAAATCTGCCTTTAGATCCTCCAAGCTCTCCACACCAACACTTATTCTCAGCAAACTCTGGTCAACATTAGGATCAGTCATCGCCCGCCACTCAATCAAGCTCTCCACGCCTCCCAGACTCGTCGCGTGCTGGAACAGTCCCAGATTACCGGGAAACCTCCTTGCCATCTCCTTGTTCTTCAGCGTGATGGCAAAGACCGGCCCGTAGCCGTTGGGCATCTGCTGTCTCAGCCAGCTACCTTCCTGCGCCGCCTCGGGCTGCAGACTTGCGTGCTGGATCCGCGCAACCGTCTTGCCTGCGGCGGTCGTCGGGTCCTTGGCCTGCTCCGCGAGCCATGCGACCAGCGCTGTGGCCGTGGTGCTCTGGCGGTTGACACGCAGCTCGAGCGTTCGCAGGGAGCGCATGCCGAGCCAGCCTTCGAGACTGCCAATCACGGAGCCCAGGAGGAGTCGGTCGGCGAGCAGGTCACCGACCCAGGTCTTGTGCTTAGGGTTGACTGCGAGGACGCCGCATAGCAGGTCAGAGTGTCCGCCGATGTACTTGGTGCCGCTGTGCATCACAATATCTGCTCCCCAGGCAAAGGGATCCAGCAGCGGTGGCGGCGCAAAGGTAGCATCCACGGTTAGGAATGCGCCAACAGAGTGTGCTCTATCGGCATAGTACTTAAGATCGCGCGCCTCGCCTGTGGGATTCAATGGCGTCTCGACATGGATAATGTCTCCGGGTCCCAGCTCCGAAAGGTCGCAATCCAGAGGCAGCTTCTTCAAGCCATTCAGTCGCTCAAAGATCTTCAAGATACCATGGCAGCCATGATAGCCGTCTCCAATGGCCACCTTCTTGGGGTTGAGATGAGTGATCATGGCATGGAATGAAGCCAGTCCAGATCCATATACAACGGCCTGCTGGCCAATAATGGTAGTGAGGAGGGCTTCGAAGCGGGCCATGTTAGGGCTCGTATGGCGCGAGTAGATGTGGAAGTCGAGCGGCTTGGTGGTCTGCGAGAAGAGTCTCTTGTGTCAGTCACCCAGAAAGCTTCTTCCCTTTGCTTTCTCACGCTACTCAGCACTTACATCGACCTCTGAGATGGGCCTGAGCCTCTCCGGATCCTTGGGATACCGAAAGGTTGTGCTGGTGTGCAGACCAGGCGCAATCGCCGGATGGCCATCAATGCGAGCATCGGCATGCACCGCTCTGGATGCAAGCGACAGCGCCGCAATGTCTGGCACGTATTCGTCCGAGGTGTTTCCCATTGTGTCTACTAGTAACTTGTTTATGAAGGTTTGTGTCTATACCTGATGATATATCAGTGTATAGTATACTCATCCCCAAGCGACGCCCATCTTTAAGTTCTTGCCGTGCCCTTTATATATGTTGTGCTAATAATTCGCAATGCTGCCCCGCTCATCGGCCGTGTCGCTGCCGTTGTCGCTATTACTCAACGGCTTCACATACCCACTATTACCCATCCCGAGTTGTATCACGTCAATCTATCGTATCACGCCTATTAGTAAAAAACCTCAAAACAGCTTAGATAGCCATGAACCAGCCTAGGCGCAGATAGTCATATAATTATGTACTGGTTCCGTAAAACATGTCAATACAAGGCGCATTTACCTTGGTATCAAGATAAGAGCGGCTTCGCTCCACAATATGTTAATGCGGGGAGCGGCTGAGAGTCATACGCCTTGCGCCTTGTTGTCGATTCTCCTCTCTTTATTGTGTTTTTGGATAATGTATTAAGCATCGCGCAATTCGTTCTACGAGTATGCCGTTGGTTTCCGTTCTATTAAGAGAGACTCGCTCCGAATTGCCCCTTCCGGAATCGGTGGCATAGTCGACTATGGCTCGCTTGAGAGGAGAAGAAAAAGAGCGGATACCTTGATTTAGGCGTAGATAATGAATATTTGTAAAACTCTCAGAAGCGCACAACATATTAGCCGGGATAAGATGGGGAAAAAAGAAATGGAAAATAAATACAATGTCACAACCTTATATCACCAGATGTCAAGATTCTTTTAATCACAGGTTTTCTCTCGTCAGACAATGTTCTCTGGGCTTATCCAGAACAAACTCTGTCACCACACAATAGTCCTTAACATGATGACGATAGAAATTGGGCAAACATAAATATGTGCTGTATTAGCGATCCGATATGTAATCGCCGACATAAGTTATTATTAATCATTAAGTCGTCTTGTTTCCTTCCATTAATGTTCCCTTGCCGTCATAATCTTTCATGTCTGCCAAGCTTAAATTTCGTGTTTGCTAGCAAAGCCAGCTGATGCAAATGCAACTTATAAGGTATATGGCAACAATGAATGTATTCACTGCCAACAGTCCATCCCAAACGCCATTGTCGCAAGCTAAAACATATCCGTAGTCCAGAAAAAAATCGTTGATGCTTGATAAACTTTCATGTATAGTAAATTATTTCGAGTTGTCGAGTCGTTGCAGCAGCTCTCCTCTGCGACAGATGTCTCAATCTTTCGTTGACACAGTCGCATGTTCCATGGGGCTTAGCTCGGACCCTTGACCGCTCTGGGCCCTCTTTCGGCCAGGAATAAGGAACCTGGAGACTCCTGATGGGGCTGGAGATGAGTCTTTCTCTTGGGTCTCTGTCAATTTGGAAAAGAAGCCGCGCTTGCGAGGCTGTTGCTTCTGGTCCTCGAGCCCGACATCCTCAAAACCTTCGTCGGCGGTGGGCAGCTGTTCCAAGTTGCGGTTAATTGCCGATCTAGGCATTCGAGAGAAACGAGCCGAATCGAGACTTTGGCGGGTAGGAATGTCAAATGCGGCGGTGACGGGAGATCGTGCCGAGATGTCCTATAAATGAGGCCGCAGGTCAGTCTCCAGTGCATGCGAGGCGCATCGTGTGCGGGGTTGATGTTATAGCCGGGATATATGTTGCATGGGAGGAAAAGAAAATCGTTAATAACGTACAAATGATCGTCGGTACGAGTCAAAGGACTCTCGCGAAATAGAAAACTGCTCAATCTCGCCTGAGCTATCTGATGACTCGCGCGACGAGAGGTGTCTGCGCGGCCACTGGCTCTTTTCCTCTGCAGGTGAGGGCTGTTCGCATAAACATAATTAGCAGTCTGCGCAACCGAGTGCCAGGGTTACACAACTTACAGGGAGATATACGCCGCTATCGTTGACGACTAATAGTGCGAATCGCATGTCAGTTACAGCCCACCGAGTCGTGTGACGCTTTGCCGCTGCAGGGCCTAGAGGGGAAGGTTGCAAGCGAAGCGACAGCGGTCATCCGATCACTTACCGCTCATCTTATACTCGCCGGTGTCTTGACTTCTGGCGCTGCGGATGCTCAAAACCGACGACGCCTTGGAGCCCACGATGTCGACTCGCTCAAACCCGGGGTAATTGTGCTCTTTGTCGGCGAAGACACCGTCCTCGGCCGGGACGACAGCTCCAGGACGGCGAGTGAAGGGGTTTCGAATCGGCATGGCGTTGAGATGTTGGCCCGAATTGATTAAAGTAAAAAGCGGCGATATACGATAGTAGACGGTTCGATAATAGTGATGCGAAGAATGCGAAGACCGTCGGGAAGAATGATTTTTGTAAAACAAGTAGCGGTTGAGCGATGCAATTGAGTGAGGGGAAGAAGCGTTCTTGTATACGAGTGGAAAGGTCCGATCAAGCTATTTGAGGAAAGAAAAGCTACAAGTCAAAAAGACCGAGGAAGGGGCACAGGGGGTGGGCGCTTCAAGGCCTTTAAGAAGAGAGACGATGGCCAGATGTCAGACGAGTCGCGACGGATCAGCGGCAGAACAGAACGCTGAGGGGGTGGGATCTCAAGGGCCCGGCGCATTGAAAATGGGATCCATCTGGATATAATGGAGCATGCACTGACTACCAAGTAAGTACCTGATGGAGATCCAACGAGGCGAACTGCGGCAGCTTGCCAACTTGATACTAGCAGAGCTGTTAGCAGCATCGATGGCGGCCAGTCGTGGTGCTGCGATTAAGCCTCTTTGGCTGTGCTGAAATTCCAGCGACAAAAGCCACATGATTTTCCAGAGGTCAGCCCAGCAAAGACATCAGATCTGCGCAAGTCTGATTCTCCATTTGATCCTTCGGCGGTGCCTTGCCGGGCGGAATTTGAAATATTGTACCGCGGCCGATGCACACTGTGCGCAGTGCCTGGATTTTTAGTGCACGTTATTGGCTTTTCATCCTCATGATCACCAAAGCTTGGCTATTTGGCTGTGTTGCGCCGATTGCACTGCCTCACAGCTCAGCTCTCGCAAGCAAGGGATGCTCTGTGATTTCATCCATCTCTCCTTCTTGGGCTTCTTGATTCCATTGCACACACATTGTTGCATCAGATCGGGGTTTTTTTACTCTCTAAATTTGCAATCGGGTCCAGCGCCAACGACCAGCCTAAGATAGCTCCGGCTACTATTGCGCGCGCACTCTACTCCAAAAATTGAACTTGGTGGAGCCACCAAAAGGCACGCGCCCGGACTCGCTGAAAAGCCCGGTACTGAATCTCCCGAGCAGCGGTCCCGGGTTGATTGACAGAGATTTTACCCGCCAGACTGCTGTTATGACGATGCACAGCACTACTAGCTACAACTAAGCACGCTGGAGTGGAGTGCCGACAGTAAGTATCCGAACCAAGGCTACTGTGCGGTTGCGTTGCGGGATTCGGATTCGGGCTGTCCTTATTACACCAACACCCAAAAAGAACCTCGTTCCTTGGGCCAGTTTCTTTTCGTTCGGGGCAGGTTTTGTGCAAGAGAACGGCATCATTACCTCATCCTGCAGCGCCAGCGGCGGCACCAAGGCCGAGTTTGCCATATTAACTGGCACTCGCTTTCGTTTATTGACAGAGAGATCGCCATGCTAAAGCCTTTTAGTGGCCTTTTGCTACCAACAAAGGCAGTGTGTGATCTTGTTCTTCGTCAAGATGGATATCTATCACTTATCACCACTCCCAGATTACTAGAGAACAGGTACTGCACATAATAGACGTCCCCACCACCCACTTTACCATGCTCTCTCTTCTTTGAAAATCCGGGGCCGCGCCGTACGTACAGGGGCTATGCTGGAGATGGATTTGCCTTGATTGGCGCAGTGTATGCTGCACTGGGAGTGAAAACCCTGTGGCCATGCTGCGTGCAGCGAAGCGATTGCGGATCATAACCACCTACGGCCTGTGGCAACCATTGCGCACCGAAACGAGCACATGTCTGTATAACCGCAGATGTAATAGCCTGATCAAGAGAATAGCCGCCTGACAAGCCCGCTTCTTTTTCTTGCCCATCATACGTTGCCTGCATGGCCCAAGTAAAACGCCACCAGATGGCCTATTTGGGACACATGCAGGGCAGTTGTTGGACAGCACTCCTGCGGTTGAACTTACACAGTTGGGTAGAGCAGAGAGCTCCAGATGTGGTCAAGGCGCCGTTAATCCTACCGCCACGCAGGATAGGTTCTGCCCCTAAAAATCTCGTCAACTACTGCCTGCTTCGATACAACCCCAAGCTGGTCCGGAATTGTCTATAGCTCTTGGCACTTACTATGGCACACGGCAAAGGAATCTCCTCTGCTTAGCTGCCGGCTTCCTGCACAAAAGTCTCCGAGCTGGCACCTCTCAGGACCCTGCAAAGTGCTGGAGGAGAAGAAAAAAGCAAAGAAGAAGCAAGCTAGGTTCAATGCTCCATTGAGTTGAGGCTTGCAGGTGCCACTCTTAGCAAGTGCATATTATGCCGCTATGCAGCTCCCATCGTACATCTGAATCTCTGTGTGACATCCGATGGAATTTTCTAGCTTCCTCTTCGTCCTCTTCGTCCTTCTTGTCCTCTTGCAATGGCGTGGCAATGTCTCTCATATCTCTCGAGGGAGACAGGGACCGGTGAGGCTGTTCCAGCCAACCCTTGAACCATCCCAACGTCCTAACACTTCGAAGTAGTATAGTAGTGGTAGCATTTCCCAACTCCCACCGTTTTTGTGTCATGTCCAGCTGAATTGCAACCCTGTCGGTCCGATCAATGGCCTTGAACAAGCAACCCCATGCTCACATATTCCCCTCACTGCTTTTCTCTCGTTATTTTTTTTTTCCTTTTTTAGATCGGCACTGAACTTGCCAACAAGCCGCATGCGTGGTAAGCTGCAGGCCTTTGCGGGCTGTGTTTCCACGGGACCGCGCCAACCACAAACCACCTCCCGTGTCAAGACAAGGCCCATAATCCAAGTCAATGCATGAGGCCATTCTGTATCCATCCATTCGCTCGCCCGCAAGGGCAGATCCCGGCCAGCATCTGTGCCGCACATGCTGGTCTTGACTTGGCGAGCGGGCCTTGATGCGGCCGAAGGAATACGAGAGACACAAAAAATGAGATCGAGGGCTATTTTCGTTCGGGATGCCGATTATCTTTTTCCTCTTTTTTCTCACTTTGTTGGCTTTTTGCTGCCGATTAACCACTCGCTTACCTCTTTCTCTGGTACCAAACCAGGCTCTCATTCGCTTTTTCCACTCTTTTAAAACAGCATCTACGACCTGTGTTGCTCCTACCAAGACTGTTCATTCTCAGGCATCTCACCACCGCCACGTGGATTGCTCTCGAGCCACCTTTGGGTCTTAACACATACAGTCGTTTTCGTTTTTATCCACGCCCAGTTTCTTTGACAGGATTTCTATTTTAGAGAGGCTGGATAATCTTTAACTGTTAAAAAATTCTGCAGATTTCGGACTTTTTCTTCTTACTATCGCTGGCTAATACAGGCTGCTCGTGGTGGGCTGCAACCTCCAACAGCCTCTGTCAACATGGGTGCATTCTTCACTGGATGGGAATTGTGGGAGGAAATGAGCTTTGTAAGTGTCCAGAATCTATGATAATTGCACTGCTTCACCATATTTTCTTGTCTTGCCAGCAAATTGTATTCTAACCCATCTTTATATAGATCTTGGCATGCTCCATCGTGTTAGTCTTCGCCTTCGGGCTGGTACGACTATGGTGGACGAACCGCAAAATTGCAAAGCTCGAATTGATAGACGAAGAACGGCGCGTACGATTGGCTGAGATGCGGTATTGCGGTATCAACGCTCGCGGCATCACGGATATCCCCTTTGGGGTGCGCGCAATACAAAGTGGTATCGAGGTTGAAGGCATATGGATATCAAGGCCTAACACACCTGGCTCCAGCCATTCCAATTCTTCTCCCACTCTTATTGGCGACCCTACAGGCTTAAAGGCAAAATTAAAGGAAAAGGGGAAAGGAAGGGCTCGCTATATGTCGGTGGAAGTTAACGACACGACTTCGTCGTCATCACCACCTCAGACGACACCGACATCGGGTACTTCAACGCCCCAACGAGCTGACGACACCGACGTAAATGATACACGACAACCTCGGATCCAGCAGCCGATGGATTCCAATACTCCCAAGGGATCAATCGAAGCCCAGCGGCGAAGTATTGCTCGCCAAATGGCTTCTCGCAGCTCCTCTGCCAACCGCAACAGCATGGCCTCGTCATCCATGGGCGAGTTTGTCATTCCCCACTCGAGGAATTCATATGCCAGCTCAAAGCCAATCCTTCCGGGATCCACAGAATACTACTCTGACATATCCAGAACCGGGACAAACGAATATTACGACGCCCCTCCACCAGCAGTTTGGGACCACGGATACAGCAGCTCTGATGCAGAGAGTGCAGAGGTGGCCAGCCAACGACCACAGGCAGGCCCTTCCAGGCTACAGAAGAAGTCGCATTTCTATAGGCCAGTACGAAATTAATGATGAAAGAAGGGTGGGGGAGAGAAATACTGAAGGTTCCCTGGCGGGGCTATGATTTCACGTTGTTATAATGACTTGATGTCTTTTTTCACGCCGTTCATGAGTTTACGTTTTATAAGAAAGAAATTGGGATGGACTTAGATTTTTGCTATGCGGGCCATTTGCAAATAGCCAAATTATCAGACAAAGAAACACAAAATATGACTACCATCCATGATCCACCAGATTTAGAAGTGATTTTCCTCTGCTATCTACTCCCCACATACAGAAAATTAGAGTCAAACGCGCAATCCATCTGTCGGCATCTCGCCAGTTGATTCGAGAAAAGCGTCACAGCATCGGCACTTACCCACGCCGACCCGGCACACCGGCACGGGAATAAGTACGGAATTGTAGTCAGACCTCCGCTTTAGTGGGCATGAGGTTAGAAGCTCGATGTTGAGAGATGGGACTATATAGCTAAAAGGACGCCGTGAAGAAAATCAGCATCTCACATTTTCTTAATACTTACTATTCTGTGTGAAATATCGTAAAAATTCCATTCAGTATTGCAAATAAAAATGGCGTCGGCAGAATTTCTACAGGCCTCGTCCACCGGCTTCAAAGACGCCAAGGCCTACGACACGCACCGGCCCTCGTACCCTGCCGAAGCTGTCCAGAGCCTTCTGACTCATCTCGGCGTGGCGGGCAAGTCCAAGGCAAGAATTATTGACCTGGCGGCCGGTACGGGCAAGTTTACTGAGCTGCTGGCAGCTCGGCCGGAAGAGTATGAGATCCTAGCGGTGGAGCCTACGGAGTCTATGAGGGAGACGCTGATTGAGAAGGGGCTGAGAGGCGTGACAGCGAAGGAGGGGACTGCTGAGAAGATGGATGTTGAGGATGGGTGGGCGGATGGGATTGTGATTGCTCAGGCATTTCACTGGTAAGACTTTCAAAAAAGGAAATCATGAAGACTACTAATCAGATAAAGGTTTGCGACTGAGGCTTCATTGGCAGAGATTCATCGAGTGCTCAAGCCAGGAGGCACTCTGGGGATGATTTGGAATGTGGAAGACTGTAAGTCCAATTGGTTTTCACGCTGATGGCACAATGTTGACATCCGTATGCACAGATAACAAGCCAGCATCGTGGCCAGCCAGCAGCAAATGGGCAGAGGCATTGAACGCCCGCATCTTTGGCCTCCCTGACTTTGGCCCCCCGCGGTTCCGTCACCTCAAATGGCCACTGGTTTTCGACCGTCAAGCCAAGTTGGAAAAGCCCCTGTTTTCGACACCGATTGGAGAGGAAAAGGTCCCGTGGGCGGTCTGGCTGGAGAAGGATGCGGTGTGGAACCGGGTGCACACGCTCAGCCATGTGTACACTTTGGAGGGCGAGGTCAAGGCTTCATTCAAGGCGAAGTTTGATGAGGAGGTGAATGAGAAGAATGGCGAGGTGAATGAGAAAGGCGAGATAGGTGTGCATGGGGTGACGCTTTTGGCATGGAGTAGGAAGCTGTGAGGATGACCTTGTAGTACCTTATCAGTAGCAATATCATGAATCAAATGCGCAATAAAGATGCTGTAAAGCTGAAAGAGTAAAGCCCGTTGCAAATAATTAGAATTTCCTTGTGTATCAATTATGAGTCCGCTGAAATATACATGACTGTCTCAAAAAGTTAGCTCATCTCACTTCATAGAGGGCACTCAGATTCCCTTTCACTCACCATTGTTGCCTCGCACAAAGGTATCGCCATACTCCCTCCGCTTCGCACCGTTGACATATTCCACCGTCTTCTCCAGCGCAATGTTCATGTATCCATCCACAGATTGCAGTTCTCCTGTGAATCGCACCAAGTCAGATCGCCGTAAGCTTTCACGAGAGTTGGCCTCAACCAAACGTGTTGAGCCACCTCCCCTTGGAGCCAGAACTCACCCTTGTAAACGACGCCGGAATTGAGCTTGACAATGACAGAGTTGCCAATAATATCGCTGAGGAAGCTGGACGGGTCCTTGCCCTCGCCCTGTGAGATGCCGCCGTTCTCCATGACGTTGTGGTGTGGTAGTTTAAGCAACGTTAGGCGGCCTGCTTTTGTCGTGGGGAAGTTTGGCCTGCGGCGAAGGCTTGATAAGATAACCCAAAAAGGTACTTTTCCTCAGATAGGCGGCTGAAAGGAATGCGCCTCGGTTCGCACTGTAACCCCACCATAGCAGTTAGCAGCTCTAATTAGCGGTGCACCGCGCCTGTGAATGCCCCTAACAAGTCCCCGAAATTGTCAATTGGGCGCTATAAAGGTAAACAGCGGCGCGCGCATCACAGTATTTATTGGAGCTGCCGAAGCGATCGTCATACCCTTATTGCTTCAAAAGATACATTGTACTTCTATCTCTTTGTGCGCCGCGCTGGGCAGCAATCCTGCCAGCTTCACATCTCTTTTTTGGAGCTTCGATTGTCTCTTTTGTAGGCTTCGTCGCCGATTTTTGGATCTGGTCACGGCGACCAGGTCGTCCCAAGCAGATCATCGCCATGGGTGATGGAGCAGCCGCTGCGCCAGCCAAGAAGAAGCTCCCGTTTAAACCAACCGCCTTGCGCAAGGCGGTCCCAGTATTGGAGCCTGATGTTTCTGTAAAGGATGGCAAACGCAAGGAAGGAGGCGACGATGAGGATGACGATGGCCTCGGCTTGTTTCGCCAGTCCAGGGAAATGGAATCCATCGTGGCCGCCGAGAGACAGCGAAAGCTGAGAAAGAAGCAGAAGCAAGCGGAAGAGCGTCGCCTTTCTGATACAGCTGCAAAGCAGCTCTTGGATTCAGACGAGGATGGTCTTTCATCTTTGCCAGTTACCGCCGAGGCGACTCAGGCGACCCCGGCGGACGAATCTCTGACAATGGACGAAGACAGCGTCAGGTGGGTTACGCCGCTGCTATCCGCCAACGATGTCTTCAGCTGCTAACAATCCCCCAGCAGGAACCTAGCAACCCCCCCTTCTTCGAAACGCTCGAGGGGTGATTCGGAACAAGGTTCAAGATCATCCAAGCGGCAGCGACCAGCTGTAGAGCCTTTGGATGACGACCCGTTCAACGACTCTCCGTCACAGTCAACGCTACCAGATTCCAATACTGCCACCCCTAGCAAACGTCCCAAGAAGCAGCCTGTCACGCCGATCGAGGCACAGATAATATCACTCGACTCTGACTCTGATTCTGATCCAAATTTCGATGGCGGTAACGACGGCACGGATGCATTCGAGTCCGGACAACGAGAAGATAGTCTTGAAATCGTTAGCTCAGGAGTGGTTGACGCTGGGTCACTATCTGTTACCCCAAAACCTCAAGCGGTGACAGAGATTGAAGATGATGACGACGACGAATTCGCCGACTATGTTCGCAAGGCAGAGGAACAACGCGCTCGCAACAAAGACATGATGCAGATGGATTCCGACAAGGCCGCCAAGAAGGATGCGGCAGCTGATATTTTGGTCAGGTCCAACATTCCCGGCACCAAAGTTGCCATTATGAAGTATCAGTTTGACAGACCTATTCGCCTGATACGCGATAGTTGGTTTGCACTTCAAGAAAGGAATAAGCAAGTGGAGCTACCAATTGCTTCAGCCGAAGATGTCATCTTGACGTGGCAGCGAAAGAAGGTGTATACGTATTCTTCACTGCTTGGCCTGGGGATCCGGCCGCAAGGCGACGGCAAAATCATCGCCGATGAATATGCCAAGGGAGGTCTGCAAGACGGACGAACAAAGGTGGTCTTTGAGGCATGGACGACAGAAGGCTTCCAGGAGATGGAACTCGAAGAAGAGCTGCGTATGAAGAGAGAGGCTGGGGAGCTACCAGACGAAGAATCGACGCAAGAGCAGCAGGCAAAAGAGTCGATCAAACTACGCGTCGTGCTCAAGTCCAAAGATATGGAAGCAGTCAAGTTGACTGTACGGTTAGAAACTACGGTCGAGACGCTAATTGTTGGATTCCGGACCCAGAGGAATATCCCATCGAGCAAGGACGTGGGCATATGGTTTGATGGCGACCGACTAGAGGAACATCAGACTATGGAAGATGTAGATATCAACGACATGGACACATTGGAGGTGCATATCAAATAGGCGATGGTATCAGCGGCAGGAGCAAGGTGGATATTTTGGCTTGAAGCACTTGATACTGGATATGGGCGTTTATTCTTTTGAAAATGAAGCGTTGGGAAAGCCGAGATACCCCAGGGACAATCATTATTGGAGTCAAATTTTGAGTCGTTACGAATCTAGCATAGGAAACACTTTTTATTCATTTCTCTCATCCACCCTGAACCCAAAAGAAGACGTTGCATCAAAATACTAACTTGTCCTATGATCTGGCCCGCCCTCTGCTACATATTCTCACGCCACGAATGGTTGGGCGGATAGACGCTGCGTGATGGCATCCTCCACCATGTGTACCGTCACCTCGCGCGACTGCTCAAACCAAGTGCGAAATCCAGCAGGGATCGATTCGCCACTACCCACACGACGAGTAATAACAGACGGCATGTCAATGTCGTCGAGCGAAGCTATTGTTATGCCAGACTTTGTCTTGTAGTACTTGAACAAAGGCGCCTCGGATCGCCTGCTGACAGAGCTGTTTTGGACTTCGAATCCATCATTGACGCAGGGATCGTTGCTACAGTACTTGATGCCTCCAGGGTTGCCAAAGTTGATGGAGAGTTGACGTAGGCCTTGTTGCTTGCCATTCTGCTGCTGCTTCTGTAGTCGCTGTGCAAGGAGTTCAAGCTGGGTGCGTTGCTCGCATTGTTCCTCTTCAGGAACACATCTTGAGACTTGGGAAGTGGTAGAAATCGTAGGAGGAAGAGGACTTCCCTCTGTGGAGATGGAAAACGGGTAGGCGTTGCAAGCGCTATAAGGATGATCACGATGGCCCGTCTTGTTGAGGCCGTGGAGGTTACCGCACAGATTGTTGATACGGCAGCTTGCCGAGATGGCGATGGTCTCATTTTGGGGACCAGGCCCGTAGCTGCCGGGCTCGAGGGTAAAGGCTTGCGAGAAGGAGGGCTGAGCGCAGCGAACGGCCCAGCACATGTTGGTGCAGATTTCGGGCATTTCGTTGCAGAGAAAGGTGACGTCTGGTGGACGGGCCAGGATGGACGTAGTGAGGGCGGTTAGGAGGGCAAAGATGGTTTTATAGGCCATTGTAACTGATGATTGGCTAATAGGATAGATAGTTCAACGTGCTATAATATGTTTTCTAGGGTTGAGTGGTGATGATCAAAGCTAAGGACGTTTGCGTCCTCGCAGCCCTTTTCTACTCTGCATGCCGTGCTTGTACATAGATTTTTCCAAGCGAACCTAGGGAATGTTTATCTTTGTGTCTGGTGATATCCGGGAAGGGAGCATTCGGAGTAGCACCTTCCAGGAATCATCCCATTGCCACCCTTCCCTTCGATTCGGGTGCGAGTGGCTGTTGGCTTATATGAGCGCTCGTGCGGATCAACATACAACATCGTCATATGTCTCAAGTCAATGTATGAACTTGTCTTGGAATGAGCCGCCGTCAAATCTTCGAATATTAAGTAAGAGCCTATTGTACCACGACATCAGTGTCTGATTGATTCATTGTGCGAGTGGCGAGTAAATATGTCGTACGGTAGCATGCTGTTTGCTGGGCAAACTGGCCAAGTAGGACCAAAAAAAGAACCGCGTAAACCGTGATACATTGAATATTCTCTATTACACAGATCTGGTGTTTGCAGTGGGCACGTTATTTCTGTACCAGTAGGAATAGATTCTAGAATAATATTTGAAGTCTATTATTATGCACACAGTTATTTTACTACCTACTTCAATTATCCTCTACTGCCTCTACTGCTTCTACTGCCTCTACTGCTTCTACTGCTTCTACTGCTTCTACTGCTTCTACTGCCTCTACTGCTTCTACTGCTTCTACTGCTTCTACTGCTTCTACTGCTTCTACTGCTTCTACTGCTTCTATTGCTTCTACTGCTTCTACTGCTTCTACTGCTTCTACTGCTTCTACTGCTTCTACTGCTTCTACTGCTTCTACTGCTTCTACTGCTTCTATTGCTTCTACTGCTTCTATTGCTTCTACTACTTCTACTACTTCTACTACTTCTACTACTTCTACTACTTCTACTACTTCTACTACTTCTACTACTTCTACTACTTCTACTACTTCTACTATAATGCAACACCAAAGTCCCTTCAAGTGGATGCAAAAGCACTGCTCAAAACATTAAAAACCTCTTTATACAAGAACAGCGAGTCAGCAGTAAGATTCTGTAACTATACTGGAATCCCGTTATCATAGTCGGAGGGACCAGGTCGTGTCTCCTCAGAAGCCATTTATCCCTATGTCATAAAAGAAGATCGCATTGCATACTATGCAGCACCTAATGTATGCTTTATTACTTTTATCGCTTCTACTGCTTCTACTATTTCTACCACTTCTACTTCAGCGGCACTCTGTGGAGCAGTTGGAATGAATTTTTGGGGTTGCCACGGCTATGGCCTCATTCGAATAATTGTTAGTGTAGTAAGTAGACTACCATCGCCAGGTGCGGTGACAGTGCCCTTGTCTCCAGATGTGGCAGAGGAATTTTCAGTGATGGGCTCAGTAAAAGAACTTATTGTAAGATGTAATAAAAACACTTTCATCGCCGTACATGAGGGGATTGTTATCGCTAGATGTAGTGGGGGGGTTCTTGGTGCTCAGTGTGAGAAAAGGACTGTGTTGTAGAATGAAGTAGACGGGCTCTCATGACCAGAGGAGAAAAAGGGACCTGTAGTGTAAAATGAAGTAGATGGGCTCTTGTGGCTGAGTGTTGTAGACGAATTCTCGTGGCCAGGCGAAATATAATTCTGTGTATCGTGATGAAGATCAGCCTCTTGTCGTTGACGTTTATTCGCCCGTGTTATAAATGGAGCAGGGGAAGAGTGACTCTGCTTTGTATTAGATGAATATATATTACCTTGTTAGTGAGCATAAGGTATAAGGTAACTGCAAAAAGGAACTTACCGCAGGACGACTTGATTAATGCAAGTATAAAACAATAGGAGTAGCTGAAGAGAAATGGCTTGGTTCAAAGATAGATCAAAACGAACAACAGGAGTGGCTGAAGAGAAATAGGCCAGGTTCAAAGGTAGATCGAGATGCACAACAGGAAAAGCTGGAGGGGAATCGATCTTATTTGAAAGTAGATGAAGGCGGGACATGTAGAACAAAAAGAGCGGGAGATAGAGATCCATCTAACAGAGAGATAGAGCTGTGATTCTCACGACACTGTTGTAAAAGCAGGTCCTGTCCAGAGTAAGCCATCTGAAGTGACGACCGTCAGTGAACTCTCTGCCCGTCAACCATATGGCGATACAGTAAGAGGAATACACCTTGGCGTAGCTATAAAAAGAAAATAACGCTGCGAAACTTCTCAGCGATATATAAGCAGCCAAACATGGCGGACATTCGTCCAGAATGGCAAAAAGCAAAAGTCATAGTCGAACCGGGAATCGAACCCGGATCTGTCGCGCACTCGAATTGTGAAGCATTGTGTGGTGCGAGGTTGAGAGTGTTGGAAGTGGGAAGTCGGATGAGGTGCAGGTGAGAATTTATTTCTGTTTTTCTTTGGAAATTCTGACTTTCTATTCCTTTCCCCTTGTTTCCGTGGTCTGTTGCTGGGCAGCGACTTCATCTGATCTTCTGTTTGTTGTCAAAGGCAGCTGCCAGACAGCTGATACCCTCTCGGCGGCTGGCAACGGTGCATGGTGAATATCTTTCAGATGCCGATGCTTCAGTCAGGGGGCGATCTAATGAGCTAATATCGTACCAGGCGTGGATGGCCAATTAAATGGCCTTCATAGAAAGTAGGTCATAGAGGAATCTCTTTGCGAAATCCAACATGATATAGGTCAAATCGATGGGAGGCAGAATACTTTGATATACTGTAAGTGTATAAATTCTATTTACGAGACCAAATTCTCGCATTGCTGCTTTTTATGTTGCATATTGTAACTCCAACCCATGGTATCATTCCAAACGCCAACGCCTCTAGCCAGTTTACGACCGTCCTGCTACCCTTGCTCTCTGAGCCTCGCTGTCTCTGAGGGCCTCGCTTCTCGCCAAAAAGTCTTGCCGTGAGGCATACGAGTCCTTGGACTTGCCAGCCAGCTCCAGCTCGTCCTTGATGCCCTCCTTGTCCACAAAGCCAGCCCAGTCCATGCGACTCTTCTCCACCGTGTTGAGCTTCTTCGCCTGTGCTTCGTTGGCCGCCTTCATTCTGGCCGCTAGTCCCAGGTTAAGATCTGTACGGCTTGTTGTGCCCTCTATAATGGGTTCGAAGGTGGACCGGAAAGCCTTTTTTGTAAGTCGTTTAGTTAGCAGTGCGTCTGGCGGTGCTTCTCCCTCCTGAGAGGCTAGATAGAGCTTCGCTTCTGCTGAATCGCGAGGGACGAGCTTTTCTTCGGTATGGACCCGGCCGGCAAAATTGTAGGTTCGCTTTATGCGGATCATTGAGGACTCATCCTCTTTTGAATCGCGCTTCTCATCTGCGACTGTCTTCTCGCTTTCGTCTATGGCCATATCTTCTGCGTTTTCTGGTGGTCCTGATGCTGAGGAGCCTCCAGCTTTCATCTCTGCCCAAATTGCATCGATATCGACCGTCACAGGCCCCCTACTCGCGGCATACTTGCGTTCCTCCTTCCTATACTTTTGTTAGTCACGTCCGGTGTAGCTTTTTGTATCCATAATGGGAGAGCTTAAAGCATACTCAGCGGCACGTTGACTTCTTGTCTTGATCAAGCCACCCTCACCACCTTCGTCATCTACAGCTTCGCCCTTGGCTTTGGCTCTTTTCTGCCTTTTTTTGCCTTTTTCTATTATCGCCTCGTCGCCCGAGTTATCTGGTTCTCCTACTCCTTCGGCGCTCGCATCTTTCACCGGCCGTTGGCGTTTTCTCGCAGTCTTATCGTCGTCGCCATCTTCTGAATCCGAAGAGCTGGATGCAGCGTCGGGCACATCATCAGGAGCAAAGTCGGAATCTTGAGAAGACTCGTATTCTTCATCTTCGTCAATTGTGCGCTCCGGCGGCATTGCGTGAATCTGGTGAGGGAGCAAACTGATGGTGGGATGTTTCAAGGTGATCGCGTAGACGCGCCGGTGAGGCTACGTTCGGTGAATCTTGTCTTTCGGTGTGGGGCCAATGACGTACTGCCTATCTTTTTAGCAGAGAAATAAGAAGCACGCATGATCCAATCGCGCAACAATTGAGTCAGATGCGCAAGTTATAAACAGATGCGGGAGGTGAGATGCGTCCAAGCAGCGGGATGTTTGGAGCCCCTAGAAATTTTATTCAATCCTTGTTCCAAAGATTGTGATGAGTAGATGTTCCTGCGTAGTAAATTGGTGCCAAGGCGCAATCTAGAGTTTTGGAGGCATGTGCAGAGAATAGGTATGCAAACAGGTTATACTTTTATGGCGGCGGGGCAATACATACTTGATTATTTCACCGCGCGCATCTGATGGTTTAATGGATCATATTGACGCGTAAATCCTGGCTACAAATAGAATAAAATCCCCCCCCCCCCCCCCCTCTTCTTTCCCTCTATCCAGACCACCACATCCGCCCCAACTCCTTTACCACATCCGTCTCAAGCCTGCCACTACATCATGACCATATCACATCACACAGGAAACACCTAGTACAAACCGCCATCGTGGTCCCTGCGCATCGATGAATGACTAGTGGACCGGTCGTGCGCCCATCGACAAAACAAACAAGGAGGAGGGCGATGAGAATGACGAAAAGAGACAAGGACAAAAAGAGGCAAAGCCAGCATGTTTTCTTCTTCGCATCAACGGACAAGCCGCCGAATGCAATAAAAAAAAAAGTGCCACCTGGAGGAAGTGTAATACCAGGGGCACGAGAAAACAAATCATAAATTGTGCCGTAGTACTTACCAGACTAGCTGATCATCCCAAGGTGTTAGTCGCCTCACGCAGGGCCTTGGCAATGTCAACCCCCTACCTTGAACATCCGTGATGAGCCGGTTAGACTCAGTAGTCTTGGCAATACTACTATACCGAAGAAGAAGAGGAGAAAGAAGTATAAGAGAGGAGAGGAAAAGAACGGATATTTATACAATAGAGTACGTATTTGCAATAAAATCTGCTAGGCGAGAATTACGCCGCGGGAAAACAGCAAGAACTAACGGAAAAGCAGGCGCGAGTATATTGAACGCGGTACACGGCGTGAACGACCTGAGGCAGTCATGACATGAGGAAGGCGAGGATAAATCTATTCACGAGCATGGTAGGAAGCGTCATGACCGACCAGTTTGGGCCAAGAAGAGCTGCGAAGATGAGAAATACATCCCATCAAGCAGATGAAAAAAGAGAAGAATAACAAGTCTTCATACTATCGACATACGTATTCCCCTTTACTGCTGACTACACTTAATCTATTTGACGACACTTGCTTAACATTACGCGAAAAAGTGTGGCGGTAAGCGGCAGAAAGGCAGGCCCGTGTGCATATAGCATCAGCGCCTTTGCTACAGATTCGAGAAGTGCCATGCCCAAGCCAAGCAAGCGAGCATTGCTGTCTACCTACCTACCTAGGTAATCTTATATCGCTGCTGCACTTTTTTTGAACAAGGCCGGTACACACTCCGTGTGCTGCTGTTGCATTATCTGGGGGATTATTTGGATGTGCCAACAAGGCGTCTCAAGTCACCTAGGATTCGATATCATATCTGACAGGAGTGTTGATAAACCGAAAGCCCGTCCGTTTCTTTGTTCCATTGACCACAAAGGTCCGCAGTTACCGACGAACGTTGTCCGATATCATTTCGAATTCGAATCATCCCCTATCGCTCAGTTCACAGGACGAGAATGGCGGTTCTACATGGGCATATGGGGGGAACTGCCCATGGAGGCTGGAAATGGCGCTTCACGCCTGGGATGGTCAAAAAGGGGGACATGAACTGCTGGTCAATCGGACTTTGGCGATTTGTATCTGCGTGTCCTGCGTCAATTTCACAAAACGTTGTACAATGCAGAGATAGAGGTCATCAGGCATAATACGAAGGAGCTTGTCACAACACAGAGCGTTCATATTTTTTGGGGGGTGATCGTAAAGCAATTCGACTACTTGGACTAGTATACGACCAATGACAAGCAACTCGCCTTATACAAGTCACTGCATTAATGATACTCCAATACACATGTTCATCAATGCTGAGCTCCTTTATCGGCTAATCATACATATAGATTGGTATCGCCGCGTTTTTTTTTTTTTTTTTTGCCCCGCCATATCTGCCTAATAACTTCTTAGAGCGGCAAGGCAGAGATGGAGGTTGAGTATAGAGATTGATCTGGTGACAACGAATGATGTGAATTTCCTACCTCTTAGTAATCAGATCACTCGAACGAGTCGTTTCCCCAGAGGCACATTCCCTGCCGATGCTATATCTTCTAAGCCCGAAAAGCAGCCCAAGCTTGATCACATGGCAAACACTGGGTATGAGAATAATATAAGGTATTATGAAGTTGCTTAATTATGGATATTGTTATATTTAGTGATTCATACTCCAAGGCATTGGTAAAATAGAGAGTGTAAGCTATTTAAGATAAAAAGCAAGAGTAAAAGGTTATTATAAGTAAATTTATACAAATCGCCGCCGCGCGTATATAACATTCAATTGTATTACAGCAAAATATTCATATTCATGTCATATTATAATTTCTATCTATGCTGGCCATGAAAAGCATTGTTAGCCAACCAGCCCCAGCTTCGTGTCGCTTGTAGGGTACGTCAAGCCTCTAGACTAGATCCGTGAGTATTTTTCGAGTTAAGCCCACGTACAATCAAAATAGGCACCAAAGGGGCTTATGATATGCCGTTTCGTTTCGGTTTAATCCACCTATTAGCTTTTCTCTGCATGCCAGAAATTCCAAGTAAATTAACCTTTCACGTTGAAAGCCAAATACTGTTATTGAATTTACATCTGGCAGCCAGCTAAGCAAGAGGACGACTCTTCAGCTGGCCCTAGGAAATGGGGGTACGTGAGCTATTTTCCTGCCATCCTTCATGGATGATTGGTGTATGTTGTAGCTTAATTCTCTGTGGAATGCATTCAAAGCTTTCTTATTGAGCGGCCATGCGCTCGTGACCTTGCGTAGGGGGAATAGGGAGATGCATGGGTACGATCGCTTGCGGGTAACTCTGGAGATGCAACGGCGCGACATACTAAGAGGCCTGTCTCAGTCCAAGACATGGATCTATAGCAAGCAAAGAGCTCACCGCAACTATTCAGCGTGTTACCAAACTGCCTAACTTGAAGCCATGCTATCGCGTATTGCATTTGGAGTTTTGGGCGTTTTATAACAACTCGATAGTTTATTTATACTTTGCAGGGGATGTAGGTTCTGCTTCTCGAAATTTGCTTTTTGGCGGATCCCAGCCATGGCTCTCCTCGCCCGCCAGCGATTTTAATTACGGTGGCTCCGAGGATCGAATTGGTTCGTGATAGTGTGCCACGCGGACCATCGTCTACTGAATCGTGACATGGCATGGATGCTTTTTTTTAGGCTCCCCCTCAAATTGTGCCGAGTTGTCTGATCTACGGAGCACAAACAGAACAGATTGCAGCAGCGGGAACCGCCAAAAGCAGAAAGAGAAGAAACGATATTTCTGGGGAAGAGAAAAGGGAAACAGTAATTTGACTGGCTGGGTTTTGTGCTGATTTAGGTTATTGGAACCCGACAGACAGACAAGCAGCGAGTTAGGCGCCAAGGTTCCCACCAAACCTGGTCGGCTCCGTGCTGCATTTTGCACTTGCATCGTGGGTGGCGCTTCCGTCATTCCCCTGCCACTGTGAAATTCCTGGCTCCCGTCTCCCCTCCCACCTACAAACCCTCCCGTTTCTCTCTCCTCTTTTTCTCGCTCTCCATATCAGGCGGCTTGTCTGCCCTCTTCCACCCTCTTCTTCCTGTTTTTCGCCATGGCCAGCGACGACGAGTACGAAATCGAGGGCCCCGAACTCGCTGAAGATGATCCCATGAGAGCGTTTCTGCCTGCCTCCTTCGGAAAGAAGTCGAAGGAGGCTGATATTGCAGCCCAAATCGACCGCAGCCGGAGAGTAGTAGATAAGCCGTCAGCGACTGGCACCAAAGATGGCGATAGGACACAGGCACAGGAGTCCAAGGGGAAGGGCGACTCGAGCGACGACGACGACGATAGCGACGATTCAGATGAATCTGACGACGAAGACGAATTTCCAGTATCGCATGAACTTGTTTTGAAGACGCACGAGCGCGCCGTCACTACGGTCTCTCTAGACCCTGCCGGTGGCCGATTGGCCTCTGCCTCCCTCGACTGTACTGTCAAACTCCACGACTTCGCCTCGATGACGCCGACGACACTTCGCGCATTTCGCAGCGTTGACCCTTTTGTGTCCAAGAGAACTGCTGCCAGCGCAGAGGCCCACCCCATTCACCTTATTGAATTCAACCCGCTGTCAGGTGGAGCATTTCTATGCGTATGCGCCCATCCACAGGCGAGAATTATGTCACGAGATGGAGATATCTTGACAGAGTTTGTGAAGGGAGACATGTATCTTCGGGATATGCACAACACAAAGGGACACATCTCCGAGATTACAACTGGCACCTGGCATCCCACAGATAAAAACCTCTGTGTTACAGCAGGAACTGACAGCACTCTGCGAATCTGGGACATTAACAATAAACGCTCACAAAAGGACGTCATTGTCTTCAAGTCAAAGGCCGCCGGCTCTGCTGGGCGCACCAAAATGACTGCTGTCGCCTGGAAAGTGTCTGCTCAAGGAAGCAATGTGCTGGTCAGCGCTGCCCTCGACGGCTCGCTGGTAATGTATGGCGGCAACGGGCCATTTACGAGACCGGCGGGCGAGATCAAGGAGGCGCACAAGCCCCAGACCTGGACAAGCGGCATCGACATCTCCTCCGATGGCCGCATGGTGGTTACGAGAGGCGGCGACGATTTAATCAAACTATGGGATACTCGAAAATTCAACAAACCCCTCGTCACGGTGTCGCATATATCGACTTCGGATAGCTATCCAACTAGCAACATTCGATACGCACCAAACTCGACCAGCATCATCACCGGCTCAGCCACGGGCCATCTCCACATCCTGAACCCGGGCAATCTTCAGCCGGAACACGTCACTCCAATTACGCCGGGTTCAGCTTTGATTGCTGTGGATTGGCATCCTAAGATTAACCAGATTGTTACAGGCTCAGCGAACGCCGAGACACACGTCTTGTACAACCCGACTATGTCTACCCGCGGTGCCGTAGAGGTCATGTCGCGAGCGCCGAAGAAACGTCATATTGACGACAACCCTGAGTTTACAATGGACCAAAACGTCGGCATATCGGGCGATTCCATTGTTGTCCCCGGCGCGATGGGCGGTGGGCGCAAAGCCGGAGTCACGGGCACAGGCAAATCGAAAGACCCTCGACGACCCGAAGTCCCGCTCCAGACGCCCTTTCAGAAAAGCCAACCAGACGAGAAGCACATTGCGCAGAACATTCCTCTGGCCAAGATGCTGCACGAGGATCCGCGTGAAGCATTGTTGAAGTATGCTGACAAGGCCCAGAGCGACCCCATGTTCACGAAGGCTTGGAGTAAGACACAGCCGCAGACGCAGTATGCCGAGCTCAGCGACGACGAAGAGGAAGGGCCAGACAAGAAGCGTGCAAAGCGATAAAGTGAAAAATGTGCCGACGAGAAGAGGAAGAGATGGATCAAAACGAAATGGACTGCGATCACACAGCTACCTCTTCGAGCCTCGTCTAGCATTGGTTTTGGGCAAATCGATCGTAACAACGACATCAGCACTCTAGCTCGAGACTACGCCTTCGCATTGTATTGCCGTTTCTATCTAGCTACAAGGACGAATATCGATGAAAAGTCGACCAGTATTCGAGACGCAGCTGCTCCGGCTGCTACCATATACCATATGAAGATAAAAAACGCGGTAATGATGACTTCTTTGAACGAGTGTTTGGTAGGTGTAGTAGGTACTGCCAGGTACTGCCGAAAGGCTGAGGAGCATCTGACTGTATTCCTACAACAGGTACTAGATACTGCTAGATATTATTAGATATTAGAGGCTTTATAGCAGCCTCGGCGAGCTACTGCTGCTGTTTTGCTCTCAAGACGAGGTCCCAGGCAGAAAATGTGGGGCTTAGTCAGAGAGGGAGGTACCGGGTACAGAGTACAAAGTGCAAAGTATCGCTTCACGTGACCTCCAAAGCCACCCTAGACCTAATTCGACGCAAATTCTCTTCCTTTGCCGTGCCAGCCTGAGGCGTGCGCAGGAGCCGTGCTGAAATGTACTGAGACCCGCCGAGCCAGAACCGCACCAGCCATCACGCCGAATCTTGTCAGTTGTGTCTTCAACCACTCCCCATCATCAACCGGCCAGCGCGCGCATCCCCAAAATCGCCAGGTCCCCTCGCAAACCATCGGCGTTCATCTCCAATCCTCGCAAACCTCGTGTTTCACGCGATTTTGCACGCCGCTCACGCCTGCGGCACCCGATCCGACGCGCCGCGCCATCCCCTGGGCAGGATTTTTTTTTCTGCTTCGCCTTCGCAGCCCCCTTCGGGGTTGAATCTTTTCTGCAAGCCTCGAGATCCCCCACGTCCGCGTCCACGGCTCTGTCGCAAGGCTGAAGCTGTCAAGTTTCGCTTCTACACCTCGACTCGACTCACCTCGACTCTGTCTTTGCCCAACCAGCGGCTTCACCTCTGGTGACTTTTCGTCTCGACGACGCCAACTTGCCGCGCATTATTACTTTTTTTCTCCCGTTCTTGTTTTATGTGCCTTGTGCAGTTTTGACGCGCCACTCTTCCACCAACTTTTTTTTTCTCTTCTCGTCACTCTTGATATTACTTCACGTCTCGCACCGAGTTGCAACAGCAACAACACAAACTGAAAAAAAGCCTCGCCTCGCACCCACCGGGCACGACTTCCAGACACTCGCTCCTCGCTATGCACTGTTTATAGGTGGATTTATATCGAGATACATATTGGGGAGTCGATAGTTTCAACGTTTTGGTCCAACGCCATTGCCAAACGCAACCATGGCTTCAGTACAGATCCCGCCCCCCGTGCAGCACCCGGGCGCGCCAATGCCTGCCGGGGCGACTAAACAGCAGGCCGAAGAGGTCTTTCGAGTACGCACCCTTACGCGTGTTGCAATGCTTATCTCGCGTTGCTTGTATCCTGTCCGATATATGTAGCTGACGTTATAACTCTGCATAGAAACTTAAGCAAATGAAAGAATCGGGCGTCCCGCCAAACGATCCCGAGTATATGAAGGCATCGCAATTCCTGCTCAACTTCCAACAGCAACACAACATGCGACGGAATCAGCAGCAGTACATCCAGGCCCAGCAGCAGATGCAGCAGAATGCCCAGGCCCTCCAGAACGGCAATGCCAACGGAGTCAATGGAACTGTCAATGGTGTCCAACGACCGCAACAGGGCGCGCCTCAGACGACCCAGGTTGCTACTCCACAAAACGCGATGGGAGCGGTGGCTGCTGCGCCTAATGCATCTGCTACCACTGCCCCGAATACTCCTGCACAGCCGAATTCGAATTCATCATCAGGTCACTTTACACAGAAGCAGCTTGGTCTACTTAGACAACAAATTCATGCCTTCAAGCTTCTCGGCAAAAATGCAGGGATTTCCGTGCAGCTACAGCAAGCAATTTTCCAGCAGCGTCAGCAGCGCCAAGCAGCTGTCACAACCTCCGCGCAAACTCCCGCTGCAACAAAGACTCCTCAACCTGGTTCGGATGCTGCAAAGCCTACACCCAATGGTGTTGATGCTGCCGCCCAGGATGACGCACTCTCTCTCCCCAAGCCTCATACATACAAGACCGTAAAGTCACCATATGGCAGCAGTATGATTCGATCCTCTATCAAATATTTCGACCATGCGCAACGGAAGAATCGTTGGTTTATTCCTGGCGTCTTCCCAACCGGCATTGACTTTGATCATCTGCGTTACGAGAGAGAAGTTGTTGTCTTCAACCGCATGAGTCAGCGATACTCAGAGCTGAAGAATCTGCCCGCAAACATCGCTCACTGGGATACGACCAAAGAGAACGTCGAAGTTGATGACTCTGTAAAGGTCAAGGCCGTCATCGAAATGAAAAGCCTGGCCTTGTATGCCAAACAGCGAGCTCTTCGCGAGAAGATTGCTCGCCAGATGATGCACTACGATAATCTGGCAATGACAACCAACCGGACAAACTACCGTCGTATGAAGAAGCAGAATGTCCGGGAAGCTCGCATTACCGAGAAGCTCGAGAAGCAGCAGCGTGATGCTCGCGAGAATCGCGAAAAGAAGAAGCACAACGACTTCCTTCGAGCCATCTATAACCACCGTGCCGAGATCACCGAGACTGCGGCAGCTCAGAAGAACAAGTCACACAAGCTCAGCAGGCTCATGTACTCTCACCATTTCAATATTGAGAAGGAAGAGCAGAAGCGCATTGAGAGAACTGCGAAGCAGCGTCTGCAGGCTCTTAAGGCTAACGACGAAGAAGCCTATCTCAAACTGCTTGACCAGGCCAAGGATACCCGTATTACGCATCTGCTCAAGCAGACTGACGGTTTCTTGCACCAGCTTGCGTCATCAGTCAAGGCTCAACAGCGCCAAGCTGCCGAGACATACGGTACAGATGCAGGCGAGTTTATTGAAGAAGAGAGTGAAATCGACGAGGAAGATAGCGGCAAGAAGATTGACTACTACGCTGTGGCCCATCGCATCCGCGAAGAGGTTACCCAGCAAGCAAGCATTCTTGTTGGAGGCACGCTGAAGGAATACCAGATCAAGGGTCTGCAGTGGATGATTTCACTATATAATAACAACCTTAACGGTATCCTTGCAGATGAAATGGGTCTCGGAAAGACGATCCAGACCATTAGTCTGATTACCTACCTGATTGAGCAGAAGCAGCAGAGCGGACCCTACTTGGTTATTGTCCCTCTAAGTACCCTGACCAACTGGAACCTCGAATTCGAAAAGTGGGCCCCGTCTGTGTCTCGTGTCGTTTACAAGGGTCCCCCCAATACCCGTAAGCTACAGCAAGAGAAGATTCGCCAGGGACGTTTCCAGGTTCTTTTGACTACCTACGAGTACATTATCAAAGATCGACCCATCCTCAGCAAGATCAAGTGGTTCCACATGATTATCGATGAAGGTCACCGTATGAAGAACACGCAGTCGAAGCTCAGCGCAACTATTCAGCAGTACTACAACACCCGTTTCCGACTTATTCTCACCGGTACTCCTCTTCAGAACAATCTGTCTGAGCTGTGGGCCATGCTCAACTTTGTCTTGCCAAATATTTTCAAATCAGTCAAGACATTTGACGAGTGGTTCAACACTCCTTTTGCCAACACTGGTGGTCAAGACAAGATGGAACTCACTGAAGAAGAACAGATTCTCGTCATTCGACGTCTGCACAAGGTCTTGCGGCCCTTCCTTCTGCGTCGTTTGAAGAAGGACGTCGAGAAAGACTTGCCCGACAAGACCGAAAAGGTCATCAAGTGCAAGTTTTCCGCGCTGCAGTCCAAGCTCTACAAGCAGATGGTTACCCACAACAAGCTGGTTGTCAGCGATGGCAAGGGCGGCAAGACTGGTGCTCGTGGTTTGAGCAACATGATTATGCAGCTGCGAAAGCTCTGCAATCACCCGTTTGTCTTTGACGTGGTTGAGAATGTCATGAACCCCCTCAACATTAGCAATGATCTTCTTTGGAGAACGGCAGGTAAATTCGAGCTGCTAGACCGAATTCTGCCCAAGTACAAGGCAACTGGCCATCGAGTCTTGATGTTCTTCCAGATGACGGCGATTATGGATATCATGGAAGACTACCTTCGTTACCGAAGCTACAAGTATCTGCGTTTGGACGGTACGACTAAATCTGATGAGCGATCTGATCTCCTGAGAGACTTTAATGCACCCAACTCAGATTATTTCCTATTCTTGCTATCTACTCGTGCTGGTGGTTTGGGTCTCAACTTGCAGACGGCAGACACTGTCATTATTTATGACTCTGACTGGAATCCTCACCAGGATTTGCAGGCACAGGATCGTGCCCATCGTATCGGTCAGAAGAACGAAGTACGAATTCTGCGTCTGATTAGCTCTAATTCCGTCGAGGAGAAGATTTTGGAACGTGCTCGGTTCAAGCTAGATATGGACGGCAAGGTCATCCAAGCAGGTCGTTTTGATAACAAATCTTCCGAGACAGATCGTGATGCTATGCTTCGAACTCTCCTGGAAACCGCCGATATGGCTGAGTCTGGTGAGCAAGAAGAGATGGAAGACGAAGAGCTCAACATGTTACTTGCCCGTAATGATGACGAACTCGTCACCTTCCAGAAGCTTGACGAAGAGCGACAGAAGGAGTCTATCTATGGTGGCCCCAAAGGAAAACCTCGACTCATGGGCGAAGACGAATTGCCTGATATCTATCTCAATGAAGGCAACCCCATTGAGGATGACACTGAAGAGATTATCCTTGGTCGCGGTGCTCGTGAGCGTACCAAGGTGAAGTATGACGATGGCTTGACAGAAGAGCAGTGGTTGATGGCGGTGGACGACGACGAGGATTCTCCAGAGGCGGCGGCAGCCCGTAAACAGGCACGTAAGGATAAGAGAGAGGCCAACAGGCTCAAGAGAGTATCCCAGTTGGGCTCGGACAACTCGCCTTCCGTCAGTCGCGCCAGCACAGAGGAATTGGAGACGCCCAAGAAGAGAGGTCGCAAACCCGGAAGCAAGAACGAGAAGCGGAAGGCAGAAGAAGTGGAAGATGAGCCTCCTGCTAAGAAGCGACGTGGCCCTCAGGGTCGACCTACCAAGTCTGCTGCCCACAGCGATTCTCGGGTGGGATCTCAGCAACGAGAGGTGCTTCAAAAGAGTTTGCGAGCATTATACGACAGCCTGATGAACTTGGAAGTGGACGATATTGAACCCCCTGCCGAGGACGATGAATCCGATGCCGGCAAGCGTCTCATTATTGGGCCATTTGTCAAGCTGCCTCCTAAACGCGAGTATGCCGACTACTATGTGATTATCCAAAACCCCATTTGCATGAATCACATACAGACGCGTATCAAGAAGGAAGAGTACAACTCCTTGAGCGACCTCCGCAAAGACTTTGACTTGCTGATACGCAACTGTCAAACATATAATGAAGACGGCAGTATCCTGTACCAGGATGCGAAGACGATGGATGTAAGTTGAAAAGAATAAGAAGAGACGGACATTTATAGCAGCATGTACTAATTCATTGAAATAGGAATTCTTTACGAAGAAATACCAAGAGGAGCTGGAGGCGCACCCGGAGCTTCTTGATCTAGAACCCGGCAAAGCAGGATCAGCAGCGCCTTCAGGCAACGGAAGCACTCCCCAGCCAAGCGGGACACGCATCAAGATCATCTCTAGCGCGGCGCGGGAAGCCAACGGGGCACGATCTGCCGCCCAAAGCGATGAAGACTGAGCGAAGAGAGAACGAGATTGACGATGCACATTCCTCTTTCTCTTTATGACTGAGAAGAGTGACGTGTCCACTTACGACGAAATTGGGGGTTTACGTGCTTGCCAGCGGGAATATAATTTATAAAGAGAAAAAAAAAATTGACGGCAGTAGGAGGAAGAATATCTTCCAACGACTGCCCCGCAAGCGGCTTGTTTAATCATGTATTCTGCGGCGTTGGAAGGATCGGCGTTTTATTCATGTGAACCCAGGGAAAGGGGGAGGAATAGGTCCAAGGCAGGCCAAAATACCAACCATGTACAAGATGAAGAATGAAGAGGGAGAGAGAGAGAGGAGACGAAAGGCTGAAGCATCTGGGCGGCATATTTGGATGACCAGAGAGATTTTATTTTTTTTGTTCTTTCTAAGTTTTCTAATTAGGGAAGCGGAGGACTGAGGAGGAGGCGAGGCGAGTCAAGAGCACACGGCGGCCTTTTCGATTTTGAGTGGTGGCTGGCTGCGTCTCATTGAGTTGGTCGTCTTCTTGCCTGTGCATGTCTAGATAAAGTAGTAAAATGTATTCTTAATAGACGTTGATACAGTCGCGACAATCTAGTATGCGGAGCATGACGTGAAGGTTTCTATTTATTAAGATGAAAACTTATTAGCAACGTTGAAATGAAAGAATTGCTCTATCCATCCCTTCAAAATACCATATATCCATCACATGCTTTTGTACGGAGGTAGACCTAGTGAGATACGTCGCTGGTGAATAATAGCGCTAGACGGTACTGCTAAAGGACAGGCAGCTCCAGCACTAATGCCTTAGCGGTCTGCCGCGCCGCACAGTACTGGAGACTGGCCCACCGCCCCAAATGCCGTCAGCACCGCCAACCTTTGTATGTGCCGCCGCAGCTTCGCCACCCACTCGGTGACCTCTACTGGCCAGTATCTGCACCTATAAATCCGCATCCCCTGCCTATTGGGCCACTTTGCATCTCCTTTTCGATGCCCAGTGAAATGGCATGAACTTGACAGCTGAAAGGACACACTGGCAAAACCCACTCCGTTATTCGAAGTTCTGCTGGCGGCGGCCGTTGAGGCGAAATAAAAGAGGATATAAAGGGTTTACTTTGATGACGACAAGATGAGGAAGACGCTTATTTTGTGCTTTATCCATGGGTTCAAGGTACGTTGTTTTTGCTTGGGAGCTTGCTTGTGATGGCTTCCCCACCGCTTGTTATGGGAGCCTATGATGGCGGGATGGAATTGAGGAAAGAGTATAGTTGGCACAATGGAGCTGTGGGCAGCTGTGATGAAGTTTCTCTTCACATTGCCGCAAGCTTAACAAATGATTAAACTGAGTGGTTGATTGATGAAATGAGGTTGGGGTTGATAATGGATCGATTGACTGACGAGCCGTTATAGGGGGGCGAGTCGACGTTTGGTAACGACTATTCGTTCGTCGAAGACCTGCGCACTGCCGTGGCAAAAGAGCTGCCCAGTTTCAGTATCAAGGTGCTGGTGTATCCCAAGTATGACACGAGGGGAGATCTAGGAGAGGCCGTGAGCAAATTCCGCAGCTGGTGAGTTTTTTTTTTTTACTTTTCGACGCTTCGATTTTATTCATGATGAGGAAAGCATTCACAAGGCGTAGTTTGTGTCCCAAAACAGGACGCTGGAGTGAAAGGAAAGGTAAATCAACGAATCATTAGGCTAACGTTGGGCTGGCGCTCAATAGGCTGGAGAACAAAATCATCGACTATGAAGTGGCCAAAGGAACGGCCTCACCAACAGTTGAGCCATCCGTTCGTACCATCCTGATTGGCCATTCCATGGGCGGCATCGTCGCCGCAGAGACCGTCATGGGCTTGGCTTCGGAGAGGCCCATCTACACCGAGGACGGCATCGATAAGTCCAGTGGCCGTCCAAACTTCAACAGCCTCATGTTCCCTCGCATCCAGGGCGTCTTGGCCTTTGACACGCCGTATCTGGGCATTGCTCCCAGCGTGGTTGCCTATGGTGCTGAGGGACACTACCAGTCGGCGCAATCGGCTCTGGCGCAGCTGGGCTCGGTGTGGAAGATGGTGGGAGGTGGTGGCGGAGAGGCTGCTGCTTCTTCTTCTTCTGCGCTCACGACGACAGCGGCGGCGGCAGCGCCCGCCAAGAACGAGAGCAGTGGCGGATGGGGATGGGGCAAGATTGCCATGTACGGAGCTGCTGCCAGCGCTGTCGCTGCGGGTGGTGCCGCGGCGTGGATGAACCGCGATCACATCTCGACTGGTTGGTCGTGGGTGTCTTCCCATCTAGAGTTTGTGGGCTGTCTGGCCCGGCCTGAGGCTCTCAAGCAGCGCGTGGCGTACATGGTAAGGTTGAGCTCGGAGCTGAACATTGGCTATGCGAATGTGTACACTCGGCTGGGTAAAGCTGCTGAGAGCACAGAGGTTAGCATGGTTGGGACGGTGCTGGGTAAGGACAGGACGTTTTGCGTGGTGCCGAGCAAGCAGCCGTCTGGGAAGTGGATAGACAATATCAATGACACGGCGAAGGATGAGGTGACGGCACATATCAGTACGTTTTACTCTATACTACCCCCCTCCTTCGCTCATCTGATGCTAACGGTTTGTATAGCCATGTTTGAACCTCAGAATAACCCGGCGTACCCGAAGCTGCTGTCAGATGCCAAGAATCTGATTGCCATGTGGGTGCAGAGGGATTGGTCCGAAGGTACCCATGAGCCACGTTCGAGATCCCAGCAGCAACAGCAGCAACAGCAACAGCAGCTTCAGCGCTTGAGATGATTAAGATGACGATGCTGCCATGGGCATGCAGTTTTAAGGATATATGATAAACGGATAAAAGGTGTTTTAACTTGGGGACAGGAGAAGGCGATTGATTTTGTGTGTATTTTCTACAATTAGCATTACTACTGTCTGTACCTATGCACACTCCGTATTTTTGACTTTCTTTTATATATCGTTACATCTTTGTCGTTCATCATGTCCAATAACAATAACTCCTACCAAAATCTACTAGTATGCAAACATTGCGACCTCTTGTATAGATTGCGCTTTTTGCCTCCCATTTTGTAGCATTATTATTACCGTCCTTTTCGTATTCTATTGTTTACTGAGTCGCCTTCTCGTTCTTGGCTTTCAAGCCGCGCATGACCTTTCTTCGCTGAGCCATCATGTGAGTGTAGAGGATGTAAGCGCCTAGGAAAAAGGGTTGTTGTTAGAATGATTTGTTTCTTTCCACTTTTGCTTTATTGCCAACATACCTGGAACGTAGATGACCAGAATGCCGTACAGAATGTATGGCATCAGGGTCAGAGGAGACTCAGTCGCAGTCGTAGCCGGGCCCACAGCAGCGAGATAGATCAGCGAGCACTCGCTCAGAATGCCAATCGGGTAGAGAATGAAGAAGGTGTTGTAGCGCAGCCAGGTGAAGATTCGGGGCGTCAGGCCGGACAGGGTGAGGGCGAAGTAGGAGTAGCGGATGACCTCGGTGACGGACCAGGCGATGAGCATGGAGCTGTAGGTGGGCGACTGGACGGCGAGGTACGGGTAGAGGAAGAGGACGCCCCAGACGAGGAGGAAGCGCGAGGCGACTTGCATGAGGGTGGTGAAGAGAGGCGCGCGGACGACTCCTAGTTGTATGTATTAGAAAGGCGAACTGAGGAAGCTATTTGGGAAGTTTTTTGCGTACCGAAGAGGGAGTGCAGGATCTCCATGGCCGCAGCGGTTTGAACCCATTTGGTGAATTCGCCGACATTCAGGTAGACCGACTCTGGGCCGGACTCAACGAGCGACGTGACGGTGCCTTGGAGGACGAGACCCCAGGCCAAGGCCGAGGCGCCATTGTAGAGGATGAGGTAGCCGTTCTTGATGGGCGATGAGGGCGGCTTTTGGGCCGATGCACTCTTAGAGGGCGCCATGGTTCTAATTGAAGAAGAATTGGACGTGCTGAGGAACTCTGCGCGGAATGAGAAAGATGAAGAAGGGAAGAGATTCGGTGATGCTGGCGATTTTGGTGGTGGGATTTTTTGGAGCGGCCAGGGGACCTTCCAACAGTTGGGGTTCCGCTGTGGGGCCTGCCGAGGCGGGGATCCGCAGCTTTAAGAGATCGGATCTTGTGTATATCACATGAAAGAAAGAGTAAAACAAAACAATATTTATTAAATAACTGACATAGGCTGGCTATTAGTTCTAGATTATAATGTAGATATATAAGGAGAAAGAAAAAAAATTTTAGCTCCTTCTCTCAACAGTCTCGGTTTCATCACCCCCACTGCCAAAGCAGCTTCCTCCATGCCACAATACTTTCCTGATGCATAACCATATTGAGATCAACGAATCGCTCCAGTTCAATCTCTTATTCGAGCAATCTTTAACGCTCGGCGCTTCCAAAAAAAGTCGCAACTTGCGAATCTCCGAATCGTCTCTTCCAGTCTCCACCACACGGTCTATCTTGCCATCGTCAAAAGCAATGCCTCTCCAAAGGAGAATACCTAGCTTTCGTGCTGCTTCCGCTTCTCTCAGCTGAAACTTCAAATTATTTTGTTTGATAAAAGACAAAAACTCATCCCAAAAGAGATGACGTAGCTCCTCATGGTCATCATAATACTTGAACCCCCCAGCGCCAAAAGGCATGTCCTCTCCAAGTACTTCCTCGATACCGTACAAAGCCATCCCAAAAGGTAGCCACTCGGCCTCGGCCCAATCAATGAGTCCTGTCAAATGACCAGTCTCGGCGTCAACCATCATGTTTCCTGGGAGAAGATCGCCGTGTGTGAGACACCAGCTTGACGCTTCGACCGTATCGAGCTGGGCTTGCGCTTCAGATACGTGTATGAGTAAGTCTTTTTCTGGCAGGCCATTCAGCAGAGTAAGACGCCAGCGCATCGAGTCTCCGATTTTCCCCTTGGCCATGGTGCTTGCTGGCAGTATTCCTTCCATTTCCTGTGAGGGCTGCCGTCCATGAAAGCCGAGGGCAAATACCTTGGCTAAGCCGCTCATCAGCCTTCTCTTAAACATCTTGTCGTCATCAGCGCGACATCCCTTCTTCCTTTTCCGAAATTCCGACAGAGGAATTCCCCGTATTCGTTGGTGTTGATATACATGCATCATCGCCGATGGTCTGCCATTCGCGTCTGAAACTTGGTGTAATGATACTCCTTCCACCTCGCCGAGATATAGGGTTGTCGGAGCAAAATCGCCATAAATAGACTTGACTTCGCTGCAAGTGTCTATATCCAACACGAAAGCCTCTGGCCGGAACTGCAGCAGGTATTCATCTGATATATTCAGCGTATAAGAACAGTAGCCCTGCGTCGCCGCTGGCCTTGCTGCCGAGCCAGGAAACCGGATACGAGCATACTTGTCACATGCATCTCTAGTTGCTCCATCAAAGCCGTTGCGAATAAAAAATGCTTCTATTTCCTCATCGTATGGATGTATGTCACTGTTGGCCGTATAGCTGCCGATTTTCTGGTCATCGCTACTCCAAAACATATTCAAACGAATGATTTATCCTGCTGCAAGTTGCAAAGCGTCTATCATGACCAACTAATACCACTTATATAGTGTAAGTAGTAGCATTAGGGCAAAGGAATCTCATTTTAAGACATCTTTGAATCAGATGATGACAAGACGGCGGAAGCTCAAAAGGTAGAAGCTTATATACCAAATAATAAGCCTGTAGGATTGCTATCAAAAAGCCACCCCCACATCCACATCCTCGTAGCTCTTCGCACATGACGCGACCCCTCTTTAGCTGAGGCTGGACGCGAACACGTTCTCGCTATCATTGGCTTGCCTAGGCTTGGTGCCTGCGGCGAATCCCAGCCCCGACGTTGCAGGGTTCAAACCATGCCATGTGAAGAAAACGGGCGCTCTCTTCTCTTTTCCCGTTGAATCAACCGATATACTTACTCATATACACACGTGCATCCTTCTCCTTTAATATGTCGCGGTGAGTCTCTGGACGAGATAATCGCCACTGTTTATGCTCTCATACTTCTTCTCTTTGTCAGTTGTATATGTCCCTGGCAACACTTCGATAAGGTCCTTGAAGTTGGGATTGCAAAAGTAGCTGCATTTGGATTTAGTATCGTATTTTCATAACGCCCATTTTATGATTTTACTTACGCGATGCTATATCGAGAAGGATAAGTCGTGTTTTCTTTTCGTGGGGGTTCAACTACACGATGAATAGTGCTCTTGATCGTGTCGTTACTCCATCTCGCTAGCAGATCTCCGGCGTTGACAACGATGGTGTTCTCGATAGGAGTTGCGTCGATAAAATTCCCGTTTGGACTCTTGACCTGTAGGCCACCGCGGTTGTCTTGGAAGAGTAATGTGATAGATCCATAATCCTGTATCAAAAAGGAACATTAGAAAAAGGGTTGCACAAGCACAATATAGCTTATATCCGGTTTTCTTACGCTGTGTTCCCCAGCACGGACTTGGCCTGGGGTATTGAAAACTTCAGACTTGACTTCCGGATAGTGCAGCAGCCGTAGAGTATTGTCGCCAACATCCAGAAATCTGTCAAAAAAAGTTTCTTCAAAGCCCATGCCTGCAGCAATAGCCCGCATTACCTGTATATGCAAAGCTTTGCACTCCTCAAAGAAGCTTTTCATGTCTGCCCTGAAGCCCGCAACAGCACCTTCGTCCTCGGGCCAGTTATTCGGGTGGCCTACCTCGTTATCACGACCGATTTCAAAGCTTTCTTTCAAGTCTGGAACTGCGCTGCGAATCTTTTCTACTTCCGCAGCGTCATTTAGCTGCGTGACCTTTTCTCGCCCATGAGCTACATAGCCGCGATTGGCCTGTGGAGTAGTCCACTCAAGTGCGTCTTTCTTCTCTAGAGGCTGAGCGAAGAATTTTGCCGACATGGCAAAGGTATGTTTCACCGTGTCTTGTGAAATAGGGTGGTTTTTAAGATAGATAAAGCCCGCGTCTTGGAAGCCATTGAGGATAGCTTTGGCCGTTTCCAAGCGAGTGGATGAATCGCCATTCAGGAATTTGGAGAAGTCAATAAGCTAAATGGGTATAAGTCACAGGTCAGTTCGACCGTATGCAGCACTCAGGCTCAACAGAAGATCCGTGCTTAACGCACCCAAAACAAAAACAAATATGGTTTTACATACGGGAATGAAGAGTCCATCTTTGCTCACTGCAGCATCCGTCGCCATCGTGCCTTGTTCGAGCAAAATGTATAATGAACTTGGAAAGATATGAGCTGATACACAAATGATTTAGCAGGAAAACTCGGGTCTATGTATTTGCTACGGGTAGTATTTATATCCCAAACTCAAAACAAAATTAACGCAGAGTTACATGGCTCCCGTCTCACCACGGCTCTCGTCGGCGGCGCAGTAAATGTCACCAAGCAGCGGGGGATAAGAGTCGTGCCACCAAGCGTGAGTATCTTGAGCCAGAATTTAAGATAGCGATAAGCTGGGGGTCAAAAGACGGCAGCTAGTATGCTTAGCCTGGGGCGTGTGCATTGGATGGCGGATCTGGCGGTTTCTGACTGGTACGGCTGGTGGACCTTTGAGACCTGGTGCGGGGCTTGTGATCTTTAACGCACTGGTGCCCCTCAGTGTAGAGGTTAGCAGTTCGTCAAGGTGGTGTTCTGGTGTAATAGATTCGCGTATCAATGTATCGATGTAACGTCCTTGTCGCTAACGAAGTCGCTGAGTGAGAGGGCGGCAGCAAGGCCACCCAAGGACTGTAATTACTATCCCCACTATGCGACCAGTTGTCCGCGGGGGAGATGATTTTGTATCTCAACACCAAACGATGCCCAAGCTCTCTCCCCCCCTCTGAATTCATCTAAATTTCACATTTTGAGCCGTATTGTGTGAGGAACAGATTTCTCTTTCATTGAAGTGAGATGGCTGCCTCCAAATCGCGCGTCGTGGACATCCACACGCACATGTATCCGCCGTCATATATAAAGATCCTCGAATCTCGGTCCACGATCCCTCTTGTTCGCTCATTTCCCCAGGCACCAGATCCGCGACTAATATTGCTTGAAGCCGAAGTCAAATCGCTCGAAGAGGCCACCAACAACCCGGAAGCTAAGCTTCCTGGACGGCCACTCACCTCTCACTTCGCATCGCTTGCTCAAAAGGTCCATTTTATGGACACTCATGGCATTGATATCTCAGTCATATCCTTGGCTAACCCATGGCTTGATTTCCTCAGTTCCTCTGAGTCGGGGAAGATGGGCGAATCTGTTAATGAAGAGTTTTCGCGCATGTGTGGCGAGCACCCTGGCCGCTTATTCTTCTTTGCAACTTTACCTCTGACCGCACCTCTCGAGACGGTGCTGGCCTCGGTATCCCACGTTCAGGGCCTCAAGTATTGCAGAGGCATCATTCTCGGCACCTCAGGCTTAGGCAAGGGGCTCGATGACCCCGCGTTGCTTCCTATTTTTGAAGCTGTAGCAGCGGCTCGTCTGACTATCTTCCTGCATCCGCACTATGGCCTACCTAATGAAGTATGGGGTCCTCGGGCCAGCGCGGAATATGGCCATGTCTTGCCTCTTGCTCTGGGCTTCCCCATGGAAACCACTATTGCGGTGACGCGGATGTATCTGTCAGGTGTCTTTGACAAAGTGCGAGATCTGAGAATGATCTTGGCCCACAGTGGAGGAACACTTCCCTTCCTAGCAGGCAGAATCGAAAGCTGTATCCTGCACGATGGACAGCTTGTCAAAGAAGGCAAAGCGGGAAAAGGCCGGCGAACAATTTGGGAAGTCCTCAAGGAGCAACTGTACTTGGACGCCGTCATCTATTCCGAAGTTGGACTGAAAGCAGCAATAGACGCCAGTGGCGCTGATAGATTGATGTTTGGAACCGACCATCCTTTTTTCCCGCCACTTGAAACAGATGAGCAAGGAGAATGGGAGAGTGTGAGTTTGAATGCCGATGCTGTTGCTAGAGCGGTTGGTGAGGGGTCGAAAGAGGCAACGGCAGTCATGGGAGGCAATGCTATAAGCATCCTTCGTCTTGACCAAGATTCTTGATCGTCGTGAGCCTAGAAATTATCGTCTCATTAATACCAGGCTGTAGGCCGATAATATAGCGAAATGGTCTGGCGTAAACCGGCTGTCTTTTATCTCTTGTTGGTGAGAACCATTAGATAGCGGCTGTGTCTTGTTGAAATTTGATCTCCGCCTCATGGATTCGCTGCCTCGCTTGTCTCATTTCCTTCTCAGCTTCCTCAAGTTCTTGACTATTCGTCGTATCCAGTTTCTGCAAGTTTCTCATCGCTTGAACAGCCCGTAACTTGTCGCACACCAGTTCCCAGTACATCTTCTTCGCAGTCCCGATATCTACGACGTAATCGCCGGGCACGACAATGGCGCCATTTGCGGGCCCCGATGGCTTTTTGACAGCGCCTGTGGCCTTCATAGACTCCTTAACCTGCTTTCTCCTTGCTTTCTCCTCCTTCTTTTCCTTCAGTCGTCGTCTTGCCTCGGCCAAGTCTTCCATTTCCTGCGCCGCTTCAGCCTGTCGCCTCTGCTCTTCCTCGTGTATCCGCTGCTCTTCCGCCAACCGCTCCCGTTCCTTATCCAACTTCTCCCGGTCTCGCTGCTGCTGCTGCTCCCTCTGCTGCCTATGCGCATTTTCGCGAGCTTCAAGATCGTCAGCGAACTTTTTATGCTCCTTGTCCATTGCCTCGCGCTCTTGCTTGCGCAGAAGCTTGGCTTTTAGAGACTGATCGTAGGCAGCACGAGCATCGGCATCAGACAGAATGTCCCTCGCTCTCTCGAAGAGCTCCCATTTTGAAGCATCAAAATCCTCGCCTCTCTTGTCGGGGTGATATTTCAATGACGCTTTTCTCCAGGCTCTCCGAATGTCTTCTTTGGAAGTGAGAGCATCCACCCCGAGGAGCTCGTAAAGGTCAATATTCTTGTCTGCATACTCATTTGCGAACCGCAAGAGGTCCGCCTTGTCGTCGCTCATTGTGAGAGACTGTCGGTTTCCTCCTGACTACTATGAATGACGGCCTTGTTAGAGTAGGGTATACAGAGAGAGTGCTGCTGCTGTTTAAAGAGAGATTAATATGAAAGAAGAAGCCGTTGAATTCCAGGACAGAAGAATTACTGGCAAAAAGATGGCATAAAATTCAAGATTTCAAGATGTTGCTGGGGTGGCGTTGCCACTAGCTCATGAGATTTGCGAGTGACAGGCTGCAGCGCGCCGTCGCGACTTAGCGTTCCATACGTAATCACGTGATGGCCTGAGAGCTCTTATCATAAAGCCTATGAATACGGGTATTTCAACATGTATAAACTATTACTAGGTAATTTATAAAAGAAATTAAAATCTTTTCGTACATATCCTAATGTCCCAAATAAAGATTGCGCCGCGCTACTATTAATACTACTCCGTCATTACGAGATCGCTAATTCGAAACAATAATGTCATTCCTTTGCAGGTTGCGCAGCGGGAATCGTCTTCCCCTGCCAGATAATGTCCTGGGTTTCAGCAAACTGGTACACATTTGGTGTTCCCGCTGATAGCTGGAGAAGATACCGCTCATGTGGCCCAAGAGGCTCCTCCACCATGATCCTTTGCTTGGGATCCGTGGGTTCAGAGCTCTTTGGCCCGGCATATTCCCAGATCCATCTTCCCCCTTGCTTCCTATCCACTCCAGATTCATCAGAAGGACCTTGCCACCAACTCGGGTTTTGAGGAATGGGGTCTTCATATGTTTCGTTAGTATACTTCAATTGCCAGTTCGATAGTGATGGACAGCTCCAAACGGCTTTATCATCCAAGCCAAGGCCTTTACAGGCCAGCCGGACCCTCGCAGAACAATGAATACGCTCGTTGGTGTCTTGCAGGAATACGTTGGTCTCACAGTCTGTTTTGGGATCAGTTCGCTTATACAAGCCAGGCGTCCTGTTTTCAAAGCCTGCGAGTTTGTACATGAAGTTGCTAGCTTTGTTGATAGGCCCAAGTGCCCATGGCCTCACCGGTTGGTCATTCGTGTAAATGGGATCAACAGCCCACTTTGGACCCTTCTTTGAAGCAGATTTCTGGCTTTTATAATAGTTGATCGTGCTCTGTGCAGCCCTCTCAAGACATGACAGGTCGAACTCGACTCCTACAGATGCCATCTGGTCCATCATCCCTATTTACAATATCAACCTCTGACCTTCGTCCTTTCTTGACGGATTTGGCTGTTTCGTGATAAATCACTTACATGCGAGAGAAGCATCGGCGGCTTCCTGGTCTGGCCATCCACCACCACAGTTGCCATGATTGCCTGGGAACCAGACCTGTCTAAGCTCAGTCGTCATTTTGTTCTGCGGGAGGCGTTCCCAGACAGCCGGGCTGAATGGAGCACGGGTTTCATCCAGGGCGAGTGCCTGAAATGCATGCTCTATTCTATCCGATAATGAAGTATCATGCCATCTATATGTGTTCGATGGTTAGCCTTCTGTGATGAGGTGTCCAGAAAGAGGGAGACTTATTCATCGTTGGAGGGGTGAATGCCTAGCTTCTCTAGCCAAGATATCTTGGGGATGCCCAGACTACCAACAGTGTCCCAAACACAAACGGCCTTTATCTTTATTAGATCGCCGTTTTCTTGGTATACACGAGTGTACCCTAGCTTTTCGAGCCTTTCTCGGTATATAGCCGCTGCATTTGGCCCCTTGGGCTTGTTGTCAAATGGCTGTCCTGGAAACTCGTCTTTATATCCGTCATTGTTCCAGTTCTCCATATCTTTAAAGATTGGATAAAAGTATTCCAAGCCTTCTCTAGTGAGAAGGCCCAGATTACCAACCATTCCAGCAACCGATCGAGCTGTAAAAGCCCCTCTGGAGAAGCCAACTAGGAATATCTCATCACCGTCCATGTGATTGACACATAGATATGAGTACGCATCGCGAACTCTCTAGACACCGCATCTATTAGTTTCTCTCGGCATAAGAGAAAGAAGAAGGGAATGGATTTCTCCTCTTGCCTCGGAGAGACCCAGGCCAAATGCGCCACCTGTAAAAGTATCGATGGCATTACTGCCTGTCCCTACGCCGGATTCATATGCCATGACTTGTAGTGTGCCGTCAACGCATCGTCTCTTGAAACAACGGCTAATTCGAGTAACATTTGACGGCACCTGAAGGGTTGGCTGCGGATGTTCTAGAGTCGGCTCATTATAGCCGTTGTCGCTATTCATCCACGTCCCATCGCAGCAGACAATGAGTCGCTTGTGGATTGGAGGTTGAGAACCCATCAGAACAAGCTTTTAACGAGATCGTGTATATGAGATTTGAGAAGCACAAAATGAAATGATATAATTTAGTAGACTGCTATCCAGTGTTTTTATATCTACGGCGTAATAGCAATAAATAACCCATCTAGCCGTGAGGCCGCCTCCCCGCATACCCCAGATCTCTGATTCACGCCTCCAAGACACTGACGGAAGAGGCATGACCACAGCCGCGAGACCGGGTTCTCAATAAGCTATTTGTGACGGCATGCAACCCTTTGGGTGGTCAGCCCCAGAAACGGTCTCAAGTCCTTCATTTTTCTCCATCTTTAACGCCTATTTAGCAGCACCAATGATACCCATGACCCGAGACCATGGCTAATAACATAGCGCCAAGCCAAGACTTAAGGGCCTTTTCAGGATCAACCACTCAGGTGATCCTCGTCATCTATCATGGACTTTCAGCTCCAGCCCGCTGTGGAGAGCGTCTTCCAACGAGTGCTTCCTTCAGCCTTACCGTGTGCCTGGAATAAGTAGGGGGGAAGCAAAATCCTACGTTGACTGCAGCCACAGTTATTAGACGATCCAACCACCTTGAGCTGCACTGCTTACATTACGAGAGATATTTTCACTTTAGCCAGCCTTGACTCACCCCTTACGGTTCTTAGAGGCAAAACTTATCGTCTTAGGCAAGCCTTGGCTCGTTTTAGTGAGGTAAGCCAATCGTGTTATTGGTAGACGACACATGTGTTGAGGTGATGAGATGGCTGCTTAGGTGCATGTTCTGGGCTTTGGGATTTAGTGCGCGGGCTATTGAAGTGAAATTAAGGCGCAGCGTTTAGCAGTCAGTAAGTGCTCTTGTGCCGCGAAGGAATCGCTTGAAATTAGCTGCTACCAACATCTCGTTTCGCAAAGAGTAATGTACGAAACCAAGTATTTTTTACATGGTATTCTTTATAGATGGGCAGAGTCTTCTTTTGTCTAAATATTATACATATTTGGCACTTTATACACACATAAAATATACATGGTGATAGTATCACTGCTGCGCTTCTTCTAGGCTTCGTCTCAACCAGTCCGGAACAAACGCCTTGACCTTCACGCCGCTCTTATTTTCCTCCTCTCCCCATTCCAGCTCAAACTCGTCTCCATCCTTGAACGTCGCGGCGGCCTGCTCACCCGGCAGCACCACGTCCGTCATGATCTCCAGGCGGCACAGCCCCAGCCCAATGTTGCCCACCCCTCGAAGCCACTTGCCGGCGCTGCGGCCCCTTTTGCCGGACCGCCCGATGCTGGTCTCGACGGGGATCATGTCTGCCGTCAGGGCCTCGGTGGAGCTGCTCTCGGGATCGTAGTGAAGGCTTGTAGGTGCCGCCTTGTCCTTCTCATATATGACACATGGAAGGATGCGCTTACGGACGACGCCACGGTGCTTGGTGCGGATGGTCAGCTCTTGGCCTACATAGCAGCCCTTGTGGAAGTCGACGCCGTTCATGTGTTCCATGTTGCTCTCGAGAGGCAGGGCCTGCTCTCGTAGAATCTCGTCCTGGCCTTCTGCCACACCATGCAGGTAGCGGCGAATCGTGTAGGCTTCTTCGCCGACCTGGTTGATGTCAAGTTCCGGTGGCTTTTGGCCCGCAAGTTGGATGATTCTGTATCCTAGACCTGGTGCTCGAGGGTCTTCAAAGACAATCCTTGATTCGTCTGATGCAATGTCGAGTTTCCCAGCATCATTCCACGCATGCCATACGGCTATTTCGCCTGCATCTATTGGTCTGAGAGCTATCTTGGCCCTAAGCTTGTATCGTTTGATATATTTCGTCAACGCATTAATTTGCGCTGAATCCACCTCGACCAAGAAGCCATTCTCCTCTGGCGTCGCGCCTTGAACCGGATAGATGAAGACATCATGGAGTACCCTCCCTGTGGCATTCAAGAACCCTGTATAGAACGCATCGGTCCGAGGCTCGCCCTTGTTCGAGACCACATTGGCGGTGATGATGCCCTGCAGAAACTTGGCCGCGTCGGGACCAGACACTGAGAGCAGCTGCCTCGAAGACAGGGCAGCCAGACCCGACGTCGGTGGCCGGGCCGGTGCGTATATAGAGCTCGCGAATCGGCGGCGCTGCTGCTTGCAATTACGGCATACGAAATTGGGAGAAAGGTCGTTCAGCAAAGAACGCCTCGAGAGGCTTCGCATCATCGGTATCGCGGCCATCGGCGGGGTGTTTTGCTCGGCACCTTTACTCTGCTTACAGAGAGACGTTCGATGGCATGGGCCCCGGTGGCCTATTGAAAGTGGGTAAGCTTTTGGCGAAAGCTTTGACAGCCAAAGAAGAGAAAGACAAAGAGCTAAAAAAGAGCTCTGGCAGCTGATGACGCAGTGAAGGTGGGAAATTCGGAGACCGACCGAACCGCCTGAAGCCGAAAAATCAGGTAGCTGTGATCGGATGGTGGGGAACGTGGAGCGGTGGGGAAATCCGGGCCTTTGGACCGAGCACAGCCGATTGGTTTTGCTTGCTTTTCACTTACACAAAAAGTTGACAGCGATTTTTATATAATGGATACCATTTGAAAGGAAATTTGAATTATTTATAAATTAAAATTTCCAAAAGAATTGATACTCGAGTCAGCAGCCTTGAGTCAGGTGAAAATATTTGACATCCACTACAAGCTTCTGCTGTTCAACGAATCAAAATATAGATCGGGCTTTGGTAGCATTTCATGGGTTTCATCCTTTCTAATTTGATACCAAATGTCTAATATCCATTCATGACATATATTATATTCCTTCACTTACTCCTTGTTACGGTCGGTTTCATGGGTGTACCTAAAGGGCCGAGGGCCACACATTGCCTCGGAAGCCGTCGTGATTTCTTGCGCCTCCAAGATACTCAAGTAGACGCCTAGTTGTTTAGTTAGCAAATGGATATATCATGCTAGTGGGAGAATTCACTGATCATATACATACTAGCCATCTTCCATCTGGTAGCTATATCCAGCAAGAGGTCCTTAAAGACGGATATGCGCTCCGTTGCGATACTGTCAGGAGCCCCTTGACCCATCCTAATCAGAAATAATGCTGCCTGGTACGCTACATTCGCTAAAAATGGAGTAGCGACCAGTGTGGAAGTGGTATCTATGGCCTGGTCTCGAAAGCCTTGACAAGCTCTAGCTATGTAGTCCAGAGAGGATAGAGTCTCATCCCAGGTGTCTGTCGCTGAGACAATATTGGGTACCTCGCTTGTGTTATTGCTGTTTGCTCGCCACTGATACTCCTGGAGCAAAAATATGGTACTATCAAAGGTGATCAGAAGTCATGCACCTTGCTTGCATACCTCGACTTTGGATCCAATGCTTACCCAGAGCAAATAGATAGTTGGGGGCAGAAGCCAGCGCATACCCTCAGCTCTCTGGCATCAGCTTCAGCATTTGAAACTGTTATTAGTGCGTGAACCGTTCGTCTCAGTTGGATTATCTGCTGGTTTCTTTCGATTGCGCTCTGTTGGTTATCAGGACTCACAAGGTCGAGAGCCTGGCTGAGCATATAGGTGGCCTGCCCAAACCTGGAAAACATACCCATCTCAAGAGTAAACACTTGAGATATAGTGTAAAAGTCACTCGCTTTAACAGTCTAATGATGCTGTTAGGTATAGTTATTCGTCATAGTCTGGTGGAAAGGCGGGCAATCTCACGCCGTCATCCCATAATTTGTCATCAACCGGAAGGAAGTCGTCAAACGTTGGGTTCTTCGTTGCCAGTGATCTGCTAGGATTACAGATATTTAAAAACCTGTAAAGTTATTCACGTAAATCACCAAATGTTCTGTATATGAGATGTAAAATAATTGGACTTACCGATCGAAGAATAGAATGATCCACCACGCACGTCTTCGTTCCTCAACCTCAGAGAGCGTGCGAGTATTTCCATACCCGCTGGATGTTTCATCTTCTCTCAGTTTATCAACACCAATTACTATACCATATCGCGCGCAAGAGCCCACTGTTAGATACGCAGCCGGGTAAATAGCTTGTCCAAGTTCGTAAAGGGCAATTAATATACCCGCTTGGAGAACTCGTAACGACAAGACACCAGAGGCCTCCATCTCAAAATGCAATCTCTTAGCATTATGATATAAAGTATTAGCGTCAAGTGTCCCCGCACCGGGGCTGAGATCGGCCTCGCAGTAAAGCTGCATGCATATGATGAGAAGACTGAGTTCGCTTCGGCGCTGTGATAGGGGATTCAGCAGATGCGCAAAGAATCCCCTTTTCGAGATAATGGGCATCCACCAGTGGATTGAGTCAAAGAAAGTGTAGGCGATGTTCCGGATGCGAGAGGAATCATTTTGGAATGGCGATAGATTTGCTGGTATAGAGAGATGAATCTGGGGCAGCTCGAGCTGTGCCTGCTGAAAAATGTGTGGTGCAATAAAGTACAACGCAGTTGCTGAAGCGGTGTCCTTTGAGGTTGCAGAGGATTCAAGACTTACAAAAGGAGTACTTCTATAAGAGACCTGGCTATCAACTCGGCTGTTTGAGCGGGAAACATTTACACTAGAGCTTGGCAAATTGTTTGGCGTAGCTGTAGCTGTCAATCGGCTTTCGCTTCGAGTTGGTACCTGTTTCCGACGAGTCTGACGAGCTTGACGCCGTGAAAGATAAACGCATCCGATCCCCTTTCTAGAACACAACCCACAGCTAGGCAATGCCCGGTCACATCGCCGTTTACCTTTTCTACAAGGCTCGCATGAAAGCTGAGCATAAGTCACTGGCTCTTCATCCCCGGATGGAGATACCATGCTGTGAAGTGGATTCTCTATACCATCTCCCCATTAGATCGACTGTATAATAGGCGGAAAAGTATTGTGCGGAACTCCGCCAGAGTCATTGTGGGACTTACACGCTAAGGGATTATTACATGTATGCACGATCGGCATAACTGTAATCGCAATAGCTGTGTCCTGTGTCGCACTGGTTTCCTCGCTGGACAACTTTCAACCGGAGATGTTCAGGATGGAGCAAGTTGCGGAAGTGCGGAAATTCCGCATGGGCCAGCATGGCTATTAATACCTGGGGTACTTTGGCAGGTTTGGTAGTGCGCCATAAATGTCAGCACTACTAGACGCAAGTCTCCAAGAAGGGACCGAGCCAAATTCTCGATATACTAAAGGCCGTCTTCTAAAAACCTCTGCGCATCATACATGTATTTAAGGTTAAAACTACATAATCTAGCATGGCGCTAGGACACGGTTATGCATGACACGGCGTGGCTGTTGGAGAGAATCTTGGATTGAGGTCTTCATATGGGTCTGCATCATGATCTGTAATCGTCTAATTATATATTGGTAACAGTAAACTAAAAGACATGCTAAAAAACACTGCTAAACAGCCGGCGGAGTGCTCGGTATGGCCCGCTTACGGCTTCGCCTCCATGAGACAAGCATGAACAGCATCGTCAGAATCATTCCAAATCCTGCCAAACTCACGGCAAAGTACAATGCTGCTCTATATCCTCTAAGTAAATCAGTTCCGTTACGATTAAGGTGACTTTCAATAGTGCCTGCAAAACCCAGACTGATGGAGATGGAATAGTTGATCGTCGTAGCAATCAGAGACGCCGCAAGACCTTGGTGTTCGGGAGGCATCGAGTTACTCAAAAGGATGCATCCTGCAGGAAACGACATATCCCTAATGTTCAAGTTAGCAATTACTAATATTCAAGTTCATCAAGAGGGGAATCGAGATGCTTGCTCCACATACATGCCAAAAGGGTAGATCAGTGTCATTACAAAGGTCTGCGCCCAGTATGTCTGGTGAATTGGGAGTGTGGCTATCAGTGTGCTGCCGACAAGGAACCCACTCATTGCCATAAACATGATTACACTCGGTGATACGCGGCTGAGCAAGAACGCCGTTGTGAGGCCTGCAAGAACACCCATAACTGGCGCTGCGGACCATTTTCCAATTGCCAGGAGTGGCGAGTCGCCTTTGATGATTTCCATGATCTGGTAATAGTAGTAAAGTCCGATACCAAAGCTGGCCCATCCTGCCACAATGCAGCTCAGGGTCCAGCCAAGGTCTCCCGTAAAGATGGAAGTCGGTAGCAGCGGGAATTTCGCCTTGCGCTCCAAAAATGCAAATGCGCCGAGGGATAAGAATCCAATGATGAGAAGGATATAAGTGTATGGGTTTGACCATCCGACAATCGGCGCCTGGTTCCAAGAGAAGTTGATGAACATGAGGCCAGTGATGCCAAAGAAAGCACCTGGGATGTCAATCTTGTCGATGAAATCAAACTTGCGTCCTGTTTTCAGTGCGCTGCTTGATCCCGGTGGGGGATCCAGCGATCTTGGGATCACAAAAAAGCCTGCGACAGAAAGGGCCCAGCAGTAGATTGCCATGATCCAGTAAGACCAAGGCCACCATGCTCGCTCTGCCAATAAAGCGATAAATACACCCGCGACATTGAATCCAGCCGGTGCAGTCGCTCCAAAGAGACTGAAGACCAATTCTTTCCGTCGGCCCGGAGGATAAGTCCTCCCCAAGATCGCAACCGCATTCGGTAGTACCAATCCAGTTCCAATGCCTTGAAATGCGCGGCAGACGATGAAAAATGTCGGTGTTGTTCCATAGACGCCAAAGCCGGCCAGAAGAGACCACAATCCGTACCAGAAGAAGCCGATGACGAAAAGCCGCCGGTGTCCATATAAGTCGCCGAGCCGACCAGCGACGAGAATAAAGGTTCCGCTAGTTAGAGAATAAGCGGCCGCAAACCAACTCAGTTGTCCGTCCTGTATGTTCTCCCAACTTTGACCGATGATGTGTGCGGGGATGATTGAGATGGCGAGACCGGTTTGCGCGAGAAACTGGGCCATGGAGACCACGAAGAGGAAGCAGGCCTCGTGGAGCAGCGACTCGGGTCTCTTCGCCATCGAGTGCGTCGAGATTGCGACGGAGATTCGGTGATTGATTGCATTTTCGTCGTCTTCGGCTTCGATTTCGTCCGGGCTGCTGCCCTTGTCCGACCCAAACGTCAATGGAGGGCTCTCCAGCGCTATTCCTTCTTCTTTGTTGACGAGCGCCATCTTCTTGTCCGCGCTGCTGGCGCACGGCGGAGTGAAGATGACGGACTAGGCACCTGTCTGCCAGGCATGGCGGTTAATCAGCGAGCCCCTGGTTCTTATAAGAAACTCCAGTTTCCTCGGGTGATGTATAAGAAATTGGTAAAGCCTGGCCGGGCCCGGTCACGGTGGAGCGGATCGATGGCCCTACGGCCGGTAGTTGGCCAGGACTAAGGTCGCTATGCGGCAAAACGGGTTAATTTCACACAATTCCGCTATGTGATTTGACAATTGGGAGTTCATCTGGTGCTAGCATCTAGTTCGGGGCGGGCCAGGGACGAATGCGCTCGAGTTGGCCTAGCCAGATTCACAGTTTCAGAGCTTCGTACTGGGGCAAAATACATCAATCATGTCTTCGTCTTCGGCATGGAGTAGGCATTACATGCTGCATCCCACTTGTCTACCGCGATTAATCGAGATATATATGACATATATACTACTTAATAATTCTGGGTCCTCGCAGAGTATTCCCGCGTCCAAATCTGGCATGCCCCGGCGAGCAGCGAGTGCATGCATGTATCCGACATGTATCCGTCTGCAAGTGGATGCGGGGCTGCGGATTCTTGATGCGGGTGCGGCGTCCGCAGCGGATGTTTACCTTACCCAACGCGGGTTGAAGCCATGTTAGTGACGCCCGACAATATCAATCATCTCCAAACCAACAGTAACAGGTTTCTCAAGATTATTAATCGTCCCGTGAAGATACAGTAGAATGCATATGTGTAAAGACAAATTTAGATAAAACCCCTCCTATCTCATATATACCAGCCCGCAGCTCATCAGGCTTAATAAGATCTTATAAAGCCACAATTAAAGCTATTATTCTAGGATATTGTCATTAAGTCTGACTCAACCACCAATACTATCTCCTACCTATTTCTCCTAATGGTCTGCATGTCAGATACCGGGAATAGCAAACTATCGACTCAACATATCGAAAGGTGGAGACCCCTGAGACTTGCTTGTGAGGCCTCAAGGAACTTTTCGCTCCGTCCCACCAAAGCGTAACTAATTCTCAACGGCTTGTCAACTCCGCGCCTATCTGGTAGCTTGGTAGATAGTCAAAATAGCTAGTTTCATAATACCGCGGGCTTATACTCGGAAAAGTTGTACGTCCGCGAACTATTCGGGCCAATCACTTGCAGTATTTAGTCTTGTGATTAAACGAAAGACGCGATATTAGAAGCCCTAGTTTACGCCTGTAACTATAAGAACTAGACTCGGTGAATCTTCTTAATAGTCTTGAGTCTATGCGGAACTGCCTTGCGCAACTCCCGATAAATTGGCCAATATTCAAGCAAAAAGTTAGTGTGCGGCTAGAACTGGCACCCTTTATCCTTCTTTCCGATAAATTATCATTGATTTCTTTTGGTCGATTCTCATCCCCCAGACTCTTGGCATCAGTAAACTTGAATGCCAAGGTTGGTTATAGATGAGCCTTACCACCTTTGGCCCGTCAGCCGCAGCCATGGACACCTCAGCAGCAAACACAGTCCTATTCTGCCCATTGAAAATCGGCAACGGAATCATCTCCAGTAGGATCATCATGGCACCTATGACGAGACTTCGAAACTGCAGGCTGCATGTTCCGTTAGTCCCTATGGTGCCGACATATTTCGCTGAGCGCGCCAGCTATCCGGGGACACTTGTCATTTCCGAGATGACTATAATATCACCCCGCGCCTGTGGCTACCCGCACCCTCCAGGGATCTGGACAAACGAGCAAGTCGCGGCATGGAAAGCGGTCACGGCCGCTGTTCATGCTCAGGGGTCACGAATCTACCTTCAGATCGGCGCTCTTGGCCGCGTTGCGCACCCTCGTGTGCTTGAGGAAGATGTGGCTCTGTTTGGTCTGCCCAAAGGCTCAATCCGATTTGCTGCTCCAAGCTCGATACCTTGCGGTAAAGATCATCCTATTCCGGTAGAATTAACAACGGAAGAAATCAAAGCTCTAGTAAAAGATTTTGCCACAGCGGCGTGGCGGGCTGTGAATGATGCTGACTTTGACGGCGTGGAAGTTCACGGCGGCTATGGCTACCTCATCGACCAGTTTATCCAAGACACAGCCAACCTGCGGACAGATTCTTACGGCGGTAGCGTTGAGAATCGCTCTCGTTTTGCAGTTGAGGTTATGCGCGCGGTTGTCGACGCTGTGGGTGCTGAGCGTTCCGCCATTCGTTTATCGCCGTGGTGTGTCTGGCATGGCATGAGAATGAGCGATCCCATGCCGCAGTTCATCTATCTCATCCAGCAGCTCCGTAATTTAAAACTTTCATATCTGCATCTGGTTGAGCCTTATCCAGCTCATTATACCAACAACACAGTCGCTTTTTACGGCGATAGTAACGATATTCTCATTCGCATGTGGGGGAAGACAAGCCCAGTTATCTTGAATCACGGGTTCGATGCAATAAGTGCCTGCAAGGCTATCGAGAAATATATCGGGATAGCGGACATTGCCGTGGCCATGGGCGCGCCCTTCATGTCGAATCCGGATCTGATCTATCGCATTAAGAAAGGGATCCCCCTTGTGCCTCCAGATCGGTCCAAATCGCACTCAGTTATGGATGCGGATGGGTACATTACATATCCCTTTTCAGATGAGTGGAAGGCAGAACAAGAAGCCCGGCGACGGGGGGCAAGGCTCAGCATAACCAAGTCACCGACGATGGAATTTTTTTCACTATGGTAGAGCCAGAGATTTTGGGTAGCAGTGATGTGGTAATCAATATAATAGATTTCCAAACATTTGTCATCTTGTCTCTATCAGAGCGATTATAGCGCTACCCCAACGGCAGGTAAAGCAAGCGGTTAGTGCAGTATGAAGTGCCGAGTAATTGGTCTTAATTTAGGCCATATCAGTCGTCAGTATGCATGTATATGGGAGTCCGCGTTATCTTGATATACAGAGTCGAAGCCAAGGCCGATACGCCACCTGGCCAAGACGGGAGATTTCTTCGCCAACGCAGTCTTGTTTTCCGCACCAACGGATGTTGTTCCTCTGATTTAGGAAAATTTGGTAGGATTCCCAGAAAAGCATTGTCCAGAACAATCTATGGTTTTAGACTGCCCTGTTGAACTTGTCATGTCTGGGAGTTACGTAGGCAGAGTAAACAGTATCCGCAGATGTCGAGGAAAAAACAAGCGCGTCGGTTGACTTTGATGCATCAATCCAACCAGCTTCAGCCTCTTACACGATAGGGGACTCAACCTATGGACCGAAAATAATCCGTGAGCTAGCGGCAGTTGCTTGCACTGCATTAGAGGAGAGAATTGCCGCCTTGAAATTTGCCGCAGTGCAGTAGTACGAACGCTAAAACTGGTTCTCCAATAGCTCGGATGATGCCGTCTGCTGGCACAACGCCCTGTTTCATTTGTTAATCTTATTAATGGGGGATGAGTAAAGCAAATCCCTAAATTGGAATCAAGCCACTGTCTAATAGCTGGCTAGTAGCCAGACTATTCAAACCATGCACACCCAATACGGCCATGCCTATCAGCCTCAAACTTAGTAATCTGGGCGAGTACCCGGGCAGTCCACAAGCATTGGTCATCTTTTGACCTATACAACTATTGCTCCGTAAAATCCACAGCCTGCAGAAAGCCGCAAGAGCTGCGGAAGAAATGTCGCAGTGATAGCGGTCAGTTAAGGCTTAACAACTGAAATGACTGAAACCAGAGGGCGGTGTTTGAAGTTGCTCCGATTATTACATAGTAGTGGCTCTGTTCCTGGGCCCAGAGCGATACGAGCAGATAAAGCTAGCCGTAAGCGAGCCACAGCTAAGATGAAGTCACGTGCCGGTCCAGGAGAACCGCACGTTGTGGCGAAAGCGCCACCGTAAAGTCTAGACCTGTCAAACCCAAAGCAATATCGATGACCGAATGACTTCATGGCGATGCGAGCACAAACGTGGTCAACCGTCACCGCTTCCAGACCTTCATTTCATCAAAACCTCGTTTCCCCAGGTTATTAACTCCGCAGCCCCGTAAGCTGGGGAAATAGCCTTTGCGGGGGACAGCCGGAGAAGGTGGTATTTTGCAGCTGTGTCGTGATCATTGCAGGACTCGTGGTGTGATATTCGACACATCCGGTTCCGGGTTATGGGGCAATAATCTACCAACCTCCAACTTGTTCCGATGTGGCGCTGAATAGTGCGGGGAGAAGTCTCCCTGACACGTCCCGTCTCGCCTCCGTGCAATTCCGTCACGACGCAGCAATACGCCGTATTTGCATGTCACCCGAGCTTATCAGCTGTCAGTTGCTGCTCCATCAGGGTGAGCGCTTGTCAAAATCTCGTGGGAAATGTCGGAGGCGAATCTAGCTGCAGAGGCTGAGAAATGGAGCAGAACGTCCAGCGCATTGGAAAAGTGGCACACTAGCGCGTACCTGACGTGGAGATGCCAAGGAAGTCCCGGGAGAATCTGCACAGAAGGAAAAATCGCCGCCACTGACCTTGACTCGGAGGGTAGGCTTTTGAGGCTTTTTGAGGCGCGCCCAGATCTGGCCAAGGCTTTCGTAAGCGGGATCTACGGCATTGGCCCAAACCAGGCTGTGGCATTCGTCAAAGTTTTTCAGGTCAGGCACGCTGCGCCAAATGGAAAAATGGAAGAACGGTGTGCGCGAAGGCTTGTTCTCGCGAAAGGCTATTGATGCAGTACGCGGGCATGGGCTGGCCCGTACGAATCTGTATCCATCGCATTATACCTGGCCATTACTACGTTGACAGCGTTCAATGCGCGAGGCGGAGTCGCATTTTGAGATAAGGCAGGGGCTGGACCACGTCGTTGAGCTGATCTTGAGTCAGGGTTGCTCCATCCTGCGCACCACTGTCTCCAGGCTCCCACTTCCATGATTGCGATGCGACGCACACGGGGGCCCACTGGCGATAACCCAAATGCCAAGCTAGCATCTCAAGCGGCGTCTCACTCGTTATCTAACGCGGCCCACCGGTACACATACCGGTGCCGGCAGCCTCCTGCGCAACAGTAATCTTGGAGGCGACAAGCTTCCCCAGAATGCAAAGGCGAATCTCAAAACTTCACCTATTTCGTCACGACTCAGTGCGTGCGCGGGCGGCTGGTCTCCAAAAAAATAACAAGATTACCCCATTACTACCCCAATGCCGACCATCCGTGTGCCATTGGATGGAGAAGATGGAGCTAGCTGATTCTTGGGTCTGACGGGCCAATCAGCGCGGGGCACATCTCCGGTGTGTTATCAAAAACGGGCTTGTCTGGGGGAACGACCCCAGTTTTCTCCAGTTCCCCGACTCCAACATGGCACCGTTCTCGGGGGCCCCGACTGTCTATCGCGCATGGAGATGCTGTCTAGTTAAGTTTATCAGGAACTCGCCCCCGGTCCCCAGTGCCGGTAGTCTGACGCCTTTAAGCATTTGGCTCCCGGTCCCGGTTCCGGTCCTCTAAGTCAAAAAGCTCCTGCATTCCGGCTCTTGTGCCGGATTTCCTTTCATTCTTTCCGTTCCAAGTTGTCCAACGCCTAAGACAACCAACCATGGAAGACTACAGCGACCCCAAATCTGACCTCACCCCAGAGGCTGCCGCCCTGGCACAACTGGGTCACAAGCAGGAGCTCAAGCGAAACTTTTCCTTGATTTCTATGCTGGGTCTTGCTTTCGCCATTCTGAACACATGGACTGCGCTGGCCGCCTCACTTTCACTGGCCCTCCCTTCCGGAGGATCAAGTGCCGTTATCTGGGGTCTGATCGTGGCCGGTATCTGTAACATGACCCAGGCCGTTTCCCTGGCAGAATTTCTCTCCGCTTATCCCACAGCGGGTGGCCAGTACCACTGGGCTGCCATCGTTTCATGGCCGAAATACAGCCGCGGCATCAGCTATGCGACAGGATGGATCAACGTCTCAGGCTGGGTCGCCCTCAGCGCTACTGGTGGCTTGCTGGGCAGCACGTTCATCATGAACATCATTCAGCTTATGCACCCTGATTTTGAGCCCAAGTCATGGCATCAGTTTTTGATCTACATTGCGTTTGCCCTCGCTGCCCTGGTCATCAACGCTTTCGCTACTCGACTTCTACCACTCTTTACCAAGGCCGCCTTCTTCTGGTCTGTTGGCGGCTTCGTCATCATCAGCATTACGGTTTTGGCGTGCGCTACGCCTGACTATCAATCTGGCGAATTCGTCTACGGCAACTTCATTAACCAGGTTGGCTGGCCAGATGGTCTGGCTTGGCTGCTCGGCCTGCTCCAGGGAGCTTTTGCTTTGACAGGTACGTAAATAGACACATCAATCATTGATTTGACGACCAATGTAGCAATTGCTAACTCATTTTTCAATAGGCTTCGATGCTGTTGCACACATGATTGAAGAGATCCCGAACCCACAAAAAGAGGGCCCCAAGATTATGATGTACTGCATCGGTATCGGCATGTTCACTGGCTTCATCTTCCTCACTTGCCTCATGTTTGTTATCAACAACGTCGATGATGTGATCGCCGCTGCCGAAGGCCCGCTGCTTCAGATCTTCATGGATGCGACCAAGAGCAAGGCCGGCAGTGTGTGTCTGCTCATGTTCCCTCTCGTGTGCATGCTTTTCACCACCGTCACCCTGGTTGCCACCAGCACCCGAATGAGCTACGCTTTCGCCCGAGACCGAGGCATGCCTTTTAGCCACGTCTTCGCCCAGGTTCACCCTACTCTTGACGTCCCTATCAACGCCCTGCTTTGGACTGTCGCATGGGTTATTATTTTCGGCTGCATTTTCCTGGGTTCTTCCAGCACTTTCAACGCCATTACATCCGCATCCGTTGTTGCGCTTGGCGTTACTTATGCCATCCCCCCGCTGATCAACGTCCTCCGAGGCCGCAAGATGCTTCCCGAGAACCGCCCTTTCAAGATGCCCAACTGGCTGGGCTGGACCTGCAACATTGTTGGAATCTGCTGGGCTATCCTGACCACTGTTCTGTTCGTCTTCCCTCCGGAGATCCCTGTCACACCTTCCAACATGAACTACGCTATCGTCGCCTTTGGCGTCATTCTTCTCATTTCCGGTGGAACTTGGATCTTTGATGGTCGCAAGAACTACAAGGGTCCCATTGTGGAGCTCCAGGGCATGTTTGACGGCACTGTTGATGGCATGGACCCAGCAGGCCTTTCCGATAGCGTTCGTGAAGACCACGCGGAAAAGAATTAATAGATTCATTTTTCGGATAAAGGGTTATATAGTGTTTTATTTTGCGTTGCGTATATAATGATATCAAAGATTTTTTATTCTTATTAAACAGAACAATTGCCTTGCATGCTTTGTGCGAATCAATAGTGATGTGATACCGAAAGATTCCCATGGTCAAATCAATATCAGTATTTAGAGGGATGTTTTCACTCGAACTGGTACGCTAACAAATTTAACATCAATAAAATCCCACGCCGCCGCCACATCTGTCCTCTCTACTCTCTCGAACAGCCCATACACGCCCTCCAAGAGGACCACCTCAATCAGTTGATTACCATGCCAGGCTAAAAGTGCGTAGCCGCCTTCACTCTGTCTGTCTACAATGAAATATTCATTGTCCTTGTGATGAGGTGCCTTTGCGACAATATTTCCCTTGCGATCGTGTCCGAGGTATGTACCAGAGGCGGTATTGCGGACGCCGTACCATCCACAGTTCTTAACGCAGTTCCAGAGCCAGCCGCCTCCGGGTGGCAGCGTATCCTGCACTTTTAATTCGTCATTTTCCAGGGTAAGATAAAGGTGTGGATTTTGTCTCGTGCGAATCATGAACGAATTGTTCGCTACGGGATGGTATTCCATGTGTGGGGTTGCGGCGGTGGAAGCCACGGCATCTTTTTCATCAGGAAACATAGCATCTGTCATAATAGTAGAGGTGGGCGTGGGACGAGTCGCCTTCTGAGATGGTTGAGGTATCTGAAGCGGATTGATCCATCGTGGAGGGATCTATTGTGAAGATGAGAAAATAAAGAAACGATCCATGCATGTGTGATCTATAATTGAGCAGAAGACTACAACATTGTTTTGCATCGTACACGTATTAATTCATGCATTGCAGCGGGAGGCCTACAATGTGGCTCAGTGAATGGGCATGAATGCATTTGGTGGCTAAAGTTTATGTGGCTGGCATAGAAACGTGAGAATGGTTAATTGGAGTAGATTTCAATGCAAGGGAGAAGGAACTGCTTGTATTATTTCGTACTTTCCGTGCCTACTATCTACATCTACAAATATATTTGGCGTTCAAGAGCTAGAATGATTCAGCAACAGGCGAATACTCCTAGTTTTTAGGCGGGTTAATGGAGTATGATAAGAGTTTATAGTTCGAGTCATGCCGTACATGGCTTGAAAATATCGACGGCGCCTTTTTTGACGTCTCCGTGTGGCTTGATAAGATAAGGACTAGATATGTCTGTACGCTGGAAAGATTTGGTCCGATATCTTGTGAAACCAGCCAATAAGACAAAGATGCAATAAATCCTTCACTTGCCATGCCGGTAGCGCAATCAATTCGTTCCGCAACTAGGCATATTTACCGAGACGCAAGGAGAAGTGGAAGTTGATAAGTCGAGAGCATGTACCCTGGAATTAGCGTTTGAGACAGCATCTCCAATACTCCATCGCCACTCTTTTGATGAATTTTACTTAACTGCCTTGTGCCTTGGAAAAATTGCCTTTGCCAGCGTGCTAAATTCTATGATTCTTCTATCAAGCGCATACCAATATTTACACGTACAAGTTGTAAAACAATAGCGTCGGTGGTGGCGTTGTCTCATCCACAACACTAGCAGCCCCACAATCGGATAGCGGGAAGATCTTGAGAGTCACAAAACTTCATGTCTTTACCTCCGAATATCGCTCTCAGGATCGGGACCTTCACATCAAGATGACGCGCTTTCGCCCCTGCATAGACCTTCATGCCGGTCAGGTGAAGCAGATTGTGGGTGGCACCCTGGACAGCTCATCCACGGCCCTCCAGACAAACCATGTGTCCCAGCATCCGCCGGAATACTTTGCCCAGCTATACAGAGACAATGAGCTCGAGGGCGCTCATGTGATTATGCTGGGTGGAGGAAACGATGTCGCTGCTAAAGAGGCATTGAAGGCATGGCCCGGTGGCCTGCAAGTGGGAGGTGGCATCAATGATAAAAATGCAAAGGAGTGGATTGATGCGGGAGCAGAAAAGGTAAACATCTCCCAGATATAGGCTATGCAGCCATTGTGTTGCAGATTTTTTTTATCAATGGTGTCAATTGTTTATTTATCCAAATTTTGAGTAACTAACTCGGATGCTTCATTATAGATTATCATCACATCTTATCTCTTTCCAGATGGCCACTTCAGCCAGGAGAGACTGGATGCTGTCTTGGGAGCTCTCGGCGGCGATAAGAGCAAGCTGGTAATTGATCTCAGCTGCCGTCGCCAAGGAGACAAGTGGTTTGTTGCCATGAACAAATGGCAAACACTAACAGACATGGAAATCAACCAAGGTTAGTCTATACTTCGCCGATTACGGCAACTTACTTGAACTTTGGATCATGTGGCTCATTTTCAAACCCGCAGAATCAATACAATTGTTAGAGCCATACTGCTCGGAGTTTTTAATCCACGCCGCAGACAACGAGGGGCTGCAAAGGGGTATAGACGAGCAGTTGGTTGAGCGCCTAGCAGGGTGGTGCTCTATTCCGGTCACATATGCCGGTGGAGGTCGGCACTTGGAAGACTTGGAAACTGTGAAGAGGCTTAGCCGGGGTAAAGTAGATCTCACGATAGGGAGTGCTTTGGATTGTTTTGGTGGGTCTGGCGTCAAGTTTGATGATTGCGTGCAGTGGAATAAGAGCCAGGGTGTCTGATGGATGGGTGAACGGATGGATGGATGGTGGTAGGAAAACATTCGGTTTGTTGACAAAAACACAAGTAACCCGACGCTAATGGCTTTGGTGCGTCGATGGAGTTTCAATATACTATTCCCATGCAGAGCATGCCGTGCGCCCACCACCTACCGCTAGGACAGAAAACTAGCAGCAATAGCCGTAAATTAAGTGACAACTAAGCAGTTCGTATAAAAATAGAGTTTTATCATTTCGGAGCAAACAAAATTATCTACAGGGACTGCACTGCTACTGCGTGGTTGAGCCTTACAGATCCAAGTGGATCAAGGAGGTAAGACGCAGCTGGGGTTGCAAGACATAACGTGCACAACTTTGATAAGGCGGCCAGGGCAGGAAATTGATGGCTCAAGCTTCGTATTCACAAAGCCAGGTCTTTTTCTCGGTAACCATGGCGTTGCCGTGTTTCACAGTCGCCTGCAGGTAATGATGGTAATAAGACGGCGTAATAACACAAATAAAAGGAGTCGCACGACTAGTAATCGCACGGGTCATGCAAAATGAAAAAGTAAACAAAGGGAAAAGGGAAGAAGCAAAAAGAAAACACCATGATTACGGGTCTGGCAGCCAAGCACCCGTCTGTAGTGGCTGCGCGCCAGCTCTGCATGAACATCGCCCCCGGAAAAAGAAAAGGATGGATCAACAGACGAAGGAAGACGAAAAAGAAATGGAGCATGCATTGCTTTTATGGCGACAATAGGAAACACGAAAAGCGACCAGAGTCAGGATGGGCATCTATCGGAAACTGACCGCATGTCTGATGAGCTGATGACGACACTGGGAGCAGGGCTGGCAGAAATGCTTTGCAGGCCACTCGCTCTAGCGTGGGATGCGAGTGAGAATAAACTCTGCATCACGGCTGTACGTAAAAAATAGATGCATCATGCGGCGGCATCAGCCGAATCAGAGTCCTCAGACGAGCCCAGACGTCTGTTGCCGTCTTATTGTTTGCATGTTGCCTCGTCTCAGACCCCTGCCGGCTGCCATGGCGACTCTCAACGCTGAGCCTAAGCGTCGCAGCCCGAGGCTCAGAGCGTGCTAGCATCGGCGACGAGGCTCTGTAGGCTCCCTTTTTCCCTGCTGCAAGTCGCCTACAGGCCCTGTTGCAAAGCAAGATTTAGTGCATGCAACCCCTCCTCAGCTCTGATGTGCCCCCGGGGAGCCCCCAAGGCTAGGCAAAATAGCGACGCGTTGCTACGACAACCCCTGGCTCATTGAGGGGCGGTGTTTTGTTTTGCGTTGGGCCAATCACGCTGCCCGACGGCGCTTCCCTTAAACACCCCCGACCTGCAAATGAATAGCCCCCCTTCTCTGCCCTCGTCAAGTTGTCATCGTTGAAATTCGATTCTGGGTGCCAGCGGCCGAGTCGAGTTCAGGGCTTTGACGCAACTTTTTCTTCTTCTTCTTTTTTTCTTTTCTTAAACCATCACCAAGAGAACAGAGTTAACCGGGCGAACATTCTGATATCTCGCGCCCCCCCTTTCCCTTTCCCCTCTCCTTATTCAATTCCAATCATTCGTTTTTCGAGGCTGCCGTATCGAAACTAGCCTCTTTTTTTTTTATACTATATACGTTTTGCGACCGAGAAGAGAGGGAAAAAACGACGCCGGCTAGTCGTTACATTCCTCGCCCGAGTCACATCGCCCTTTGTGCTGATCGACTTGCGCGCCGATGTGTCCACGTCCTTAGCCCGACCTGATTGCAAGGATTAACCAGACCAGTTTCGATCGATATGTCATCTGAACCGGTGCGCCCAACAACACCCAATGCTGGTTCCGCCAGCACAACGCAGGAGCTAACCTCTGCATTCTCTCTGCAGGTGCACCCATTGCGCATCACGAAGGGCAGCACGCCGCCAAACTCATCGCCGACGAAAGCGCCCAACCTTCCCCAGCCCCGCCCCCTATCTGAAATTTCGCCCACAGAAAGGAGACGTAATTCTCCTAGCTGGAACCAAATGTCTCCGTCCAAGGTTTGTGGAATGATTAGCGACATTGCGTGTTGTGGTGTCTCGGGCTGACAACGGGCTTTCGCCTTTCTAGAAGACGGCGCTCAGCAATGACTCGTCTCCATTCCAGACTTCGCCCGCCGAGTCGGTGACATCGCCGCGGGTGTTTTGGCAAAATCGAAACTCAGAAAATATGTACAGCAGCGGCTCACCTTCGTCCCACCGACGCTCCTCGATCGAGCGTCTCCAGAAGGCTTCTCGCGTCAAAAACAGCAACATTTTGGCGCTTGAGCAGAAGCAGGAATATGATCCAACCCAGATTCCTCAGATCGAAAGACCCCTAGCCAAAGTCCAACCAGGTGCATTCAAATTTTCAGGAGGTTCTGCTGATGGCGACAAATCTGCATCCCCGATGAGCCCAACCAAATCAGACTACTCGGGCCCCAGCACGCCGAGGGGCCCTAGCAAAGACCAAGCTTCGCCCACAAAATCATCGCTATCGCCTTCTAAATTCAAGAGCAGTTTCGACCATGAGACGGGCTTGTGGTCTGCGGATACATCCGCTCTGGACGGCCCTTCAAGCTTTCGATCTTCACATCGCCACACGAAGAGCGTGACATTCGATAATGCGCCACCTCAGATCAACGAGTATGAGATGACCACCCCGGATCTCTCTTCTATTGGAACGAATTCGCGGGAAGGTAGTTACGACTCGGAGGAAGAGGACGATGAAGACGATGAAGATCTTCTTTACGATCCCGCTCACATGGGTGGCCCAGATGATGAGAGCTTCGATGCATCGCTCGAAGACACGGACAAAACTCCAGTTGTGGGACCTGATGACTGGGCTAGAGATAATTCTTTTCACCACAGTGAAGGAGAAGACGATGAGGGAAGTTTGATGCCCGAGCGAGGAGCAATCAGTTCGGGGCGCCTATCCATGGGATCTGTCGGGTCCGTCGCAGAAAACCGCCCTCTCCCTCCCCTCCCTGGCGCAGGTCACGTCAGGAGCCAGTCTGCCGGCTCTGTGCCCTCATCCCCAGCCCTCTCACAGACTCCAGAGAAAGCAGAGGGCTCACACAGAAGCTTGCCCGTCCCACCTCCAACCTCTGCCACAAAATCCGATATTGAGAGTTTTATTAGCGGCAAGATGTCTCTTGAAGAAAGACTCAAGCTCATGATGTTGTCTGACGATAACAGTGGTAAGACTGCTGCCGAACAACAGCGCGAGCGACGTCTTCGTCGCAGCTCTGGCCGCAGTCGAAGCTCATTAGGTCGTGATGACTCACTCGCCATGATTGACACTCATGATAGCCAAATCGGCAACGATACTCACAATGACGATGAGCTGGAGGCGCATGATGCTCATGAGACTCACGAGGAAGAAGAAAATATTGGAGATATGTCAGGAATTGGGGATTATCAGCTACCACAGCCCATTTCCAGGGAGTCCATTATGAAGCGTGTTAACGGTAACAAGGCTTTGGCGGATCCCGAAGCAGACTATAACTTTTCTTCGCCCCCTGGTAGTCCTCTTCGAGATCAACACTTTCCTCTTGATCCCGATGTCCCCATCCCATCAACTGAAGACTCGTTGATGGACGAAGAAGACGATGACGATAGGAGTTATGACGACGAAGATGATTATAGCGACGAAGACGACGAAGATCCCGCGGAGAGCAGTGTGATTATCCATCGGGTCATTCATGAAGACTCCACCGGATTCGACGAGATTTACGGCTCCGATTACGATGATGAATATGACGATGAGCTTGATGGTTCTCACTTTCAATCTGATGATGATCTTGAAGGCTCCCACTCTCACTACGGCGGTGAGGACAGTGATTTGACAGAAGATGGCCGTAATCATGGCGAGGAATCTGTCAAAGAGGACCTTACTATTGAAGACCCTACCAAAGAATCTGTCAAAGAACCTGCTAAAGAACCTGCCAAAGAGGTTGTCAAAGAGCTTTCACCTCTGGACCATGAGAACGATGCCGAAGAGGCGCTAACACCACGGGCCATCTCGCCAATGGATGCCAATGAACAAAGTCATGCTGATGCTGAGTCTAGTATTGTGAGCGAATTTGCGGGTTCAGTGATTTCTGACCTTGAATCGGACTTCACTTATGACACAGGGCTAGATCCCAACCACGATGTCTCAGAGGAGCTGGATGATGAGTCGCCAAGAGTATCAACCGATATTCCCCAAATTAAAACACCAGAGAAATCGGTCCCGAAGCCAGACTATGACGGTGCCGGTTGGGGTGATGATTCATTCAAGTCATACGATGACGACGAAACTAGGTCGGGAACTCCTGACTCTGTCATCCACAATCCCGTATCCGAAGATGAAGAAGAACACACGATCCTTGAGAGAGAACAACCCGAGATTCCCGAACGGCTCGCAACGATCAAGGCTTCGGGCTCCAAGTTGAAGACAAGAGTCTCCAATACGCCGTCCGACATTGTAGCCATGCGAGAAGCTCGCAGGCACGTCAGCGGCGAAATACCAAATGTTCCATCAATCCCGAACAAGCACCGCGGGCTTGCCCCGCGAGATGGCAAAGATCTTGAGCTGAGCAATGACAGTTTCCTGGCGCGACATCCAAGTTTTAAGAATCGGAGCCTCACCCTGGATCTGGATATGGGCCTTAGCTTGGATAAGGATTTTGAACGAGTTATCGAAACGCAAAAGGTAGCTTTCAGTCACCCACTTCCCCCCATATTACAGATTACCTCCACCAATCACTCCCCTTCGCCTCGACAAGTGTCGGGGGAGCAACTCACCTCACTAGGTATAAGTCAACTGGATGCTAATATTCCATCTCGTTCTCAGCGCGGATATCTGATGCGACAAAACACCAAACTCGTGACCGCCAGCGACAAGGATGCAGAAGATTCTTGGAGGACACGATCAGCTAATAATTCGCCAATTAAGGCGAACCGGCCGCAGTCATGGACCGTCGAACCTTGGAACAGCCAAACTCGTCGCAGTATTCGAAAGGGACAGCCTGTTTTGAGTCCTGTTCCACCCCTGCCGGGTCAGGAGAGCAATGCCACCGCTCTCAACAAGGTTGTTGAAGAGGACTACAACGTTGATGCGGCCAACCCAGAGTCGGGTGAGAGGGGTCGTCTCTTTGTCAAGGTCGTTGGCGTGAAGGATCTTGAGCTACCTATTCCGAAGAGTAAGCACCGGCACATTCATTCCCTTCAATGTTGTGAATGTACAAAAATATCTGACAAATGCCCAATAGATGAGCGAAGCTGGTTTAGCCTGACGCTGGACAACGGTGTTCACTGTGTGACAACAGCTTGGCTGGAACTGGCTCGCAACGCACCGATCGGCCAAGAGTTTGAACTTGTCGTTCCAAACGACCTCGAGTTCCAACTGACCTTGAACGTAAAACTAGAGAAGCCGACTTACTCTCACGTCCAGCCTGCGGCAGTCAAGATGGCAAAACCCAAGACATCAACCTTCAGCAGAGTTTTTGCGTCACCCAAGAAGCGCAAGGAGCTTGAGCTTCGACAGAGGGCAGAGGAGGAGCGCTTTGCGCAGCAGCAGAAAGAGGCGCTAGCGCGACAGCGTAAGGATGCAGGCTCGGCCTACGAGCTCTTTTCACGGTTGGCTGCCGAGGATGGAAGCTTTGCTCGGGCTTACATCTCCTTGAAGGAGCACGAAAATCGATGCTTCGGTCGCCCATACACTGCCGAGGTTGTCTGCTTCAATGAGTGGGCTAGTGAGGAGGAGAGCTTCGCCTCTACCATCAAGAGCAAGCGAGGCAATGCTTCTGGCATACTCAGGCGGGCGCCGTACAAGATTGGAAAGCTGGAGCTTCAGCTTCTCTTTGTACCTCGCCCCAATAACATAACAGACGACGATATGCCCAAGAGCATGAATTCATGCATTCGGGAGCTCAAGGCTGCCGAAGAGAGACTCGCCCGTAACTGGGAGGGTGTCTTGAGCCAGCAGGGTGGTGACTGTCCCGTAAGTTAACACTTGAATTTTTTTTTAACCCGCATTCCTCCCCCTTTAGCTTCCACCTTGACTAACCCCATTGTTTAGTACTGGCGCCGTCGATACTTTAAGCTTGTCGGTACAAAACTGACTGCTTATCACGAGGCCACTCGCCAGCCTCGCGCAACAATCAATCTCTCTAATGCTAAGCGATTGATCGATGATCGTAGAACATTGATGGAGAAGGAGACAACCGGTAAAGGCGGGAAGCGCCGCAGATCTGCTTTCGCAGAGGAAGAAGAGGGCTACATGTTTGTTGAAGAGGGTTTCCGAATACGCTTCAACAACGGTGAAGTCATTGACTTCTATGCTGATACAGGTGAAGATAAGGAGGGCTGGATGAAGGCCCTTTCCGACGTCATTGGTCGTGGTGATACCGGTTTAGAAGAGGAAGCCGGTGGGCCCCGTTCGCGGGCAAAGTGGTGCGAGCTTGTCCTCAAACACGAGCAACAGATTCGACGACGCACTGAGAGCCGAAGAGTACACTCACGGACGAGGAGTACGTTCAACTAAGAGGTGGTGGGCAAGGCGCGCGGACTTGAGATGTACTTGCTATGTTATGAATACGTGTTGGATTATGGGGGTATAACCGATGGAGGTGGAGGGGCACGGCGCAATTTTGCTACTACACACATTCATTGGCGTTGCCGGTGCTTTTTATTTCTCTTTTCTTCTTCTTGTCTCTTTTTACTTTTTTTTCCTGTTACTTTTCTCTTCTTTCTACCTTCTTCATTGCTTGCTGCTACCTCATAGTTGTTTGCGGCATAGACCGCTGTACGTATGGATTTTGATTTTGTACTAAAAACGGTAGCAAGTATAATGAGACCAACGCAGCCGATGCGCAGTTCCTTGATGTAAATGGAATAAACTTGGCACAACTTCTTTTTTACCCTTACTTAATCTTGATAAAATGGCCTGTGAATTAATCGGTGTGCATGAATGCGTTATCATGGGGTGGTGAATAAAGGGGTGAGACCGCATATACGTGCACCTACGTCTATCTATACCTACTCTTCAAGCTACTCTGTAGAGATCTATCGTTTTGCGCAAGCTAAATGGGGACTATTTACGAAGCCATATGTATATAAATACCTACCTATATTAAGAGATTTCTGAAGCTATCCCTATCAATAGCCCTTGTTTGTGCATGAATCTTGAAAACTTCCCTGGTCGACTTGATGTCTCAGTGTTGCGACATCTCTGGCCTCGTCATTTAATTTTAGCATCACTCCATAGGCTAAGGGGTCTATTGTATAAAGCTGGGGCACGTGACCTATTCATTAGTTACGGCCAAATATCAATCATGAATGGTAGATGCATGCTGGTATTAAGCTTTCAAAAGATTTGATACATTTTATAGTAAAATATAGACTTAAACAAAACGTGTAGATGATTACAATTATACTTCAGAGCAAATAAGTAGAACCCTGTTTGTCGTCGCCAAGCTGTTAAAGGCAGCGCTGACAGAAAGCGGGCGCCTCCCGGTGGGGTTTTAAACCAGCTGGCGAGGCGCAGCGGGTCCCTCAGTGGGCTCGGCAGCCAATTGAGCTCATCCGGGGGGGTCCTTCTCGGGGGCATCGTCACCTGTAACAGCTGCGGTATCTAAACGCAGCACCCTTTCTTGAGCAACCCCCCGATTCTACCTTCGCCAAAGCGCAATCCTCCTCGCACCTCTCCAAACGCTCTCTCCCTACGTCTCTTTTTCTCTTACGCCTCTTCTCTCCCCTTCAGCTCTCTTTTTCCAGAGGACGCCACAATGGCTGGTCGATTTGTCCGGGCGTCCAAGTACCGTAAGTTGCCTGTCGCGAACTGATAGCTGCCCCCCCTCTCTCTTGCGCTGACGACGACGAGGCTGACCGGTTTGCACGCTACTATAGGACACATCTTTGGCAAACCCACAAAGAAGGAGTTTTGCTACGATAACCTGCGCATCAGCCGAAATGCCTGGGACACGAACTTGGTGAAGGTACGACCTGCGAGACGCGAGATGGGCTGCGACTTTGCCTCGACACGATGTGCTGATAAGAGTTGAAACATAGGCCAACGCCGAGTACCTGTCGGTCAATTGGGAGTCTTCTGGAGGCGGCGCCTTTGCAGTTATCCCTCTGAACGAGAAGGGCAAAGCTCCTGATCAGATCCCTCTGTTTCGCGGACACACTGCGACTGTGCTTGACACGGACTGGTGAGCTCTCCATTAACCCCCCTATTTCTCTTTGGCAGACCCTTGTCAGCCCACCTTTCGCCCAAACGTTTGAGTTGCTGACTTTGTCGCAAAAGGAACCCGTTCAACGATCACATTATCGCCTCTGCTTCTGAAGACGGAAAGGTCTTTATCTGGGAGGTCCCTCAGGACTTCTCGCTCTACACTGATGCTGAGGTGATCCCCGACGTATCACCAGTCAGCAAGCTCCTTGGTCACACGAGGTAAGTTACTAGTTTTACCTATTTTCTGCTGCTCTTCTCTTCACGGAATTGAGATGTACTAACACGTTCACGATAGAAAAGTCGGACAGGTCCTGTTCAACCCCGCCGCCGAAAACATCCTCGCTTCGGCCTCTGGCGACTTTACAGTCAAGCTTTGGGACGTTGGCACCGGCCAGAGCCACCTGACTCTCCAACACACCGACATCGTACAGAGCTTGTCATGGAACGCAAGCGGCAACCTTCTTGTGACGACGTCGAGAGACAAGAAGATCCGAGTGTGGGATGTCCGTCAGGAGAAGCCTGTGCATGAGGCGGCAGGCCACACGGGTGCCAAGAACAGCAGAGCAGTCTGGTTGGGCGAGCACAACCGATTTGCCACGACTGGTTTCTCCAAGATGAGCGAGCGACAAATTGCTCTTTGGGAGCCCGGCCGTAGCGATCCCATCGGAGGATTCACTCATCTGGATGCCATTTCTGGTGTCTGCATGCCATTCTGGGACGAAGGTTCCAACTGCCTCTACCTTGCTGGCAAGGGGTAAGCATACCCCTCCCCCGCCATTGATCACGGCATTACCGTCACCAGAAATTACAGTTACTGACCAGTCTGCAGTGACGGCAACATCCGTTACTACGAGTACGAGAATGACAAGTTTGAGTACCTAAGCGAGTACAAGTCCGCCGATCCTCAGCGAGGTATCGCCTTTGTTCCGCGACGCGGTATCAACGTGAGTATTTCGGCTCGTGGACATGACTTTGACAGTATCCGGCTAATCCGTCGTCCCAGGTTCACGAGAACGAAGTTATGCGCGCCTTCAAGACGGTAAACGACAACTACATCGAGCCCATCTCCTTCACTGTGCCCCGTAGAGCAGAGACGTTCCAGTCCGACATTTTCCCTCCCGCCATTGGAACTCGCCCTGCCATGAGCGCCCAGGAGTGGCTCGGTGGCAAGACCGCTCTTCCTGCCAAGATTGACTTGGAGAGTGTTTACGAGGGAACTGCTCCTAAGGAGGTTGCCGCCAACTACCAGCCCCCACCCCCAGTTGCTGCTCTAGCTCCTGTTGCTGAGCCCAAGAAGGAGGAGCCCAAGGAGGAGCCCAAGCCAGCTTTCCGAGCTCCCGTCAGCGTCAGCGACCAGAAGAGCTCAATCGCTGCTATGGCTAACAAGTACCAAGACAACGAGGAGGAGGAGGAGCCCAAGAAGGAGGAGCCATCAAGCTTTGATGAGGAGGTCAAGCCAGCTCAGCGAGCTCCTCTCCCCATCCGATCAGAACCGAAGCCTGCAACTCCTCCGGCTGCAAGCACCGCCCCAGCTCCTGCTAAGCCAGCTTTCACACCCGCTCCCGCCGCTGCCGCTTCCAGTGATGCTGCGACCTCCTTATCCGAGATTAAGGAGCTGATTGAGAACCAGACGAAGATCATCAGTGCACAGAACGACAAGATTGGACTCCTCGCCTCCGAGGTCGAATCCCTAAAGAAACGTCTTGGATCGGGATCCCAGGACCAGAGCGAGCGAATCAGACAGCTTGAGCTGGAGCTGGAAGAGGCTCGATCCTAAGTTGGCGCCTAGCCAATGCAGTAGTACATAGTATCACGGCCTATCTATTTACCCGCGTCTGTCTAACTCGTTCTTAAAGCCTATGTGCGTCGTTGTCGTTTATGATGGGGGCGGGAAGGAGGGGGATGCGCAAAAGGATCTTGGAAAAAAAGCAAAGAAAAATCACTCCCTCTCACCCAAAGAGGGAAAGAAAAGCGAGAGAAGGAAAGAAAAGAAGATAAAACTACAGAGACGCAACTTTTGAGCAAGGGAGGAGAGGAGGGAGGATTTATGCAAGGGCGAAAGCATCCGTTTTTTCCTTTTTTTTTTTCTTGTCTCTTTTTTTTTGCAAAAGAAAACAAAAACATGTTGTAATACCGCGTTTTGTGTGTGTATGTATGTACGTATGCGTGTGTGCATGCTGGGGGCTAAGAAATTCACCTATGTTGCTTCTTCTCCGTCTCTTTTTTCCTATTAAACTTTGTGTTATTTGATGTTTGATGATATCCAACTATGTATAAATGTTGTATCTACCGACATTAGCTTGTTTTATTCAAATTACAAAACGGCGTCTATTGTTGCCTCAAAGGACGAAAGTCTATTTTCGCCTAAAACATCTAACGGTTTTTTCATCTTTTCCTTTTTCATATACACATATGCGCTAATGCAATGATGGTGTTTGCCGTTTTCCTATTTTTAGTTATTTGATTTTTTTTTCTTCTTTGCTTTTTTCTTTGTTTTTGTCTTACTCTCTTTTTCTTTGCTCCTTTCGGAAGTTTGTTTATAGTCTTGTTTCCTCGGAACTTTTGCCAGTGACATACACGCAGACACACGGATCAAAGCCTACCCTGTTTGCTAAATGTATTTGCTTTTTTTTTTTGGTCTCTTCTGCATGTGACGGTTAATAGGAAGGATTCAACATGTCTACATGCCATGTGACGAATTACAAGAGAATGCTTGAGGGCTGTGCAAGGCACGGAACTCTCACCATGTAACTCAATGAGTTAGTGGATGGCACGCCACTGGTGGTTTGTTGGATTTCTTACCAGCATCTTTACAGGCATCATCCTTCTTCCAGATTTCATGCATGGGTCGTCGGTATAGAATCTAGACCTTTGATTTGTGTGATTGTTCTGCATGTAATTTGCCACTTATGCTTCTTGACCCGGCCATGTCAAGGGAATCTTATTCATGGCTATCACTGCTATCCCGATTCAATTGCTCCGATTTGTTCTGTTTTGCCTGGTTCTTAATTTAAGTAGTCGCATGCATAACTTATGAAACAGTACAAAGTCTATATATGCTTGTTATTCTGCACGCTGCTGACAAAGTGTGCATATGCGAAATTACAGAAACTACCCTACACGCTGCCCATGGAGCTTGGATCTGCAGCGTAATTTCCACGCCTGTCGTAAGAATCAGGCCATTTTATTCAACCATCCTTAACTGTTCCTGTCTTTTCTTTTCTTTTATGGCCCAAACTCGGGATCCAAATCTCGCCTGTGCCACGGGAATTACAGGTGACAAAAATACGAACCAAAAACCACTCTTTTAGTAATCCTCAAACGTCCAATTACAGCATTTCAAGCATGGGGTCTCTTACCATTCTCTCCATAATCCTCTCTTATCGCCGGGGAGACGGGTAACGACAAAACCATCACGTCTACAAATCGATCCGACTATTGTATCAGCCTTACTCCCGCATGGCTCTCCAGTTGCTCCGTAGCTAGTCATTGTCAAGTCTCAGGGAGGAACATTCTGAAACTCAGACATCGGACGTCCTTACTCAAGTTCTGGCTCTTTGAAGTTGACCGAAGCGGCCAAGTGGCCGAGAAACTGTAAAGCATCTGCGCCGATATGATGGGATTTCCGCCACTGACCTCCCACAGAGACCCTGAACAAGCGGAAAAGCGAATAACCAGAGCCCGCGGAGCTGGATGAGCGCTGTTTCAAAGGCTAAAGACGCGGTTTCAGAATGCTATACTTGGGACCTGCTGGTACTATGCAGCCAATCGGGTCGCAGCCCATGCAGTGGTCACGACTTGTATGCATGATGCAGGAGGGGTAAACGGCATTTACTGACTATACATTTATAGAGCACTCCGTCGGGAGAGATGGAGTAACAGACATCGGATACATGTGCTTGTACCAGTATGGCAGTCGGAAAGGTAGTAGTGTGTCTGCTTGGATTAGCGAAAAGAGAAAAAGAGACGCGAGACTGCTCAGGCAGGGGGTTGCAAGCGGAGATGGACATGGGATGTGATATATTATCTCGTAGCTGCATATCCTACGAAGGATGCCTAGAAGTCTCGACTGCTACGTAAATTTTGTGGCGATACGAAGTCGCGAGGTTGCCGAGACAATCTCGGAAGGAAAGGGGAAAAGAATAGTGAACAGTAGGGGGCATTCGTATACTGGCTGCCAGAGCTTTTAGGCCAAAGACCCCAGCTGCAGACAATATTCGTATGAGTCTTCGGCACTGCACATCTCTATCGCCGATGGTTGTACGTATACCAATCTTACCAACAAATATGACAGATTCTAATTCCCGATGACTGAAAATCCGGGGCTGATGGAAATCGCTTGTCTTCGGGAATATGGACGGGCTCTGACCCCTCGACGAGATGTGCAAGCAGATGCCATGGGTAGGCATTAACCAAGATTCGAGAGAGGAAAGGCACATCAACTTCAGGCGCCTCTTACGAGTCAAGACTCGAACCAACCTGCATGCTTAGGCTGGCCTCCGGAGCCCATTTCCCGGCCTTCTGATTTTCATTCTTCCGCAGTGCATTTAGCTTGATAGCTGATGCTCTCTATTTAGCCACATGACCAAATATAATGGCCTCGTTGGTAATGTTTGTTTCGAAACATTGACACGGTTGTGAATTGCTGTATAATTCCAAAATTGGAACTTGGATAGTTTGGAGCTGAACAAGGTGACTCTAACCCTTATTAGTCGATGCTTCGTTCTTCTAGAAGAGGGTGAAACGGAGCCTCGTTGTCTCAAGTGTACAGAGGTTTCGGCTGCTGCGCGTAATCGCGCGGGCCAAGTGCCTGTATCGTGTTAGAAAAAAGAGCCGAGTCTCGAACGCCTACTCTGCATATCGTCAATTAAACTTGAGCTGATAGTGATAGTACTAGTAGCGGTCTTCGCAGCTGATCCATCGTTTTGCTATACCTCATTCGAATTAAACAGTGATTGAGTCAGCCACGCAAAGAGCGCAAGACGAGAGCAAATGACCCCCATAGTCGATCGCCCGGTAATAGCGAGAGCGGGCAACTCCGTACATCAGGTGGGTGGGTAGGTAATAGCAGCTCGTGCAGGTGCGCTATCATCGATATAGCTGCTGCTACGAGAGCTAGATCGTGAATTTGGAGTAGTTTCGTCTTTTTCTAGAAGCTATGGTGCTGTTTCAGGTCATCAGCCTCACCTAGCAAAGTACGATGCGAGCTCCGGTTTGAGCTCCAAGAAGCTCGATGCATCGGGAGATTGTAGATTAGTTCGATCTCGTGCCAGTCTGGTGAGAGACTGCTGGAGACAACTGCTGGCTAAAGGAAATGAGCGAGGTCCTAGTCTGCGCTGACATCAGTAAATAGCCCAAACTAAGTGCGGCCCAAAGTCAACAAAGGTATTAGCACGCCAGGGCTGAACAATGAATGACTAGCCGACACCTGCCCCGCGCTTCTTGGCTCCGTTTCAGTGTCTGAAGCCGTGTGGCGTTCGCCAAAAGGGCCTTTTCTTGACGCCACGCAATATCAACTGGTCCAGCTTAGGACAGAGAGCTGCATGGCCAGGCAGTATAACTTCACCCATTCGGCTTGGCGGGCCAATCCATGCGTCCATGCGTCCGTGTTACTATCTTTATCCATGCCTGCTCTTGAAACCGCGTCTGTTGAGAAGGAGGAGAGCTACCTGAGCGGAGCGGTGATGCAAGATGGAGCATAGAGGAGAGCAAGCAGAGCGGGAAAAGAAATAGCATCAACGATATGCATGGGTGATGCGTTGTAAACCAATCAAATACGAGCTTTGTTCGCGGCACACTTGTGCGTTGAAGAGAGGAACATTGTGTGTTTCTGGTTGGCCAATGCAATGTTAAGCTTGATCTAATTTTGGCTTGGACCAAATATATCTGAGCGTCAAGTAGTATTTCGTAGCGTGCTGGTTGAGTAGGAGACCAGTTTACTGCCAATGAAAAGCCTGGACAACAACGGTGGCTTACAAGAGGCCAATTTGTAGGCCGTCAGCTCGCAGCGCCAGAGGTGGATATGCCGGCATGTCGTCACTGGAAAATTAGGTTATATACTTTGCATCATGGCCCAGCCAGTGCTAAGAAAGAGATACTATATCATTAGATGCGAGTCGAAGCGCCAGGGATCCTGTGACTGAAGGTGATGGCGTTGATTTGTGAAGAACCTTCTGCATGATGACAATGGTGCCTGCATATCACCACATGAGTAAGACCCGCATGGCCCCTTGCATGCTTTTTCTCACAAATCGTTTTTGTCGTCACATAGTAGCCCGGAGTCGTAGAGAGGGTCGCGGCGCGTACCGGGCTATCAGCTCACACGGGCGGCGGGACGATCAAGCACGCAAGCATTTATCGTCATGTTTCAGATGGCCGCTACCCTGGCCAGGGCAACCAGCCATCAACGTCGCAAAGGCTCATGACCGCAGGATTCCAACGCTTGACTGCTCGCAGAAGCATACTTGTAGTCTTTTCAAAGCCATTGTCATGATGTGTGGCGTTTAGCTGTAATACCTAGCTCGATGCCCTCGCCCACACGGAATTTTGTGGAGCAGGCTGGGCTTCTCTTTGCTGGGTCCTCTGTTATGTGCGCCGTGCGCCAGCCTCGCCGATCAACTGAGAGAAACTGCATAGTAGCGTTTTTTGTACATGATTGCATCTTTGGCGATCTGATGTGCTGGATCATCGCGATGGCTTGCTTGCATGATATGACCCTGTTGAGGAGTGATGGTGGAGGTTCTAGCGCCAGCAGCTGGCCTGCGCATCGAATGCATCGTTTAGGGGGTAGCTTTGGCTAGCTCGACTTTGGTTTGGGCGATGCTATGCTCGTCTTACGAATTGCACCGTATTTTAATATAGGCAAGTAGGCATGGTCGCAAGCCACGGGCTGTATCTTGCGGTTACCTCAAAGCCCTTGGGCCACGGTTAGGTTCTACGACGCGGGAAGCGTTGTCGTTCGTCGGACAAGCTGCGGTCGAGAATAACGGACCGCTGCTCGCTATCCAAAGCGCTTGGGCGTAGGGCCACGACCCGCCCAGATGCGGTCACCTGCATTCGTCGTCAACTCTCCCTCATGGTATCAGGCTTAGCGAAGCCGCATCCCATGCTGTGCAAGTTGAGTATGTAGCAACCGACTCGTTCCCCTGCTCGTGCATCACGCATGATAGCATGAGGAGAGGGGAAGATGGACGGACACAGCCATGATTCGGCCGGAATATGTAGAGTAAGACAGGGTTGAGGGGCGTACAGAATCTGACGCAGCCAATCAAGGCAGCGCGTGTCCCTAGCAACGCCTTCTCTCCACAGGGGGCCACTCTGAAGCGTTGCTCCAGGCGCGTTTCATCTTGAGAGGTCTCTCGTGCAGCAGCCCGGGCCGCGTGGTGGTCCAAGCAATCCCTGTTTCCAGGGCCTCGCATCGATTGGCTTGCGGCGGCGCGATTGCAAGGAAAGGCTGGTCCGGCCAGGTCCTGGGCAAAGGGCCGTCGGCGGCGGAAAAAGGTTTGGCAGGCGATGCATGCTCGCCAAACACACGAGATGCCCCTTCGGCAGCCATCAAGACGAAGCGAGCAGAGAGATGAGCGTTGCCCTGGTTTGGCGAGGATGAGAGTGCCGGTTGGACGCCAAGGAGGAAGCTGGAAGAAGTTGAGAGAGCCGTTGAAGCGGATTTTGGCGTTGCAGAAAGGCCACAGACTGCAGCGGAAAGTGCCGCTCAGGTGTGGCTTCCTCAGCCTGCAGGCACCTACTCCTGGACTCTTGGACTCTACTAGGTAGTGCTGCGACTTCTTCCGAACTCGTTTACAGAGTGCCTCTTTGGATTTAACCCAACCCACAGTTGGTTTGTCTCCCACCTCTTCTTCCGTCGGAGATGCAGAGGCCACGATCTTCTCATGTTTCGAATGTGACATGGGGCAATGTCGTGACAAATGGACGGGAGAGGATGAGCCTTCGCGGCAACCCTACTATACGCCTGCCAAGGAAAATCCATCGGATCGTCACGATAGAGCAGAACAGAAGAGCACAAAGCACTGATATCGCGAGTCCTGGCTGGAGCACACTGTGGGGAAGCCAGATCCCATCACGGCAAGGAGCATGGCAATCGAGTGTTACAGGTGGCAGTTCGGACACCATCTAGCCATCTTTGCTCGGGATCCGATGATTCTATGCAGGAGAGCTGTCCTGACACTGCTAGATGCTGCTGACGAGGCGACTAGGATAAGAATTCTAGCTGAGATTGAAGCCTCTACTGCCACCATCAAGACAATGGCACTAGTATTTTGGTGTCTTGGCCTCGATTACGTATCGCTTCGCCATCATAGTAGAGGCAAGAAAGAGGGTGTCTGTTCGAGATCCAGTTTAGAATGCCGCCTTGTTTCAAATTACTGTGTAGAGAGTCTAATACTCCATAACTGCAAAGAGCCAGCGCCACCTGCAAGTAGTATCTGGCGAGTGTTCTCCGGTGATGATGGCTGGGGATGTCGGACTTCTACCAATGAAGCTTGTCCGTCTCTTTCTGGTAGCTACAACAGCCAACAGAGAGATCTCATGGGCTATCTTTGGCGTCTTGGATTGATGAATCGAAAACATGTTTATCGGACTCTTCGTTGGGGTTCCTGGCTCGCATGCCGGCAGTGACGAGCCACGGAAAGGCGAGACACCGGCAATGGGGAGCACGGAGACATCTTTCTGGCCTGTTCCTGCGTCAAAGGCAAGCACCAACGGGTCCAATCAGATATCCTTGCCCACATGGGCCGCCAGATGTGGCCGTCTCATGAGCCGCCGCCAAATACTTACCTGCATGCCGTACAGTTACAGTACCTGTGAGCGTCGCTCTCGAGGAGTTCCTTGATGGAGCGGGTATGGACGCCTGCGGGGCCGGCAATGAGGTACCAGAGCATGCGCTATATGCTGCCTGGCGATGGGCTCTCCATTCCTAGTCTGTTCATCTGCTCCGAGGCTTCATGTAATGAATAAGGGACCTAATGAGCTCTAGATTGCAACTTCATGCGGTCGAATCTCCGGTCAGGGGTATGGACGACTAGTGCCTATCGATACTTGTAGCAACGTACTCGTATTATGAGAGCCACTCAATCAAACAAAAAACTAACGCGGTGGTTTTTTGCCTCCCATAAACTTTCGTTACGGTTCTGGCAATGGTCGACGGAGCTGCCTCTGCGGCATGAATGGCATCGAGCCGCATTTACGCACCATTCCTCGAAAGACGGTGTCGTGGCTAAGACCGCAGGTGGCCAATATAATTGCTGTCACTTATTACGAGAGCAAGTCCGGCTTTGGGGGCAGGGGAGCAGCAAGCCTGAGAGAAAAGGGGACCGATTCCTCACAGTGAAAGTGACACTGAAGGATTGGAATTGGATTACAAGCAAGAAGGCCACGGACTCTTGTCGCCCAGCAGATTGCCCGGGACCTGGAAGTTGGCTGGGCCCCTTTGCCGACACACGCCCGTCCTATTTTTGTCTCGCTACCTGCACACCCACTCTTTGACACGGTCGTGCAAAGCTCTCAAGAGCAGGGAAGTGGGCGCTGGGAGTGGGGGAGAACAGATGAAGGGCCCGGTTTTCGCTCTCTGGGCCCCCTTGGCTGCAATTCCACCAGACGCATTTCGGCCGGCGGTGCACGAATCTCGCACGGCAGCGCTGTACTGGAGGAACCAGCGAGGATGTGCGTCTGCCACCCGGAATGCATGCATGCACGTACTTACTTTGGCTGTGGTTGGGCTCTTGCAGCAAAGCGCCCAGGCACCCAAACAATTGCATTGTACGGGCCGCTGGTTGGCTGAGAAGCGCCGTTGCGAGCGCCCTGGCGGCGCCAAAGCGCTGTGGCCAGTGGACATTTCCCACGTGAAGAGCGCTGGTTCGTCCAGCAGAGCCTAGCGCTGTATCCCACTCTCGCCTCGCTCTAATGCGCTGTGCTGTATGCTCTCTCCCAATTCTCTTCAGCAATCTTCCTTCTCCTCTCTGCGGTACGAATCCACTCCATTATGATTAGGAGCACCGCCCAGGTACCACCGTCGAGTCCAGTCCAGCCCAGGGCCTGGCCCCAGTGGCTCATGCGCTATCGCCAGCAGCAGCTCGTTTCCCACGGCCCACACCCTCTCTCAATCGCGCTCTCGCCCGTGCCGCCCGCCATGCCCCGAACAGGCTTAGCAGCAGCCCGCCCAAGCCTCTGGCTGGTGCTGAGCTCTTTGTGCGCACCGACCCCTGCGCACCCTCTTTTTCTTTTTTTCTCTTTTTTTTCTGTTTTTATATTATTTCCTTCCGCGTGTATTATTAGTGGCTCCCCCTCCTCGCTCCCCTTCCGCTAAAGGGAGGACCACTCCACCGCCAAGTATCGTCAAGGTACCACCCGCCGTAGCGCCTGCGCCGCCCAATACAAGAAGGCTACCCCGTGCCTGAGTAGCTCGTAATAACAGCAACCTCCCAGCCCCAGCCAGCACCACTCACCACCACGACCACTACTCGTGCCTTTTGTCCTCCAAGGCCTACAGCGCCAAAAAATAGCCCGTGGCCTGGCGCTTCTACAGGCTCTCTCAGCAGCCACTCCACCCCATTAAACGTGCCATCCCCCCGTTCTCCATCCTCGCGGCCTTCCTCTGAAATCTTTTCCCTGTGTTTCTTATTTCAACGTTTTTCTGCCCTTTCGCTTCTCCTCCGCCTCCACCCTTCCTCTGCATTTTCCCGTTTTATTCGGAGCCGCACAGGAATCCTCTGGTGCTCTCTTTTCTTCTTATTTTATTCATTTTTTCTTTACGAAGGGCCAGGCTGTCCCTCATCGCGCGCCAAGTCGCCGCCGTCACTCGTCTCATATCTCGTCCAAAAAAAAACGCTCCAAGACAAGACACGAATCTGTCGCGGGGTTTTGCCGACTTTGCTGGTTCCCTCGTTTCTATACGCAATTAATTCGCCTGCGACCGTTTCTGCAGTCTCCCTGCCACGGAATCATCAGCATCAGCAGCATCATCATCGCCTTGACGGTTCGCTTTTTGGACGTGCCCATACATTCGCTTGACGCCGCTGTTTGGTCCTTCCTTTTTGCTGTGCAACCTCTTTCAGTCGTTTCGAGCTGGTCTCTCACACATCAACATCGCGTCGAAAACCGCCACGTTTCGCGACACTCGGGCAGCGCCTTTCCTTTGATATTTCCTTTACTCTCTGTGTGTATCTACACTGCGCGCAAAATCGCCAATTCCGACGTGCAACATAAAAAGCCGCAGGGACTTGATATCCGCCATCGCCAATTGCATTGGCCAAGCTGATCTAGGTTCCCAATCGGCGACCCTCCAACTGTTGACCCATCGCCTGGATCACATCGCATCGCCACAACCCGCACATCATGTATTCACAACACCCGGCCATTGCGCCTCAAAAGCCTGAGACGTTCATGCTGAGCACCGAAGCTCAGCAGGCTCTCCCTCATGACGCACAGGTCGCCCTCCAGCAGGTAGACAACCTAAAGTACTTTCTCATCTCCGCTCCAGTCGACTGGCAGCCTGATCAGTATATTCGACGGTTTCTCCTGCCCACGGGCGAGTACGTCTCTTGTGTGCTGTGGAACAACCTCTTTCACATCTCCGGCACGGATATTGTGCGATGCCTCTCATTCAGATTCCAGGCCTTTGGCCGCCCCGTCAAGAACTCCAAAAAGTTCGAGGAGGGAATCTTCTCCGATCTCCGAAATCTCAAGTCAGGAACTGATGCCTCCCTGGAGGAACCAAAGAGCGCTTTCCTCGACTTTCTCTACAAAAACAACTGCATTCGTACCCAGAAGAAGCAAAAGGTCTTCTACTGGTACAGCGTGCCCCACGACCGTCTCTTCTTGGATGCGCTGGAGCGAGACTTGAAGCGAGAGAAGATGGGCCAGGAGGCCACCACTGTCGCTGTCAGCGAGCCTGCTCTGTCCTTCCAGTACGACTCCTCACAGTCGCTCTACGAGCAGCTCACCAAGAGCCAGCAGGCCAACTCCTCTTCCTTCAACGCCCAGCAGTCCTCATTCAACCAGAGCCAATCGACCTCTCCCGTCATGAGGGCGATGGACTCCATGCCTCCCCCGAGCATCATTCCCCACACCATGGCCCCTTTGGCTGAAAGCATGGAGACAATGGTCCCCTATGACACCATGGGCATGGCTCCGGCCGTTCCCCAGCAGCTCGCAGCTGTCAAGAGGGAGGCTGACTTCACTCGCGTCCACTACAACCAGAATGGCATTCCCATCACTCACAGCCACCACCGACACTCTTCCATGCCCGCCTACGGCCTAGAGTATTCGCCTGCTCCCTCATTTGTGTCTTCGGGCTATGAGGATTACAGCAACCGTGGTTTGTCGTTTGAGCCCATTACTCCTCCTCAGCAGGCTCTTGGCATGACTGCCGAGCCCGCCTACATTGCCAACGAGGAGACTGGTCTCTACTCCGTCATCCCTGACCACATGTCCGGCATGTCTGGTCTTGGTGGAATGGTTCAGATGCCTTCTCACCTTACTGGTCCGCAGTTCCCTCGTTCTTACGGTGCAAACAACATTTACTCCGTGATTGAGGGATCTCCTACCTACAAGCAGCGAAGACGCCGCACCTCCATCCCTACCTCCATGTCTGGCATCGCACCCACATCGACCCCTTCGGCTCCCCACAGACCGTCGGATCTGCGCCGGTCTGTCTCTGTTTCCATGGGACCCGTCGCTGAGGGTGAAGAATCCACCGGCAACTCGCCTTCCAACATGTCGTATGCCAACTCCCAGCACAAGGATCTCATGGACATGTCAAGACATGGCAGCCCCGCTGTTCACCCCATGGCTCTGCAGCACGACTTTTCTCACATCAGTGATGACATGTCTGCTGATGGCCGTCCTATGATGGCTGGCGGCATTGTTCGACGTGCCCGATCGGCTACTGTGATGGAGCTCGGCCCTTATCCTCACAAGTCTCACTCATGCCCGATCCCCACCTGTGGCCGACTATTCAAGCGTCTCGAGCACCTCAAGCGGTAAGAAGCTCTCTTCTCGCTCTAATAGCAAAATAATTATTTAGAAATAAAAAAACTAATACATTATTTATAGCCACGTCCGAACACACACACAAGAGAAGCCATACATCTGCCCTCACTGCAGCAAAGCTTTCTCCCGATCAGATAACCTTGCACAGTACGTTGCTCCTTAAATCTTATGTTATGTGTAATATGCCGAATGCTGACTTGAAACTTTCTTAGACACAAGCGCACCCACAGCCGTGAGGATGGTGGCGAGGGTTCATTGCATCTTTCTGCCGAGGAAGAGGAAGAATTCTCCGGCGAGGAGCATCTTGGATCTGTCGAGGAGGCATCCCCTACGTCGGAATCGGCCTTTGTTCCTGGTTCCCTCAACGCTGCCGTTTCCAGCGGCACGATCTCTCCTCAAACCACCATGACATCAAGTCATAGCTTCAACAGTCTCCAGACTCTCAGCATGCCGATGACCATCAGCCACCCTACCCCCATCAACGCTGGTGGTGCCATGTAGAGTGCTTGTTTTAATCTGTTCTATTCCCATATGACTTTTTATTTTCTTTCTATTTTTCTCATTTATTTGCGTCACGATATATTTCATGTTCTATGGATCTCGGCTTAGGGGATTTCATGTTTGTTTTTCTTTCCTTCTTGATATCACTTTCTTCCATCTCTCACATTCACTCTTACCTTTTTTTTATGCGTCTTATGCTCGGAATATCCTTTTTTTTACGGCTGCAATCACAAGTTTGCTCTTTAAATACAATGGGCTCAGGCTCGGATCTTCAGCAGGATTGTTAATGACCTGTTGATGCCTTTCGGGCTTTGGGCGATAGAAAGAGAAGTGAAAGGGAGGTTTTTGCGTGTGACAGAGAGTGAAAATGACGCTGTCTGTATATATACATATACTATTTATTATTCAATGTCAGCTTATAGGAGTATCTCCTTGTGGGAGGCTCCCTTGTTAGTGCTTTTAAGGTGCGGGAATTGATATAGACGCGAAAACAAAAATTGCTATCTATTTTGCGAAAAAGAACAAGGCTCTTGTATGTGACTTGTCGTGCTAACAATCGTATTTATCCATCCAACTCATCACCTTTCAAGTGACCATGGTATCTTAAATCAGTCCTCTCAATCCTCTACCTCTTCCCTCCCTTTCTTCCGGAATCCTTCCCTCCTCTTCTGCCAAACGTATCTCTCGTCCCCTCAATCTTCTTGACATCTCTCTCGCTTATCCTAAGCTCTGCACCCTTGAGCCTACCCACCGCTGGTCCAAATCCTCCACCACTATCACCACCGCCCCTCCTATCTCTCTTCTTCTTCTTGCCAGTTTCCCTTTCCAAGATGACGCCGCTCTCCTTGGCCTCGCGCCTGCGCTTAGCTTCTCTCTCCACAGCAGCGGCAGTGATGCCCTTGCGCATGTGCATGGGCATCTTCTCCTGCTTGTGGATGGACATTTTCGAGCCGAGGGCTTGGATGCGGAGGTCGAGGGCCTTTTGGCGGACGCGGCCGGAGGCAAAGGCCTTTGGCTCTGCGGGGCCGGAAGAGGTCGTCGAGAGGGCAGCGGAGAGGGAGAGCGGACGGTTGGTCTGGAGGAGGTGGGATTCGGAGATGAGGCGGCGGAGTTCGAGGTCCTGAGCGAGGAGGGAGGGGGCGTCTTCGGGGAGGGAGGCGGATGATTTTGAGGAGGATTGTGTGGGTGCGGGTTTGTTGGAGGAGGAGGAGGTCTGATCTGGTGGGCGGGAGGACTGTAGAATTCATTAGTATTGGATTGGTTTAACTTGGTAGGATTGGAGAATGGGAGGGAACTGACCATGAAGGCTTTGAGTTCGCGTTTGGACATTGTGTTTGCTTTGGAGCTTTGAGGGGCGGAGTGATCTACCACTTCGATAATGGGAGCGTCTGGAGTATTGGGGTCAGTATAAAGAGATCCATTGGGGATTCGCTGGTTCCAAGACCTACCATCTTTTTCATCCTCCTCCTCATCCTCGTCTACCTCATCGTCGTCATCGTCTTCATCTTCGTCTGAAACTTCATCGCCTGACACACCATCCCATTCACCTTCTCCGCTGTCATCACTATCGTCTTCGTCTTCTTCCTCATCTTCATCTTCGTTCCTCCGCACCTTTTGCGCCTTGCGCTTTTCTTGCTCCTCTATCGGGAGGAACTGCGCCTCAAAGTGTCGCCGAAAGATTTCTTGTGCGTCTTCTGAGGATATTGTCGGCTCGGGAGCCTTGCGCTTTCCGAGGACACCCATTGTGGCTTGATAGGGCTGGTGTATTATTCTGGATTGTGCTGCTGCGACAGGATGGAAATTCGCAGGCCAGGCTCAATTGGAAACTTTTTTGCTTTATCGTTATCAGTGGTTTCAATTTGCTGCAGGCTGCTGCTATAAGCGTTAGCGCTTAGTGGGTTTGGCTCTAGCTGTTGGAGCTTTGGGCTCCACAAATATCACTTAGACGTGCTTCAAGGACTGGAGCCTTTTCATGATTTCAATCATACAACTCTCGACGTTGATTAGAACTACATAGGGGTATATCAATCAAATACTCGCGAAACGCCATAACAGTATAAACCAAACTACAAATATCAAAATCATACCAAAACAAATCTCAGAATTCCTGCGCCTCAGTAAGGCTCCCGGTATCGAATCCCCTCCAACGCATCCCGTCTCATCCTCATCGCCCTGGTATCCCGGAAGAGCAATGTCCTCACGCCATTCTCGCCGTCCACTAAGGCCTCATCTGTCTTTTCTTGTCCAAAACGTTTGACCATGTATGCCTCGAGATCGTTTTCGTCAATCATCGACGCCACCATGTCGATGGCAATTTCGGAATGGGTCATTGAGTTGAACATGACCAGCATCTCTGGGTAGAGCTCCATGGTGGCCCCGTGTTGGAGAAGCATCTTCATCAAGAGGTGGGAGATGCCATCGGGAGCGCCTTTGGCATGGGCTAGAGCCGTCCAACCAAAATTGTCCTCGGCATTGATGTCGACGTCGTCCCTGTTGATTAGGAACTCGGTCACGTCCTCCCAGCCCGCGTACATGGAGTGGCTGAGTGGTGTCACGCCGTCTTCGTCTCTTGAATTGGGATCGACGTCTGGCCGTTGAAGCAGTATCTCGGCAATCTCGACACGGCCTAGGAATGCTGCCCAAGCGAAGGCAGTCATGCCGCAGTAGTCTTTCTGATCGGCTTTGATGTCGGGTCGCTTGAGTAAGAGCTGGATAATCTGCTCGCGGGATTCCTGTACTGCCTTGATGAGGGGGCTGACCTGCTTGCAGTTCCCCAGGTTGACGTCCGTTCGTGGGTGCTTGAGAAGAAGCTTAACCGTGACTACGTCTCCCATGCAGACGGCCTCCTGTAGAGGAGTGTGGCCGTACCAGTCCCGAAGGTTGGGATTGGCGTCTGGGTGTTCCAGGAGGAGCTTCAGGGCGGCATGGTTCTCGCTTCTGACCGCCATGTGCAACGTACTGTTGCCCAGATAATCCTCCGCGCTGACGTCGATATCCTTTTGCTGAAGCAACATCTCCGTGATTGCTTCACGCTCTCGCAGGACTGCGAGGCTCAGGGCTGTGATACCGTAAGCCGCCCGGGAGTTGACGTTGACCCTCTCCCCGTGACGCTCGAGAATTACCCTTACGGTCTCGGTGTGGCCATGTTCGGCAGCCAGGCAAAGGGGGTTCGACCGTTGGTTGGCGTTCCAATCCGTCGTCAGGTTGGGGTTGTCGAGGAGCAGGCTGACGACTTCTGTATGCCCTGCCCTCGCCGCTCGCTCCACGCTTGTTGCCCCTGCTTTATCTTCGTAGCTGAGGTCTACAGCCGGGCGCTTTGCGATCCACTCGACAATGGCGAGATATCCCCTTTCCGCCGCCAAATGAATAGGCGTGGCGCCGTCGTCGTTTATGGATCGTGTGAGAAGCATCTGCTTTAGTCGGGGGATGACATTGCGAACGCAGCAACTTCTCTCCAGGTCGTCATCTGGGAACAGCGACTTCAGCAGGGCCTCCTCTCCATTCTGTGCAAGTATATGCACTAGGTTGTTGCCGTTGCTATCTGTGTCGGCCGAGAGATGTCGGCTGTACGAAAAATCACCTGCTAAAAATGGACAGGCTCGTAGAAAGGTGTATTGCCCATTGCAGTCGAGGTATTGGGCTACTTGGAGGAGTATCTCGATCGGAAGAGTGATAGACATCTTGTAGTTGGAAGTGGTAAGTATTTGTGGCGTTGTTGGAAGCATCTTACGGTTTGGATCGTAAATGTCTGCGCAAGAGATGGAATCGAGAACGCCACGAGAATATATGTAAACAGAAAGAGGAAAGGAAAGGAAATGTGATAGGGTGAGTATGTTGTTATATACTTGACTGAGCAAAACAAAGGCTGTTTTGCCTTTGCTCGAAGTGGGATGTTTAGAAAGCCATTAAGAATTTGAATTCTTAAATAGCCGTTGAGTAAAGCCAAAGAGCTACGAGGGCTTTTATATTATACTCTAATACTGAGAAAAGAAAAAGCCAGAGAATCATGAGAAAAGTATCATGTCAGACGCCATAATCTTATAGTCCATACATTGGGATGGGGGGTTCCCGATTGCCACCACAAACTCTGGGCCATTGTGGACACGAGATTCCAATGCGCTACGAAAAGATACAATTGGTTTTGCTTTTGTTTTGAAATCACCAAAGTAAACAAACCTTATAATTGCTTTTTTCTAGAGAAAATCTGTGAAGCTGTACATCACAAGAAACCACATATCTAAGGAGGCTTGAACTTGTGTAATGCTCTGCTTTGATCGTCCTGGCAAGCTTATGAAAGTTTATTTGCACCGAGACATATAAGCAGTGAGATGAGATTCAGTCGGCGGCCGAAGGAAAAAAAGATGGACCGTAAAAACGACCACAGACATAAATTGATATTTACAATGGAGGTCCAAGAGGAGGCTTTAGTTTCACCTGGGCAACCATATTGTTTCGAAGTTGTTTTTATATGTTTGTTTCTTAACAGCCAACTTTATTCATGGCGGCGTTTCAATGCACTCCACAGTTCAATTGAGTTTAAAACGCGGCCATGAATTATAGAATAGCCACGGTAGCGGCACATCGTATTTCCGGGTTCTGTACATGTAAGCACCAGCGCCCCTCTCCATTTCGTCACTTCTGGAGGGCCGAAGTAGCAGCTGGGAGCTGTTTATCCTCGGCTTTGAGCCGATGCTTTCCAGTATTTTTACCCATCTAGAGCCGGCATCTACTTCTCATCACTTTTACTTTTACTTTGAAGCTGTATTTTTGTCCCCTTTTTTGTCCCCTATTTTTAGCCATTGAGTCTGCTTAAAAGCTACCGGCATTATGAATACCTTTCGTTTTATGAGACCGGCAGTGGCCAAGGTGCCCTTCCAGCGGTCCACTCTGCCTCGTGTTGCACGGGCTTATAGCTCCAAGACCTATGAGTATATCCAGACTTCTTCTCCGGCGCCAGGCGTTGGACAAGGTGATTATAACTGCATCTGAAAACATATATATCTAAAGGGCTGATTAACTGACTTTATTTTCAAGTGACTTTGAACCGACCAAAGGCACTCAATGCGCTGTGCACGCCTCTCATTCACGAGCTCAATGATGCTCTTGTTGACTTCAATGCCTCTGACGAAACCTCCGTCATCATTCTTACCGGCTCACAGAGGGCTTTTGCTGCCGGAGCTGATATCAAGGAGATGGCTCCTCTGACTTTCTCAGACGCTTACACCAAGGCGTTCATTGAGTCGTGGTCGCTCCTGACGACTCAGGTTAAGAAGCCCATCATTGCCGCCGTCTCAGGCCACGCCCTTGGCGGCGGCTGCGAGCTTGCTATGATGTGCGATCTTATTTACTGCACAGAGGGCGCCAACTTTGGCCAGCCCGAAGTCAAGCTGGGAACTATTCCCGGCGCCGGCGGCAGCCAGCGACTCACCCGCGCCATTGGCAAGTCCAAGGCCATGGAGCTCATCCTTACGGGCAAGTCCTTCAGTGGTGTTGAGGCTGAGAAATGGGGCCTTGCTGCTAGAACTTTCCCCACATACGAGGCCTTGATGGAGGAGACCCTGAAGCTCGCCGAGACCATTGCCGGATACTCAAAGGTGGCTGTCCAGGCTTGCAAGGAGGTCGTCAACAAGAGCCAGGATCTTCCTCTGCGGGACGGAGTTGAGTTTGAGAGGCGTGTATTCCACAGTCTGTTTGGAAGCCAGGACCAGAAGATTGGCATGAAGGCTTTTGCTGAGAAGAAGAAGGCTGAGTGGACTCACTCATAAGCAGGTGGAAGTTTGATGTTGAAGTATAACAATGGAATTATGACGACGGATGAAATTGGGCGTGTATACTAAAAAAAGATATGTATGCCAACCAGAAACAAGTTAAATATAAAATAATAGAGCTATTAATTTATAGCAGAGAAGAAAGTTTGGGGTATACCTCGTAAAACTTTCTGGGTTCCCCAGGTGCCTTTATTTGAGATTATGTTGGTATGCTTAAAGAAAATGACGAAATATTCAGTATTAATTATAAAATTTGGAGTGTAGCCTGTGGCTAGGAAACCCCTCATAAAGCTCTATGATTATTTCTCAACCTTTTCCTCATTCTCTGCGAGCTCCGCGTTTCCAATCCTTGCGATGTCGGCATTCTCCAACGTTTCTTTCTCAAATCCCTTCGTCGCCTGGCTGAGTAACGTCGCCACCACTTCATTCAAGTAAACGATGGGAAGACTAATAATACTAGTAGCGACGTATTGAAAAGCACTTATGAACATGTTTGCTTGCTGAGAGTCTCGAATAAGGCCTGGCCTGACAATGCAGGCTTCAACAGCGCCATTAGAATTTTTGGCAAAATCGAGAACTCTGGTTTCTGTTTCTCCCTGTAGCGAACTATTAGCAATGGAATTTTGTTTTCCCCCCTCTTGCTAAAGATCAGGAGAAGAATGCTGAATACTTACTCTCATCAGGAGATAATCGCCTAGCACCCATGGTTTTTTGGTTTGGTCGCGCTCCACGTTGGCACCGCTGACATAGACAAACTGCAGAGGCTTTGCCTCATTGCCTCGTGGGAGCTTGGCAAGCGTTTCGAGGCCAGCAATGGTATAATCCAAACAAATCTTCCGAACTTCATCCCAAGGCAGGGCCCCGGACTTACGCGGGGTTATAGCCATAAGCCTTTTATGAAGAGACGTCAGCAATTCAAGTCGTTCATATCATCTTGAGTTGAGGCTGACCAAATGCAGGCATCAGCATTGGATAGCTTCTGCTTGGCATCATCTGAGTAGTTCAAAAAGTCATCGCACACAACAGATGTGAGCTTTGCGGCATCGGCAGGGTTACTAAGATTCTCCGGGACGGGGGTCTCGCGGCGACCAAGTCCCACGACAGACGTGATGGCTGGGGAGCTGATGGCCTGGCGGACAAGTGCTTTGCCAACGAAGCCGCTGGATCCAACAATGATCAATTTCATGTTGAGAAATTTTTTCCTCTTCTGGGTGAAAGGGGTTTGTGTTTGTTCAAAGTTGGAATTCTCAGTTGCGTCACTGGTCCGAATTATGTCTTAACTCCGAAATATCCATTAGTAGAAGGATTCTACGCTGGGATAGCCTATTCTTTCATGTTGCCTCATTTGTGAAATTTTGGTTCGACTTAAAACAAAACGCATTTGAGAATGAAAACAAAATACAGAAATACGACCAAGAATATCGAATAATGACACAAGATGCTATAAATGTCACTGGCAAGTGAGAATATAGCTGTGAAGATGACTGCCCAAAATGGAAATCAGCTCTCCAGAAATAGTGGCTTCGGCTAATCCACACCTAGCTTTAACTTTAATCTCGTACTGAACGTCTGACTGTGGTTCATTTTAAAGCTCTAGGAACATAGCTAGAGGATTTATCGCTCTATGTTTCAAAATAGCTTATGATGGTGTGTAAGTGCAGTCTGTAATCACGGCTTATTCGCCTGATTGTCTACATGCACCTGATCCCGTTTTTATAGAAGCCCCGCTCACATTTGCCAAATTAGTACCTCTACCTCGTGCATCTAGCTACGTACCCACCAGGCTGTGTCCTTTAAATGGGTGGTGGCCACCGCTACGAATCTGCCTCCTCCAACTATGAAGTCTGGGCTGTGATCACAAGGATATTAATTCCTCTCACACATATCTCTGTCCACATGCGCCGCTCACATCGTCTACGCTTCTCCCCATCCGCAAAACGAAATAAAATATGAATGGAGTCTCGAAAACCTAGCTTCGACTTGGGCAAGGAGTTGACATGCTCGGTATGAAGACGATACCCCGCGTGGGTGCCCAAACACACATCACCACCCTACTGACACGTCATCTGATAGATATGCGCTGATCTCCTCTACCAACCGCTCACTCTGCTCGACTGTCTTCATACATACTGCGGATCATGTTTGAAAGAATGGTTTCGCTTCCAGGCTGAAAAGGTTGGACGGGCTCCTACCCCGCCACCGCCAGACGCAATCATCTTTACCTGTCCATCATGTCGGAGTTCAGTGAGGGACACACGGCATAATGCCACCGTTGCGACTCTCCTTGAGATGTACACGGCGGCTAACCCCGCCAAGGCACGGTCGGACGCCGACAAGAAAGAGATGGAAGAAATATACAAGCCGGGCGACCAAGTCATGCCCAAGGTCAAGACTCGTGAACGAACAGCCGAAGAGAAGCGGGCCGAGGAAGAAGACCAGAGGCTGATAGATGAAGTGAGAGAGCTAAGTTTGCAAGAAGCCATAGCCGCTGCCATGCCAGATGCACCGCAGGCAAGAACAGCGAGGAGGCAGGCAGACGGGCGATCTCGATCGAACTCAGATTATAGATCAGATGGCCGTTCACCGCGAACAGCAAATGGGAGGGAAGAAAACGGCCGGAGCAACTCTGATTACTTATCTGCTGATGGAGACCACGCTCGGCGCAGACGTAGCGAGTCCAGGCAACGCCAAGTTGAGCACCAGTCATCACTGAGGTCGTTGATTGGGTCTGAGATGAGCGAGCGAGATATCCAGAGGGAGATTGAGGAGTTTGCTCGACAGATCCAAGAAGAGGGTTTATTGGATGGTCTTGATCTCGATAATATTGACTTGAGCCGGGATGATGAACTCAGCCAGCGCATCACCGAGGCGTATAGGAGGCGCCAGAGGGGCCGCTCCAGACAAGAAGAGAGGAGGGCCGACTCACGCACTCGGCATTCTGCATCTGCATCGATGGATTCCAGACTGCGGCCTGACAGCGCTAGGCATCCAAGCCAGCATCGCTCGCACTCACGATCAATAAGTGAAGCGGGAGACAGGAGCAGACCTCCGATATCATCTTCAGCAAGCCTTGGCGTTCGAGAGCCTGAGAGGAGGACCAGGAGGCGAACCGCCAGTGGTGGACAGGTGAACCCTTCGGCAGCGATGGCTCTAGCTGCCATGGATTCAAGACCTGCTGCTCATTCTCAGAATGATTTGAGCTTAAGAAACCCGAGCAACTATGATCCCACGGCATCGGTGCCAGCTCTGAGGATCGGCCGAAGTTCTAGTTCAACCGGAGTACCTGTTGCTACTCAAACTGCCAATGCGTTAGCGAACGGTAGTGAGAACAATGCCTCCTTTGCGAGTCGAGCTCAAACCCTTCCATCGACTACTTCCCAAACAAACCCAATCACTCCCGAGTTAATAGAACTGGCAGCTGCGCGAAATTCTAAATCAAGTCGCCCGGCTGATGTGGTCAGTCCTCCTACTTCTTTAGTATCCAGCCCCGTTCAAAGCCCAACGGCGACCTCGAGGCCCCAACGCACTCGGCAGCTTTTTGAAGAGCCTTCTATTAGCTGCTCGCGATGCAAAAAGCCCGATATCCAGTATAGCGTGCATTACAACTGCAAGGCGTGCGATGATGGTCACTGGAACATCTGCATTGACTGCTACCGGTCAGGCAAGGGCTGCCTACACTGGTTTGGATTTGGCCATGGCGCCTGGAAAAAGTGGGAGAAACGCAAGCAAGCCGATGAGTCGATCCCTATGCCTCATATATTGAATGCTGGTCGCTACCTGCGCCCGGAATCGACAACTGTGAGCTCGGATGGAAAGAAAACATTGACGAGCGACGATCCGAAGTTGAGACTAGAGACGGGCACATTTTGCTCACGATGTTTTGCTTGGGCCAATGAGTGTTTTTGGCGTTGCGACGTCTGCAATGAGGGCGACTGGGGATTCTGCAATAACTGTGTGAATCAAGGCAAATCATGTAACCATAAGCTCCTGCCGATGGCCCATGAAGGAACACTCAAGCCTACATATCGACCCCGCAGCCCCAGATCGGTAGGCCGACCCTCCACGGCAACTGTAATTGCAGGATCACAAATATCCGGAATTGGGTCATTCAAGCCACTTGAATTCAATTGCAAGTGTGAAATTTGCAAAGATGCTATTCCACCAACGCAGTCAAGATATCACTGTTTTAGCTGCACAAATACGGTCGCTCAAGATGCTACTCCTGGAGACTTCGATATCTGTTCTTCCTGCTATGGCAATTTGGAGTCAAAGGGAGATATAAGCGAAGAAAATGGCTCATCAGGCTGGAGAAGATGCCCTAGTGGTCACAGAATGGTCGTTCTCAAATTCATAGAAGGCAAGGTTGGCCAATGGCGATATGTGGAAAAAGACCTTGTTGGCGGGAGGGCCATTCGTGTGGAGCCTCTCGAGAATATTGCACATCCTGATTTTCAGAAATGGTCATGGTATGATGGAAGTGAAAAGCTAGAGCGTCTCGCCACTACAGAGGTATCGGCAACGGCTCCAGAGAGCTTTGGTGAAATATCTTATACACGAACCTTCCCGCCTGATGGTGGCTGCGGGCTGATGGGCCATGCAATGTGGGCATGGTATCCAAAATCTGGCAAGGAAGATGACCTATTATTTCCTCGGGGAGCCAACATTGACGAAGTGAGGGATCTTAACGGAGACTGGTTCTTTGGGACTTATATGGGTGCCAAAGGAATGTTCCCAGCACCGTATGTTCATTTGCCACAACAGCCGTGAGGAGATATAGAGGACAAGACTTTGGCGACGGTGAGATAGAGAGAGATATAGGGGCCCAAATGCCTATTTAAGTGCAAGCTGATTCGGTTATGCGAGAGATTCCTAATTGGCTAGGCACTGATACCGGGCGATCAGTTCACCTCATATGGGACTGGGCCATATTCACCCTATGCTGGTGGTTTTACTTGGACTTTGGCTTGATTTGCGGCCTTGGGTCAAAATCGTCTGTCGAGACTGCAACGCAAGTTCAAGTCCAAGCAAGAGCAGCGTTAGATGAATACGGCCGATTCGCATGTGAGGTGAAGCTGATCACCCGCTATCTTTGCCTAGTCCATTGGGGATTTGGGGGCCATTTTTAAACATCATGGTGATGGTGCTCCAGGTAGCATAAAGATTATAATAATTATAATGTATTCTAACAAGAGACTTGTTTATCTACACAGTGCTACACTTGCCTTTAAAAGAAACAATGCCTGGTACCGAGTAGCAGATATAGACTACACTCGTTACTTCATGAGGGGCTACACTTGGATGCTTCTGACCAGCGTTGCTCTTAGCCTCGGTTATCAAAATCAAGAATACTCTCAGAAGACATTACCGTAGAAACTATCAACACTTGTCAGCAGCATCCATCTAAAACACTCATATGCGGCAAAAAAGCGGCATCTTCCAGACGATGAATCTCCCTAATTGAAGCGCAAAATGACGTGATCGGATCCTCGGGCTTCTGCCCCACCACCGGGCCCTCGGCGCCAGAGTCTCTGGGGAAAGAGGCCATTGACTGATGCTCTGCAAACTTACAAATCCCCGAGCGCTGCACGGAACTCTCTCCATTGAGGTTATTCAGAGCCCCCAAACAAGCACGGCACTGAATAATTGCAGCCATGTTCCGACAAACTGCGCAGCGCTTGGCGGTTGCGGCGGCCAAAGCTGCCGAGCCCAGTGCTTATACTCTTGCTGTGTCCAAGGCGCAGGGCGTGGCACGAGGGTTGACTGGAGGTATGTGATGCTGCTACAACGATTGATTGGTATAATGGATGATGTTCAGTAATGCTTACTTGTCTGCTTTGCGCATAGCCATTGGCAACACCCCCCTCATTCGCCTCAACCGCCTCTCTGAGGAGACCGGCTGCGAGATCCTGGGCAAGGCCGAGTTCATGAACCCGGGCGGCTCCGTCAAGGACCGCGCCGCGCTCTACGTCGTCAAGGATGCCGAAGAGCGCGGCCTGCTGAAGCCCGGCGGCACCGTCGTCGAGGGCACGGCCGGCAACACGGGCATTGGCCTGGCCCACGTCTGCCGCTCGCGCGGCTACAAGCTGGTCATCTACATGCCCAACACGCAGTCGCAGGGCAAGATTGATCTGCTGCGGCTGCTGGGCGCCGAGGTGTACCCCGTGCCGGCGGTGGCGTTTGATAACCCGCAAAACTACAACCACCAGGCGAAGAGGCACGCCGAGGCGCTGGACAATGCCGTGTGGACGAATCAGTTTGACAACACGGCAAATCGACGGGCGCATATCGAGACGACGGGCCCGGAGATTTGGACGCAGACGAATGGAAAGGTTGATGCGTTTACTTGCGCTACGGGTACGGCAGGTACACTGGCGGGTACAACTAGATATCTCAAGGAGATCTCTGGTGGCCGCGTCAAGAGCTTCCTTGCCGACCCGCCCGGCAGTGTCCTGCACTCATACATCTCTTCAGGAGGCAAGCTGATTGAGCGGACGGGCTCCAGCATCACCGAGGGCATCGGCCAGGGCCGCGTGACGGACAACCTGCAGCCAGACATTGACCTGCTGGACGGGTCGCTGACCATCTCGGACGAGAAGAGCATCGAGATGGTGTACCGGTGCTTGGACGAGGAGGGTCTGTACCTGGGCGCCAGCTCGTCGCTCAACGTCGTGGCGGCCAAGGAGGTCGCCGAGAAGCTGGGCAAGGGCCACGTCGTGGTGACGATGCTGTGTGATGGAGCGTACCGATATGCGGATCGGTTGTTTTCGCGAAAGTGGTTGGAGACGAAGAACCTTTTGGGAGCTATTCCGAAGCATTTAGAAAAGTACATTGTGCTGCCTTGAGCGCTTTCTTTTTTATTATACACGTATATATATATAAGATGATACATATATAGACTTTCATCTTTTTCATCTAAACCCCCTTTTCCCCTGGTTCTAGAAAACGCCTTTTTTGATCCGTCAGTTCATAATAAGTGTCTTCCGCTGCATCATTCCGCTTTCCTCTCTCTCTCAAACCCCTGATTCTCTTTCTCCTTTACTTAAAAATCTCTCCTCGCTTTTTTGTACAAGAGTTTACCACTTCGGCGCCTGTCCAACGATTGTTGTGTATTCCTGATCCCAGCCTTCTGTTGAGCTCTTGCTAGTCTTGACAAAGTTTTGCAAGTGACCAGCCAGAGTAACCTCCACTGATGCAAGACCCTGAGCCGCTTCACCAAGAACCTCGCGCGCCAGCGAGATACCCTTGATGTTCTGTGCCAAGACCTTGACGTACGCACTTCCGTTCAGGGCGGTAGGGATCTTGACTCCCTTGGGGTTGGAGTTTCTCTCCAAGGTGGGGTTGAGCTTGGCGAAATCGGCGACTTCTTCCAGGTTCGCATTCGTTGCGTCTTTCCATAGTGAGCTAAGCAGTTCGACTTCATCCTTGAGCAGCACGAGGTCTTGCTCGACAGGTTCGCCGGCTTGCTGCTTGACCTTGGCGGCGGATGACTTGGCGAAGAGGGTCATTCCTCGGACGACGCGGGAGAAGTGTAGTCTCTCTCGGGTGGGCTGGCCTTCTACCGCATGCTCTTTGCGCTGGAGGAGGTCGAGGACTTGATCGGCCCATATCTGTGCTTGCTTCGTCTCGGTTACGTCCCAATTGCTGCTGGTAACCTTCTCGTTGATGTAAGATAGAACTCGTACGACTGTTTCCCGGTTTGTGAACATGAGGCCAGTCTTGTCGGACTGCTTTGCGCACTCAATCACAGCGTGAATGTTGCCGCTCTCTCCCGCCATGCGTACAATCTTTCCCCAGTGGTTGGCCTTTAGCCGTATGCCGGCCTTCTTGTACCCCGCCAACAGAGTTCCCAGGTTGGCCCAGTCGTCTTGGGTCTGCATGCTCTTGAGAGCCTTGGTGAGGATCGTCTTGGAGTTTTCGATGCCGGTGAATCGATCAATGGTAGAGAATTTGTGTTCAAGGCCCTCGACTTCGATAATGATTGGGTTCTGCTCGAGGTAGGACTTCATCTTGGGGTCGAAGACGAGCTTGCGCTGCTTTTCGGGGAGGTAGGCGGGGAGGATGATGGTTTCTTGGATTGTGTTGAGAACTTTGTTCATTTCGTCGTTTTCGGTCTCGGCGAATACGGCTCTTACACCTATTGTAGCTCATATGTTAGGAATCGTTCGATTGGATTTGTATACAGCACTGGAGATTGCTATTGCGTACCATGTGCTGGTGAAGTGCTGAATTGCCTCGGCGCAAGGCCCGAAGGCCGTGCAGTTCGTCCATTAAGACGACCGACTGACCGAACGGCCGTCCGTAGTGACCGATTTGACATGTTTGCTGTGAAGTGTGGTCGGCAAACGGTCTGTCTGTAACAATCGCTATGAATGGAAAAAAGTTATATGCAGACCATTCTTAGGCGCAAGTTGAGTGGGTGGGTCGGAGAAAAAGAGGAGCCGGGCCAATCACGGCGGCGGAATGCATGGCTTTTCGACCCATGAGCTTTTGCGACTTTCTTGCCCAAATCGCAGTTGAAGGTCCGAACAAGCTTCAACGGCGCCAATTCCCATCACGATGAATGTTGCTGCTGCGAGGCAGCCCATGGGCTGTCTGAAGGCGGCCCTGAGGAGGACGAGATACCAGAGAACATGGCAGAGATGCCTGGCGACAGAGGCTGCAAGCCCCTCCATACCCTCCATCACGAAGAATGCTTTCAGTCAAAGACAACGTACGATTTTTCGCCTTGCCTGGATTTTGCAATGTAATATTGAGAGAATTATCCTCGCTAATGATTGAATTATTTAGACATGGATAAGCAAAAGGTCTCAAAATTCCAGATTTGGCCTCAAGTCCCTTCACCACGAGCCACCCATCCCGACCCAATGCCCACCTTGAAGCAGCAAGAAATCGCCCGCCTCGACCCGACCGGCGCCAGAACGAGGCTCTTCTCCAGAGACCACGCCGACAGCGCCAAAGTAGGCGACGTCCTCATGGTCACCACCAAGGCGGGAGAGCCCTTTTCCGGCGCATTCATCCAGATGCGACGCCGCGGCGTCGATACCGCCATCCTGCTACGAGGACAGCTGATGAAGACTGGCGTGGAGACGTGGTTCAAGATCTACAGTCCGACGGTCACGGGAATTGATATCATCTGGCGTAAGCCGAAGAGGGCAAGGAGAGCGCGGTTGACGTTTATGCGCAAGCCCAAGCACGATATGGGCAGTGTGGATAACTTGGTGTCGGCTTGGAAGAAGGAGAGATATGCGCTGCGGTCAAAGGCTAAGCAGGGTGGTGGAAAGCAGATTAGAAGGTAGAAGGGGAAGGGGGAGTTGGTTATGATCACGCTGTATGATAAGTGTCTAAAAATGTAAAAAGTTCAGAGTTATTGCACAATGCTGTTGGGTCAAAGTGTCGATAGATGTTGGGTTTTATTATCAAAACATTAAATGGCGTACTCTATCATAGCTGTAGAGCAATATGTGATACAACTTCATACTAGATACGAAACTACCACAATTTCTAACCATACTGCTCCATTATAAGAAAGGCATTACAATTGGCTTTCTCAAGGTCACCACGAAGACCAGGACCTAGCAAGCACTATTATTGATGGAGTAAACAGTCGAATACTTGCCAAATGCTAATTGGCTATTGGCATGTGTACTCCGTAGTAAAAATAGCTAAAAAGCAAAGCCCTTAACTCGGAAAGTCGTTCTTTATGTTAGTGCATCGAGCCTAAAATATTATAATGCAAATATCAGTTGAGCCACTGCGGAGTAGCTACATTCTAACATCCTTTGTGGACAAGATTAATAGAAAAAATATACTTTCTGAATATTATTAGGCGATTTTGCAAGTCGTTTTTCGGTCTGGTTTCAAAGAGCTTTGTGTAACAAGAAGCTACGGTTCATATGCCGTCGACTACCCGGCAGCGACAAGAAGAATGGCTTATGGCCCAGGTAATTAGACTTGTGGATGCGAGTAAGAAGGTATTCACACGTTAATCGATGTCAGCATAAATTCACAATGCAGATATTGCTGAGTTAGTTGACGATCTCACACGAGTAGGTATACAAAGTGTAGCACATGGTATGACGCTAGCACAATATATCTGAGATGCTGAACATTCTTAGAGTGTATAGTTACCGTGTGTTAGTATCAACTAAGAGCAAATGTTTTACAAGTATTCATCATTAAGAGATACTAATGTAATGGAACGATACAGAAAGATGTTTCAAACGTGGGATACCAAGTGTACAATGTAGATATGCAGATACATTCTTTGATACACATTTAGACGGGTGTAGGAGGAGTATCATGTACTAGGTATGTAGCAATCGGCATCACATTGGCTTCGTCAGTTATCAACGATATCAACATGAGCTGATTATGGAAAGGAACGTGCTTAGGTAGCCACCCTTGACTGCAGCCCATGAAAGACGACCTGTCATGTCCTTGGAGTCTGCACCCTGTGTGGTATAGGGGCGCGTCTTTGAACAAGCTTTCTAAGTCGAGTTTTGCCACCACCACCAGGCATGGATTCATATTTACGAGACTACCAGTAGTTTTATGTTTACTTGTGATAAAAAGAAGGCGGTCAATTATTAGTTCGTAGCAGTACTGCTAGGGATCATGCGGAATCAAAGCTCCCAGCCACGAGATTCACTGCCACCGGCCACTGACCCACGAAGGAAGGCTGGAGAGTATGTACTAAGGCGGCATCAAACTGTCCATCCTGAACGGATCTGCTTGTTCACGATTTGACAACTCAGCTGAAGCGAACCTGTTTCTGCAGCATCGAATGACTGCCGCGCAATCACCGGATGAAAAGAGTGGAGGAAATGGACAAAAACGACCATTCTTGCAGCCAAGCGAAGGGCAAGGCGCACGCCACGAAGGCCTGGCGTTCGCTGACCTTGCTTGGTAGAGTTTCATCACCGTTTTTGCGACCTGTAGGTTGATGCATCTCCATGCAGTAGCTGCTGGCGTTCGCTTGGAAATTGAGGAGGTTGGGTCGTCCACGAGGCGAACCTTGTCCGGATACTCTTGGAGCAGGTCGAGAGCCGAAATCGTGTTGATTCGAGTTTGGCTCCTCGATCCCGCCATGCGCTGACTTCTTGGCCGGGCCCTGGTCAAAGCTGGTGTAGAGACGTTTCTCATGTGGCAGCGTGGAGCCGTGCATGAGGATCCAATCGCTTAAGACGGCGAGGATGCTTGAACGGTGCCACGTCTAACGTTACGGAGCACCTGTCAAGCTCGCCCGCAGGACAGTCTAGAGAGGTTTCTGATACATCGTGTTGAGGTACCGTACCTGTCTGGAGAGTATAACTACAGTCGAAATCCAGGTGAAAATGAATTGAATAAAGACAACACAAAGGCAACAAAGCCAAGTAGCATCAATTTAATTCATAATAATCTGCTGGATTTTCCTCGTCCTTGAGTGTTGTCAAAGCACTCTCATTCTCTCTCCTATTATCCCCAGCTTTAAAGAAGTGAGGAAAGGAAGCCGAGCTGTCTTATCGATAAAGCCGCTTCTTTGTCCCCTCCTTTGTCGCAAGTACCTGTACATGTACCGGTACCACGACACCGACTGCTTGTTACCACTGTCACTCGTAGCGCTACTGCTGCTGCTCGCGCCCGCCCTCATGGCCTATAACAGCCTGTGCCACAGCGCCACGGGGCCGCTAAAGGCGCCTAGGGAGATGGCGCCCACAGGCCCCTCGCGGAAGGAGCTGCAGCCCGGCAACCTCGAGCTGGCCGACCAGTTCCCTGAATTTTGTTTACAAGCCCAGCGCCACCTGGACAGCGACACCAAAGTCGCTGCATCTCGCCAGCTCCATCTCCAGCTCCAGGTTCAGCGTCCCGTAACTCCGCCAGGGCTCTGGACGCCACCCAGATCGCCGGTCAGTCCTGTTGCTACCGTCTCCAAGGCTGAGGCTGAGCCGCTGTCTCTGCCGGTAGTATTTGCTGGGCGCCTGCAAAGGGGCCCCTCTCTATCTCTACCCCGGCCACGCTGCATTTCGGACCCCCCTCAGCGGAGTGGGCGGGACAAGGAGAGTAGTGGCATTACTGCTACGCGCCTCCAGCGGTCAGAGAAGCGCAGCTCATCATTGGGCACCAAAGCCCTGAGCCAGTCTCCGACGCACTCAAAGCTTTCCAGTCCTCCAAAGCCGCCGCCCAAGCCTGCAAAGTTTTCCAGACAACCTCGTCCGGCAGAACCTCAGAGCTCTGAATCCCCTGAAACTGCCTGTGACCTTGCCCTTATCGAGAGCAAGGCGCCTGCTGCCGACGTACTAGTCGATTCGTCGTCGATTCGGGGCGTCCATGACCAATTTCTCACAAGGATGACCTTCTCGGAGCAGCAGAGATGGATCACGGTCCAGGAAAAGACGTTTACAAAATGGTGCGTTTCAACCTGCCTAAACAGAGCAAGATGCTCAAATGTTTCTGTATGGACCCCGTAAAGTACTGACAAAGACTTTTCTCCAGGTTAAACACCAAAATTGTAGCCAGAAACCTGGAGGTGAAGGACCTGGTAAAAGATCTTAGTGACGGTGTAAGTTGAACTTGATGCACGCTTTGTATAGGATGTTTCCTCCTTTCTGCTTGCTGCCATGTATCGAGAGAGCTTCTTGCTAACGTGCGCTTCGTTTTTTTCTTCCCCTTTAGGTTATGCTGATTCACTTACTCGAATGTCTTTCTCAAGAATCCCTCGGTCGATATGCCTCCCGTCCGAAGCTTCGTGTCCAACGGTTCGAAAATGCCAACCTGGCCCTGGACTTTATCAAGTCCAGAGGCATTCAGATGACAAATATTGGCGCTGAGGACGTTGTTGATGGAAACCGCAAAATTGTTCTTGGTCTTATTTGGACCCTGATTCTCCGGTTTACAATTAGCGACATCAATCAAGAGGGTATGTCCGCCAAGGAGGGTTTGCTGCTATGGTGTCAACGGAAAACTGCATGCTACGATGAGGTCGAAGTTCGCGACTTTAGTAGCAGCTGGAACGACGGCCTCGCCTTCTGCGCCTTGCTGGATATTCACCGACCCGATTTGATCGACTTCGATACCTTGGACAAATCAGACCACCGCGGCAACATGCAGCTCGCCTTCGACATTGCCCACGAAGAGATTGGCATTCCCAAGCTGTTGGATGTTGAAGATGTGTGCGATGTAGCGAAGCCCGATGAGCGAAGTTTGATGACCTACATTGCCTACTGGTTCCATGCCTTTTCTCAGATGGAAAAAGTCGAAAATGCGGGACGACGAGTCGAAAAGTTTTTCAACAACATGCAAGGCGCGTGGGAGATGCAGAACGCCTACGAGAGACGAATGCGGGAACTCCTGAAGAATATCCGAGGCCAGGTTGATCAGTGGCACACGGCCAAATTCGAGGGCACTTATGCCGATGCAAAGGCCCAGGCGTCGGAATTCTCAGAGTACAAGAGGGGCAAGAAACGAGAATGGGTTGCAGAGAAGAGCGAGCTTGCCACACTATTAGGAAACATCAAAACGAAGCTCAGCACCTATCGGTTACGGCCTTATGAACCTCCTGCAGAGGTCAGTCAGGATGTCATTGAGAGGGATTGGAAGAGTCTTACAAAGAGCGAAATGGCTCGCGCGCAGCTCATCAATGAAACGATTCGAGAGTAAGTAAAAGCAATTCCCTGTGCAGAGCAAAAGGGTTGACCTGGCTAACAATACCGCAGCATCAAGAACGCGCTGAGAAAATCGTTTGCCGACAAAGCAAATGATTTTGCAATGGCCCTCAACACCATGCAGCTTGCCATTTCCGGATTGGATGGCGACATTGAAGATCAACTGCACCACGTCAAGAAACTCAGTGAAAACTTGCCGCCTCTCGATCGATATCTCAGTACTATTGCGGAAGTAGATGCCATGTGCGAGGAAGCAAACATTGAGGAGAACGACTTCACCACATATACATATGACGAACTGGCATACGAATTGACGCTTGTGAGATCCTCGGTTCAAAAGAAACTCTCTTTCTTGGAAAACCAGATGGTCGCTCGCAACATGACCAATTTAACGCCGATTCAGCTGGAAGAGTTTGAGAGTGTGTTCCGCCACTTTGACCGCGATGCCTCGAATTCGCTACAAGAGCTTGAGTTCAGTGCAGCTCTGGCCTCGCTGGGTCTAGTTTTCTCTGAAGATGAGATGCACGATTACTTTGTTGACACCTCTGGAGGCAAAGAATATGTTACATTCGAGCAGTTTATCCGCTTCATGGTCGACGTCACCGAAGATCAAAATACTGCCGAGCAAGTCTTCCAGTCGTTCCGTGAAGTTGCGGATGGCAAGCCATATGTCACTGAAATGGATCTGCGCCACAGTCTTGTTCCTGAAGAGGTCATTGATAAGCTCCTCGAGATGATGCCGGCGCATAGCGGCCCAGATATGTCACGGGATCGTGGCAAAGATCAGTTCGACTACATCTCCTTTATGGAGAAGATGATGGGCGAGGGCGGCGAAAACGCGGATGACGATATACCAGCCGGTGTGCTCCAAGATAGAACAAACATTGGCGATGATCGGCCCCGACGAGATTCAAAGGTGAACGGCCATGGGTAGTCGTGGTGCTTCATCATTTACATGACCCCAGCGTCGTGGTTATGGACGGCCTCCGTATAATTCTTTGTATACTTCCCCCTTTTATTTTTATTTTCCCCTTTTTGCGCGTGCACGCGTTATACGGAGTCCCTGTCTCCTATGTTGTCTGGATACTTGGTTGGAGAGGCAGCGGTGTTTTCGCGGTACCCTGGATGCATGCTAATGGTGTTTTTTTTTTTTTTTGGATGGTAAGGGTGCTGTAAAAAATTGGACACAATTTTATCATGGTTTAATTCTCGACGTTGAAATAATTGTACTTCGACGTTAGATAACCAAATTAATTGGCACTTGGCCTCCTTTTTATCAAATCAATTATTTCGTTGTTGCTTGTATAGAATCTGTAAATCCGTTGGCTGCTGCTTTGATAACCGGCTGCGAGTCCGTGTTCGGAGGCACAGGCAGGCCCACTAATGTTTTCAGAGCCTAATTGGACGCCTAGTGCCGCAAGAGCGACGCCTAACAGTGGAATTACGGCGCTCGAGCTGCCTAATAGGCTCCCGAAGAATTAAGCAATAGCTCCGGCTCTGCCTACCCGGAAATTCGATAACCGAAAGAAAGGAAGCTTCAACGTAGCAGCCCCGTCTGACTTCATTTTTCTTTTTTTCTCACTCCCTCTTTTATACCGCCCTTTTGGCTGCTGGCCTTACAACGCGCGAACACCTTGTTAACAGAGAAAATGGTTCCTCGATCGAGGCTTGTGCGTGTGCTGCGGGCGCCCAACCAGCGAATTGGAGCAATTGGCAGTGCTAGCTTTTTGACTAGCCATTCAACTGCTTCGGTTCGATGCTTTGCGACTTCGGTACCTAGACTACTGTCTCAATCACATGCAGTCCAGCACCTGGCAAAGCTCACATCCGACACCTACCCTGACATAAAGAGAGATCCCAACTTTGCGTCGCTAACGGCAGAGGATGTTGCTTACTTCAAGAACCTCCTCGGCGGTGAACAGGCTGTGATTGACGGCGCCAATGCTGCGGCTGAGGACGATCTCAAGCCTTTCAACGAGGATTGGATGCACAAGTATCGAGGTCAGAGTCGGCTCGTCCTTAAGCCAGGATCGACCGAGGAGGTCAGCAAGATTTTGAAATACTGCAATGAGAAGAAGCTGGCCGTCGTACCACAGGGTGGTAACACAGGCCTTGTGGGCGGCTCGGTACCTATTTTCGACGAAATCGTCATCAATATGAGCCGTATGAACCAGATTCACTCCTTTGATGAGGTCAGCGGCTCTCTCGTGTTGGATGCTGGATGCATCTTGGAGGTAGCCGATCAGTACCTCGCCGAAAGAGGATATATCTTTCCCCTCGACCTAGGAGCCAAGGGATCCTGCCATGTAGGCGGTAATGTTGCCACCAACGCAGGCGGTCTGCGATTGCTGCGCTACGGAAGTTTGCATGGAACTGTTTTGGGCATGGAAGCTGTACTGCCGGACGGCACCATCATGAATGACATGTGCGCTCTACGCAAAAACAACACGGGCTACGACTTGAAGCAGCTGTTCATCGGCGGTGAGGGAACCATCGGAATTATCACCAAGCTGGTTATCCAGTGCCCGCAGCGCTCGGCTGCTGTCAATGTGGCCTTTTTTGGCGTGGATTCCTTCCAAAAGGCGCAACTCGCCTTTCGAGAAGCCAAGAAGCAGCTGGGAGAAATCCTCTCTGCTTTCGAACTAATGGATTCTCGGAGCCAGCAGATTGTACACGAGATTAAAGGAGAGGAGCGACCGCTGGAGGGCGATCACCCATTCTACTGTCTCATTGAGACCAGCGGTTCCAACGGCGACCACGACAATGAGAAGCTGGAAAAGTTCCTCGAAGACGTGTTGACCCAGGAGATTGTGACAGACGGTGTCGTCGCGCAAGGCGAATCTCAGGCGAAGGCGCTGTGGAGCTGGCGCGAGAGCATCACCGAGTGCATTGGACATGGTGGTGGCGTCTACAAGTACGACGTCTCAATCCCACTGGCAGAGATGTACTCACTCGTCGAGGATGTGAGGGAGCGCATGGGGGAGGCTGGTCTGATCGGTGATGCCGAGGAGTTTCCGGTGAGCGCAGTGGTGGGCTATGGTCATATGGGTGACTCTAACCTGCACCTGAATGTGGCTGTAAGACGGTATGACGCCAAGGTCGAGGAGGCTCTGGAGCCTTTTGTGTACGAATGGATCGCGAAGCGTAATGGTAGCATCAGCGCCGAGCATGGGTTAGGATTGGCCAAGAAGAACTTCGTCAACTATAGCCGGAACGACACTGTGATTGGTCTGATGAAGCAGATTAAGAAGCTGTATGACCCGGTAAGCTCCCTTGTCTCCTCGCTAGCGGTTTTTTTCTTCTTTTTCTATTTTCGCTTGTCGTTTATCGCTTGTTTCTCATCCATGCAACCTGTTTCAACTTCTCGTGTTTCATGATCTGCCGTTTCCTCGGCCAGATCCTCTGATTTATGATGGATTGTCACATGTGCTCGGAGCTGCCTTGCGGCTGGAGGAGGGCGCGCGCAAACATGCACGATTTTCCCACTATTGCTAAGCGGTAGGGCTGACACTGACAATTCTTGATGACAGAATGGAATTATGAATCCGTACAAATACATCTGACCGGGGTATTGGTCCGAGCAGTAGAGGGTGGCGGACGAGGATGCGATAGTAATACCAGTACGTATTGGCGGCCCTTCCTAAATCAGGCTCTCCCACCTTTGGCCATTTGCATGTCTGTATGTAAGTCATGACATACCCACACTATCACCTAGTACGAGTAGCGAATGTATGCGGACCGCTCCCCTGGATCCCCTTAGGCATACTCTTCACATCTTGTAACTCTTTTGAGCCTGGCGCCGTTTCCCGATCCAGTGTTATGTCGGCCGACACCGGTTTGTGTGCACGGCCATAAGGGGGATTTCCGGGCTAAACGCATTCCCGGGAAAAAGGCCGTTATGATTGTAGCATTTGGACCAGTCGCGTTTTGGCGGTCTAGGTGATGGCAGCTTGTTCATCGTGATTTACGAGGTTTCTGCAGGCATCAAAGTATCCGATTTTGGCGAGGCTGCTGGGCTCCCGGAACGGTTCCTTGGGGTTTGCTCGACCAGGGGGTCCCGGGCGACCTATCAGAACGCCGGACGGGCTGAGCGCCGCAGAGGCTGAGGGAGCCACCGAAGCCTAAAGAAGCACTTTGCATTCACGACGATGCTTTATCTCTCATAGGCTGTATTCCTGTCATTTCAGCAGCCCGTCCAATGACAACGTGCGCCTTGTTCAAACATCTGATCGCTGACGCACAGAGGCACGCTCAGTTGTCTCGGTGGATCAGCCAACCAGGAGCAGAGCTGGCCCTCCGCGTCAGCCCTACGAAACTTAGTGCCAGAAAGAACTTGGTGGGACTGCAGTAGAGAGGGCTGCCAGCCATGTTAGCGTCATGCCGGGCGGACACAGAGCTGCTTTCTAATGGATAACTGCCCTGCCAGAGAGGGAGGGAAGATGAGAAGAGATGCAATGATACAGAGAGAATCCAGAGCGGGAGGGAGGGCTAGCAAGAGGCCTCGGAACCCCTGAACCGACTGGTAACGTGTAAGCCTTGCATATCATGTTGACCCATGGAGCTTGATGCCGAGAGGCCATCATAGCCTTCTCATTCGCCCGACGCCTGGTCGCCGTTCGTACGTTTTGGCTTCGGTGGTTGCCGGGCTTTGATGGGGGAAGCCACCAATCCACGCCCAAAGCCCCATGCTAAAGGCGGAGTTGGGTGCCTGCCAATATTTCCCAAAGGCCAATGTTGAAATGCCATTCGACGCTCAATATTGGACATATCTCATGTGGAGATCACCAATTTCCTCCATCTAGTATGGTCCCTTTGCTGCCATGTGGTTCTGGCCTGGCTGTCCCTGTTCACCACCTCACCTCCGTACTTGGCCCGACCCTTACCAGTTCCATCCATCTAAATGACTACCTACCTTGTTTGCTGCTAGAATAGCTCCCGTGCGCGAATGCATGTCCAGGAGGCCTATGGCTCACGCCGGCCCTCTTTCTTTCTTCCCTCTTCCACAAATATAAAACAGACCCAACATGATGCAAAGAGGATAAGCGGTGGCAAAGAGAGCAAGGCTGCGGGTCAGATTGCAGCATCGAGGACCAAGCAAACAACTCTTGTTCTATAGACGAACCGGACATTTTTTTTTCTAATTTCATTTTCTTTCTGGAAAGGCTGAAGAACAAGCGCTGCCGTTCCCCACACAGGCCAAACCGCACGCACACTCCAAGGCCCAAAGACAGGCCGGCATATACACGCATACATACGCATACACACGAACACGCCAAACGCAAAAACCGACAAAATGGTTGGTGTTCCGGGCAAGTATAAGGGGTGTGAGACTTGCCGCAGGCGAAGAGTCAAGGTTTGTTCTTGTTTCCCTTTAATTTCTTTGTTCGGCACGAATCAAACATAGGGAGAGAAGAACACGGAGATGAAGAAAAAAAGCGAGAGAGACGACAAGAAAAAGAATGTATGAGAAGCAACTAACATGACGAGAAAACAGTGCAGCAATGAACGACCATTTTGCCAGAACTGCATCAGCAGCGGCAGAACCTGCGAAGGATACGAAAGAGAGCGAGTATTCATCACCGGCACGCCTGAAAACAAAGGCCGTGTTGCTTCGCACCCAAAGAAGACCACACCATCCAGGAAGCCAAAGGCAAGCCCTAGCCCGAGTGTCAAGGCCGACGAGCTGGAGAGTGGTAGCAGCAGCATCATGAGCAGCCCTCAGCTCTTCCAACCTCTGGGACCACTAACCTCTGCATGGGATGATTACATTCGCTTGTCCTCGGGCGGCCCAGGAGCACCCGAATTCCCCGCCCTTATTACCGCACTTCAAACGAATTTGCAAAATGTCGCGAGACACGAAGTACCAGTCGGCAGCGAGTCCAGCGGTGATGGATCCATCGCGGGATCCTTGAGTGCTCTACAGTTCCCCCCTTATGTAGCAGCCGAGCTGCTATTGGCGGCGGACGATGCTTTCGGTATGAATGCACAATGCTTTGTGCGCCAAAAGGCCACTAACGGTGAGCATGACTCAACAGAGAGTTATTGCGCATTTCTTTTCGAGGTGAGTTTTGCTTGTTTTGTCCGTTTTATACTTCTTGTCCGAGTCATTATCCCGCGGAGTTTATTTCCCGAGTGGTGTTGTGTTTATGTCCGGTCGAAGCTAATCGGAGATCAATTATAACAGCACGATACATCGGGCGCAGCATGGAGACTCACAGCAGAGCATATGACTCGGCTTGGACCGCATTACTTCGCCTCTTTTCCGAATCATCATTTCTTTGTGAGGGTATACCGCCCTGCGGCTGTAGGTTGTCCCACTCGCATCTCCCCCTTTCTCCGGAATTCTAACCATTAAATAATAGATGAGCATTGCTCTCTTGAGCCGGCACGATACCTTCTTGCGAATACCAGAATGGACCACGATACCGTGGGAGCAGCACCCAAAATCCCCTCTCGATGAGCTGTTTGACATTGTGCTTCAGCTTCCAGCCCTCCTCGAACAAATGGATCGAATCGTCCATCTACAAGCGACCCTTGCTCGCCGCACGCAAGCACAAGAGCTCCTTCACCATTGCCTAATTGTAGAAGCACAGTTTCGACAATGGCTACAAGGCGCTTACAGGGGAGCAGAAGAGAATTCCTTCCCATACTGGGCTGAGGAGTTGAGGAGCCCTGGTGGCGCCATTCCCTTTGCCAACGCATATGCTTTCAAGGACGGACTCACCGGTTTGATGTTCGTCTACTATTGGATGGCCATGATTCCATTCCATCAGTGCATTGAAACTATTCACATGGCTATTTTCGAGCCAGTTGTTGATGCGTACCCCCAGGTGTGGCCGGAACTACCATCCAGCCTGCAAATTGACCCAGCCCACTACCAGGATGGGCGGGAGCTGGCGGCTAATATATGCCGAGGGCTCGATTCGGCTCTCGAATCTACTGTACAGCCTGATATGCTCCTGGGCCCGATGACGGTTGCCATGAACTTTTACCGAGACATCAATGTCACATCACAGGATGGTGTGCTTGAGATTCTCTGGCTGGACGGCTTTAAGAAGCGGCTATGGGCGAAAGCACAAGCTGTGACGAGCGTCTTACAGGCCCACACATGGTCTGAAGTGGCCAAATTCTAATGAATAATATATGTCTGAATGTGTCAAAAGTGACGAGCGATGAAAGGCGTACGAATACTGACGACCAACGAAGACAAGAGCGAAAACAAATTGACGATCGACGAAGACGATGAACCGAAGATGGTAATACAGTGTAGAATACCTTGTATAGCGACATTTGAAACTTGTTTTTTTTTTAAGAGAAGAGCGGGAAAAGATAGATGGTATCCATATAGAGATTTGCAGGGAGACAGCTGGACTGCCGTGGAACGAAGGGACAAAGCGGAAACTTCATAAAACCAAGCGGGACATTGGCTTCTTCTGAGAAGGATTTTTTTTTCTTCGTGAAAGCGGAAATTGAATCATTTTCTATAGCTTTTGAATATTACTACTCCAACTTTATCAATCCTACTTATCAATCAGCTTCTATTTTGGGGTTATGCGTGCGTCTTGGTAATATAGCCTGTTTTGTCTAAGTCATCCGTGGCTAATAATAGTACAGTTGTTGGGCGTTGAGATATATACTGTAAAACACGCGTATTTCTCTATAGATGCACTAAAATCTGTAAAATATGACTAGCAGTTAAACTGTATTAGCTTAGGCGATCTGACTTGCTTTCCTTTTAACTTGATCTGTCTTGCTGCATTCTAACCTCTAAGAAGCAGAGTCCCGCATGACAACTCAGGCATAGAAACTCGTATATGCAGCAAATGGATCGACTTTTCCTTCTTATTTAGTGGAGCATTTTAACTGCATGTTTTGCTTGCTACCTGCTAGTCTAGTTGACCGTTTATATGCGCATGCATCCTTTCTTCTTTGGGTAACTGGAATGCGGAACTTTTTTTTTTTGATACTGAGATTCAATAGTTTTCGCTAGCGCCAGATCAGATCGTAGTGGCGGAACCACTTTAAAGAACGTTTGGAATGCGTGTACGTGTATTTATTGGCTTCTTTCAATAAATGGAGCATTTGAATATTCATTGTCACTTTTAACGTTCGAGAAGCGTTATGAGAAAAAAGTAAACATTGCGGAGGAGTAGTGTGATGTTTGTATAATTTCCGAAACTAGGTGATCGTCTTACCAACTAGAATCTGATCGTGCCTCATGTGAGTCAAAACTTCTAGGCCAAGTCCTTAGAGATTTGTGGTTTTATATTATTTGTCTAATCGTCTTTATATATTTTCTAGTCATATCTGCATTGTCTAATTGATTGGTCGTCGTTATGGGCCGCCATTATTGGCCTATTTCTGTTTAGCGTGATCTACTGCGGGAGGCCTACTACAATCATGATGTACTCTCCAATAGCATTGAGGCGTGTAAGCCAAGGTTGCTATCCAATGGGAGCTTGTCTAATAAAACATGCATAATCTTTTAACTAGCGAGGCCTGCATGGTGTGACACTTGGCAGTCTCTCATCCAAGTACGTCAAGAGTTGACCGCCTAAAGAAGAGAACCTTCGTAGTAGACATTGGAGAGGTATAAGAAATGAGCCGTTTCGCACTCAGCGAGCGATCAGATCTATCCGCTACATATCGCCTGGTTCCCATCACAATTTTTTACAAAGTACAAATTACTATCATGGAGTCCATAAATGCAATTTTAAGCTGCATTTGCGGTTCATCTGAGCCTGCATCAGATTTCTATCCTGATGAGAAGTATTCCATCATAGCGCTTTTGTCCTCCCAGCGTGAGCCATTCATGTGCACCCATGAGAAAATTGCGGTTGATGTCGTCGATATTCTACTTTGTGCAGAAAAGCATGGTAAAAATCTCAAGAAACAGCTTGATGAAACTGTTGGAACACTTGGTTGGTCTGAGATGCTTGCAAAACGCATTTTAAACACTTTAGTAGGAGCGATTAAAGAGGGCCGCGACAAGATGGGCCCAGCCTTTGCTAAAGCGTACGACGATGCCGTCAATGAAACCGATTCTTTGTTTCATAAACTTGTTCAGGATGCTAGAGATCATCCTCTTGAATTGGCAGCTACTGTGTTGATTACCATCATCGCTATCGGTGTGCTTATTATGTTGGCACCGTATATCTTGGAGCTTCTGGGATTTAGTGAGCTGGGTCCTGTAGAAGGTAAGTTGTCAGTGATGGTGTGTCTGTTTTGGTCATTATTCTCCATCTCTAATAAATTTTTGATGATAGGGACCTTTGCTTCCTGGTGGGAATCGACATATGCAGGTAACATCCCGGCAGGGTCAATGTTCTCATACTTCCAGCGTTTGGGCATGAATTGGGGGAAGAAGAGGTTGGCCACACTAGAGAAGTACACTTGAGGTGTGATATTTGGGGTCTATTTAAAACCTATCCGAAATATCCCCTGCTAGAAAATAAATCTCCGACAGTCATTCTTGCAAAATTTGACAGGATAGATCTTCATGCTGGGAAGGATACATGTGCCCATGATGGAGAACTGAGTTTGGTGGTCGGCTAACAGTGTACTGATTGTTCATTAAGTGACTCTTTACGTTGAATGTTCGTAACTTTACTATTTGTTCATTGCAATCATTAGGAGGTACCTAGTAGATACTGCCCGTTAAAAAGGTACAATTAAACTGCCCTTAGATGTATGGACGCTTATAAGTCGGAGTATCTCCAAGTGACGCCTGCTGAGTCATCTGATTCGTACTATCGGAATCAAGCCACATGTGCGCCACAGGATGATGTACGTGGTCGCCCGCCTTCACGTTTCTCCGTTCCCCAGCGCGGCTGCCCAGGGAGCTCTAGCTCTAGCCTTCCAATGTACCGCCACAGACAGGCAAGGTAGGCTGCCACTCTGACGAAGCTCCGCTGGAACCAGCATATCGACCCCCCCAATATCGACGTCAAAGTGCCAGAACCGCAACCTCATCTTCAACAGCATTGACCTGCCACCAGATTGCACTCGGTGGCCTTGAGCGAAAAGGATTGTTTAGATTCCAATTTCTACAGAAAATAATTAACGGCCATGGCGTCTGGTTACGACAGAGCTCTGTCGGGTAAGTTATTCCGCATTCTGGCTGGTCTTGATATCTATGCTGATATTGTTCTTGTATCCAGTCTTCAGGTTTGTGCTGCCGCAGCCGCGTCTACCCTCGAATCTCTCATCTAACATTATCTTAGCCCCGACGGACACGTTTTCCAGGTTGAATATGCCGGCGAAGCTGTGAAGAGAGGTCCGTTTACACACACGAAAGCCGTCTTCCCACCCCACCTCGACTGACTTTCTCGGGATAGGTACATGCGCTGTTGGCGTCAAAGGCAAGGATGTGGTTGTGCTAGGATGCGAGAAGAGATCTGCGATGAAGCTGCAGGACACCCGAATTACGCCTTCCAAGATCCAGGTCTTGGATCACCATGTCGCTCTGGCCTTTGCCGGCCTGAATGCAGATGCCCGAATCCTCGTCGACAAGGCACGATTAGAAGCCCAATCCCACCGATTGTCGGTTGAAGACCCCGTTACGATCGAGTACATCACAAAATACGTTGCCGGTGTGCAGCAGCGCTATACACAAGCTGGAGGTGTCCGACCATTCGGTATTAGTACCCTGGTGGTTGGTTTTGACAATGGCAGCCAGGTGCCCAGACTGTACCAGACAGAGCCTTCTGGTATCTACTCAGCTTGGTAAAGCTCTCTTATTACACACATACCCGCGCTATTCCTCATACAATGGCTAACTTTTTGACGGTCACAGGAAAGCAAATGCTATTGGTCGCTCAAGCAAGACGGTTCGAGAGTTCCTGGAGCGAAACTACAAGGAGGATATGGATAGACAGACCACCATCAGACTGGCGATCAAGTCTCTTCTCGAGGTCGTCCAGACAGGTGCGAAGAACATTGAGATTGCCCTCATGGCCCCCGGCGCGTCTATGGAGCTTCTGCCGACGGACGAGATTGAGGGCTACGTGAAGGAGATTGAGCAAGAGAAGCAGGAGGAGGCTGCCAAGAAGAAGACTGGACGGACACCAGGCACTGGAAGCGCTGCTATTCTGACGAGAAGCGGCGATGACTCTGCTGCTGAATAAAGAATAAATGGAACTTGATATTTATTGGAATGCAAACAAACTTAGAGCGCAGATGATGCTGTATCAACATATGCAAATCTGAACAAGGGATGCCATAAACAAAATCGCACCCCATCTTTGGGGAAAAAAAAAAGAACTCCAATTTATTGTGATGCCATGCAACGCCGCTATTTCCTAAACACAATGTATTATGCCGCTCAGCCCAGCCTATCGGCGTCCGGTGTTGGGTCAAAGATGGTCCTCATGCCATCCTGCTTTACTCTCTCATCCTTCAGTAGCTTGTTGTTCATCCGGACATCGTCACCCTCAATGGTCAAGGCGGCCTTGGGGGTCTTGGCCTCGATGACGAAATGGTTATCGCAGTGCGGGCAGTATTCGTCGCTCTCGTCAAACTCTTCGGCGTCTTTGCGGAAGACCTTTTTGCACTTCTTGCAAGCAAAGGTCATTTCCATGCTCTGCTTGAGAGGATGGGTCTCCTGCTCTTGGTGGCACTCTGCGCAGTCGAACCATTTCCGGCCTGGCAAGTTTCCGGGGAATATGTTAGCAAGCGGGGATAGATAGGACAAATCGAGACGACAGGTATAATTGGGGTTGGATAATAGATTCGGTGACTTTGTAATCGTAACGTACAGCATGGTGACCGGATAGCGACTTGGGCATTGAGAATATGTTTGCTGGACGCATGTTTAGCATTAGGGAGAGCTTCTCGATATTTCGGATCGCAATGTGCGGCGGTATTCAGTACGTACCACATGGTGAAAATCAGAAGCCGCAGATGTTGCAGCTTGAAATTATTTGTTTCTTAGATTTTTTCTCAACGACAAAAGCGAAACAGTCTTCCGTTGCTGTCCACCCGCTTCTTACTAACGAATGTGTATTTCAGGAGCTGCTCTTTATCGTGCCTTCAGCGGTTGATTTCTCAATGCCCAAGAACAGCTGCTATTGGCGGGGTGCTTTTAGTGCATCTGCCTCCCTGGAATACAGCGCCTGTGTAATTTTTGAGGCTTAGCGCGCCTTAGCGCCCATGAGTCAGCACTCAACCTGTGACCTGGGTTGTTAATGACCGTGAAGTCCATTCGCCTTCCAGATGAATCTTGTTCTGCTTTCTTCCTCAGTCGCTGGCTTGCTTGCTCGCCACTTCTCCTTCTCTTGACAGCGGTGACGATCCTCTTTTCTTTTCGTCAGGTCAACGGCTACGGCGCGCAGTCTTGACAGTAGCAGAATTCACGATGCCTCCCAAAAGGAAGGCAGGCACCAGCGCCGTGCAAGGAGGGCTGAAGGCTGGTCGGTCCTCGCGCATGTCGACGCCAGGGGGAGTGACTCCTCGCAGCATCGATAGTGGCGATGAGGTGGTGGAGGATGAAGACGCCCCCGTGGATGAAGAACTGGAACAGGATATCGACAAGAATATAGATCGCTTCTCACTGGGGCGGTACCAGAAGAAGCACCACATCCGGGAGCCTCTTCCGCATATCTTTGGTAGCAATGATTTCTCGTATCTTGATCTCAAGAAAGATCACCAGAACCGGCCGCTTTGGATCGATCCTCAGAAAGGTAGAATCATCCTCGAGAGTTTCAATCCGCTGGCGGAGCAGGCCCAGGATTTCCTCATTACTATTGCCGAGCCTCTGTCGCGCCCGACGTTTATGCACGAGTATGCCCTCACTACACATAGTCTCTACGCCGCCGTATCCGTCGGCTTGTCGCCTCATGACATAATAAACACTCTCGATCGCTTTCTCAAGACGCCTCTGCCGGTCGAGATTCGGTCGTTTATCGAGAGCTGTACACAGAGCTACGGCAAGGTCAAGCTTGTCTTGAAGAACACCAAGTACTACGTCGAGAGTCCAGACCCCAACATGCTGCAGATGCTGCTCAAAAACCCAAGGATCGGTCCTCTTCGCGTCCAAGGAACGGCAGAAATCACAACATCGGCGGCGCCCAAGCTCGGAAACTTGGTCATTCCTGGAACCAAGAATGCCGCGGGAGTCAAACAGGGCGAGCAGTCGCACGAAGGCCAGCCAATCCAGGAAGGCGACGTGCTCGCTCGATTAGGCGAAGAAGATGATGACGACCAGGAAGTCACACACTCCTTTGAGATTGCGGATAAAGACGTGGAGACTGTACAGAAAGAATGTCTCAACTTGGGATTCCCGGTTCTCGAAGAGTACGATTTCCGACGTGATGAAGTTAACGCGACTCTCGACATCGACCTCAAGCCTGGTACTCAGATTCGACCGTATCAGGAGAAAAGCCTTAGCAAAATGTTCGGAAACGGACGTGCCAAGAGCGGCCTGATCGTCTTACCTTGTGGTGCTGGAAAGACGCTGGTTGGTATTACCGCCGCATGCACCATCAAGAAAGGCGTCATTGTGCTTTGTACTAGTTCTATGTCCGTTGTTCAGTGGCGTAATGAGTTCTTGAAATGGTCCAACATTAATCCAGACGATATCGTCGCCTTCACATCGGATTCTAAGAACAGTGTCTTCACAGGAAGCACTGGTATCATCGTCACTACTTACTCTATGGTCACCCAATCCAGAGCCAGATCGTACGATGCCGAGAAGATGATGAGATTCCTTACTGGGCGAGAATGGGGTCTGATGCTTTTGGACGAGGTTCACGTCGTGCCCGCCAACATCTTCCGAAAGGTCACCTCGTCCATCAAGACTCACTCCAAGCTGGGCTTAACGGCCACGCTGCTTCGAGAAGATGATAAAATCTCCGATCTCAACTTCCTTATCGGCCCAAAGCTATTCGAGGCCAACTGGATGGAGCTGTCAAAGCAGGGCCATATTGCACGAGTTCAGTGTGCCGAAGTCTGGTGTCCAATGCCCACCGAATTCTATGACGAATACCTTCGAGCACCATCGCGCAAGAAGAATTTGCTTTACATTATGAACCCGCGCAAGTTCCAGGCTTGCCAGTACCTCATAAACTATCATGAATCAAGAGGCGACAAGATTATTGTCTTCTCAGATAATGTGTATGCGTTGAAGGCATATGCCCTGAAGTTAGGAAAAGCATTCATCTACGGCGGTACTGGACAGGCAGAACGTCTGCAAGTGTTGGAAAACTTTCAACACAATCCGCAAGTCAACACGTTGTTTTTGTCAAAGATTGGTGATACATCGTTGGATTTGCCGGAGGCCACATGTCTGATTCAGATATCATCACACTACGGTTCTCGACGTCAAGAGGCGCAGCGGCTTGGACGAATCCTTAGAGCCAAGCGTAGGAATGACGAAGGCTTTAATGCATTCTTCTATTCGCTAGTCTCTAAAGATACGCAGGAAATGTATTTTTCATCCAAGCGACAGGCCTTTCTGGTTGACCAAGGTTACGCCTTCAAAGTCATTACTCAACTGGCAAACATTGAGAAGACGCCCGGGTTAGCCTTTGCAACTGCGACTGAGCGCCGTGAGCTTCTACAGAAGGTACTGGTCGAGAACGAGACGATGGATGACGAGGACATTACAGATGACTTGTTCCACAGCGGCACCATGGGGCGGAAGAAGAAGGGAGGCGCTCGCCGAACGGCAGGCACTCTAGGCGAGCTCAGTGGTGGACAGGATATGGCTTACATTGAACAGAACAAGAAGATGAATGCCGCTCTCAAGAAAGGAAAAGGAAAAAAGGAGAGCAGCGCGTTCTTCAAGAAGATTGGACGAGAAAATGCTAGGCGGGCTGCCTTGGCTTAGACATGCAACCTCAGCACATAATTATTCTTTTGCGATTTTATTATCAACACCTATTACAGATTGGATGGTTCGACTCTGACATAAGGCTTGATTTGGTGCATGGCGTTGTGGTTTACATATATGAAAGCATTGCGGAAAAGCAAAATGCTCTCTTGGCACATGGCGTTATTGATTTCGGATCTTGCGTTGATGCGAACAAGGTCTATATTGGCCCATAAATGAAATACATTATTAGACGAATAGGTCAGCTCTAGCAAATACAACATTGTCATTTTTTCTCCAGTTTATCTCGCTGTTTTACTTTTTTGGTTGCCTGCATGCATAGTGAGCAGTCATCTAAGTAAGCATCTCGTGACAACCATCGTATGTTGGCGAGACATGGAGGGAATGTCCGCGACAAATTGAGACCACTGGATCGGCAGTGCGAAGAGGAGGCTTGGAGATGCCCAAAGTCCACCTCGTGCGTAGCATGGAAGAGCCCAAATCAAGGGGCATTATTCTCATTGGACGCAGATGGGAGAATTGCTCACGCATACTCGCAATGGCTGCATATCGTGATGCGGACAGCGTGAGCCTTATTAGCCGCGATAAGCAGAATGGCGAGCTAGGCGGACATGTGTGCCACAGACAGACAGGTCTACCGCGTGATATGTTGCTCCATAGCTTGTTTTCGAGGGGTATGTCTTGCGAACGAACTACCAAGCGAACAAAGCAGGGTTATGTATGTGTATGTATAAGTAGCAGCAGCGTGGATCTACCTGACTCCTACTACCCCACAGAATGATGCTGGGCTCGATGCATGGAGAATTGGCTGAGTGGGCTTGGCGCCTGATTGGGGGCCTGGGCTAAAGTTGCTGCTTTTTTTTTTTCTTTGATAGAGAACTGATTTGGAACGGGGAAACGGCCCTATGCACGAGTATGGTAGGTGCGTGGTGGTGCATGTGCATGTGCGTCCATATGCATGTCAATGCGTGTGTGCATCGTATAACGTATCTATCTATCGACGATGCACGCTTTTAGGCCTTGTTATATCATAGGGCAGCTTTGATGTTGGTGTTGGTGTTGGTGTTGCGTGGAAAGGGCATTGGCGTGGTTGCACGAAGCTTTAGAACATGTTATGGAGCTTCTGAATCTAGAACATGCCTGATGTAGAGATCGAGATATTCCTATTAAGTAACTTAATTGAATCCCTTGCGCTTTTGTGTAACGATGAAGGCGATACAGTTGGCAGATCAGGTAATTAGAACTCATCTTGTGTCATGTACTACCAATTATAGCATCCCAATGGTCCCGAAGAATGTATGTAGGGAGCCTCAGTCTAGTTACCCAATTCGGGTCATTTTTGCCGTTGGTGTTGCGGGCTAAAATAAAACGGTCGGTGCGAAACGCCGGGGCCATGAAACGAGGCAGGAAACAAAACGAGACGGATGTTGCATCCGGCCGGGAGGGTATCACGATGAGAGAGCTACAAAGAAATGGGGCATAGTAGGTAGTACTGGCAGTATAAGAAAAGTGCCGCAAAATGACACGTTCGTCCAGTTTTGAATTTTGGGGGATCGGCGGCGATGCATGAGAACTCTCTGAGTTTAGGAGATGATAAGAAAGTCGGGTGACATCATTGTCAGCTGTGACTTGTAGCATTTGGCTTTCATGATGATGCCCAATGTTGTTTACGCATACGAGAGTCTAAAGAGGATAATTCCGCTATAGCACTTAGTCCTCTCTCAGGGTACTGTTTGTGCCTACTCCAGTATAATATTAGCTGTATACTGATCGTAGCAGACTTTTTTTGGCACTGCTAATATTGGTGAGATCAATTTCATTAGCACTTGTTTACCCCGGCTGCGCGCGGCATGGCCGTCGGGCACTACGGGGCATTTATTGATTCGGGGAGATTCGCTGAGTACTTCGTTTCGTACAATGTTCGCTGTTCGGCGTTTCTGCTAGGGGCCGGTCGCCACCTTCTGGGCCGCCGCGTGTTTTTTTCTAGGCTCCCTTTCACAGAAGCATTGCACAGTAGATCAGGGGAGAGAATTGGGGCGATGGAACGCGCGTGGCTGATGTTAGGCTCCTGTCATTGTGATACTCCTCGGAGCTTTTGGGCGTCGTAGACGTAATGGCACCTCGTAGTTGGTGCTGCTAGAGCCAATTGAGGCGCGGTCGTTGGGTATTCTGCTGTTTAGCATGCTGTAGATCTAGATGCTAGGCCTGAGATCTTCTTCCATGGATGTACATCTTTGCAACTGAGGAAAAGGCCGGAGTCTGGGCTGAATGAGGACAGTGCTCCGCACAAGCAGTATTACTCGTACCGATGAATGCTGGTTTCGATCAAGGCACTACGGCCTGGCAGAGGTCCGTAGAGGCCCGTAATAGTGGCTCTCGCATACTTGGTAGTGGGATTTACAGCAGTTTGGTGCCAAGCGCAGCGCTGACCGCGGCGTTCTAGGTCAGGCCAAATGCCTGGGCTAAGCTTTGTACTAGGTGGGCTAAGCCTCTCTTGGCAAGGGCTGTCCGCGCATGGGCTGGAGAGAAGGGAAGGATAGACGCAAGAAAAAAAAAAGATGGCAACAGCAGTGGTGGCACGAGGCGCAACTCGTTGATTTTCTTCGCCCCCCTTCTTAGAGACTTGATTGCCTCGACGCTTCTCAGCCTCTCCCTCTCTCAATCACCTCCCCCCGAGGGAATTCGAGTGCGAAATCAACCCACGATCGAACCGGAACGTAGACGGCCGTCGATTGATCCTCGGCTTAGACAGCGGCAGCGCCTCGAACCGTCTGTCTCGCTGCTCCATCCATCCGTCCACCCTGCATTCTCCATTCTCCAGCCTCCGTGCTCCGAACCACTCAGCCCGTCTCCCACGTCCAACGCCGCCAAAGGGGCTTGGCGTCTTGCCGCAACCGCGGGACTCGACGAGGCCGGGATAATTCCTCTGGCCGCAACCTTGCATCGGTGCTCCGTCCACGCTGCCTTGGAATCACGGGCCTACGCCATCGCATCAGCCCACGAGCCAACACAGAGCGAGAAGGGGGGACATCCCGGAGGCCCTGTTTTTGCTGCCGACTTCTATAACAAACAAAATTTCTGGCTTTGTTTCTGGCCTCACCGTCTTTTTTCTCTGGATTGGCTCTTCTCCAGCTATCTGGTTCTTGTCTGCTACTGATTAGGGCGTCTGCAAGCCAATTGACGAGTCGCAAGCACGCCTAACCAATTCGCAACGACAGCCGCCAATAAAGATCGCCCTCCTCGCCAATCTCTCAGGCGCTACCAGTGGGATCCTTGTCTTCTGTCGCAGCAAAACCAAGGATACTAGTGCTTGCAAGCATAAAATCGTCAGCACCGCTGCTCTTGATAAGCTGCTCGACGGCAATAGTGCTAGGTCCAGGCCTCCTTGTTTTTCTTTTACCTCGGGCTCGCAAATCATCGATTAGCTCGCGCCATTCTTTGCTCTCCTCTGGTTACCATTGCTGCCATTGCTATCAGTAACTGACCAGAGCATTGCAACTGCATCTGCACGGCATCTTCGATACTCCTCTTTTTTTTTTATCAGGCTTACCATTTTCCGGCTGCGTTCAACGCGCTCTTCCCCTGGACCGTTTAGGATTCAATTTTCCCCAGACTTCGAGTTGCGCCCCCTGACCAGACATGGTCGCCTCACAATAACCGTTTCTCGCTTTCTGCGTTATTCTCGATCATGCCTTTTTGTGTGCTATCGCATGTGATGTCCTTTGATTGGACTCACGCCTAAAGAATCCAGGATAACAACATCTTCAACTAGCCTTTCCTACTTGAAGGAAAGCAACCCAGGCGATATCTCGCCCACAACCGTATACGCTGCACTGGCCTCATCACCTCACTTTAGCGCCGCGCTTGTCTGGCCTATTTTGAAACATATTTGTCTTTTGTTTTCTCCTCTATTTGGAGAGGAACCGCTTACATCCACTCCTTGCACGCCTAGAGTCTCTTTGACATCGAATAAAATGTTCGACAGTGCTCGCGCCTGGTTAGCGGCGCAGCTCAGGGGAGCTAGGCCTTCCTTGCTCTCAAAACACCCGCATTTCAACTTTATTACAATCCACTGTGAGTGGCCGATTTACTCCATTTGTAGCCCTAGCTTCAGATGAATATTCTTATACTGACTGCTGAACACCTAGACTTCTGGATTATTTTCGCAACATTACTATGTGGAGTTCTTGTATTTGTCGGCGGCATAGGCCAAATTCACTTTATAGATGCTCTCATGTTCGGCAGTGGTGCAAATACCCAGGCCGGACTCAATCCTGTTGATGTTAACAATCTGAATGGATACCAACAGGCTTGGATCTACACATTTTCTTTATTTTCAAACCCCATCACGATGCACGCCTGTGTTGTTTTCCTCAGACTTTACTGGTTTGAGAAACGCTTCCAGAACTGGGTACAAGAGGCCAAATTACGCCGCCGTACCATTAGCAGATCTAAGTCCAAGGCACGAAATGACCTCAGCCAACTTGAAAACGGATTGGGTGTGAATGGGAGGCGCATTACCGTTATGCCAGAGAATACCAGGGCACAGCGAATGACCAACGACGGCATTCTTCTAGATAAGATAGAGGAAGCCGAACCTAAGCTTAATCCGAGTAGCAACGCAAGCGATACAACTACAGCATCCGATGACCTGCACAACGGCGCCGAACTTGAAGAAGATGTCGGTCCTTTAGATCAACCTCGCCAGAGAGATACTCCGGGTACAGCATCAGATCTCCAGTCGCCAGAACAACACCTCACGACAGCAATCACATTTGCCGACACTGTTAAGCGGAGTGACGGAGTGGACGATAATCTTACCAAGTTCCCGCAGCGACGACCCAACGCAGAGCATATTGCTATTCTTGAAAGGCAGCGAAACCAAGACAATGAAGTCCTCCGTATTCCTGGGCCGCGAGATATTGAAAGGGGCCTAGGACCCCGACGACTTGAAGAAGGCGATCGACAGGAAGATGACGATCAGCCAATTGCCCGCCAGGCTACTTTTGACTCTCGTATTAATGAACCGAGCGGCAATTTCACCCACCAGCAAACAGCCATTACCTTTACTGAGCCTGAGCACCCTAAGCGAGAAGAGCTGAAAGATAATGCCAAAGCTATTGGTAGCACCGTTGATAGCTTGAGATTTAGAAAGCCGCGCTTCCTCAACCGCTCTCAAGACAAAATACACGAAGATGGGGAACACAGACCAAGAGCAAGAACCCCAGCCCCACACCCTGTGCGAACTAAGACAATGGACACCATTCGCTCTGTCTTGTCCCGAGACAAGTCGGTAGATGACATGCCGTATCTCAGCTACACACCAACCATGGGTCGTAACTCGAATTTCCTCGGCTTGACCCTCGAACAGCGTGAGGAGCTTGGCGGTATCGAATACCGAGCACTAAGAACTTTAGCTTTGGTACTAATCTTCTACTTCTTCGTGTTCCACATTCTCGGCGCCATCTGCTTGCTTCCTTATATTCTTGCCAATCAACATTACGGGAATATTCTTACAGAGGATTACATCGGCAAGACTTGGTGGGCCTTCTGGACCTCAAACATGGCTTTTATGGATGTAGGGTTTACCCTTACACCTGACAGCATGAACTCATTTGCAACATCTGAATGGGTCCTGATGTCCATGTGGTTTTTTATCATCATCGGCAACACTGGGTTCCCAGTGATGCTGCGTTTTATAATATGGGCCGCTTCTAAGATTACCCCAAAAGGTTCCGGCCTTTGGGAAGAATTTAGATTTTTGCTTGATCACCCTCGTCGGTGTTTTACGTTGCTTTTCCCGTCAAATGCGACTTGGTGGCTGTTCTGGATCCTGGTCCTGCTCAATGCCATTGACCTGCTCTTCTTTATTGTGCTTGATGTAAGTCTCCTTGTTCCTTATATGTAGGACGATTGTTGCTTGGTATTGGACCATAGTGCTAACTCTTCCGAAGCTTGGAGCAGAGCCCATCACGGCGTTGCCACTCCACAATCGTGTCGTCATTGGCCTATTCCAAGCCGCTTCTACTCGAACTGCTGGTTTCTCGGCCGTCAGCATGTCCGAGCTTCACCCTGCCATGCCAGTTCTGTACCTAATTATGATGTACATCTCCGTGTTCCCCATCGCCATCTCTATTCGACGAACAAACGTCTATGAAGAAAAGTCTCTGGGTGTATACAAAGATCATGGCGAAGAGGATGATGCTGGATCAAGCGCTCTTGATTATGTAGGAACTCATTTGCGACGACAACTATCCTTTGACTTGTGGTATGTCTTTTTGGGGTTCTTCCTTATTGCTATTACCGAAGGCGGGAAAATAGTAGGAGGTCGATTTGATTTATTCTCTGTCCTCTTCGAAATTGTCAGTGCCTATGGCACTGTGGGTCTGAGCATGGGCGTACCCAATGTCAACGCATCTCTTTGCTCACAGTTCTCTGTCCCTGGCAAGTTGATCATTGTGGCTATGCAAATTCGTGGACGCCATCGTGGTTTACCATATGGCCTTGATCGAGCCGTGATCCTTCCTAGCGAAGCGCGGTTGAAGAGGGAACAAGAAGAAGCTGATGCCACACTTGCTCGAACGAGCACTGCGGTATCCACCGGAGCCGCAACCGGTCTGCAGCGACACCCAACTACGGGGCAAAGTCGCAGCAGGAGTCGTGAACGAACCAACAGCAATTTGATATCCAAATTGTTGCACCCGGGACCGGCTGTCCCACCCGAGCATCTCGGACGGCCAAGAGGACGATCGGTGGAGGCGTATCAAAGGAGCAAATCCGTGGATGTTACAAATGCTCTATCAGAACCTACGGATGCTCATTTGGAGCCCCCGAGAGAAGAAGATGACGAGTTAGAACAGGTTTCAAGTTCTGAGCTCCCGCCGCATAAACCGAGACGGATCGAGTCATCCGCCTTCTAGAAGAATCCGTGGACGTGAAAATCGATTCATTCCAACTTCACTTCTTTAACAGCTGTCAAGGAACAGCTCTATTTCCTCCTGTATATCTTTAGTGATGTGAAAATTTCTCTCTTGCATCCTTCTTCTGGTCGAGAAGCAATTCTCTGGGTAGCTTGCTTGAGGCGAGTGGGATATCAAAAGTGACCTAGGAATGGTTCATTTATTTATTTTTAACGAAGAATCCTCATGTGGAAAAAAAGCGCGCTGCGCTTATTCATGACTGGATTGCATTTAGAGGCGCTTTATCTTGTTGCACCATCACAAGTAGCAACAGTTTTGTCATAGCGGTTTGATTAAATAATGTATTTATGGTTATTAAGAAGAAGAATTTCTCAGGAAAGTAGCTCAAGCAGCCGGTCTCTTATATTTTTTTCGCTATAACGCCTGTAGAAGTTGATGCTCTATATCCGTGCCGCCGTGTAATGAATGAGTCCATATGCCCCTTCCGTCCTCCTATCCTCTGGGTATTACCAAAGCAGATGGGCTAGAGGGAAAGGAGCTAAAAAGAAAGAGATTTATCCAAAAAGTATTAGAAAATGTAGAGGATATTGATGTAGTTGAAATCAAAACCCCCGCCTCTACGATGTTTGTAGCTACTTGTCTTCAAATGCGCCCATATTCTTCAACGCACCAGCCAGGCGTCGATAATCTTTTAGTAGATCTAATACCTCGCTGAGCCTCAATTCCCCTGGGTTTTGAAGCTCCATGAAACGTTTGTTAGGAGGAGTGATTTTGGGGACTTCTTTTGGTGGTAGGACAGCTGCAATATCAGGGAAGGCCTTTATTGTTTTTAATGGTTAGCGACGGGATCGAGGATTGCATTCAAATGAAAGGGGAATTGGAAGAAAAAATTGGACTTACAGTTGCTAGATCTCCTCCATCCGTAGGTTTCACGCTATCCTTGGCGTCTTTCGCATCTTTGCCGTCTTTGGCTGAGGCATCCTTTGTGTCTTTTGCGTCCTTGGCGGGAGGGACCGCTGGTGATGATGTGCTTCGACCGAATCCTCGGACCAGGCTGATGCCAGAAAGTCGTGCCATCGGATTGAACGAATTGCTCAAATTTCGCATTTGTTCCAACATTGCTGGGCTCTGTGGTGCTGGCGCCGCAGCTACTGCTCCGGCCTTTTGATCATCCATAAAGAGTACCTTTTTAGAGGAGCTCACACTTCGACCACTTCGACCACTGCGAGCGCTGTCCGTGCTATGATCGCGGCGGCCGCCGATTATGCTCAATACACGCTCATCTCGCCTTTTCGGTATATCCAACTCCAGGCCAGCTATGGCTGCGGCGTTCTCTTCGTCTTCGGGAGGTGGAGTGCTGACGAGCTTGCGAGCATCATCTAGAGTCTTTGGGACGGCAATAGGTTCCTTGGGGTCCTCCTGGCGCTCTTTAAGCTTGCCGAGGAGGAAGCTATAACTCTCGCCGAGGCTGTTTGAGATGGTTTTTAGCCCTTGATCGGCTGTTGTGAAAACGGCATCACTGGCAGCGCCAAACGCTTGGGCAGGCGTGTTGACCAAGTCACTCAATCTCCGACTTTGCTTGGTTGAAGCAGCCGGTTTGAGGTTCGCAGACGACGATTCCGGCTTGGAGGCCGTGGCGTTTTCAGTATTGACGGCAGAAGTGCTCTCCGGTGAGGCCGTCAATCCCTGAGAGTAAGCTGGCGGAAATGTCTCTACTTTGGGTGTTCCAGGCAGACCTGCTGTCTTTGCTGGCCCTGATGGACGCTCGTCTTCTCTTAGAGTGGCAAGATCAACGGTTTGTAAGAAACTGATGGTAGCTTCAAGATTCGTTAGGCAGTAAGCCTCTTCGCCAGTAAGCTTCTGCTCCCACCGAAAGTTTTGGATAAAGTTGAGATCGCTTATGGCGTGAAGGTGCTCTGGAGGTAGTGTAATGAATGTGTAAATAAGCATAGGCATAATTTCATCCGCTGAAGCAGAAGGATGAAATTGAGCAAGTGTATCAACGATACTCTTGTGCGCAGCCTTTAGACGGTTCAACTTTCCAAGAGGATACCTCGATTCGCCCATTCGAATCAAATCTTTTCTTGCAGACTCCAGTTGTGTTCGTATGATTTCCGTCTTTTCGGCCGTAGATTTTTCAGCGTCTGATTCACTCTCACCCAAGTCTATCCCTAGGTCAGACGGCCCGATGCCCACAAGGGACAGAGCAGCCGTTTTAGATCTGAGTTTTGCATCTTGAGCTTCATCTTGCGTGCTCCTGTGGCGATAGATTCGGTAATATATGCCCTCACATAGCCTCCGCTCCACAGCCTCCTCAAGGAGACTTCGTTTAGCCTCGAGGGCTTTTCTCGCTTTCTTGCGATTGGCTAGCTCTTCGGGTGTGATCATTTGTTGCTCAACTTCTGCCTTTGGCTTGTCTTTAGAGCCTAATGAGGCGGCTTTTGATCGGAGACGGCTGGCGACAGAGGATGGCGGTGATGGAGGTTGTGAATTCTCGCGACTTTGGCGTGTGGCAAGGGCGCTAATGTGTGTTGCAATGTTGTTTGATGCTTGAGCATAGAAATCCTGAAAGAGCTGAGAGAGCTTGGCAATATTCGGTGGAGTAGAGTGCACCTTGGCAGAGAGCGATTCCACGAAGCTAGAGAAGCTAGTCAGACCAATGTTTATCCTTGCGTCACTTGCAGGCTCTATCGCCTCACCTATCAGTCAAGGTAATCAGCTCGATTGGAAGATCGTCAAGTTCGATCGATGCTCGCGTGATTTCTGGAAATTCCTCATTATCAGAATTGTTCTCGGTGGTGTCAAATGTGTCGGGAGTTTCGGTGTTGGCTCCGGCATCTCCATTCTTCTCAGAGGGTGACGGCGAGTGGTAAGTATGGGCTCTCTTGGGAGTTGAAAAACTGCTTTTTGAGTTTGAATTGAGTTGATTCGAATAGGAAGCGAGCCTATCCGGGCTTGGTCGAGCAGCGGGAGGAGTATCGGTAGATGGAAGAGAAGCCATGAGCTGCTATGAGACTGACGGTGAGCTATAATTCTAGAGGGGTATGGCTCTGTAGTTTTAAATAGCACATTAAAATGAAAAAGAGCGAGTTATGATGGGTAGAGCGGTGAATAAAAGAACATGTCACCCATGCTCTTGTAGAGAGTAGAAGACATTGAGGAGAGAGCTTTGGGCTGAAGCAGCAGCTTAAACTACTAACTAGGTAGGTAATACTTAGGGGTTCGGTAGGGTTTCATCGGTGTGACACATCTGTACGTACTTGATAGAGCTAGCTAGAGCAGCATCTGTATGTCGCTTGCTTAAGAAAAAAAAGAGTAATACGGATGCCCTCGTAGATGGCTGAGCGAGAATGGGGGTTTGAAGGCGGCGGAGTATTTTGGGTTGCGGATAGATGCACGATAGCGGGACAGCAGATGCTTAAATTGAGATGCCAAGAGGATGCTTTTGCAGCCAATAGGAGAGGGGGCGGCGGGGATTTTTGCCAGAAACTGAGCAAAACAATGCCGAGACACGATGCAATGGCCAACGCGGATGAAGCGGTACCCGCAATAGACTGAAGAGCAGAGAGGATGACGAAGCTCGAGACGATTTGCATGAGCTCAGATGCGGCGCCACCAAAAAGCTGCACCGCTGCGGGCAGACAAGAGGAGCCCCCCACTCTGTTATCGCTCAGATATCGATAAGCCACGGGCCAGCAGGCAGCGTTGTGGCTGTCTCAGGTGGTGCTGCCGTAATACTAGCGCTGCGTCAGAACATACGAAGTATACGCAGTGGGTGCCTGTAATTATAGGTTGATGGATTATCCAACTTGTAAAACGCCTGCCAAGAGATGGTCAACTTGTAATCTGGGGCATTACTCTATACAAACCGTTGCTCAACCCTGATCACCCCCATCTGATTGTCGTAAGATCTGCGGGCATGGACGAGGCACTAATCCTAGGTACGCACCGCCACTAGCTTTAGGGCGCTGTAGCCACAAACAGCCTCCGGATGCAGCAAGCAAACCGACACAAACTGTATTTGCGGTGGATGACATGTCTCGGATACCCCCAATGCAAGGCCAAGATTCTCTCTATCCTGGTGTTAAAAGGAAAAAGGTCGTATTACTATTCATCATACTAATACGGAGTACTTGCACATGCATATTATGTAGTACCACCATCTACCTAGTCAGGCTGATCATGCTCCATACACGCACACGGCGTGACGGTCCGGCGTATTCGGAGTACAGCCAGCTTAGCAGACAGTGCCAGGCTAGCAAGATCCGAGCAAAATGCGGAGGCGTCCCCCAGATTTCCCCATCGGGGCTCCAGCGTCCACGTCCACAGGGCTCTTAGTCAGGCGCTGGTTTAATAGCCGTGCCGTCCCGCGAGTCGCATCGCAGCGCAGAGACAGCCGCGCTCCGGACCGGGTCCCTTGAACCGAGGACAAGCTGTGAGAATGTCTTTAAGAGAAAGCTGATCCCTTTTCCCACCGTCTTCTCCCTTTTTTTCTTTTTTATTCTCCATGACCACGGCCATTACTTTAATTTGCGCCATTCTGCGCTGCATTTGATGAATCCTTTTCTGCTTTGAGCCTGGTCCTCACTTATCCCTATTCACTCACAGTTTGTCCTCCACATTGAGCCTGTCTCCTCCCTTGGCCGGCGATATCCAGGCTCTCATCCCTCGCCTCCCATCTCGCAAAATCTCATCTCTAATCGCCTAATTGCCCATCATGTCCGGGCCACCGTCTCGCATCCGCTCAATTCTCGGCCATCTCGTTCCCCAACACTCCTCGCCTCCTCACATTCACCAGCTGTCGCCAACCTTCTTCCTTGAGCGCGCCGCATCCATCGAGCCTAATGCCGAGGCCATCTTTCACATCACCTCCAACGGCGCGATACTGCACCGGTCCTACCAGGAATTTGCCGATCGTGCCAGAGGCTTGGCCTACTATTTGAAAAAGCACGGCCTGAAGCGCGTCGGTATTCTTGCGCCCAATACGCCGGCTTTCCTTGAAGCCATCTATGGCATCCCAGCCTCTGGCGGTGTTATTGCGCCTGCAAACTACAGATTGAAGCCTGACGACATAGCTTACATATTTGAGTTTGCCGAGGTTGACAGCATCATTGTCGACCACGAGTTTGTTCACCTTTTGGATCTGTTCAAGGAGAGACATCCCAAAATTCCCTTGATTATTGACTCGGTAAAGCTGCTTTCTACACACATGATGCATTGTTGCCGCTCATCAAAATATTAACATCTTCCCTAGGATACCGACGCGACAGAGGGCCAACTATGTGGGCCTTTCGATGAAGCTGTCCTGGAGGGGTTAAACTATGATCGCTCTACTGGAAACGCAGGCTGGGCTGGCCTCCATGCCCATGCCACCCACGAGGATGACATGATTGCCATTCCTTTTACTTCCGGCACCACATCTCGTCCCAAAGGTGTTGTGTACACCAACCGCGGAGCATATCTTGCCACCGTAGGCAATATCATTGAATCAGGGCTTAACAATGGCCGCTGCAAGTACCTGTGGACTCTACCTATGTAATTACTCCCAATCATCTCAGATGCTATTATTCCAAGTTTAAGCTACTAACGATGGGGTTTACCAACAGGTTCCATGCCATAGGCTGGACTTTTCCTTGGGCCGTTGTCGCAGTGCGTGGCTTAAATGTCTGCTTGAGAAAGATTGACTACCCATTGATATGGAAGCTCCTAAAAGAACAGGGCATTACACATTTCAATGCGGCCCCTACAGTCAACACTCTGTTAGTAGCAGCAAAGGAGGCCGAAAGACTCCCACAAGAGGTTCGGGTAACGGTCGCAGCTAGTCCCCCCAGCGGCCATCTCTTTGAGCAAATGGTGAGTATATTCAAGGACTTGAATTTTACAGGAATTGACTAATCTTCTCAATAGTCCAATCTCAATCTCATTCCTGTTCATGTGTACGGAATGACTGGTAAGCATTTGGACTCTTTCATTTCAGACTCGCCTTTGTACCCGTTTACTTACCCCAATTACAGAGACTTACGGCCCGCTCACCAAATGCTACATCTTGCCAGAGTGGGATAATCTTCCTCCGCAGGAGAAGTACGCTAAAATGGCCCGCCAAGGCCATGGCTTCATCACCAGTCTTCCCATTCGAATAGTCAAGCCCGATCAGCCCAACGGGGCGCTGGTAGATGTGGCCAAGAACGGCAAAGAAATTGGCGAGATTGTCTTCTTTGGAAACCTTTGCGCCAAGGAATACTACAAAGATCCCGAGGCTACCCGCAAACTTTTTGAGGGAGGTGGTCTACACTCTGGCGACTTGGCTGTATGGCATCCTGATGGCAGCGCCCAGATCCTGGATCGTGCCAAAGATATCATCATATCTGGTGGTGAGAACATCTCTTCAGTAGCTTTAGAGAGCATGCTCGTTCAACACCCAGACATTCTCGAAGCCGGCGTTGTATCCGTTCCAGATTCCCATTGGGGCGAACGGCCCAAGGCATATATAACAGTCAAGGAGGGAAAGAATCTGATTGGCGAAGATGTCATCAACTGGGCCAAGCATCAGAGCAACATTAGCAAATTCATGGTGCCGAGAGAGGTAGAGATTGTTAAGGAGCTGCCCAAGACGAGCACAGGCAAAATTAAGAAGAATGACTTGCGGGAGTGGGCTAAAACGGGGCGTAAGGAGTAAAGAGAAGACATTGGAAAATAGAGAAAAATGCTTGTTCTTATTCTCCTTTTCTGTGTGGCGCTATAAGTGTATGGTTTCTCAATACCTTTTACATTTAAATTGCGAGATTGGTGGCCTGATCTGTGGCCGCTTTGCCGCCCTTGGTTATATTATCTAGACGATACTAGGCGAGCAGATGACAATAAACAAGACATTAAGAGTATGCCCTCGTAGGATTTATAGAACACAAGGAGGCTTTACTAAGACTTTGATAGTCTGCTTATCATTTTTCATGGAGTCGTCTAGATGGTGCTGTCAAAGCTTGCAGACAAATTCTCCAGATCAGCGAGATTGAAACCCTTTAAGCCAAGTACCCATTGTCCCATATACGTTATTGAACTTTAAACGATGAATGGTACTAAACGGGCCTGGCTCGATAGGTTCTGGATTCTTATTGTCTTGATAAATACTAGAGTCGACATCTTGATTTACTCACAGGTCAACAGGCCCATGCTTTTGTCTTCCTATGCGCTTCACAGAAACAGCTCTTGATTTTACATGCGTAGAAACTGCAGGTACACAGGTAGACACTCCCGCCACTTGCCCGTACACACACTGCCAGCCGCAAATAATCTTTCCTACTGACTGCTAGACATATCAGCTGGCACGTGAATTGGGGGAGGAAATGAAAAGAACAGAAAAAAATTACGTAAATTTAAAATAACCATGAAGTTAGGTATCTCATTTTCTAGTTTCTTCTTTGCCTCCTACTGTCCCTGCTCCCATCATATCTCTGCACTATCATCACCAACTCACCAACAAACCAAGTACCGAATTATTAGGCAATCAAGATTAAAATGCCAGGCATCATCTGCCGTCTTAATTTACCCCTAGACAAATTTGTTCAAAAGGCTCTGCTTTAGATTGTGGGTTTTCCATCATGCCGCTTCAACCGTCCAGTGACAATCCATGGTTTGTCCCAAACAAAACCACTAAGAGACGACCCTACTGGTAATGAAATAGCCACAAGTATGCAAGCTAATGATTACAACAGTCACCTTCCGCGATATGGCGCCGGTGGTATTTTCTTTTCGTCGGACAGACGGAGACATGGCTGTGAGAACCGCGTTACGACCCACACCTTTGCCAGCGAAGAGAGTGAGTAGTCTACCTGAAGAACGGCCTCCCACCCCTCTGGAAACGAGTAATCTCGCCATAAAATTAGCACAATCCAAAAGAGAAGCAGATACCAAAACCGTCAATTACAGCCATATATACTCAATCTCGTTACGCGTCAATGGGATCTGTCATATTGCATCGTAATTGACGTCTGAAAATAACAAATGGCTATGCATGCCTAATCCACAAAGACACTTATATGGCCACATCCCCGTTGCCGCCACAGATGAGAGTAATTTTCATTGTACGGTTATTCTCTAATGAAAATTTGACCTACTATGCAAATGGAATTTGCAAACTGCCTCAGTAGCTTCACATACCTTGCCTAAACTTTCTCAAATATTCTTGAACGTATTGTGACAGAACATTAACCTGAAATACAAAAACCGAGACTTCCCGCCAATCTCTATTCAAAGTACCGTTTCCTACCTACCAAACAAAGCTCTGTACTTTTCCCTACGTCTATACAACTATCACCACTGCCAGCCCTACATTTCACCGACCCTCAAGATATCAGCTTGTACCGCCATGAAGTCCAAAGTGGTCCTAACGATACCACTCGATATCGCCCTGGACTTTAACTCGAGTTTTATGCTGGACATCCATTCCAAATCCATCCAGCAACTCATCCACGACGAGAATGAAGTGGGAATTTTCCTGAACTTTGTTCTGAACCCTGCTTTTGCGGGCTGTAAATTCTGGCTTATTGATCTCGGACAGCAGCGTACTGAAGCAGCTGCTGCACGCACTAAATCATTCAACCTTCAGTACAAGCGCTATGTGGAAGTCGAGAAGCACACGCAATTAGGACCAAAAGATCCAGCGGTGGTCATCATGGGCTTTATCTCATGGCGGACAGTCAATTGGAACGGCGCAAAGTCTCCAACTATACAAACGGGAGAATGGGAGTTTCTTGAAAGAAGACCTCATAGTTTCACTACCGACACCAACGAAGCGGAGAAATTATTCAAAACTCTAGAAAACTCCAACGGAGACCAAGAGAAGACCTGTCAAGCCAGTTGCCTGGCGGATTAGCCCTGTCTTCTCCCCAGAGCAAGAAAGCTTTATGACAATAAGAACTTTAATATCTTGCGCCGCGTGATGAGATTAGGTATTAAACGTATCTTCTTCTCCCTTGGATTGTGCTACACATAAGTATACTTGTAAAAAGAAATTTTCCTGTCAAAGTCTCAAGACAATACAAAAACCTTGATTCCGTAAAAGAGCTGGAGAGTCAAAAGAAAAGTCGTAGTAACCTGGGTCTGTTGCGTGTGCTGCATCGCTATCAACGCTTTATAATGAAAATTTGCGTCTTCAATTCGCAACAGCATCTGGATCTTATGGTTTAGTTCGCTCCAGGAGAGCAAAAAATTAGTCGAACCAAAAATCGAACCCTGATCTTGTGCATGTCAAGTCCCGTCATGTCATCCAATCTGCAAGCACGTGTCAGAGGTCGGTTGTACCTGCCAAAAAGAAAACTTGGCGTGGAAAGTCTCTGCGCCGTACACGCAAGTCTCAACACCACACATACACACAAGTAAATATCCCAAACACTCCAATTCTAAGAGCTGGAGAGCAAAACAAAAGCAAAAAAGCGTAGTCGAACCGGGAGTCGAACCCGGATCTGTCGCGTGTGAAGCGAGAGCAGCTCTAACAGATGGAGAAGAAAATAAATACCCGGCGATCGATGGAGATTTTGATATCACATATCACCAATCGTGAGGATCTAAAAAGAGAGAAAGCCTCAGTATCCAGGCCTACATCCTCTACCAACAGAAAATACCTTAACAGACATGCATGTGGGTTAGGACAGAGAGCACACTTCGTGCGCTCGCCCAGCAGAGACTTGGAAATCTGCAACCCGACAACACTGCACACTGTTAGAAACCGGGCACAATTGGTGACTGACCTATCTACTATAGATGAGGCCCACGACATAAGATACCAGATGTCTATATTAGCCAATCAATGTATATGAGTGGCCCTGTTCTTGTGAAACCTCTTCGGTTATGCCCCTCAGCAGAAGAGGCGCTTATGATTCTATTGGATGTTTTCCTACTTATTCAGTTCTTTCCATATAGCTACCTAGCTACCTAAGTTGATGCATGTACTTAGGAATTTCGTACTGAGGGGACGTTCTAGATCGGTATTCAACGCCCCGTGGATTGATTCGGCGTTTAAATAATATCAACCTACGTACGTGTCGCATAATTCAATGGAGTTGAGTCTGCTACTGGATGGCCACCTTTTGAAGTGGTGAATGTGCAAATGGCCGAATTATATAACGGCCAGCATAGGTTTGTTATATCAAGATTTATAAAGAGAGATAATATTCTCATTAGGAGTCGAAACTGGACGTTTCTCAAATCTCAATCCTCTATAAGCTATGATTGATGCTGTCTGCAACATCAAAAGTTTTTGAATGGTCGAAACGTATAATGGCTGAGTACACGGAGCCGGAGTGAGCGGGGGCGCGGCGCGGTTAAGCGGTTGCCTGTGCTGACCAATAGGGGAAGATTTGAGTGCGGGGATGGTACTCCATAAAAACTCTTCGCGATCTCATCGAGCCATCCTTCATCATCTATGTTTACGTCGTTCTCCACCACCAAACAGTCTCTGAATGGTCGAATCGTATAGCGGTTAGTACACACGCTTCACACTAAATAAACGAGTGCGCGTGAGATCCGGGTTCGATTCCCGGTTCGACTAATTATTGTCTTTTTGTTTCTTGTCAGCTCTTGTGTTGTGTTGTACATTTTTTTTTTCAACTGCCCACGCGACATCAAGAATCTTGCAATAGACTTTTTCGAATACCGCCTCAATTCGGATGATTCTATAGACGAGAGAAATGTCTGTAAAACAAACTCATTCAGAGAGTGATAATACTTTGTTTGTGTTTTGTGAAGTTGAACCATAAGCATTATACGCTGCTGTAGGAGAAGTGTAAACTTGGTTTAGCAAGGCACTATAAAACAACTCCTTTTCATGCTCTAATGCCGGCCTTGTACCAATCGCCCGACTGCACGCCACCTATGGACGTCCTACTTATTGTAATTGCTGGATTGAATATCTTGTTCGCTGGGGAAATTAGGGGCTTGAACCAGAATTGAATGAATTTACACAGCAGAGACCTTTTACCTTCTTTTCTTCTACTTTCGTCTTAGCTAACTGTCCGAAATTCTTGTGCATGCCCCCTTTATAAACTGACATGAATGTGATATGCATAGCATTTGTCAAGATTTCCAACTACCAACCAAGGAATCTCTCTCTACACAAACCCTCTTCTCATGATGTCGTCTTCACAACTGCTTAATCCGCAGAATGGAACTGGATCGAAAAGATTATCATGCGACTTCTGATGCCTGGTCTATCCACCTTCTGTTTTGACTCTCCTGAGCCTCAGAGTGATACATTTTGGCGATATCACGCTCGAAACGCAACATTGTAGTCGTGTCCCCATCATCGGGGCATTTGTTCAGCCGGCTGAGAAAGCATTCACCCAGAATACAGCCGAAGATGAGTTCGAAGACGTGGGTCTCCTGGCCATCCACAACTTGCATCCAACAGCTGCACCCAACACGGTTCTTCAGTCTCCCGATGCCTGGCCAATACTAAGTGATATTGGAATAGGGCTTGATGCTGCCTACATTTCCTCGTCGCAGTTTGTAATACTTCAATATCTCAGAAACGGAGAATGACACCAAAGCCCCAATTCTGCAACGCTAGCCAGCACTGAGTGATTTAAATTCCGGTCAATCAACTAACGCGACTTCTTGATAATATCTCAGGTATTAAAATTACATCTACCGTGTGAACATTCGCTATTACCCTCTGCAGCATTACCTGTAACGCCGCCGACAAGATTCGAACTTTAGCATCCGCTATTGTCCACTTTGAGACTCTGTTGCTTCCTTCTCATAACTTATTGTACTTGTGTCTCAGATCCTTAGTACTCAAGGATACCTATGCATTTTGCTTCTGGTCCTATTCTCGTTCTACTAAAGAGATCCTCTAAGGAACAATGAATGACCCTACTCTCAGCGATATGGCTCCTGAGACTATTTAAGCTTCTGAGATAGCCCACTCTCTAGATCAACACATACTTCTAATAACACATATTGCTGATTCGTCGCAATCTTGACATAGCATATTCTTCTGAAGTTGCACTTATATTGAAAGAAGCTTGTGATATTGGTTAGTTCTGCCTCCCACGATATATTGACCTTGTCACTAATCTGAGCAAGGGGGGCGGAATATTCTACAATTGCAATAAAGTGCTTGCAGATTTAAATACGGAACAGCTACGACTAGATAATAGTCAATTGTTTTAAGGCCAAAATATAAAATTAAAAACGCAAAGCTCCCTGAAGAGTACAAATGGTTCCCATCCAATCCAATAAACTTCTGAGATTACACACACGTTTATCCAAACTGAGATTCAATAGAACAGGAGACAGTATCCAAGGAACTTAAAGAACCTCATATCACCTATATAAAACAAAGATAGAAGGAGGACAGGAGTAAGAAAGCCAAGATTCTTTTTTTCTCAAATTACAGCAAAAGAACAAGCAACGAAGGTGATAGAGTTGGAGGAGAATTCATATGACAATACCACACTCGCTAATTATATCACCAACATATATATAAATGGGGAGATAGTAGGTAAGATATTTAAATGTAATTAACAGAGCACCTACCAGCACCATTAGACTTCAAGGACGCTGGATAAGAAAATAGGGGGATGATGTATGAGGAATTAGAATATTTTATGTCGGTTATAAAGTGAAAGATGAAAAGTTTTCATCTCTATAGTAAGATTTCTGTATACATTATAGAAGGGAAATTTTTGGGCTTTCTCAGAGATTTCTCTGATAACTTACAGAGAAATCACCTACAGGATACTCTTGGGAAAAATCCAGAAAATCCTCGTCAAAAGCCTGAGAATTTCTCTAGAGGATTTCCAAGAAAAATCTTGACGTCCAAAAGCGACCACTCACGAGGGAATTCAAGGCACAAAAGCCCGCATCCGTCTTATGGGGATTTCCAGGAGAAATCTCAGAGATGAATCCAGAAAACCTACACACATATCTCCGTGGCAAAAATCACGAAGAGCTCCCCGAAGAAAAGGAAGGGGCCAAGACCCGCTGAGCCAGTCCACAAATGCCATTCTTCATTTTTTTTTCTTATCCTTTTCTCTTATTCTTTTCCATTTTCTGGCCCTTTTACCTTCTTCTTCTCTTTATGGCAACACAACGGGGCAATGCCCCCACCATCATTCTCCTGTACCAACGAAATCCGCCAGCTGCCGGACATCTCTGTCACTTGATAAACAGCCAGTGATTTACTGCTGCTCGGCAACGCCCAGGCGGAAAACCATAGAAAATAACAGAATTCTGCGAGAAAACAAAGAGAACGCGAACTCGCCATCACGTTGAATTGACCAGCTTCCTCCTACATCACTCTCCTTACCACCATCTCCAAGCGGATGGTAATGCATCAATTCCAAGTACCTCCCAAGTCTCACCATTTCCCGTCCAAAGATCACGCCTTCCGAGTAGCCTTTTCTGCACCACTTTCCAAACGCCCCCCCCGGCTTTCCAGAGAAGGGTATATCAGGGCCTTGGAAGTATACGGCCGAGAAGACATTCTCCTAGATTGCCTGAAGTCGGCCGTGGACCACTTCAACGAGTGGCGAAAAAGAAATCCGGGCGATCTCAATCTATACCGGCAGCACGCCAACAGCCTGGGCTACGATTGGGAAAAAGGCACCGTCACCGAGGACGGTATCTACACTTCCAACGTTCTACCTACGACAACCGAATTATCCTTCTCCCCCGCTCAAGAAATCCAGCCCATCAACCAATATTCCCCGGGACTCCTCAGGGATATAAACCAATTCATCCACACCGACGACATTGATCAAACAGCTGGAGAAGAACACATGGTTAGGGAAGCCAACGGCAGGTTTGCGGCAATGAACCAGCAGCAAGCTCAAACTCCCACTCGCTCGCGAGCACTGCGTAACCGCAATGTGGACTTCCAAACACCAGGAACTTCCACAGACTCCCCTATAATTCTCCGAGATCTCCCAGCTGTCCTCCAGGGCGCACCGGGAAACTTGCGCTTTATCCCTGGCGAAGACCATAAGAACGCGCACGGGGCGGCCGGTCTCCTAAACATTGTCACCACCACGCTCCGGAGCATCGCTGACGATCCGGATGGAATCACTGATAACGACCTGTCGGATATCAGAGGAATGCTCCGTTACCTCGGAACCCAAGAAGACATCGCGAAATACGAGAAAAGTTTTCGTACGCAGGAAATACCCGCAGGGCAATCTCGTTTCGCTGTTTACTCTCAAACTACGCCGACCCAACAAACCCAACGAACTCTTTTCCCGCAAGCAAGCGGCTCTCGAAAGAGCTCCTTGGGCAGCTCCCGGAAGCGTAATCGCTTCATGGAAGAGCTGGAAGAGGAAGCTGACGACCCTCGAGCTTGGACTTCCCTAGGCACGCGCAGGGAAGAAGACAAGCCGTATATTTGTAACGACCAGTGGGGAAATGGCACAGCAAGAGTCGAATTCTCTACGTTATACGTGGGAAAGGAGGCAATCCCCACCCTCAATGAAGAAGTGGCGCAACAGCTCGGTAAATTTCATGAAGCAGTCATCGCAGAAACGGAAAGCGCCATCTCCCTGACTCAGTCAATGGGAATGCTCGGGATTTCGAGCGGAGCAATCCTCCAGCTCGTCCCCAAGGTCCCGGTGGTCGTGGAGCAAAACCCAGTCAAAGAAGCACTCGAGATCGTTCGAAATACTCCACAGCTGAGCTCTGTCAGGGCCGTCAAACAGTTCCTTCTTGAAGCAGGCCGGAAATATACCACTGCGGGATGGTCACCGATAACCGCTCTCATGCCGGAAATTATTTCCCCTGCCACAACTTCCCGTCAGTCTGCTACGACTGTACTGCAAGACAACCTCCTTCTCAACGGTCGCGCAGCGTTCAACGCCCCCGTCGAGACCGTTATAGACGGAATCCCCAAGATTTCCGTGCCCGTCGCAAACATCGGCGAACGCCCTTCCACCGCTTAGGAAAAAGCGAGTTCATCCCAGGAAAACCAGGGGAACCTCATAGGCAATACGTGTAGGATTATGTAGGAATACGTCAAGGACGGCTTATTTTTTTTTTTTTTTTTTTTTTTTGTTCGGTGTAGGCAACTAATACGCAAAGAAGGAATATTACAGGAATTACCAAGGAAAAGCCATAGAAACCCACGGGAAATATCTGCGAGGAATACCCTGAGAATCTGGTAAGAACTCCACTGGATTTCCTAGGGATTCCCCTTATATAAAAGACTTAGATAGCTAGTATAAAAAAATCCAACTTTTTCCACTCTTTATACAATAAACCTTGGAGGAAAATTCCAGGAAAATTTACTGAAGTTTCGCGGATTGATTACCGGAGTACTGGAGATATTCTGGGGAAAGACCTACAGGTCTTTCGGGCGATTTCCCTTGGTTTTTTCAGGATGATTTTTACGGTTTCCTAGGCGAATATCCATGGGAGACCGCGAGGAAAATTCTAGAAATCGCCTGGAGATTTTACGGGCTGCATTTTACTCGAGGAGCTCTCCTATATTAATTCTGCATATCAATTGACACTGCAAAGAAAGAATTATGTCTATTTTCCCCGCTATCTCTGTAAATAATAAATAAATGAATCCAGTGCCTGTGAAAAGTCTGTGATTACTGGGTACCCAGTACTAACTATGAATGCACCAGTATACCCGAGTGTAGTAATCTGATAAGACAACAGCGGGGATTTCCCGTATATTGCCTAAGGAAATCCGGCTTGGGAAATTTTGTTCTATGTCTGGAGTTTTCTTGTGACTTTGCTAGGGAATCCGCCTGGTTATTACGACAGAGTGGGATTCCCTATTCTTTTGTCCGATTAGGCATCCAGTGCCCGTTCTTTACGCGGCTGGGCTCTTACTCTTGCGGGCGGGGTGATCCTTCCTGATTGTGGGCAGTTATATTCTTTGAGCGTCTGCTCTTTCCATCTTTTATTGCGGTCAGCGGTATTATCTAGGAGAGAGTACAGTCATCAGATTTATTAATTATCAAGATAAAGCTGTTGGAAATCAGTGATATCATCTAGAAGAAAGGATAGTTATTAGGTCTATTAGATAGTGCCTTATACAAAAAGAAAGCAGAAGTAATGGCTTGCATTGTATCTAATTAGACCATTAATAGTAGTATATCGTGAAGTTTTGCCTTGTGCCCATTTTGTGCGTGAAGCGGCATGGTCTTCCAAAAGATTTGTGACGTCTCTCCTCTGTTTCTCAGTTAGATGTGTCTCTATCTCTCGCTTTTCTTATTTTACATATCCTGTGTTCATTTATGTACGAGGCCAGTTTCTCTCTAGCTACCCTTCTTTGTGCCCCTACCCACCTTTGAGTCAAGATATTCTCCCCAGCTATTATACTATTCTCTACGTATATTCATCATGTCATCCAGTGGTAAGTTCTTATTTTGCAATCATTTATACTACATGTTTATTAACATGGCATTCCAGATTCATATACTTTGAAGCGGAGCAACTCCCATCCTGATTCACTTATTTCACGAGAAAATAAGCGTCAACGACAAGAGGAACTTACATCCGGCAACGAAACTCTATCTACTGCACCAACTATAATTCGGGTCGGGCCACAACCATTGCAAGCTCAAAAAGTTATTGAGACTGCTCTAATAAGAGCTGCCGAAGATCATATCAAGACCATGATTGATAAGAACCAAAGAGAGACTGATAAATCTTTGCTTAATGCAACACCAGAATCCCTTCAAGTGGATGCAAAAGCACTGCTTAAAACATTGAAAAGCTCTTTATACAAGAACAGCGAGTCAGTAACAAGAGTCTGCGACTATAGTGGAATTCAGCTGGCATGGTCAGAAGGACCCCGTCGTGTATCCTTGGAGGCTATTTATCCATACATTATAAAAGGCGACCGTATTGCATACCATGCCAACCCAAATGTATGTCTTGTCGCAGCCTCTATGAACAACGCTAGGAGAAGACGTCCTATTATTTTCCTGCCGCTTATAGCGGCATGGTTTAACAGCATGAGAGAGAGTGATCCTAAAGCTCGCCAGTCCCAGCTGACGTGGATTTATAATGCCCTTTGTAATGTTGCTACACTGGAGCATATTTTCCATCTAACACTACCACACGCTGATCAAATCAAGAAGTGGGAAAAGTGGCCACTAGAGCAACAGATGGTGGCCCTTGAGGTGATGAGGACTGGAGCTAAAAGTCCTATTGTCGACCAATGGCTATCTGGGATCACTGCCACAGAGCTCTTCCACAGCAGCAGAAAGCCTCTCGCGAAAGCATCTCGTCGAGAAATCACTGCTGGCCCTGCGATGTTGGATACACTTATAATAATTGGAGAGAAATATGGTCTTTTCCAAGAAGAATTTACCACATATCTTACAATTTCAGCCCCTGGTCGACCAGAGAGGATATTTTATCCATTTTATGTTCTATCACAGCCCCAAGCCATAGAAAATGAATGGGACTGGAATGCAGTTACTGAATTTGGCCGTCGTCTAGTACGCGCTCTGAAAGACCAATGCAATCGACATGCAGAAGCGGTAGGGCATGGGGAGTCTGATCTTAATGAGAATACTATAATCTATTGGATGTCTGCTTATTTCAGCAAGAAAATCGCTGATTATAAGAAAGCTAATCCAGCGGCGAGCGAGTTAGAAATCTTGTGGCTCTTTATGTTAGATCGGTGGGGCCTTCCTATGGTACCATGGGTACGCCATGGCTTGAGAATGTCTTTATGTAAAGGCCCTGACCATGGTATTGCAATGCTTCTTGGTTTTCTACCAACTAATGGCGAGCTGTTTAACCCGCTACAGCATATTGACCTGTCACTACAAACTGTTAAACTTGATACAGGCTTTACCAATTTTGCAATGAAGAACTATGCAGTTGCCGATTGGCACTGGATATATGCAGTCTTGCATCACATTCCGCTGCATCACTCCTTCTGGAAAGTTGATGAAAGGCTTGGAGATTCTGTTTGGAACTCATGTCAAGTTTCTGCTACTATACCTAAACTACCGCTACTAGCTTTCAACATGCCACTGGTATCAATTGAGCATTGGTTCTCCACGGATTCTATAAATATCCTTCATCAGCAATGTCTTATTTGTAATGAAGACTTCTCAAGTGTTGGTTTGCTGTTGAATCACTGCCGACAAAATCACAGTTTGCAACCTGAAGATGCATTGAACCATAAGCAAGCTCTTCCCGAGCAAGCTAGTGCTGAGGAAGCTGGTGCTGAGGAAGTGCATTGGAACAATGCATTTACCTGTCCCCATTGCAGCATACCATTTAAAAGAGCATGGAATATGAAGCAACACATTGCTATAGTTCACTCAGGGGAAAAACCGTTTTCATGTAATGAATGCGGCGAGGCTTTTGCCACAACTGGCCTGCTGCAGAGGCACAAGAAAAGAAATAATCATGTATAATGGGAGATGGGGATACTAATATTATTATATGGTTAATAGAGTAGTATATATCCATTACGCACCGACTACTTTATAGTTTTATGCCTACTATTGCTAAAATTGGTTGGTTGGTCGGGCATCTTAAAGGAAATCACAGAGAAAATCAGGTATGAAGCAAAGAATTTCCAAACTTGTATTCCCCGAAAACGCGTAAATGTCCCAACCGTAGCTAGAGAAGGAAACGATGCATTATTTTCCAGCTTGGAATTAAGACGCAACAGACTCAAGAGGAAATTCCTGGGAAATCACTCGGAAACTTTAGGGAAAAGGCTGGAAAATCCTGAGGGGGATTTCCTTGAGATTTCCCTAAAGTTTCCAAGTGATTTCCCAGGAATTTCCCCTTTAGAATTTCCGAGCCTTTTTCCTGAGATTTCCCGATGCTTTCCTAGGGACTTCCCCTTGGGGATTTCCCAGAGCTTAGTTAAGGAAATGCCAGGAAATTCTCGAGAATTTTCCCCTGTAAGAATATTGTGGCGTCCCAATAAAGTACTAATTTTAATGACCGATTCCCATTTAGATGGGTATACTTTAGGGTGCTTCAAGGACTTACTGGAGACATAATAGTGAGCAGTGGATGACAGTGGAATAAATAGTATATATCTTTATACTTATAGTCAGGTCTCTCAACTAGCAAACTTCAGCTCCCTCCTCTTCATATACACCAATTACTCAACCGACTTTATCTTCTAGGCTAACGTGACCCCAAATATCGTTCTAGAATCTATTCCTTCCAGTACACAAATAACGGTTCTACTGCAAACACCAGATTTGTGTAATGGGGAATGTCCAATGTATCACCGTTTACACGGTTCTTTTTTTTTTTTGGTCCTACTCGGCGAGTTTAGACCATTTATTAATCCTGCAATTTTTCATAAAATTATAACTACCTCTAAGGCCCAAATTGCAGCAAACATCAGTTAATAACTACACAGTTGTAAAAAGAACATTAAGCAACTCACCCTGAAATTACTCCACAACCATGAGAGACAGACATCATTATACATTAAAACATTACAAGATAAAATAGAGCTACACGTCAACAAGGCCCAGCGTCAATGTAAGAACTATATTAAGAATAAGACAAGTGAACTACGCATGGAAGAGCACCTCCACAATTATACAAGAACACTCGACAGCCAAGTCAACACGTTCTTTTCCTCCATGAAAACCGAACTGTTCAGGAAATTGCGCGAAACGACTAACTCGATGGAGGCGTTGTCGATGCGACAATAACGTGCGATTTCTGCTGCCGAGAAAACGGCTGGAGATGTCCACCATTTGAATCAAAAGGTTGTTAATTCGAGACACCCTGCTCTTCCTCCCTCCTTGATACCTACACGAGGTGGCCGCTTCATGTCCGAGAACGAAGACGTCGAATAGTCGACAACCTTATATCGACAACTTATGTCGACACATAATACTCTACAATTTGGCAGTTGACTGATCAACAAACCGACACGTCGACTACGCCATTGTCGATTAGGGGGTGTGTGGGAAGGAATCCCCAGTGGGTTAGTCATATGACACTTGGTAGGCATATATTCTTAACTAGTCTAGCTTTCTCTTATTCATTACAATACAAACAATCAAGTTATTTTCCTCTTCCAAGTTCAACATATAATACATATAATTTATATCTGTCCGCTATATGTAGTAGACGCCAGTCTCTTGGCAAAAGCCGGCAGCATAAGCATCTACTGGCGTGCTAATAGATAGATATAATCAGTAGCTATATGGCCTACAAGTCTTGATAGAATTAGGTAAATTGTGCCTTTTGGGTTTCCAGCCGCGATATATCACGGCTAACTTTCTTCGTTTCATGTCACCGCTTAAGTAACCTTTAGTGTCTGCAATAGCACAGCCCATGAATAAATCAAGCCGTCTTAATTTACATTACAAGAGTCTACCAATGGCATATATTTCAGGTTATTTAGCTAGCCGCACGACATTAAACCTTTCCAGCAAGAGTTTTCCCTTTATAGAGTTATGTTATGAGATAGAATAAATAGGCGAATGGTACTAGATCTTTTTATTAAATAGCTGAAAAAGATAACTTCAGCACATATGAATAGTAAACCGAACTCTGCAGAAATAAAGCCTTCTACCATCACTCATCTCTTCGACCTCAACCCATGAAGTGTTCAAGTTTCAACCTATCACGTATTATTTGCCACCTTACTTTATCCTTTTACGAATTTATTCAAGGGATCTGGCTTTGGATTGTGCTTCTTCTACCATGTCGCCTCGCACATGTTGTGACGATAATCGTTGGGTGGTCCACATATAAACACCCCGAAACCCTTCCAAAGGAGATAACCACATTGGTAATGTCTTAATAGTATAGCTACAAGTATGTAAACTGATGGTTATAGCAGTCACTTTCCGCGATATGGCGCCAGTGGTTTATCTAACTCAATCTATGGGAATGTTGGGCATTTCCAGGGGAGCTATTCTGCAGCTCACCCCCAGAGTGCCCATGCTTAACGAATAAGATACCATCATGGAAGCGCTGCGGGTGGTATGATCTACTCCACAATTGGCCACGGCGAGAGCCCTAAAGCAGCTCCTGACTACAGCTGCCGCTAAGTACGACACCGCCGGTTGGTCGCCAACGAACTCTCACGGCGGAAATCGTCGCCCTGTCCATGACCTCTCGCCAAACCACCACACTGACGCTCACTGACGCCCTCCTTATCAACGGCTGCGCGGCCTACAATGCCCCGGTCGAGACAACTGTCAACGGAGTCACCAAGATTACCATTCCTGTCGCTAACGTCATCCGCGGCACAGATAACAAATAAGCCAAGCAGAGTCTCCCCCAAAGGAAACCCAGGGGAATTAACAAGGAAACACGTATAAAATAACAACATATGTAGGGACAAGCCGAGGAAGGCTCCAGCATGGGAAGTCAACAGAAAACCACTCCATGAAAGAATCTCCTCTGAGCGGCCCACTAGACCGCCCCTGCTCGCCCACACTAGAAGCAAAAAAGCCAAGAAGCAGAAACGCACCGCCGGAAAAGCTCGACCTGCTTCTCTCCAGAATGCACCAGGAGATATCCTCGTTAAGCAGGATGGCTATAAGGGAAATGCCCGGGGAAGCGCGAGATTACTCCAACTCATGATGAGCATGCTTGACAAGGTGATTAACTAAGAAGCCGCCGAGTTGGACGTTCAAGAGATAAGCAACGTGCTGAACTACATGGAAGAATGAGGCAAACAAGAGACCTCAGGGAGCTAGGGCGAATAAACGCCAACCACAATAGATTAATCTTTATCACAATACACAGAACTATATTTCGCCTAGCCACAAGAGTCCATCTACTTCATTCTACCACACAAATCCTTTTCTTATGCCGAGCACTAATAATTCTTCCACTACATCTAATTGAGCAAAGCTGCGAAGCAGATTTGAGAAGGTGCTAACCGAGGAGAGATGCTTCCAGCTTTGCTCTTATTAATGGGACAAAATTCCAACGCTATCCTGAGCTTAAAAAAAATTCGACTGGCAATTTCGCAATGTAGAAAGAAACCGTGTTTTTGGTGTTTTATTATTGCGTTTTGATGTATTGCAATGGTGTTTTTGCCCCAATGTACAACAGACGTATACTTCTTGATGTCACTTCTTAATAAAGATGACTTATAGCCTCATAATGCTCTGACAAAATCTCAATATACTCAGTACTAGAGAAACCCCTATTTCTTAGCTATCAAATGAATGATATAAGTTTCATTATAGAAGAAGGTGGCTGCCAAAAGTGGGAAAATAAATAAAGCACTGGAACCTACCCAAGTAACTTGCCCGCCTGCTTGTCTGCCTACTGAGTACTCAGGTACCTAAGCGGCCTTGGTTAAATTACATGTAGGCGGCTTCGATCAAATTGGGCGGCTTCGACGATTCTGTTGACCTCGATCAAACTACGTGGCCTTGATCAAACTAAGTGGCCTTGATCAAATTAGGCGGCTTCGAACGATTCTGTTGAACTTGATCATCGGCTGACTTTGATTAAAATAGGTGGCCTCGTTCAAACAAAGTGCCCTCAATCGGTGCAGCAGCTTTGCTCACCATTATGAACGCATTGGGCGGGCATCAAGAGTTTAATTCCTTTCCCAAGTCCGGCAATAAAGTACTTTTTACTACGCCTAGCACTGAAAAAATAATTAAACTTGGATCCGTTTCTATTGCGTGTGTAGCATTGCTGTTAACGCTTTATAAATTAATTTTGCGTCTTCATTTCGCCAACAGCATCTGGGTCTCAAAGTGTCTCTAATTCATTCCAGAAATGCAAAAAATTAGTCGAACCGGGAATCGAACCCGGATCTCACGCGCACTCGTTTATTTAGTGTGAAGCGTGTGTACTAACCGCTATACGATTCGACCATTCAGAGATGATTTGATGGTGGAGAACGACATTATTATAGCTTATGAAGGATAGCTTGGTGAGATCGCGAAGAGTTTTTATGGAGTACTGTGGTACGCTACGCATGTTCCTGATAGAGCTAGCCCAATTAGGCAACACCACCTCTTGTTTGTTTGTATGCATTGAGGTCTATGGTAGCTCTAAGCTGCTGCTTCTTTTTTCCTCCTAAGCTGGATTGCAAAATCTGGCAAGTTTGGTTTTCCCTTTATATGGCTATGAGTCGATTTGACCGATTTCCCACATAAATGAAATTTGCGGAAAATAGGAATTGGACCACGAGCCCAAAACTGGCAGCTGGGTCCTGAGGCCGAGGCAGGAGCGGGCTCTGTACTCTGTACCATATCTTGTTGGTAGTGGTTATAGCGTCCTTCTGAACAGGCTCGTAGGCTCCGGCTTCGCTAGCAGTTGGTACGTAACCTCTGCCAAACCCTTCTGAAAGTTGATCCCCGGGGGTCTAACCATACCGAGGTTGCCCGCAAATTCGTTTCTGGAAGGGCTCTACGACTCTGACTTTGTTGGATAGCGTAGGGGAATAGGGGAAACCCGCCTGTAGCTGACGCAATGGTTGATGCTTCAGGGCCTGTGGCCCATGAGTGGGTTGAACGTTTGACTTGCCGGCTGCTGTAAGCTCTGCAGCAGCAGTCAGTTCAGGGGTTCCGAGCCGTGCTGTGTTCATTGGTTCAGTGGGCACATATATTTTGCTTTGGGACTTAAGGCCCTGTGGTCATCGGTTGGTTGGTTTTCTAACTTATGTATATATGTACTGTGTGCCCAGACGCAGCGGCTTGCCCAGGGGCTTCGGCCTCTGTGTCCCTCGGATAGCTGGTTTACTCATTGAGTGCTTTCGGGCCCTGAATCTTTTAGTCAGTTAGCTTGTTTAGGGGCTTCGGTCCCTGTATTCCTTCGGGGGTTGTCTCGCCGGTTGCTGTGTGCCTTGACATGACAGCTGGCTTGGGGAGTTTGCCCGGGCTTCTATACATGTAGTTGGCACGGGGTGTTATAGGGTCTCTAGTTCCTGTAACAAGTTGGCCTTTGGCTTGTCGGTCGCTAGGCTCCTCCGTCAGCTGAGTGATTCCGGCCCCCGGGGTTCCGGCGTTAGCGGGTCCGTGGGTGGGTTCTTCGGGGCCGGAAGGGCTGAGAGCCCTCGTGAAAGTTTGGGTTGTCCTCGTACGGCAGTGCTTGCTTGACGAATTTTTGGAAATCGGTATGTGCCTCCGGGCTTAGAAGGAAAGTCCTCTTGTTCATTGCTTCACAGGTTTTCTTTGAGAGAATGTGGTATGTTCCCTTGCACTGAAAAATGTGACCTGGATTCTTGGGCTGTCTGTATTATGCTGGAACAGATTGTGATAGCCCTATGTATCTCCATGGCTTGATCTTTCGGCGAGCAATCGGTGCAGCGTGGGCGGGGGAGCTGGAGTTCCTCAGGGCTATTAAGCCAAGGGAGTCTCTAGTAGTAGTAGTTATTGGTATGTTATCTTTCCACTATAATTTAGCAAGAGTAAGCTTGATTCCTGTTCATATGTAGCAGGCGCGTGAAGGTTGGCTTTCAGGTAGAGGTGAGGGGTCAGCTTATATAGCCTTCCTTCGCGAGGACGTCAGCGGCCTCGTTTCTCTCTACATTCTGGTGTCCAGGTACCTAAGGCATGAAAGTTTGGCAGCTTTTTTAAGCATTTTTCTTCACTACATCCCTAAACACTAAAAAATTATTCTGTGGTTCATCTGAGATTGCTATCAGCATGCCTGACACTACGGCCTGGTTATCCAGGAAGTAGTATGCAGCTGTGTTTCGAGAAATCTCGCAGTGCTTTGCGCTGCTGAGAGTGCGATGGTGATTTCGGTATCAAATATCTCGGCTTTAGGTTCTGTGGGTAGACTTATAGTAGGTGATGGCTCCCCACCCCGGGCCCCCCCCTTTAAGCTGGGGCCTTTCTCTAAAGAGCTTGTTTACTTTCTGTAGTGTGGTCTAAGGCAATGCGTTTCTGGGCCTTTGTGCTTTCTTTATCCCAAGGGCCTTGCGGCCGGATCCCTCGATTGCAGGGCGGAAGGTCGCGAGATCGGCCTCGGTCAGCTCCTCGCACTTTTCGGAGGTATCCAGGGGTTCCGCTGGTTATGCGGCGTGTTACTGTATAATTGATGTAAAGGCTTCGATAGCATCGGACGAGGCGCGGTATTTTGTCCTGGGCACCTTTTGAGGGGCAGAGGCGGTCTGGGTTGAGTACATACATGTATTATAGGTTCAATTATCTTGTGGTCTAACCCGCAGGGAAGTTAGTTGTTCATCTGTATGCTCGTCTTCAGGCCATTAAAGACAAGGTCTATAGCATATCCTTTATTATTTACTGTACTTATTAAACTGTACTAACCGCTATACGATTCGACCATTTCGACTTAATTGATGGTGGGGGAGAAGCTAATTTATGTATATAGACTATAGTCATGGTGGAGTAGCGAAACACCTAGGTTTGACTTCTAGCCCAACAACTTTATTCGTACTGTACATATATCGCAAATAATAACTGCTGAATATTTTTCTTCTATATTCATAATTGAAGACTTTTTAATCTCTCCCCAGAGTGTACAAATATTCACTTACCTTAGGTAAGATTTCCCATGTTATAGAACAATTGCTTATCGCCATACGCTTTGTCTAAATCCAGACAATATTCTTAGCTAAATCTACAGATGCGAGAGATCTAATGATAGTATGATATATAGATCGTTGAGAAATTTAACTTACAACGTATCATATAATTATATCAGTTTTATGCGCTGGTAAGATTCTCCCTCAAGATATAGAGATAATATCTTCTCACCCTGAATATATGAATGTCTTCCTTTGCAATTGTTCTGCAATATCCTAATAGTTTGACGGTGGGCCTGCATTAACATAGATTACCAAATTTAAGTATTTTATGGTGTAGGATGTAATCTTGTGGACAGTCAGTCTATGATCCTGCTTGACTGTGGTCTATATATATTGATTAGCCTCTTCCCCACCATCAATGAAGTCGAAATGGTCGAATCGTATAGCGGTTAGTAAATTCTTCCAAGAAGCAACAAGACGCTAGCTCGAAAATGAATTCGCCGACTTCGATGAACCCGTCATGGGCCCAGCTATCCCATCTCTAGACGCCTATTCCAAACCATACCAACCACACCAGCCAAGCGCGGCCGTCTTTTGGCAGAATTAGACGCAGAATATGAGAGAGAAACCTCAATCTCCCAGGAAGTGGCACACCGACCAGAAGATATGCCATATATCACCACTCAGATGTGGCAACGAGAGAATAATTAATTTAACCTTGCTATGCTTTACGCGGATCTACAAGCCCTTCCTCTCCCAAACACCGAAATCGCCCAAGTGTTAGGGAGATTTCACGAATCCATTATAGAAGACAGCTGAAACATTCCAGGAGACTTGGTGCACTTATCTTATAAAAAGAAAGGGAAGAGATTATATTTAAACAACTCTGCTGCATCTGGCTATAAACATTCCTTTCCCACTTCTGGCGAGGAGAGTCTCTCAATGGCATCCAGTAATTCAAACCCCTTTTCCACAGCCAGCATGGGGAAATATCTTGCTACATCCAGCGACAAGGGTATCACTGCACTCAGTGATAAGACTACACTTCCTACATCAACTATTATTCGAATCAGGCCATAGCTGTGGCAAACCCCAAAATTCATTCCAGCTGCTTCAAAGAGTAACGCTGAAGACCATATCAAATCCATTATAAGTAAAAACCAAAGGGAAACTGATTAGAAGCTGCCAAACAAAACCTCTGATATCCTGAAAGCAGATGCTAAAGATGTTTTTCGAGCCTTGAAAAGCTCTTTACATCTCACTGGCGAGGTGATATCAAGACTGTGGGATTACACTGGAATACCATTGTCGTGGTCAGAGAGACCAGGTCGCGTTTCCCTAGAAGCCACTTATCCCTACGCTATAAAGGAAGATCGCATTGCATACCATGCAATGCCAAATGTATGCTTAATTGCATCATCTATAAACAACGCCAGAAGAAGACATCCAATTATCTTCTTAGCATTAATCTTAGCATGGTTCATAAGCATGAGGGAACGTGATCAAGCTCGGTAAATATGGATATATAATGCACTTTGCAATGTGGCCAGCTTGGAACACATTTTCCACCTTACATTATCACATGCCAACCAAATTGATAAGTGGATAAAGCGGTCAACAAACCAACAAATGGAGGTTCTTGAGGTAATAAGAACTGGAACTAAGAGTCCTACTGCTGACCAGTTATTTTCTGGGCTCTCTGCTGCAGAGTTATTTCACAGCAGTAAAAAACCTCTTTCCAAAGCTTTATATTAAGAAATTATTGTTAGCCCTGTGTTATTAGATACAGTTATACTAATTAAAGAGAAATATAGCCTTTTATAAGAATTTACTATATACCTTACAATTACAGCCCCTGATTAACCAGAGAAAGTATTTTATCCATTTCACTTTTTATTATAACCTTAAGTTATAAAAAATAATTAAGACTAGAATATAACAACTGTATTTGGCTATCATTTAACTCGTGCTCTGGAAGATTAGTGTAACTAATATATAAAAGCAGCAGGGCATAGGGAGGCTAATTTTAATAAGAATATTATAGTTTATTAAATAGCTGCTTATTTTAGTAAAAAAATTGCTAATTATAAGAAAGCTAATTTAGCGGCAAATAAGTTAGAAATCTTATAGCTTTTTATATTAAATCAGTAAAGCCTTCTTATAGTACTATGGGTATGCCATGGCTTAAGAATATCTTTATGTAAAGGCCCCGACTACAGAATTGCCATGGTGCTTAACTTTCTATTAACTAATAGCGAGACATTTAACCTTTTTAAACAGGTTGATTTTTCTTTACAGATTATTAAGTTTAATTTAGGCTTTACAAATTTGGCCATGAGGAACTATGCTGCCGCTGAATCTTATAATAAATTCCCCTACACCACTACTTTTGGAGCTTTGACAAGGAGCTCGGGGATCAAGTCTGGAAGCTTCCAATATTATAACCAAGCTGCCTCAACCCTCTTTTGACATGCTACTTGTGATAATTGAGCATTGGATAAGCAAGGGCTCTGATATAAATATCTTTCTTCAACATGTCTTATTTGTAAAGAAAGCTTTTCGAGTATTGGTCTATTATTACGCCACTGCTGAGAAAACCATAGCATCAATTCTAGAAAAAATCCAGTCAATGAATACGAGAAACCAATACTGAGCATGCTAATACTGTGTAAGCTGATATTAAACAACTTTTTGCCCATAATCTTCATTGGAAAAACTACAACGTTTGTCCCGAATGCGGCACTGAATTCAGAAGAGCATGGAATCTCAAATAGCACATTGCTATAGTCCATTTAGGGGAAAGCCCATTTACATGTAATCAACGAGAATTGGCTTGGCTCAGGCTCTTGTAGAATACCCTTTACCACATCTACCACATCTACTACATCTACTACATCTACTACATCTACTACATCTACTACATCTACTACATCTACTACATCTACTACATCTACTACATCTACTACATCTACTAACTAATACATTAGATTTCACTACTTCTATATCACGGAAACGTTATATTCATTTCTACTATGAATTACGTGATCATGAAACAGATAAATCAAAACACTTCAAAGGCATATGACACCATATGCTCTGCGGCAACTCAAGTACTGTTATTCCTTGCTGTTTATGCATTTCAGTCTGTAATTTTCATTATCTGCTCTTGATCTGGGCATAGGGTCATGTATGGCTTTGTATTAAGCAGCATTCTTGGTATAGCTTTCCTTTGACTAATTCCTTAACGGAGTGGCGCTGTTGATGTAAAAAATATGATTGATGCCCATGAGAAAATGTTACATATGCTCTTCTTTCATGATACATACAAGTTCTAAACAAATGATATGGCGCTTGGAACCAAAACGGGCTATATCAGCAGCAATCTTTACGATCTCTAATACCGCGCAAATAAAATGAAGTTTTAATAGATCCTGTTATTAATCCTGTTATTAATCCAGTTATTAATCCACTCACCATGTTTGGCAACGTATGCATATTTTAATTTTATGTCGGCCAGGGGCCTAAAATTCTTTGTTATTGGTCTCCGAGACATTGAAAAGTTTCTATGAGGAAAGGTAAAAAGTAATATTGATGTACATAAATGGCAATGATAATGGGCATTATCTTTCTTAGCAGGTATAAAGCCCTCACACAAGGTATCCGTGTCTTTGGAAACAATGGAGAAAATGGACGTTAGCCAATAGAAGTAATGAATCTGGTTGTACTATCAAGCCCAATACATAACCTATTGGGGTCTTGGCTTGGACATTAAACAAAAATATTGTGGCCCATTTTTAAGGTGTAAAGGGAGCTTCATTAGCTGCATTCAGCGGTATGCAGGCTGCAAGAAGTTTGTCTTGATACACACTCCTAATCAATAAGACATAAGCCGCAGAATTGGAGTATGAATTAGGTAGAAGCGGACACTAGGGCACGCTCCGGCCTACTTAAAAGGATTCGCCATCAGCATATTAAAGCATAGGCGCATCTTGGCAAGACGTTGCGGTAGGTATGCGTGTCGCGGCCCTTATTGAGAACACGTTAATCTGCTAAAATGGGCCGGAAATGGACATAGGTGCGTCGCAGATGATTTGATATGTAGCTGATTACTGTGATGCTAGCAACACACTTACTGGAATGAATGGTACCACAGCCATTTAATTCGTTTAAGAAAGCGCGATACCTGATAGAAGCCACGATAGAAATATCATAATGCCATTTGTATTGAAAAAGGAGAAGAGAAAAGAATAAGCTACCCACTATCATGTTGGCTTATCTACAGTTTCTGCTTGTGATTGCTTATCTTCTGATCCCCCCATGTGGTCATTATTTTCTCCCAAGTTTTGGCCATTTAGTCTGTGTTTAATTGGTTAGCATCTAAAATGCTCAAGATCAATCGTATGATACACTTACCTCATCTATAAATCTAGTATTCTAGTAAAAGCGTAACTTTGCTAGTTTTACTCTCTTCTGGTTCTGCGATGTCTATCTCACCATGGAACCTGTATTGTACGTTAAGCATCATGATGGACTCGTCGTGGTTGTACACAAGACAGTTGTCAGTCTTTCTCAATTCGACTGTCTTTGAATCTCCCTTCTTGATATCTATGGGCTCCTGATGTTCAACTTGATCACCTATAATGAGGATGAGTTTGAGCAGTGTGTCATCGCCATCGCCCGTGGAAGCGTTGGTGAACGTAAATTTCCACGGCATGTTGAAATCTGCAAATAGATGATCAAAGAGTCTGATTAGATTGGTCACATGAATGGACAGTGAGATAGTAAAATGAAAGTTAGCTAACCAAATATGTAAAATAACCGAATGTTGAAATGGTAATGAAAAAGAGGATAGAGAAGCAGAGTATTTTGCTGGGTGGAAGACAATCCACATGATATTTATCGTTTTTGCCTCAATTAGTAGTCGCCACTGAATCAAAGCACCCCCTTTTTCATCCCTTGAGCCTCGAATCGTGACTGGGCATAAGCTCCGAGGTTATGGAGGCATCACAACCTGGTCCATGGGATCAGGATGGAGGTGGGCTTGGCTTGGCCGAGACATATGACGTGGAGCAAGACCAAGATGATACCCGGTATCCAATCAACCAGGCCCGCGACCCGAACACACACCTTTCTAGATTACACCAACACCATTCCGGGAACAAATCTTACAAGGTCTGAGTTCTTAGTGTGATGTTTTATCTAAGAGATCTCCGGCTGCATATTCGACTATTGGAACATACCATTCACGTCACTCGTTTAGGTAGTCTAGACAGCTAGTCGCCTTCCCGACGCTCAGCCAACATAAGGCTATACCACTTCGTCATAGCTGATTCGTTACAGGAGAAAAATAACGTGCGTGAAGTTATCGACCCTACGTGGCAGCCAGTAAGGCCTGGATATCTCGACGGAAGAGTTTAGACCACTCTGACTGCCTGAGTTGGATCTGACCGATGTTTCAGTTTGTATCGTCCCTTGCATCATTTGTGGGGAAGTGACTGCAAGGGGCGAATGACTACCATCGAGACGAAACATACAAAGATGTCTGGGAAGAAACAGGAGAAGACCCACGATAGTAGCTGTAAAATAAAAAAGACGTATTAATGGTTTGATATTAATACTATGAAATGTGTGAAAGGAATATCTGATTCTGTATGGCTGGCCCCGCAAGAATAATTTAGATTGCGTAGCCGTAGATGAATTTGGACATATGACTCTTTACCTTTTATTTTTTTAAATTTTTTTTTTATAATTCATAGATTGCTAATAACATTAAATATCAAAATTGAAAACATAAACATATGCGACAGTACATGCATCTGTCTGACAATACAATATATGCATCCGTCTGACAGCACATGAGTCTATCTGACAACACATGCACCTCGTGCGTGCAGTCTCAAGTTAATAGCCGTACTATCGTAAGTAGTGCGTAGGGTGGTCAGACAGCCCACTAGAGCTGAAGCTATCTAGATGAATTAAATGAGGCAGTGGCAGAAACATTAGGTTATGGTGGCGCCCAGACCTATCATGGCATCTGGGGACATATTGCGATTTCACACTACCGTTACTCGTAGCTGAAGAAGAGATCGCATGTGAATATGTTGTAAGAGGAGGATCATCAAGAGAGTTTTTAAAAGAAACCATGGCCCTTGGAAACTGCGATTGCCTGCCTGGTTCTTATTTGGTGTAGTTTTCTGACGGCTTGGCATGCCGTCAAAGCGACCTCTCTGATTTCTTGGCATAGAATTTGTCTCGTCTATAACATCGTCGTTTTATAGCTCTAAAAATGTAACTACGCGGGTTAGCTGGCTTCTTTCTAAACGGGATCATGTTTGGTGAACGCGACAACCTGGCGGTCTTTGTTCCTCACCTGGCTCCTCGCCCAGCTTTATTAGTAAGGGTGGTAGCGGTGGAGGTAGTAACATTAGTAGGGAAAGCATATCAATTATACGTGTAATTCGTGTTACGAGGACGACAATATTCACTATCACTGTATCTACGATTCGAGGAGCCTTGGCCATTGCAAGCGTTAGCCTCGCTCGTGCCTGGAGGGAGAGTAGAGGAGAGGGGAGGAGGGGAGTTACCGATCTCCGACTACAATCTGAACTATATCTCTGCGCAGTCCATATTCGATGTTTATTCTGCGAGCAAATTTTACATGGACGGCGAAGCTTCTCCTACGCCAGCTGCGTGGAGCTATATCCCGCACAGCATATCTTTCTTTACACCGCTCATGTCTGGGCCGACGCTCATCCGACGTGAGTGGCAGTGACCTTTGTTTCGGATTGGGCCACAAGAGAGAGATTATCCTTGGCTGCTTGAATCGAATTCATGTCTAGGTCCTGCAATAGCCATACGGCGATACAAAGGCTTGAGCTAGAGTCTATTCAGCGGCCTCAGAGGCGTACGGTTGATTGTCGATAAGAGTTGTTCCACTCAGATAAACTTGCATTACCGTCTAAAGGTTTGTCTTCAATATGCATCCATTCATCATCACTGTGTTATAAATCGCGACATGCTGATACTAAAAACATTTATCCATGTCACTAAAGCAGATATCGTCTTCAGCTGCCATCTGTAGTAAAAGGCCGAAAGCCTCATAAATCTCAAAAGTTTATCAAGTTGTGTTCATGTTATTATGCTGTCGTTCCTGCCACACTCGGACAGCCTCCAGAAAGCATGTGTTGGATGTCTGCTCAAGTGGACTTGGATATTCAATGCCGTGCCCCTTATATTCACCTAAATAACCATCCTTTAGAACAGAAGCACGGTTTGGATCTGCACCGCGGTCCAGCAAGAACCAGATTTACTCTCTCACATCTTTATTCTTGTTGTTGCACGAAGATACCCTATCTAATGGTGTAGCACCACTTTTGCCTGCCCGCCACCATTCTGCGTTTACGTCGATCCCAGATTCATCTACAGGATATAGTATCATGGCCATGCGCTCATTAAATCGGGGGTCGGTAGCAGAGGGGCTGCTGGAGCTATTGAGGGTTGGTGCGTATTTAACGGCGCTCTCAACGGCGGCATGTAGTACGCCTCGGTGAAAAGGTGCACCTTTCTCTCCAAGTAGTTTAAATGTCGGGACTGAAGCTCTACCTGCAGCACTCTCAAGCAGAGATATGCGTGGGGTTTGGTCTATGTCGTTGGCATCTCGTGGAGGAGTGTCACCAGGCAAATATACCCTGGCTCCGTGGTCAAGGCACCACTCAACAAGGTCAGGATACTCCACCACACACCACAGCAATGGCAAACTTATGCGATCACGACGGGCATCAATATCCCAGCCGTGAGCGACGAGCATTTTAATCGCCTCAAGCGAAGGCCTAGCTATCGGCTCATCGTCACTGAAGAGCCATACGGGATTTATTATATTAACGTCCGCGCCATTATCAAGTAGGTAGAACATAACCTTGAGTGCGGAATTCTTGAGGGAATTCCTGAGGCTGGTCCGGATGACCTCTTGAACTGTGTTACGTGATTCTTGGTTAGATGCCAGTGAGAGGGCTCGCGCCATCATGGCCACATCGGCAGTCCTGCAAGCTGCGGAGTCTATCCGCCTAGGTGGCAATGTCTGTACCGGTTGATCCTGGTTTGTATGCTCCATTGAACCTCAGAGAGAATAAGATTTTATGTGACTTGTGTGCTCTTGGAGATGGGAGATATTATGGAAGAGTAATGCTTGAAGGATTGAGTGAGGGGTGGTAGTTTCGCGATTAGGTAAGTTCTGCTGCTTCCCATCCTCTGCAAAACCAAGACCAAATCCATCAACTACATGTATATATATCGTCGGTAGTGGTACAGACAATCACAACTTACCAACCACAATAAATTAGAGACGTAGGTTAGATAGCATTTTGGAGTCAAGTACAATACTAGACCCTTAATCTACCATCTATTTTATTCTATCATCTTACTGCCCAGGCATTTAACGATTCCGTAACCATACTCTCCGTGGTAAATCTGAAGAACAGTACGTGTATGTAGCGTTGGGCACGAATGAAACTGTTATATGTCTCTTTCATAGCATTCTATTTCACCCTTTTATAGAATACTAACTGTGAGATAATAATTGTAACGCCATTTCTCCCTGTTATTGCAGAGCGTATCGCATTCAGCCGCTATCTGCAGTAAAAGGCAAAAAGCCTTATAAAATCTCACAGGTCGTGTTATTACGCTGTCGATCCTGCCACTCTTGAACAGCCTCTAGAAAGCGCGTGTTGGAGATCAGCCGAGCTTCCTCGAGTGGATTTGGATGTCGAATGTCCCCCCTAGTAGGATCCTTTAGAATAGAAACATGGTTTAGATCTGCACCGCGATCCAGCAAGAACCAGATTAACTCTCTCGCATCCTTCCCATTCTTGTAAGAAGACACTATATCCAATGGTGTAGCGCCATATTTGCCTAGCCGCCACTCTTCCGAGTTTACATCAAGCCCAGCCTCGTCTACGAGGTATCGTATCATGGCCATGCGCTCATTGAACCAGACATTGCTGGTAGAAGGGCTGGTAGAAGGGCTGGTAGAGCCATGAAAAGGCGGCGCACTTGTAACAGCTCTCTCAACGGCCCCATGTAGTATACGTTGATGGAAAGGTGCGCCTTTCTCTCGTAGTAATCTAAACGTCGCTACCGAAGCCCGCTTTGCAGCATGCTCAAGGAGCGACTGACTCCAGTAATGTCCTAAGCGGTTGGCATCCCGTGAAGGATCGTCGCTAGGTGGATATACTACTATAGCTCCTTGATCAAGGCACCACGTAACAAGGTCGGGATATTCCACCAAGTACCATAGCAATGGCCAAGCTTCAGCATCTTCCCGGGCGTTAATATCCCAGCCATGGGCAATGAGCATCTCAAGCGCCTCAAGCGAAGGCTTGACAAGTGGATCTTCGTCATTGACGACCCACGAGGGGTCTATTATACTGATGTCCGCGCCATGATCGAGCAGGTAGGACAGAACCTTGAGTGCAGATCTCTTGAGAGAGTTTCTGAGGCCAGATCTGAAGACATCTTGAACTGTGTTACGTGATTCCGGCTTAGATGCCAGTGAGAGCGCTTCCACTATCAGGGACACATCGTCATTCTTGGAAGCTTTGGAGGCCACCAACCTCACAGGGAAGATGGCTGGATTGTCAACAGTTGGTAGCCTCTGCGGTGTTTGATCCTGGTTTGTATGCTCCATAGAATCTCAGAGGGAATGAAAAATTATGTAGTTTACGGGGTTTTGAGGACGGGAAACATTGTGGAGGAATAAACCTTAAGGATTGAGTGAGGGGTGCCTGTGGGATGATAAAGCGAAAGGCGAGTTAGTGGCATGCATGCTTGTGTTGGCTCTAAAAAAAATTGTGCGTTTGTGCGTGTGTGCAAGCCTAGACTCGACTTTCATTGACAGCGCAATCTTCGTGACGCAAATCTCTTATACAAGTGTGTTTATACACGGAATAAAGGTGGTAGAGATTTACTATGATGGGTGGCAGTTGAAAGGAACATTTGAGCACATAAACATGTGAGTACGTGAATACATGTACTTTTGGCCGTCTTAATCAGCAGATCTTGGCTGTTGCCATTGAAGCATTTAGCTTTTAGCTATCAGAGCTGATGCACTAAATGCAGTTTCTTACCACAGCGGGCTGCTTTACCTCGCATTATAAGCAGTGCTTTGAACGAGCAAAAGAGCCCATCACAGACTGCTCTGTTGCCTGTTAGTGCCATCAAGAAGAATGTGAAAACAGCTTCAACTGCGTCAAGACACAGCGACGGCCCCATCGTCAATGGCGGGGGAAATGCCAACTCGACGTTCCAGTGGAGCCCCAAACTGGATCCGCCCCCAGTTTCTAGAAAGTTACAGCACGCGCAACGACCGCAGTGGAACGATCCAGCACCATCCAAGGCGCCCACCCCCCAAGCTGTTAGCGCACAACAACGCCTAAGCCCCTCCAGATGGCACCAGACTTCCGTCATCCATCCATGCACCCTCTTTCTTGGCCTGTGCTGCCGCAGCCTTGTTTTGTTTCCATATTTATTTATTTATTCTGCAACCCATTTCGCGATCGACGACACCGCCAAATCCTCTCAATTAGCTTCACCTCTGTCTCACTCGGTACTTTTGACAACCGGCTCTTGGTCTTTGCGAGGAGCATTCGTCTCTTTGTCTTCTGCTTCTGCTTCTTCTGCTGCTACAGGCATCATGAGCGGGTCGCGGCCACTGCGGGGCGGGTGCCAATGCGGCCGAAATCGTTACATCATCGCCATCCCAGAGGACGGCATCAAGGACGCTCAGGTCCTGTTCAATACCGAGCCTCAACACCGTAAGAGAATTTCCAGTTTCCTTTATGAGTAGTCGTGAGCGTAAAGAAGCCAATTGCATGGGTTTATGGATTGCCTCGTCCCCCCTTGGCAATTTTTGTTTTTGCCTTTTCTTTGGGCTGTTGTTTTTGTTTTGATGCTTTTGGCCCCCAGCTAACGGCATTTGGTGCAACAGAGATTCCTCTCGCGACACCCCTGGCAGCTTATATTCGTGTCCCGCTCTCATGGTATCACAGCACCACATATGCCTTTTTTCCAGATGAGACGCATTCCATGATCCGTAGAGTCTACACACATCCAAGCCAAGATTATTCCAAACGGCACTTTTGTGGTTTCTGCGGCACGCCCTTATCGTATTGGTCCGAGGAGCCTCGGAGTGAGGCCGAGTTTATCAATCTCACCCTCGGCAGTTTGCTTCGGGAAGACATTCGAGACCTGGAAGACATTGGCTTGATCCATGAAGACGGCGATGAAGATGCGCCGTCCAGGAGCGAGGCTGCGCCGGCGGCGACACCGACGAAAAGGACAGCTCTTCAACAATCGTTTGGCGTTCCCTGGTTCGACGGGCTAATCGAGGGTTCTCGGCTAGGTAACATGCGCCGGAGCTACGGCACTAAGAGATCGCGCGACGGGCAGACGAGCATCGAATGGGACATTGTCGAGTTTTCGGAGAATGGCGGCGGAGAAACGGGCGAGGGCGACGCTGCGTTGACGCAACTTGGCAAGAGGAAGCTGAGAGAGCATGAATCTTGATGATGACAATGGAATGGAGACGTAACTGCAGGCTGGTGGCTTTGCCGGATATTGATGCGGATGCATGCGTGTAAATGGATGCGTACAGCAGCGAGGAAATAAGTAATCGGTTTCTTTTTTGGGGTTGCTCTGTAGCCTATATGTTAGTAGGCGCATAAGAAGGGTATGGTCTGTACATGTAATGCTGCTCTTTTTTTTTTTCTGTCTTTCTGTTTATTAAAAAAATATAAAATGATTCTTTCATGGTGTTTCTCATCTCTAGAATGGCGTTTCGTACCGTGAGTCAATCGTGGGTTGAAGCTACATGTACACTGCAGAGCAATGGAGAACAAGCACGTATGTAGCATTGGGCGATAGCTTCGCTTGCTTATACTCCGTCTGGTGCCTGAATTGCATGCAAGGGTCCTTTTAGCAGTACCCGCAAACCAGCAACATCTGCCTATGCAGACGGTTCGCTAGTGCAGATGCACAATTTCGGAGAGTAATGCTGGCAGATAGATTGTTATGCTCCGTGCCAGCGGTAAAAAATCCCAGTAGTATTGCTGTTTATTATATTAGTTGCATTGCTCGCCTCATGTTCCGCCGCCGCAGTCCCCACGTGTTCTCGGCTGAATCTAGCCGTGGGTTTCAACGCCAGTGAAACCATCGTCTTTTCTTCCGACCATCGAATCAAGTGACTCGGCCTTCTGCCGGCGCAAAACATCAATATGTTATCTGTCCACTTCCACTGCTCCTCCTCCTTACTGCTGCTGCTACTGCTGCTGCTACTCGCAGATCTGCTGCCCAATACGTACTAAGTGCTCAAGTGCCTGTAACGTGACAACTGCTTATACACATCACAATTTGCACCTGTTCTTGTACTTGTCCAAGAGCAGTATGCACCTCTTCGCCTCAAGATTCCCTCCAGTTGAACCCACCACCCTTCAATTAGCAGCCCATCTCTCGGCCCGCTTGACGGCACTGGCCTCATGATTCGGACAATCACGTATAGGCTAAGCTGCTTGGGGCCGCCCGGATCGCCATCCTCCGCCAGTATGGCTCCCATTGAGGGCCGCTAACCTTACCTTGTGACTATCTGTCGGTCAAGACGGTTGGCCGGGGAGGATTCTCAACGGATGAGCAGACAGCTGTGAGAGGGGAAGTGTGGTTTTCGGTTTCCCCGTCAATTACTTTTCTGGGAGTCGTCCTCGCTCTACCATGTCCTCCCTAATACCGCTCCTATCTAGCTCGACCACGATACGGAGTACTGTCGCTAGATTTGCACGTATGGAGTGCATGATACTAGCACTACTACTCCATAGTTCGGGGTACGGGGTAGAAGGCCCTATTATCTTAGCCTCCAAGCATGGGTTAGCCGTACTATTAGTAGCATTTTTCTTGGGTAAAATGGGTAACCCAACGATAGCTTGGCTAAATGCGCAGGTACCCATGGCAGGGCACCATCATTATCCGGGAAAATGCGCCTCTGGCGCCATGCATGGGCCGTGAGCGTATTTTGTATTTCTCCATGTTTATTTTCCGAATCTTAGGCTGGATGGGAGGGGCAATTATATATATCCAGGCCGTTGAGGCTAATTCCCACCCGTCTCGTTAGCTGAAAGAGCATGCATTGCATGATCTATTAAGTGGTTGTGCATCTGTTTCTAAACAGACCTTTTTTTCATTCGTATTCTTGGAAGAAGAAAGTAATATCTTGCAAATATGTTGCCCAAGGACTTTCAGTGGGGCTTTGCTACGGCTGCGTAAGTTTCTTTCATGTTTAAATCAACATCAAACAACACCACAACCTGGCGTTATTACTCTTTTCTGCGCTTAGTCACTTACACCTCATATCTATAGCTACCAAATCGAAGGCGCCATCGAAAAAGACGGCCGCGGTCCCAGCATCTGGGACACCTTCTGCGCCATCCCCGGCAAGATTGCTGATGGCTCATCCGGCGTTACGGCCTGCGACTCGTACAACCGCACGGCCGAGGATATTGCGCTTCTGAAATCACTTGGAGCCAAATCCTACCGCTTCTCCATCTCTTGGTCTCGAATCATCCCCAAGGGCGGCCGCGACGATCCCATCAACAAGGCTGGAATCAACCACTATGCGCAGTTTGTCGACGACCTGCTGGAGGCGGGCATCACCCCTTTTATTACGCTTTTCCATTGGGATCTGCCTGAGGAGCTGCATCAGCGATATGGCGGCTTGTTGAACCGCGAGGAGTTCCCTCTGGACTTTGAAAACTACGCTCGCATCATGTTCCAGTCACTACCCAAAGTCAAGAACTGGATTACTTTCAATGAGCCCCTTTGCTCCGCCATCCCAGGTTACGGCTCGGGAACTTTTGCTCCAGGACGTCAGAGCACTTCAGAGCCCTGGACTGTTGGTCACAACATCCTGGTTGCCCACGGCCGCGCCGTAAAGGCCTACCGAGAGGAGTTCAAGACTACCGATGAAAGCCAGATTGGCATTGTTCTCAACGGCGACTTTACTTATCCCTGGGACTCTTCAGACCCAGCCGATAGGGAGGCTGCTGAGCGCAGATTGGAATTTTTCACGGCATGGTTTGCCGACCCCATCTACCTGGGAGATTATCCTGCATCCATGCGCAGACAGCTTGGAGATAGACTGCCAACGTTTACAGCCGAAGAGAAGGCCTTTGTTCTGGGCTCCAACGATTTCTACGGCATGAACCACTACACATCCAACTACATCCGCCACCGCACCTCGCCCGCCACCGCTGACGACACCGTGGGCAACGTCGACTGCTTGTTCTACAACAAGCAGGGTCAGTGCATCGGCCCAGAGACGCAATCCCCATGGCTGCGCCCTTGCCCGACCGGCTTCCGCGATTTCCTCGTCTGGATCAGCAAGCGATACAACTACCCTCGAATTTACGTGACGGAGAACGGCACTAGCATCAAGGGAGAAAACGATTTGCCCAAGGAGAAGATTCTGGAGGATGAATTCCGAGTCAAGTACTACAGCGACTACATCCAAGCCATGGTTACAGCCGTGACGCTGGACGGCGTGAATGTAAAGGGATATTTCGCCTGGTCGCTGATGGACAACTTTGAGTGGGCAGATGGCTACGTGACGAGGTTTGGAGTGACGTATGTTGATTATGAGAATGGGCAGCAGAGGTTCCCCAAGAAGAGTGCAAAGAGCTTGAAGCCTTTGTTTGATGAGCTGATTGCCAAAGAGTAAAAAACCAAAGAAAAAAGGAATATTACATACTATATATACTTTCTCTCTCTCCTTTTGATTGATATTTTGTCAAGAGAAGAAGCAGTACAACACTATCTTAAAGTAGCCAGCGAGATGAGAATGCACATACGCAAAGACAGTTTATGATTGATTACATGACTAGGAAATGAAATGAAATAACAAAAAAAAATTAAAAATAACAAAAAAAATTCAATTTTGCTCACGGCAGGGCTTGAACCTGCGGCCTCCGCATTACCAAGATTTCAACCAAAGTCGAATTATTAGTACGAAGCTCTAACCAACTGAGCTACGCGAGCTGACTAATCAACGTTCAAGTGTCCTAAGAGCCACTTGGTGAGAGCCGTTGTTGAATTAGGCTGATCCAATTCTACTATATAAAAGTCATTCACAATATGAAGGGAAACTCTCGCTCTACCGTTTTATATTGCAAGCCAAACCATGAGCCGCATCTTCGAAAACAAAAAAAAAAAAAAAAAAAAAACCCAAAGCATATGCTTCCAATCCTTAAGCCCTAGACATCTAAGTATGGCAGACTTCGCTCATTAAACAACGTCGTACACGAGCAGTCGGAATTACGATGGAAGCTCCGCGAAACATTCTAAGAACTGCAGCATTCGTAGGCCTGTCCCATTACTGACATGCATGGGTTCTTCAACTATAATAACCTCTTGCTTAAGCTCTGTGTTTTGAACAGTCTCGGGTGTGGGATTCCGAACGCCTGTTGACACAGCTCTTCTTCGTTGGCTATTAATTCATGAAGCCTTATACCATCCATGGCTTCAAACTTCGCAAAGGTTCACATAGACCCACTCAACCATCCGTCCATGATGAACGCTATCAGACTCGCCGCTTTCAACGGACATAAAAACGCCCTCCAGGGACTGATGCTTGGCAACAGGGACGCGATGAATAAAGTAGATGAAGATAGCATGAATGCACTGCATTTGGCATCTTAAAGGGGATATTTCGAGATCGTGCAGATGCTATTCCGCAAAGGAGCGGATGTAAATACTCAGGGTGGATACTATGGGAACGCTCTTCAAGCTGTTTCTATGGAAGGATATATCGACGTTGTGCAGACGTTGCTACGCAAAGTTAGCCTGCCCATCTCTTCCCGTGGTCGGCTTGTCATCCAGAAACCACATCCTGTTATGATCTCTGGAAAAAAGGAGCCTTGTTGGTGCACTTGATACCCCTAGACGTGAATGGCGTTTCCGGCACCTCACGGGGCTGGTTTGAAGGGTTGTAGAAGCAAACCTCCCTCAAATGCGGGAACCGCTCCGGAGCCATCTCTGCCAGGCGATTTATGTCCTCGGCAATATCTTCATGGGGATCAAGCAACGTGAAGCTGCGTACACTCCCCGGCAAGGCATTGATCAGGACGTTTCCGTCTGTCGGTTCATTTACCACGGCCAAAGCCAGTGCAGAAATTTCCAATGTTTGCAGAGCTTTCAGGCTGGCAAGACTGGGGATGGTGTCCCGCTCATCCGGCTCCTCCATGTAGACTGATAGTTGTAGGTCTAAAGAAAGATGCTTGAGGGTACTCCTTCGCTTGCTTACAGCTTCGAAGATCTGTCTGGGTGATGCTTCGTGTTCGAAATTGACGGATGCGCCGCCAGAACTATACGAGAAGCTTTCCAACTTGGGGAAGCCGTCGATGAGAAGCTTGAAACTCTCGTTGGTCAGTAAGCTATATGAAAGGGCCAGAGTCGTCAAATTTTCATGCGAAACCCCGCTTTCAACATCGCTGACCGCGTGACACTTGAGTGTTTGCAATGCCGGGGCCGCTTGAAGCATGCACTGGAAGCGGGACAAAATCAGCCCGTTTTCAGTGTCGCCGTGCTCTAGATATAGCTCTCTGAGGCAAGGCAGCGATCCGGGCTTGAACATTGGGAGTTCCCAGTAGTAGGGACGAACGAGAAGCCTCTTGACATTAGAGACTAGGGCAATTGCTAGCCCGGCGAAGACGTTATGCCTTGGAAAGTCGTTGACGTCGTCCCGCAACATGGGCGGCTGCTGCGTCTCAGTCTGGAAATTCTTCGCCAGCAATTCAGTCATCATGGACTGTTCGTGTGCTGAAAGAATCTCATCCAGATTCTCTTCGGGGCTTATGTCGCGTCCCTCTATCTCCATTTCAACCACGGCGCGAGCAAGGTCCGGCCGTGCATTCAAAGTGTTTATGAGAGAGATAGACGTTAGTTCAGAATCAAATACACTGTGGAATAGTATCGGTTGTAAAATTTCTCGCAGGTGTTTACAGGTTCTTGCGAGCCGAGATAGGGCAGCAAGTTCTCGTGCATGACTGGTAATGTCCAGACGATCTTGACCATTTTCAGGTGAGTCTGGAGAGCGCGGAGACAGTTGCCGTCCGATATGGGAGAGGATTTCGATCGGCAGTTCAGTTAAAGACGTCATGCTGAGTTATTGATCATGAATTCAAATGCCAGCCTTTCTACTCAAATAGATGCCAGGCGGAAAAGAATTCCAGGTGCAGAAGCGTGAATGCCTAGGCACCTCCACGCACGTGGCTGAGTGACATGAAACTATCAGACTAGAGAATCAGACCCCTGTATGCGATGAAGAAAGCGGGTCTAAGCTCACTAGCTGTATGCCTCCAATCCTTTAGCTTTAGTCGTCCAAATATGGCATTTACCTATTACAGAAGATCGACGGAAGCTTGAAGCTTCTCTTGGGATTGAGGCTCATCCGGCATTTAGCCGTTATAACTCTCACCCGCGCTCTCCCGTCATTGAAAATTCTCTGCACGACCGTATAACGAGGTTTGATCTTGAAGCGGCTGTAAATAACGTCCCCGCGTTGAAAAAGGTACCGCGTAGCTACCTATTGGTCGACAGCTTCAACTAGAAGACATTCTCAGAACTAACGTTCGAGCTCTTCCAAAGAATCACGCTGCATCTTTGTCCAGGTCACACTCCTTGCGGGATTACTATGGAACCTGAGCTTGAGGTAACGAGATCAGTAATACTGACGGGCGATGCGTTTCACGTTCTTATTCATTAAATTATTTATTAATTTTTATTGCTAAAACTACTTATATTTTCACAACTCTTGCCGCTTCCTGGACGTCAATAGTATTTCCCGTAGTCTATCCATCAACTTATCTAATATCCATTCACTTTCCTCCTGTGGACCAAGTAGCGGACTTTGATTCCCGACCCAAGACCATTTTAACCGCTCATCGACATTTGCCATGGGCTGTGAGTTTGACCGAACATCGTTCTCGCGGGATTCATCTTTCCTGTAATATCCAATGCCCCTTTTGGTAATGAAGCTTCTGTGTAAAGGCCCCACCAGTTCGTCGGGCTGTGTTGAGCTGTGAGTATCTGGATTCTGCTCATCCTCCCCAATTAGACGTAAGTACCAAGCCCATTCTTCAAAGGTATACCGTTTGGTCTCGGGCTCTCTCACGTGTTTAGCTACGGTTTGAATTTCAGATATAAGAAGCAGATACAGCTCATCACCAGTTGGCAAATTATCTAGCTTTCTATCTTTTGTATCTGAATGGGGCGACATTGCGGCCTTTTCAGGTGAATCCATATTGGACGACAAGTGATGCTGCGAGGCGGAAATGTTTGATATGCCGGTCTTGGAAGGTGGCCCACTCACGGCTTTATCTTTAAGCTTAAGCTTCTCTGAATGAGGCGTACCCCGAGTCTGAACCTCCCCCAGCTCCAAATCAGGGCATAGTGTAGTGGAAGATTTGGACAGCAATGACCCTAAACCTAACCGGTGCGCAAGTTGCTTGATATTGTAGCCTAGTCCCTCCTGTCCGGGAAGAAGTGTAATTTTCCCAATATAAATGGTGATGTCGTTGAGAAATTTGATAAATGTGCTCCCTCCATTGGATATAAGTATAGTTATGATGGGCAGCGCCATCATTGACCAAAAAACAAAAAAGGACTTCCCAGCATTGGATTTGGGAACGTAGTCGCCATAACCAATGGTTGTCAGCGATATGAAGCAAAAGTAGACTGCGTCGAGGTAAGTCCAGCCTTGATTTGCCTTTTCGCACCGATAAAACACGGCTGCGCCGCACATCCATAGACAGAGCCAGCATATTGTGGAAATAGTCACTGCTGTCCATCGTCTTTTGGATGCGGCCTTTTCCTGTATCATTCGCATTACCCCGAATTCCAATCGGCGCCTCTCAAACTCGCTATGTACTGTACCTTGTACAGCATGCCCCGAAGTGAACGGAGTTAGTAAGGGGTATTTCCCCTTGCTCAGTATCTTCTTCAGCATCCAGCGGCGACTCTTCTCTTCTGCGCGGGCATCCAGACGCTGACCCGCTCGCCCAACAATCATGCTTTGGATAGAGCTGACTACTAGGCCGAGGCTAATGATACCGAAAAGCACATATGGGACCAGTAAGGCTTTCCCCAGGGCCGTAGTCAGGACAAAATCGCCAAAGCCGATAGTGAAGAGGGTCACGTCAGCCCAGTAAACTCCATCGAGGTAACTCCAATTCTCGATGGCTGCAAATACCACCGCGCCAAGGAGGATAAACGCAATGAACATGATTGACTGCAGCATCAGTGTTCGCTGGCTGCGGCTAAGATTGAAGTCGTTTTCGTAGTTTCCCTTCAGCGCCCCCCAGAACGTAACAACAAGGAGCGAAGCTCCTATAAAATAGAGTATCGCTGCCCATATACCGTAGAAGAAGGCCTGTGACCAAATGGCGTCGTCGACAGCCAGCCCTAGACTGTTTAACAGGGGCCCACGGGCGACTGCATGAAGACAAATGAGGCATATAGACGAGAGGTACCTGGAGGAAGTCAGACTACACAGCACAATAGAAAAAAATTTGGCTTACCATCCTATTATTGTGATTGGCTCGGCGATGGTGAAGCGAACCTTTCTTGTCAAGTCTAGCAAGAGGAAAATATTTGATCCAACGGCAACGACGAGCTGCAAAGCTTTCAGGACTGTCAACCTTTCTCATCGATTTAGTATCCAGATACGTGACTTTTATACATACTTGTTTGCTGACACTTACCACGCAGGATCGGAAACATACACCGCACCTCCCACGGCTGTGGGGGGAGGATTCTGTTGCACCCATGGCTGGCACAAAGAGCAGATGCTAAACGATAATGCTACGGGACCAAGAGCGCCTGCAATCGTCGGAAATACAGAAGAGACGAACCACCAGCGGCTTGAATCGATGGATCATAGTTAGCAGTGATTCCAGCCCATCTCCACTTGGTATAAATTGACCTCAGCTCAACAAGATGACTCTCCTCATCTTGCATCTGATCTTGGGTACAATGGGAGCATTCTCCTTGCGTATCACTCATGCTTTAGAGTCACAATTTTGAACGCTTCGACTCGTTCCAGGTGAGCAGGATCTCAAATTAACTCTCGGCTCAGCACCGAGATGTTCAGGTCAAACACTTTCGTCTATCAAATATGAAGGAATCCTGGCCGGGAAGCGGGCTACAGGTACGAGGCAACCTCAGAGCTCAAAAGGTACTACTATATTCGCCACTCCATAAGGTATAGAAGGTATGCCTTGGGTTGAGTGTCGGCCGAATGTTCCGGCTCAGGTGGCATTATTGAGGTCTTGCGTGGGCCACGATTGAATCAAGTGCACAATCAAAGTTACAAAAGCAACGAGCATCTGGCCACCGTAAATCTACTTGGCACGTGAAGACGAGTTCAAGTTCATCCGGCAGCACGGCACAGGCCTGGAAGGGTCGATGCAGCCCCAGCCACTTGAGCATATGAAGAGTGCGTTCAGTCCTGGAGGTATCAAAGTGGATACAGCCTCAAACCGATCGCAAATGGGGGAAGATGGCAAATTTGGTGGCTTTTCACTCCCAATCGAAAAATGGGTTTGACATTTACTTATAAGCTTCACTAGCGTAGCTGAGCTCGCTAATCAATATACTTCGGTTTATGAATACATGCAACCTCCTTGCCTAAGTCGGAAGGTTTCATAACAAGATCTATTTATGGCTTTTGGCATATCTATATGTCAATATAAATTAAGAAGATGAGTCTCAAAAATAAATGAATAATACCGAGAAAAGGCGCTTAGAATTTTGACTGAAGTATATATAAAATATTTTTACACTTATGGTAGGGTCAAACATAGCGGTTTTGGAGACACCCCACATCCAAGATCAAATTTGGAAAACGACATTCTAACGCGCTATTGAGCCATTCAGCATTGCCAAATAAATATTTGAGAGCCCATCACACGCTTGATTCTAATGCAAATACAAATCATTCTATTCCCTGATAATCACAAATATAACTAGACCCAATTATAAAAAGAAAACCTTTCTTACTGCTACCAACTCTCTTTCGCACAATTCCAACTCCAAGCTCGATAGCAGGGAGTATGCCATTGTATTCACTTTGTGTTCCCCATCTCAAATTTGACTATGGCTTATGACCATTTGCAGCTTCATCTGAGTCTATATCGCAATTTTCTGATTCTACACAACGTCCATCTACTTCTGTAATACGTTCGAACTAACTCAAAAAGAAAAATCTTACGGAAGCTTCTCTCCGTAATACGGAGTCCGTATTGAACGGCCCTTCTATAGCCGTAGAATGACGTCTGATTTTGCAGCAACTCTAAATACATCCCCTACATCGGGAAAAAATAAACCAGCTTAATCCCAGTCCTTTGTCTTCTTTAAGCACTAGGTAGCTCTCCCTTAAAAATTTACCTGCAAAGGTCGCACCTATCGCTAAGTTTATAGTCCTAAGATGCTAGATTAGATCTGTTAACCCTAATTGTAATGTGCTAAGCTATAGATTGACCTGTTATTTCTTATATCTTGGATAAAGCGGAACCTGTATTACTAGCCACGTTTTCGTTGCTTATCTACTCTCCCTTATACTTCAGATGAACAAGTGAGCAAAGTGGCTTCGTTGATAACCCAAAACGTGCAACCGATTTCCTTTTTCACTTATGCTTTGAGCTAAATTCCCATTACCTAATACGTAGTACTATAGGTAGAATTTAACTTTTCCAGTCTTGGTATTGTAGGATATCTGAACTACGAGCTCAGGTTGCTAGGAGGAAATAGAACTACTAGTACTATTCTATTGTGGAGCGGTCTCTGGAACGGCTGTGAAATTACATGTATGTTGCTTAGCTGCTACTTCATAATACTGCCGGCTTAGATGCTACCATTGAATGGAAAGAGCGTTCCAAGCTCGCTCTACGGGTATCAAGCACCTCGTGCCCGGTCTCTTCACGAGGAGGGCGATCTGACTGGCAGTCGTTCTATGTTCGAACATATCCGTATAACGCAGGTAAGGATTCCATTTAGCCATTGTTGTATCATATTTGGCCCTTGATACTGTGGTCTCTGTGGTAGAACAACTCTTTAATGAAAGTAACACTTGGGAGACGACTGCAGCATTTGGCTACATGGTAATGAAAGCGACGGAGATGAGAAATGGCTACGTACAAGAAAAATTGGTCCATCCAAGCCTAAATTGCGGGTGAAAGGCCGAGAAGGACATGAAGAGGAACTTCTTGGAATGAATGGGACTGCATCACAAGTCTCTCTTGTCTGGTAACGACCCATTAGGAGGTGAGACGTGATGTTTGTTCATAAGCCAATTAATTTCTGTAAACTACTCAGGTAATGAGCTATCTCTTGATGTTTTGGGAAATCTGCCAATACCCACAAACTCAACCTAGTAATAACCATGTTGAGAAACGCCTAAGACAGCCAGGCTACTGGTGTGCGGCGTCTTACTATATTACAACTCCGACTGCAACTTCGCTTCGTGATAGCCTTGGCCGCCATGGACCAGGCCATTTACCGAAAACATTATATTGTTAATGAAAAGCTGGATAATCTATTTGATCATCAATGTCAAGCCTCATTAAGGTACATACAATTTGGGTTGAATCCAGCATATCTAAAAAGGGCATCGAAGAGGTGTAGTTGTAGTGCACGTACCCATTTGCGCGCTGAACTAGTAAAATGAGTGGAACAAATCGCTCATTTCAAGAATCAAGATTTTCAAAAGCAATAAAGTTTAGCTTGGCTAAATTAGACTCTATCCCCATCATGTACAGAGGATCATCATGTCCACGATGCCAGGAGACGTGGCGCAGATCGGATATTATGACGACGGGCCGTCGGCGCCGACTTCCCGCCTTTCACGGGACAAGCCCAAGTCGTCTGTTTGGACTTTATATGGGCCGTGGCAGCATGGTCGCGCTTTTTGTCTCTTGTTTGAAACCGCTCTGAGCACTCGTCACACGCAAATCTGGGAAAATCTGGATGGTATTGCTGCAGATGCACAAGTACGACACAGACTTGCTTACCGCAGCCTTCAACCGGACAAGGTTCCTTGGGAAGAGAAATCTTCGGGCGCTTCGGTAGCGAATCGACCATTTTGGTGCGTGTTTTACTAGATCTTTGGATGGCTTTCATCGTTAGTAAGATTACCAGTAATAGATACCTGGGTAGGCGGGCTGACCCAAGATTTAAGAGGTTTAGGTACTCTTACCGGGTTGGCCTTGTTTATCAGCCATCACCCATCTCATCCCACCGCCTAATTTTCCTGCTGGCAAAATTTATCAAGCATTGCCTGGCAGTAGAGAAACAATGTTCTTGAGCCAACAACACAACAATAATAAATAATGATAGTGGTGATAATAATAAATTTCACTTTTAATGAAGCAAAACATGGAGGTATTAACTATCCAATAAAGCAAAAACCAAGCCTTCCTTTTCCACAATTAGTTTTCATCACTTATATTGATGTACCTTTTGCTTTTTCCTCCAGAACAGAGATAAAACTAGGTATCTCTTGAGGAGCAGCGGTTGTACCGGGTTTCAGAATAGGGCTGGTGGGCCGGCTCGTAATGAACTATAAACAAAGGAAACTGATTGTTAGCTGTCGAATCCTTATGACTTTCCCTCCCTTTCACCCTATGTGGATATGACTTACATTGCTCGCCGCGCTTAGCAGAGCGAGGAGCGAGCTCTGCACCACGTCTTCATGGATACCGACGCCCCAGACTGTCTGCTTGCTGCCTGCAGGTTTACACTCGATATACGAGGCCGCCTTCACGCTTGTACCCTCGCCAATGGCATGCTCTTTGTAGTCATGAACGTCGAGGTCTATGCCGACGTTCTTGAGCGCAGCCGCCATGCTAGAGATTGGTCCATTGCCTCGACCACGTAGCTTGAACTCTTCACCGTCCACAAGAATAACGCCCTCAAAGATACGTATAAAACTCTTTGTGTCTTGGGTTCTGCCTGGTGCAGAGGGCATAGGAGACTGTGATCGGTCGGGGGTGATGCTATAGTCAACAAGGCTGAAGCGGGGATTCTCATGGAGAAAATAAGTTGTCTCGAAGAGGTTAGTAATCTCGTTGGCAAGCAGTTCGCGTCCAAGCTCCTCGGCACGACGCTGGACGATGCTGGAGAAGGCGATTTGGAGACTGCGAGGGAGATCAAGCTGTAGTTTCGAATGCAAGATAAAGGCGCTTCCCCCCTTTCCAGACTGCGAATTAACGCGAATGCTAGCCTCGTAATTGCGCCCGATATCTTGAGGATCCAGCGGTAGATAGGGCATCCCAAGCCATGGGTCTTCGCTAGATAGGCCCAGGCGCTGACGGTTCTGGAATCCTTTCTTAATTGCATCTTGATGGCTGCCTGAGAAGGCCGCACATACGAGACTTCCGCCGTAGGGGGCACGCTGATGAACGGGAATCTTGGTGCAGGATTCAACGACGTGATGACCGAGTTCAAATCGGAGAAATCAATTTGTGGGCTCACTCCCTGTGTGTAAAGGTTTAGAGCCAATGTCACAAGATCGACGTTGCCCGTTCTCTCTCCGTTGCTACTAAATATTTAGCATCATCTCATGAGCCACAGAGACAAAGACAGGGAAAAACATGAACCCAAACAGGCAGCCTTCCACATGGTCGGCTCCCGCCATCTGAGCTAGTTCTGCTGCAGCAACACCTATAACATGTCAGTGACTTCACCACGGCGCTGGAATCCGACACACTAACTGCATCCGCGGTCGTTGTGGGGATGCTGTCGAAAATTATTAATATGGTCACGATGCAGATATGAGGGGCGTGAAGGGTATGACTTACCAGAGACACGCACACTTTCTCCCTGTCCCCAATGTTGTTACAGAAGTATTCGACCAAGTCTGCGTATACGTTGGGTGTTGACAGCTCGACGGTAGCGGGCAAATTGAAAATAATTTGGTCTCCTTTTTCTCCTTGGGGATCCCACGCCGCTTTCACTGCGCGGCATACCCTCACAGCGTAATCGGGATCTGTGTCAGAAAAACACTCCGGTGAGAATTCAAACTGCCATCGAGTTCCAGAAGCTTCGGGGTTGTCCTTAGTCAGGGACCTGACCAGCTTAGTGCATTCAACGGCGAGCTCCAGGGTTTGCTCCTCCGAATACCCGAAGACGACTTGCCGAAAGCACTCGCTTGTGGCTAGATATATGTGGATGATGGCGTTTTTCGCCCCGCGAACGGACTCTACAGTCCTGCGGATGAGATCGGGTCGGCAAGGTGAAAGGACTTGTAGAAATACATCGTCCGGCACAGCTCCTGGGGTTTCGATCAAGCGGCGGGTAAAGTCAAAGTCGATCTGAGACGCGGAAGGGAAAGAGACCTCAATCTCCTTGTAACCAAGGCTGCATAGCATCTGGAAGTAGCTCCATTTCTCTTCGCCGCTCTATTTGTTGACCGGCCCATGTCAGTCCCAGACGGCAGATATGCTAGCTCACGCAAGAAGGTCAATTGGGGAATGGAGAAGCGTACCATTGGATCGGGAAGACTCTGGTTGCCATCGCGGAAACAAGAGCTTCAAGACTATTAGCAACATCCCATGCCTTGAAGGTGTAGATCGGGGAACATACGACAGCCAACGAGGGGCTTTGTCGATGACCTTGTCAGGCCATTGTCGGTTCGGCAAATGCAGCGGCTAGCCAGGTTAGGTAAAACATAGAAGCTAGGAGCATTGGGACACAAAGCTTGCCTTGAATGGTTTGTACTTCTTCCACGGTTCCTTGAGGCTATAGAGCAGGTACAAGAAGGTTAGCCTGAATGTGTCGAAATACCCAATTGAACAGAGCAACATTCGCAGGTAGTTTGGCAACCTACATCGGCATCTTGGTGGCGGAACGTCGGCTGCGTCTAGACTAGTGCGGGGCAGGTTTTGAGTGTGAACAGAGGAGGAGAGAAAGGCGAGGAGAAAGGCGAAGAGAAAGGGTGAGCTGCTTTTAAAGGGAGTGAAAGAACCTGAGATGGAAATACATACGCAGGGCGTAGTGGGATGGGTCAACAAGATTTGAGTCATAGAGAGAACGCTGCGAATTATTTCTTGTACCGTGCCTCTACGCCATCACTGCCCGCTCCCTATTCGTGGGGTGGTCCCACTGAAATTTTCCTCCCTCCGAGTATGGACGGCCGGAGCGGCAACCAGACCGGTGGCCGGACCCATTTTACGTGTGGATCGTCTAATGCCATAAAGACACTCATATTGGCATTCAATTCACTCAGCTACCCAGCACCTAGGGCATGTCTCTGTACGATTGCCTAGTATCGAGCAGGCCAGGCTTACTGGTCTACCTTCAATTCTCTTTCTTCGTCCGATTCCTGGCTGTCCGAAGTTTTCCCGTCAATTATTGAGATTCTCGTCAGCACCACTGGCACCAATGAGTTGTTTGGCTCCTCTGCACAATCAAACCCTCGTTACGGAGTAGGAGTTGATTTAATTAGGAGAATCTAGCATAATCCTGCTGGTGCGCGTACTGAACGGGCTCAGAATTGGCTAGGTACATTTAGCTTGAATTATTACAATATGATGTAATTGCAGACCAACTAACCTGTCGTTTATACTACAATAAATTAACATTTAGGCTTATCCTTTGGTAACGACTAACCTATAATAGTACAGGTTACGTCGGACTAACCACAAGGGTTGTTAATATTATATATAGTCCATTCCGAACCCAAAATCTCAAGGAACCCGCGATTCGAGAAAAATGGCTAATAAAGGGAGGCTCTGGATATAAACCAATAATCAATAATCAATAGTAAGAGGCCTTCTTCAAATCTATATAACAATCTGATTTCATGTCTCAACATTCGTCCGCGGTTAAGGGGAAACCATGCTTTGGGCAAAACTCTTAACGGGACAAGTTCCAGAAGTTGAAGCTGTATACATGGTCTTTAGATTGAACCCCCAATGCTACACCAAGTAACGTAAATCTTCGCTCACGAACTCCATTACTGCCATCATCCTGCCAACAGTTTCCGAAATGTGAGGCTGAATTTAACACCAGCCCAACACAGTACAACAGCAGCTTTGACAAGCAGAACAGGGATTGGCTGGTTGATCGCTTTGACAGCATCCTTCTATGCAAGAACAAGTTTGTCTCTCTTCAAGACCTTGTGGTGATTCAACTTGCACAGCAACGGTGGTGGCGATCATGACCCCTAGGATGAGCGATATGACACGCATTGTTTCGAGAGGAAGCGGTTAAATGAGGGGAAATTTAAAAAGTTTTTAGTTTAGTCAATTGTAATTGGAATGATGAGAAGTGCATGGTGAGGAAATGAATACGAGAGAATCATAGCCAACTGATTGTATTTATATTCTGTTCTAGGAGCTAGCTAGTAAGGGCATTTCAAGACTTATGGATTAGAACACCGCCAGTTTAGTTGCCACCATTGGCACGTTTCTTAATAGCTATTATTAGATAAAAGCACAACGCATGTTCTGACCTGTTCTTGCTTTGTGGTATTTACAGCCAGTAACAGAGTCAGTTTGCGATGTGTTTGAGCGATGCTTTCTAGGTTGAGTTTACAAGGGGGTCCCCCCCTTTTTTTTGTCAAAATATAGTTCTGTTTAGTATGCGCTAACTGCATCTGGTGGAATTAAATGATTAATATAATAATATAGAGGCTTAATAACAGACACCTATTTTTGTTATCTTTCTATATTGAAGCTAGCTGTAATAATGTAAAGTACTGGTACCCTATTACATCGCGGTGTAATATGGTCGTACTACTACTTCTCTTGTTTAGAAGAGTAAATATACTTTGATGAGATTTGCAGCTGACTTTCCGGGCAAAGAAGAAAATTAGGTTCATCAGTTAAGCCGAGCTTGTCTTGGTGCCTCAGAGTGTAAAGAGACTCGTTTTCCGTTTTTAAATAGAACAAGAAAAAGATAATACAAATTATAAAATGATAATAGCTGCGAAAGCAGTTTTGCTATTGAAGGAATGAAACCGTGTCGGCTAGATTAAATGACTTCGTAACTTGTTCTCGCTTCATTGGTCTTAGTGTTCTAGTAAGCTGAGTTTCTGAGGATGCGTTTATATAGGCGTAAGCAAGTTTAAAAGTGCCTTCCCGAATTTTTACTAGAAATTAAAATAAAACCTTCTCTCACTCTTTATTACACTATAATTGTAAATAGATAGGCCGCAATGAAGCGGTCAGACAAGTTCTAATGTGAGATCTACTAAGACGGAACATCGGCAACGCAATTTCACTCGGCTCACGGCCCGTATAATCCTGAGTATTAGTATCTATTACCCTACTTACATATGCCGATAACAACCTTAGTATAGACCCACGCAAGCTACATGGGAATCAAGACTAAATGGATTATAATATGTGGTATATGTTGCTGCTGCACCTCTCGCCCTTGTGGATAGAAAACGGTGCGTTACCTCCATTTGATATCAGCTATGGTTTAGGAAAATGTTCTCGTTAAATTGTGCCTTGAACTCCTTTCTCTAAAAAAAAAAAGTAATCACTCCAATTCTTCAACGCTTCTCTTCAAAAATGGCGACTTGCTCATTACAGATGCTCTCACGGAATATTATTCGTCGACTCTCATCCGACGTTTAGCCATTTAACTTTTAGTGTCTCACTCTTGCTTTACCATGTCCGTTACATTTTGCCTGTCTGAATGACCAAGTGTCAATTTGCGTACATATAGACGGAAAGTAATATAGTCTGCCATGCAGCTAACAAGATATTGTCCATAACAATAATCTTTTGGTGGCGTGTAATTGTAAAGCCTCAAAATTATCCGACGCTCGTTTCGTTCATCGTTTGTATAGCCCACGTATTTCCTATAAAGCCACCTTCCATCCTAAACTAGCGCTTACTGGAAGTCCAGTAAATACTCTTGATTTGTTTGCTCTTTGTGCTCCGCAGCATCGCTCTCAGTCGCTACAAGTAGTGAGAACACCCACTTGTTCACATCTTTCGGACACTTTCCCTCAACCCACAAACCCCTCAAGATTTACAGTTATACTGGAAGATCCAAGTATGGAATCCTCATCACTAACAACCACGGATGCCGATAAGCGAGAAGTTCTCGACCTATGCATTCGAATTCTCGAGAGCTTAAAGGTGCCTGGTGCAGCAGGACGAGATCAAATGTTATCCACTCTTGCCCCGCATGGAACTGCATGCCATGCCCGAACTATGGTACGTATTGTATTCACTTGGTAATGATGCTACGACATTTTCTCTCTGAAGACCCGAGATATTCACAATGGGAAATATGATAGGTGAACAAGGGCTTTGAATATGAACAATTTCCACTCGACTTTGCAGGCCGTATACCGTGGGACTCGATCAAGGCTGGTGAGCTCGAAGAAGGGCTTGATGGCGAACCTACAGTATTAATTGATCGCGACCTTGCTATGGTTTGGACGCCGTACTGGGTCACGCGCAATGGTGCTCTTAGCCACCTTGGAACTAATTGTTTTACTCTTATAAAAGCAGCCTGGGATGAGAACTTACCGCAGAAAGTCGAGTGGAAGATTTGTGGTCTGACTGACACTGCACGGCCTCCCACAGATGGAGACAAGACACGACTTGGGAAGGAGTAAATGGAGCGAATCAGTCATTCAAGCTCATTAAATGAACATAATCACGATAGGCTTTCATTATATAGATTTCCAAGATGCCTGAGTTTACTATGTGGTCATATGTGTCTCACATGGTTTCGCATGTTATAAATCAAGAGAACTTTATCTTTAGCAACAGAAACACACACTCCCATTTGAAGCGCTCATCCGTGGAGAGTTTACTTGTTAGTTTGATTAATAAAAGTCCTTAACATCAAACCTAAAATAGACGAAAGCGAGAGGTATCATATATATAGACTAGCACATAGTCACTAGGCTAATCGGTATATACAAATATCCTCACTATGCTTACCGAATTACACTAACTCTATAATCGGACTGCAAACTGAGCTATGAGGCCATAGAACCATGGATGGGGGACGCAGTCTAGGTCCTAGAAGTTGAGAAAGGAGCATTTCAACCCCAGTGGACCTTCAGGAAAGCCGAATATAGGCTGGGTGCCCCTAGCTTATGTCGTGGTCTGTTTCCCATCAATGCCGCCATTGTAGACAACAGTAGTCTAGGATGGTGTCGTTGCTGGGACGGACCACAGAGTCTCTGCTGCGCGTTTCCTCTTGGCGGCGGAGTCCTGGGCCAATATTACCGCCTCAAACACCCACTCCGTGATGATCAGCGGCGGCTGTGTGATTGTGCTCATCCAGGTTCCTTGGCTGACGGTGATGAGAGGGTGGTCAGCGGTACTGGTTGCGCCGGTCCACGGGGGTATCTTGGCATTGCAAGAGGGAGAGCAGGTCAACTGAGGCTGATCCATCTCTCAAATCGCGTGGTCGATCCAGATGTACTCGTCAAAGTTGGTGGTGCCGTTACTACCTACATCGAGAACGTTAATCTGAGACCAGTCAGGGTGGACATCAATGTTGAGGTTATCCGCGGCCGCGATTCCTTTGGCGTCCATGATTCATAGTGTTCTACTACTGTCTCAATGAATGCGTGTATATGGATGAAGAAAGGTTTTGATACTTTCAACGTGATGGCATTTGAATACTTTCCTCCGTACCCTGATCCCATTCACAACTGTTATAAAGAGTCGAGAACCATTTCCTTAGCGTCCGTACTACATGTTAGATGAGAAATTCGGTGTCCAGTGTGGCTGAGTGTTGGACTAGACGACCGACAAGACGGATCATAAATTACTGGGCCATCCTTGCGCCTATTCTTTGCAGGAATCTAGAGGTTTCAGCGTCCATGGGGCGTGGCGGGCGATGCATCTCAATCCAAAATTCTTTCGTCATTATTTCGTGTTGCGGCCCTGTCAGGTTGCTAACTATCCATTCAGTGTTGACCACTGACTCAACATAAGGCACGGGACGTGCAACAGCTTTTGCTCGTATAATATCCCCACGTAAGCCCATGAGCCACGGATGCACAGCTAAAACTGATAGTTAGAAAATCTCTTCAAAGTTTAGGGAGAGACTTCAACCCAGGGGTAAGACTTACCACTGACATAGTCATGCACAGTGACAAAGTTGTTACCTGCGGAAGGTGTAACTTTGATCTTCAACCCTCTCTTCCTGAGCGGTCTATCGTCTCCACAACATCGTATGAGAAAGTCAGTATCCGACTCCTCCTCCCAGCTGCCACCCTCATTGGGCTCATTTGCATATGGCCGGTCTTCATCGCTGAGATCTCCATAGGTGACATACTCGGCATTAAACTCAGATGCAGTATGGTCCCTATGCCATGCTAGCCAATCAGACTCCCATTGGTCAAGGTCGCGCAGTGAAGCTTCAACGGAAGAGACCTTTGGGTCAGTTAGAGGCAGTAATGAGATCTCATGCCAGGTGCCGCTACCGCTGCCGCTTGTGTCTAGTCTGAAAAAGGGGTCAAGCTCGCCCACACTGCGAGCGGTTCTCATGACTGATATTGCAGAAGGAAAGTCGCTTTCTAGAGACCAGTAGAGGCGCTTGGCGGCGGGAGAGAAGAGGACACGCTCCTCATTGCTCCGAAGCTCTTCAAATGAGGGGTATGGGGGCTCATCCGGTTGGTTTGACTGCGCAGCTGCCATGATTATACGATGAAGCATATACGATGGCTTTGTTTACTGGAGGTTCTACGCATTTAGTCTTTATGTGGGGGTGGCTTAAGGACCGCAGATTTATGGACCAATATGAAGGATAATAGACCACAGAGTGTTATTATCGAGCGCTGTAGGCTATAAAGATACGCGATAGAGTGATGTTTCGCCTATAACAATAAAGGCTAAAGTAGGAGACAGCTGACGTACCAATACAGCGCAAGTTGAGTCACTAGCAGAATGTCACGGCTGGGTTCTTGCAAGGAGAGTGATAGAGGGCCAGGTGATGACAAGGAGCGTCTTTGTTGCTAAATAATAACCAACTATCATAAAATAAATATATATATCTTGCTCGCACTCTGGGATAGAAATGCAAGATTTAGTTATTATAAGCATAGTCATTTTTCCAATCCAGGTATATCTTATAATTATTAAAATATTTGAGAATCATAGTGAAGTTTTCGTTAGGACATATTTCCTTATCATCAGATATAATATATAACAAACAAGTCTTTTTATTCCCACAGATAACAGATCGCTATCTTCCATAACTGAGCTAGCTCTCATGATCCGGAAGCCAAGAGCCTTCCACTTGTTTCGCTCCTTGAATTGGTGCCATCCAACTCGGTCGATTCCTTGTGAAAAGCTCGACATGTGCTTTACCGTCTTCTATGGTTTCCAAATCATCAATTCCGCCAATCATCACTGACACCACTTTGTCACTGAAGGTCGAGATGCGATATAACGTTGAACCACAATCACCGCAGAAGTAACTCGTCATATTATTGCCAGTGGCGGCTTGTTTGGTATATGTTTTGAGTGTTCCCTGAAGTATCTTCATTCCGGAAATAGGGAGAGCTATGTTATTGGTATTTGTAGAGCCGGAAAATTTGCGGCAGTCAATACAATGACATCGCATCTAAGGATAATTCAATTTAGTAAGATAGAAAAAAAGAGAAAGGCGATATAAATACCTTTACGGAAATGTCGCCCTCAAAAGAAACGCGATTTGCACCGCATAGACAGCTTGACTCGATCATAGTAATTGAACTTAGCGATGTCAAATATAGGATTTGTATGGAAACTCTAACTTGAGCGGCCACTTTGTGGGTTTTGGTAAAGTTTGATGCTTAAGATATTACATTCTTCAAGAAGAGATTCTGGCCATATTTATAATTTAAACTCATTCTTACTTATCACGTCTATGTATAGTTTTTGAAGTTACCGAATAGTTAACCGGCTGACGGCTATGGTTATTAATCGGAAAATCATGGGTATATAGCAAGGTCCGCTTACTACCGCCACCAACCAATGCCGTGTTACACTACCGTGTTGCAGCGATCACCCGTCCCTCATGAGCAGCCTCAGCCCAGAAAATCAGGATGTCGGGGGATCAGGATTTTGGGGGATCAGGATGTCGGGATCTGGAAGTCGGGCAACTTGGAAGTCGGAGACCTCAAATAGGACAAAGGAGATCTTCTTAGGCTTGTTACCTTACATCTAATAGCTGCACGCATCTGCATACCCGCACGGCTAAGCGGGCGGCTACCAACGTAAGCTGATATCTCTGATTGGCTTTTGTCTGTAAACTCCGACATTTATTGCATGGTTCGGATATAAATGTTTTAATCACCTAGGCCCGTACTTCGTAATTATTATGATATTCTGATCTAATATTACAGATTCTGCCAAAATATAGCGCGTCTCAAAGATCAGCACCAGGAAAGTGCCTTTTGGTTTGAATCCGCCGAAGAGTTGTGCCAAGTTCTAAACTAGCTCAACCATTCGCTTTGTGCCCTCTTCGCAACTCTAAGGTTATGCGCATAGATTGATCAAACCAGCAGGAGTTCTTAGCATTACAGATAAAGCAATAATAAGTTGCATTCCTTTCTTTGAGATTTCCAGTCGCATTTATTATACTATCTTCTTGGTAACAAAGTCAATCGGAAGCATAAAAACTGCATTCAAAGATCACCTTGCATAAGAAGTGGGGAGAAATGATAAAGAGAGGATATTATGAGGATCCACTAACGACAGCAAGCTATTATCACTCCTACCTCTTAATAGCACGATACTACATTACCCACACAATGCTTTCCAGTATCATTCACTAATACAAAGAACCGGTGATAAATGAGAGAATAACCATATTGTATTATGTAAATCCATTAACGCCAGATCAACTCTTTAGTTGAATAACTTGTGTATCTAATTTATAATTACTCGCTTAGCTTTCTATTTGCACATCTCTTCAACCACACGGCCCTTGTGAGCAGCTCCTTTATTCCCTCGTCTTCATTACCACCCTCTTGATTATCATCTTCTCATGCCATCATATTATCCAAAAAGCCGACTTAGCTGGAGGCAAAGGTAGACCTGGCACGCAATTTCGCGCCGAAGAAGTAGATCAGAGTAGTTCCAATAATACCTGCAACGCTAATACCAGCCAACAGAGAAACACCCCTTGCTACTCCTAAATTGACGAACAATGGCCGGGCGAAAAGCACGGCGCCACCAGCAAGAGTTGATCTCAAAACACTGTTACCAGCAAAAAGAGATGCAGCATACTGCGGGTATGACATTGGAAGATAAATGAACAACGACTGCATGACGATAAATTCTCCGCAAACAAAGAGAGCAACGCCAATTAAGCATACGATCCAATGCACTGATTCCCTGGCTGTCCATGCAAAGATAAACATACCGACGGGAAGCAAAACTGAGCCAAAGATCGCCGGTACAAGTCGGTGCTCTTGTTCTCGTAGGCCGTTTTTGATATTATCCGGAATCATGTAGAAACGGAGGTATGCAAAGTAGGAGAATAAAGCAGTAGTACTGCCGATAAGACATGACACAAATGCAAGTCCAGTCTCGCCTTCGTTAAAGCCATATATAACTGGGAAAACAAGCGGGAAGACCTCGAAGAATGTGTAGAAAATCGCATAGAAGTATGCTGTGTAGACATGGATGAAGAAAATAGAAGGGTCTTTAAGCATAATCTCGGTCGGTCGGATGAGGACAGTCTTGACAATGCTGTATGTGCTGATATGTCGTTGATTAATCTCACTTTGAGACTGCAGATTGGGGTTGCCAGTCAGCTTGCGAAGACGGCGTGCGCGGCGTAGCAAGATGTTATCCGCTGATGTCTCCGGCATAAGAGTCAAAAGCAGCACTAAGATGATTGACGATAGCCAGACAACTTCCCACATTGGCCACCTCCATCCCTTTGCTTGAGCAGCAAAGCCACCGATCAATGGCCCAATGGAAGGGCCCTGGTAGCCTCCAAAAGCCCACCAGCAAAGACCGTAGGGAACGTACAGTAAGCTGTAGATGTCGCCAACAGAAGCTCCGCCATTAGCAAGCGCTGGGCTGCCAAAGAATCCCAATAGAAATCGCAGGACCAGTAAGCCTCCGAAGCTATTGATGACAGGTGGAGCAAATGAGAGGGCCCAGTAGACGATAAAGGTCAAGTAATAGACATGGTTACGCCCTACAACAGGGATTTCGGTAATAGGGGAGAAGATAAGATCGCCCACGCCAAAAGCACACACATAGAGTGCAAGACCCAGACTAGAAGCAACAGGGCCTACTCCGAAGCGTTCTTCAACCCCTGCGGCTGATGCCACATACACCGGTCCACCACAGTACACGCCAAAGGTATAGGCGCAAAGCACACCTGTGATCCAATACTTCTTGAGCTTAGACCAATTCTGTGGGTTTGCTGGGTCATCGGTCGTGTACCAATCAACAAGCACGACACCATCATTGGTTTTCTCCGGCACGATTGGAACGGATTTGGTGCGCTGCAGTTCTATTTCTCGCTCGCCACGAGCATCATGCTCATGCATCCACTCGCCTCCGATATTTTCGATATCGCCATGGCGTTGCTGAGAGGTCTGGGTATCGCCAGATATCCTCTGCTCGGGGGAGTTTCTGATATCAGGTTTCTCTTCTTTAAGTCGTGCTGTATACTGCGGTGGCAGTTGAAAGCCTGCCTCTTCTTCTGGATATTTAAAGAGTCGCTTTCCTGAGAGGATACGAATCGCCTGGCCAAGAGGCGCGTCGCGGATAAGGTCGTACATTTCGTTATTATTTTTCAAAATATTGCATTATATGTAATGAGATTGCTGTTGGGAGTATTGGTATACTTCCGCAACTCGGTTGTTTGTGTTTCCCACGAGCGAAGGTAAAGACAACGACCACAGCACGGTGGGATTAAGTGCATATATATATAAGTGCCAATAAGGCCCCTCGAATGATATTCTAATTTTTCATCCTATTTAATTCTATATACATTCGATAGCGCACCACAGCTTAGAAATGCAATGCGGCGCATATATTGAAGGATTCCTGAATGACAAATGCCCTGGGGTCTCCGATTGGACAAGCAAAAATCAGCAGCTTGGGCAGATAGAGCAAAAAAGGGCCTAATCAGGCACCTAGAATGAGTATAGCGCAGAATAGCGCTAAGAGCAAAGACAGCTTGAAGGGCATGGTGCTAGCGATATTAGTATAATGCCAGGTTGCGGATTGAGACGCCCGGAGACTTATTTCAATTTCTAATACGGCGAAATAAAAAGCTAGAAGAGCTAAGATAAGAAATGTCAAGAAGATGTATTATCAACACTTGCTATTAGAGCTGCGGCCTGGGACACAGATATCTTTTTGGGTTCAGTCTCAGATCCTTGCCGAATTTAATAATAATTGTTACATACGGAGTATAGATTAATACTTACTGAAGTATGGCGCTGGATAGAGCAGCTGAGATTTTTTTTTTTCCGTACCTGGACGAAGGCTCTTCACACTTGGAATTATCATGGCCCACTACCAGTGTACATAGACTAGCTAAACTCATCGCCACGTGGCTGAATAAGACGAAGAGTATAAATACTGGTGCCCTCGCATAATCAAAGGAATGGATATTATATCCCATTGTTTAGATAGATGCTTTCACCGTAGATGTCACTTTCATAGTCATAAGTGATAGTACAATGGCCTATGCAGTTAATTCAATCAATCTAGAAGCTCCTTATGTCACTGAGGCTAACAACGCCTGTTTCATTACGTATGCCTTGACTAAATATGATACCTTTGTTTACTATTATAATGATAAGGAAGTTGAGTTGCTTTCAAAATGGTAACTGATTTTTACATAGTGCATGGCTATATTATTATCCACTATTATATGAATTTGGAAATTATGATATTTCCAGAAGTAGTAGCTGGTGTCCCTTGTCGCTTTGTCCCCATAAATTCTGACACTTAATAATGCATGATTCGGATGCAAAGCCTTCAGCCCACTTGAACCTATATCATCGGGCGTAAGTTTTCAAGTCTTAACTCTAATGCTGTTAGCCTGCCGGCAACTTTTATGATGCGATATGTACGGAGAAAAAGCAACTTTAGTGTCAAATATGGAGACTCTGTGGTCTATTGAAGGAAAAAAAAAAGGCTGGTCTGGCGATGGATATGAAAAAAAAAAAAAAAAAAGAGTTGAAATCGACCAACGTTGTAACATATCTTCTGTTGCTTCTGCAATGCTCTTGCTTGAGTAATAGTAAAATCGTGCCCTCGCGTAACTCTGCGAATCGAAGGAGATGCGTCGTGGTGCTGTTGTGGCAGCTTCAGACGGCGCATAGGCCGCTTCGAGCGAGACTCCTATTAGGTTGGCATGATGACGTCGCACAGAGAAATTTACGAGACGAGTCTACCTTTGGCTCCATTATTACATTCAGCTACTATTGAAATAAGAATGTTTCATTTAAGCTGCAGCAGCGAAACAAATTTCAGGAGAACTTGGCACACCAAGTTTATCCGCCACGTCGTCACATCTCACCGCGTGGATAGCCTGATTCGCCGAGCCAGACCACAAACATCACGAACTACCATCCACAGCTCGCTTTTTGCCTGCAAAATAGCATTTCAAATAATTAATATTACGTTTCTTTGCTGCCTTTTACTTGATGTTTTATCTACTTTATGATGCTACATTTCATCTTACCCAGACGAAATCTGCATAATACCTCACTCTTCCATTCAACACTAGTTTTATTGATTGGTACAGATTGTTTCACTTTCTGCTACAGGCTATCTCTTTTATAGTGCCCAATTTGAATTATTAAACAAAGCTGTGAAGCAGCTTTGCGGAGGTGCCAATCGGAGAAAGTCGCAGCTTCTAGTTTGCTCTTATTAATGGGACAAAATCAACGCTATCTTGAGCTTATTAAAATAAAAAGAGAAAAAAAAAAGAAAAAAGAAAAGAAAAAAACTCAGCTGGCAACTAATCGGCAAATAGGAAAGGCTGACTGCTTTCGTGATATAGAAAGAACCCGTGTTTCTGTTGTTTTTCAGTGTATTAGGATGTTGTTTTGCCACATTGCAAAAAATACGCACTTCTCCTCGATGTTCGTTTCCGATAAAAGTAGCTTATTGCCGCATAATGCTTCCAATTTTGTATCACAAGGAGTATCATGAAATGAAGGGAGGGGATTGGCTTGAGAATTCCATAATTGGTGGGGGATTGTAACAGAGAGAGGCTTGATACAATAAATTCCAGGATCTAAGCTATAGCTACCATGAGGTGAAATTATGTATACTTGGGAGATGTCATGTGACTCATAGAGCACGAAAGCCGAGGTTCGTTCTCAATGTGTATAATACCGTTATATCCATAAACAGCATATTGATAAAGTCAGCCTGGTGACTAATTATATTATTGAGCGGCGAGGGCGATACTAGGCCAAACAGGATCGACAGATATGACTAATCTTTCACAGTCATCCGACAGCACACTAATGCCATCAGAGTCTTTATAATGACTACACATAGCTTACATACTGTATAGTTTTCTCTGATATAGAACAAGATAATGAGCATAGTGAAAGCTTGATTATTTAGGTTAAAATCGTGTCTTCTTGAGAAGGGCGAACGATTAATTGGTTACAAGATAAATTAATTTTATTTCATACACAAATAACAGCTTAGACTATTGACAGTCCGCGTCCTATACAACCACTCTTGGCTTGATATAAATATTAAGATTTGGCTTTTGCCAGAGTGTATAACACTGGTGTTCCTCATACCAATTTTTGCTATCAGGGTGGAGACTGATGTCAAAGTTCCACAAGATCTTTGCCATAATCAAGCGCATTTCGGCATATGCCAGACTAAAAACGATTAGATCAATCACCAATAATTCCTTTTGGGAGTAGAGAAACTAACTTCTTTCCTATGCAGTTTCTGGGTCCAAATGAAAATGGCTGAAGCGCGTCCTGGCAATCATTCTCAAACCGGGCATCGCCAAGCCATCGTTCCGGAATAAAGGAATCGGGTAATGTGAAATTCCTTTCATTATGATACGTTGGCCATTGCCAAATTCCCAAGATAGTCTATATATTTGTCAGAGCTGACCAGGGTTTTTGATGTGAAACAAAACTTACGTTTTCTGGAACATACTGTCCGCATATCACGTCACCGCCAGGCTGTGCTTTACGTGGCATGGAAGCCGGCACAGGAGGATACATGCGAAGCGCTTCTTGCAGCACGGCCATCATATAGCTCAGCTTCTGCACGCTGAGAAGATCAATCTCAGCTTCGCTTGAAAAGCTCGACCTTACTTCGTCTATCGTTTTTTGCAAGCTTTCATGGTGGCTTAGTAGCAGATATGTGACTCCAGATAAGGTCGTAGCAGTTGTTTCCGATCCGGCAATAATAAGGATACTTGCATTATCCACAAGCTCAGGATAAGAGAATTTCTGTGAAATATTAGTAACAAATATCAACTAGAGGGTTAAACCTGTAAAAACCATACCATGTCGCCCTCCTTTTTAGTCATAACTTCCATAAAATCTGGTCGTGGGGTAGTGTCTGCCAATCTTTTATTGACCTTCGCTTGTGTGATTTGAAAGTACTCCTGAAACTTTTTGCGTGCTTCCTTTGGAATAAGAAATTGAATCAATCTTTCCCCAAATGGAAACCGGCGCAAAGCGTTATTGATTGCGCCCCCGCGAATTCTTTGGAATACCAGTGATACCCAAGGGTGGTAGCTGGAATCTTGCAGGCAGCCGAATGGCTCCCCAAAAGCCAAGTCACCGATGATGTCAAACGTCGTCCAATTATACCAAGATGTCATCTCCACAGGCCGATTACCATTGTCGCAGGTCTCTCGTAGTCGGTTAATTAACAGGTCGACATAGCCTTGAATAAGGGGCTGCTGATCTAACATTGCCTGGGCCGAAAATCCGTGGGCTAGAGTTCTCCTCATTCGAGTATGGTTTTCGCGGTTGGCGCTAATTACACTGTGCTGTTGTGTCTTCCAGAAGATTGGATCTTTGCCGTTTTCTCCCTGACCGCGCTTTCTATGTCCCATGATATCATTCCAGGCGGCAGCATTACAGTAGGCTAACTCGTCGGGTGCTACTCGTATAATGTCTCCATAGCGCTGATGTAATTCCAGGATTTTTCGGTGAGACATGCCAGAGAAGATCATACGAGTGTATGGGATGCGAGTCGCGGCCCACAGTCTAGGACCTGGGTACTTTCGGAGGGGATGGAACCAGACATTATAGATTGGGATTGAAATAAGGTAAACAATCCCCTTTCCCAACTACGTTAGCCCTAATGCAGATATCATGGTATAAAGAGATTGAAGACATGGCGAAAAACGAAGGTTAGGGTATACTCACAATAATAATGAGCCATAGCACTAGAGCAACTCCAGGCGGCAGCGTAAATAACAGAGCCTCGGCAGCGAACAGCATGGTGATGCTACTGTATGCCTTGACTACTCCGGGTATTTCCCGAGTTCAGTGTAGGTTTAACGGCCCAGTGGAGAGCGAACACTTCTTATATCACTTTTACATACGACTGCAAGGGTATATATAGTCGATCTACTGTGGGGCCTCCGCGGACACTAGGCTCAAGTTTTATACTTATTAGGCAGCCAATTGCTCTACGATGTTGGCGCTTGTAAATTGCAAACCCCGCCATTTTTCACATGATAGTATCGTGCTTAATGGTCGGTGGGCCTATAAGGAGATTGGCATTTCGGTCCCTTATCCCTGCTCAGAACATAACTTACAATGGATCGCGGATCACTTGTCCACAAACCATTCACCAAGGCCTCACTACCGATTTAGAAAGCTCACAGTGTTGCTCACCAACTGCTTGGTAGCCTATTACGCAATTAGCTCCGATGACGTTGCAGAGAGAGTGGCTTTGTAGAAGTAGGGTGCGTTGAAACGGTTCTGCCATCTGGCCGACTTTAAGAAGTTAGCTAATGAGGGGCTGTTTCATGTTGCATTCCAAGTTCGCTCGAGTTCAAATGTACGCAAAGTTGGCACCTTAAGCTGCCATTGTCGCGCCCGCATCTCGGTTATATACTACGATAACGCCGACGCCAGATTAAAAGAATAATTTTATGCAGACAGACTCGTCAGTTATATTCCACTTGTTGTTAGCGGCGCCAATCGTGGGATAGAGGGTGTCTCTTATTGTCGCTACCGCTCCGTCTTTGAATCACTGTCATACGGCCCTGAGCTATTAGGATACGAAAAATACTAACCTGCAAAGGCCAGAATGTCTCACCTCTCATTGCTCCTATAGAAGATGGGCTATTGTAAGCAAGGTAAAAGTGGTTATTGGCTTTGCTCGTGTTTCGTTTAGTTTGAACGAAACCATTCGTTTGCGGTCAACGAAAGGCGAAAAAAAAGAGTTTCGGCTAGCCAACGCCGATTAGGCTAGCGAAAGCCGAAAATGTCACAGCTTCGTCGAACGAAAAACGAAACGGTTCGCTTTGGTTTATGCGGCATAACAGTGGAGCGAAAAAATAAAGCATTGTTTTAGTTTGTACTTAAGTAACGAATTATAAAACTAGGTATATACGAATGGCATACTTCCACTAATCATGGAAATATATTCCGATAATGCGGGCGCTTCACGATGCTATGTGTGGAACCTGAGCCGATCTGGCTACACATGTATTGCCGCAACGAGCCACCTTTCATGTTTAAAGGTGGGCCGAGCCGAGGTCTAGTCAACTGGAGAGTGGAGTAGGTTGGCATCGATATTCTTACACGGAAAAAAGAGAGTAAGACGAGGAAGCCCTAAAGTCAGCGAGAGAGAGGAAAATAGTGCGATTTGACAGGTGCCGTGAGACTCATGTAGTCCAACTTGATGTAGTCATCCCTGCTTTGGCCTTCAGGTGACTTTGTGCTGTGTTTAGGTTCAATTAAAGTAATGACTGTCAGAAATTAGCTGAGAACAGAGCCGAGAGTATGTATCGTGATCTCGCCTGACTGTCAATACCTGCCTTGCGTCACACGTTTCGCGGCATGGCAGGTCAACTTAAGAGGGCATATCTTACATTTCCTTTTCTTAAGAATGTTGGTATACCCGTTTATTTGACTTGGATTCTCTGAATAATTGAGAAGTAGCCCCTAGGTCAGGTGGATTGATATGAACTTGAATGAAAATCTCCAAAATATATTGATCTCTTGTTCCTGCATAGCTACACCCAACCCCGCTTTCTGCAAACCAAAATCCTGAAGGATCAACATGCCGTCAGCCTCATAGCCCCGTGCTCTACAATTGTTGATTCCATATCTTTTTGACATATAGAAATTTACCGGTCTTTCTATAAGAAGAGTTATTGTCCATACTCTTATCAGACTACTTAAATTCTATCTAGACCCAAGAAAGTTTATTTGTTTCCAAATCCCAATGACTACATGATTGCGTGGATATGCGCCACATATATTTGGGGTATTGCCACGGGGGGTTTTCTCCATCGAGATGCATGATGCACCGTGAGACAGTCGTATGCATGATAGAAATTCTTACCTAGTGGGCAGAATTGGGAAACATTACATTATTTTTGTTAATGGTGCGCATGGCAGGGATGTTTGTGGAAAAACCTCCGTAACAGCTGTTGTGAGAAATTTGCTGCGTCGTTTTACTAACCAGGTTGATCGTAGGCATCTATCGTGGTGCACCTAGCATAAACTCGATATCCGGCTAGACAATATCGATATTGCAGCGCCTAACATTGAGAGAGGAGATATATTCCAATATAAGTTCAGCAAAATAATCCAGGACCAACATTTCCAGCAAATGCAATTTTTAAACATGACACCAGATGTCTTAAGAGAAGCGGTGGCTTGTCCTCGCGCAAAGTATGGGCTGGGACGGCATAAACTTAAGTTTACTATTGAGTGTATTTTTAGAAACGGGTTAGCGTTCCAAGGGTCTTATCAAACGCTAGACCTCAGTATTAACAAGCTTTGTTGTGAACAAGGGACAGTTCTGTGCTGAATTAAAAGACAGGGTCGCGATCCCGTTGACCAAATATGAAAGATTGAATGTGTTATATAGTAAATCGCTTTATATATTATTAATACGGAGTAGTCCTGTCTTACTTGGTAGACTCCAGAGTTCACTTAATTAATAGCAGCTTGGAAGTCTCGAGGCCAAGACTAGAAGTCTCGAGCTCAGCTTGGGCCGCTTTCAATAATCCGCCCCCCTCTCTCCGAAGTATCCCTTAATTGGTCCGGTAGGTCAAGAATCTCTCTCTCTAGCTCACTGGCGCTGACCGCTCTTGACGCACTGTCAAAGTCGATGAGTGTTGCTTTGCCGTCATGAATAAGAAAATCATGCTTGTTAATATCCCCATGCTTGATCCCTAACTGATGCAGCTTTGATAAAGCCAGGCGACAAAGACTGAAGTCGTTGGGTGTCGCGTGGCGGCAGCCGACAATTCGATCCATGACAAACCCAATAGCCCTTCCTTCTTCAATCAAATGGCCAAGAAAACCAGGACCGATTTGCTGGCCGTCTACCCACTCATACGCCATTGTCTCCCTTTCCAGCTGAGGTACCTCCCACGGAAACCGAGCGAGTTTCACGATAATCGTTGAACTGAAGCGAGAGCAGGTGGCTTCATAGACATTAGAGCGGAGATTTTGTCCCATGCGAAGCTCCAGGTGGTCAATCTGAATGGTATGCCAAAGCCTCGTAATTCCTGGGAAGTGTGTTTTCGAGACGGTAGCAAAGTGAGGGTTTCCAGTGGCGGGGTTGCGGGAGATAGGGCCCTCGTTCCAATCCCCAGAGGGAAGAGGCGGTATCAAGGAGACCAAGGAAGGACCAAAGCACATATCATCACTATCATACAGACCGCCATCTATCGTGATATACTTGACACATTTGTTGTTAACAAGAAGACGGAACTCGCTTTCGTTTTCTGGATCAACGCTTGCCTGGAGAAATTGAATGATATCCATACTGAAAGAAAATCAACTTGACAGTTCTTGAGCAAGGGATGCATACAATCTCAATAAAAAAAATCTTCTCGAGTACGGAGACAACTTGACACTGATCGTCGTTTTGAATTCCAGCTGCCATATCTGTGTTGCCGCCCTTGTAGATATCACTTGACGCCGTGCCTTTTAGCCCCACTTAGGGATTCTTCACTAGGCACGATTGTCCAGGCACAACGATTGGTGGTAAAGTACATGTATGCAAAACAATGCTAATAAGTGTCCAGTATCGTGTCTAGTATCTAAAATAAAGTCTAATATCTAATATCTTGCCAAGCGTCTCAATTTATAACAACGACTATTTCAACCATGCATGAGTGCAGAGCCACCCGAATACAATTGTAAGTAGAGAAGCTCTCCAAAAACAAAAACATATTTTCGAAAAGGTATCCATCCTAGAATAGATATTTCTCGCATTTAAATCTCGTTCAATGAATTTTCATATGACTGTTTTCTTCGAAGTAGTCCGCTGATTTCTCCAGGATATTTCCAAAGAAACCAAGCAACAACCAAGAACATCGGCAAGGCATCAAGACAATAGACAAATACCTCCGTAGTCAGCAAATAGCCATTGCTTCCCTGGCAATACTCAATAAGACGGAAAATATTTCGCACAATGATGAGCGCACTGGCAACATATAGAGCGTGAAGATAGCTTCTCCATTTTACATCTGGCTGGTAACTTCGAGCTGTCGGGGAGAGCATCATTCGACGGTGAAATATGAGAGTTATCACAACGAAAAGGCCAAACCATATCAGCTGTAGCACGAGTCCGCCGATGATGATGTTGTTGCCCAGATCGAATTCTGATTTATTCGTCTTTGCAGAGGCCAGCATGCCACCACCTACAATAATGTCAGATATATCCAAGTGAAGGTGGAAAATGGACTTGAAGGTTTTGAATCGTACCACCACCGAGGAGAAGGAAGCATATAACATCTCCGCAAACAAATATCTTCGTAAGCCATGTTCGTCTGATGATTGCATATTTTTCTCCATCAACGACCTCGATAATTCGTCCAAGGGTCATATAAACGGAAGCTGCAAATAATGCTGGAGCTAACAAGATGAATAACGTCTGAACAAGATACGGTGGCTCCGTCCAACATCCTGGCTTTTGATTTGCTGAAACTGCTCTGCCGGCGAAACCAAGGACCTCGACTATTATGATTTGTTAGCCCATGTCTCTGGTAAGTAGCATATATCCCTATAGATTACACACATAGACATCCGATGACCAATGGGATTAGAAACCAAGCCCTCGCTTTGATCATTCGAAATATATGACCAACGAATGCTAAAAGGAAGAGTCCCGTGAATATCCCTGCGGCTGCAAGAGACGGGACATATTTATAATAGGAAAAGGATGAATGCTGCCAGTTGGGGTTGCAGTTGTCAACGTCACTCATGTTGCAAAACAAATACGCAAGAAGAAGCGAAAGAACGATATAAACAAGAAAGATAGAGCGCAAAAAGCAAAGTAGCGAGCGTTAGAGAAAAGAATATTTACTCTGAAGCGTGAAGGCATTCACGATGTTCTCGCATTATTAAATACCAGCGCGATGGAAGACATCTCCTATTCTTGGAGGCTATGCTATCTGATTTTCCAACCCGATACGCGCGTCTTTCAGACATGATACTCAGCTATCCAGAGATAGGTCGGGATTCGGGGCCAAAGAAGTTCACGTTGGTGACCACGTTTGACAAAAATGCCCGGCATTTGTTTCTACATGTGTCCGTAATATACGGTGCGGTAGTAGCCGGCGCCTATTTGCATATCGTATCGCTGTTCCTGACCCCTTGTCCAGCTGGAAGCCAATACAACTCGCATGGCTTTGCTTAAAAAGGAATAACTGCTGACACCAGGATGGAGGCGCAGCCGGTCTACCTACCCCCACATACAGTAAGTGCGTTACAAGATACGAAACATGAGCTTAATATGTCGTCAAGCCCTAAGGGTCTTATTGCTCGGATAATTTTATGCATCGTAAAATCGTACGTTTTCTTTTATTAGCCCGTTGGTGCTGCCTCACGGTTCTTAGAGCATAGATTAGTAAGTTCAAAGCTGTATATTTTCGGAAGCTTGTAATAAGCATAATTGTTCTGTGTATCAAGTGCGCGCCGCATATTCTCCTCTCACAGAAGAAAGTATGTTACGTCAATTAAAATGAAAATTATTATTAAAAAAAAAATCGATTTCGCTGTCTCAATTCAAACAGTAGCATACCTCATTCTACCATCGAGCGCAGCATCACTGCTGGTGGCCTAACCAAGGCCGTACAATGCCCCCTTGTAACTAACGGGATTCGCTTAAACGGAATCCCTAAAAGCAGCGGGTTGTTACAATAAAACTGGAGGCCTCGCCATGCTGGCACCAACTGCACATCTAAAGTACAAAAGCGATTCTACAACAACTGCGATGGGTCTAGACTTTTTTTCTTAGTAATATCGAATAGCTTCCTCCCTTTCATTCAAGAAGCGTTTAACCCAACTCTCACCCCCCTGCCCACAATGCGCATTGCTCACAGCTAGATATTGCTATCAGTTCCTCTATCTTGGCCACCTGGAACGCAATGAGAGCCGTGACGTGCAGCTTCGTCTATTAAACGGTAAAGGCCCAAAATGAAGAATTTGAACGATGGTTCTCAAAATGGTTATCAAAATAGCAGAACTTTCTATAGCAGAACTTTCTATAGCAGAACTTTCTATAGCTGTTTTTTTAACTACTTTTCTACTTGAGTCTATAATTTCATATTGCAGAACTTTTCCCAATTCTCTCCGTAATACCGCCGTTGCCTCCTTCTTTTCTGTTCCTGCAAGCTTATATAATTTAACAAGCACGCGATGCAAGGTGAAGAATATACACCACCCAGTGATGCTGACCGACATAATTGGTAAGCAAGAAAGATAAGAAACATTGGACAGGGCAACTGATCAGAGTGATAATTGGAGGAAGGCTGCTTTTCCAATATTCCATCTAGTCGAAATGCTGAACTTGGGTGTCAACACTATAGGTCGTCCCCTCAATATACCATTGCTTTAGATTTGGGCTGGATTTGTGAAAATTAAGATCATTTAGCCCTTCGCTTTCCTTCCAGCTTCCTATACCGCTGAAGGCTGCAAAAAATAGTGGCACTTCCTGGGAGCCTCAGCAGTGCTTTCGCTTTTAGGCCTTGCCATTTGTAACTGCGTGATTCCCATTTAATCCTCCATTTTTGGGCCGGGTTCTATGAACAAGTCAGTATTTGAAGTACACTAAATGCCACACTAACTCTGGCTTCCATCTACTCACAGATTACTCGTAACGGGCAGAGAATACTCATTGAAGGTACCCATACAGGGTGGGCCTTTGCAAACAGTTGCGGTTCGCTTGGTCAAGTTGTATCTAATGTGTGCCAATGTTGTCTGAGCACCCTTGTACGGATAATCAGGCACATTCTTCACTGTGCAGTCTTCCATATGTTGACAAACAGAAGAAGGAAGTGACAAATGATCACAGAACGCCTCGGTAATCTTCTCTGCCGTCAACTGCTTATTGTTAAACGGTCGGACTCGTTGAGCGACTCTCACGGCGCGGAACCAGCTGCTGCCGCCAGGGTAGCGATCATTCCATTGGCTCGCTTGGAATGATTCGCTGATGAAGTGATTTGACCCGACGACAAAGTTGTCTCCATTGGACGGGTATCCCAAGTGGACAGCACTGGGCGTAATTTCCATAGACATAATAAAGTTGTCTGCCGTGCCAACAATAAGCTTATTTGATAAATGTCTCGGTGCATTTCTCACATTTATAAGCGCATTAGCAAAGTTGACATTGTGTAGAAATTGCCTTCGTACAAGAGACATTGGTAGCAGTGGTTGTTGTTCGCTGCCGGGAGGCAAAGTCAGATCAAGCGGGAAATAATCTTCGGTCGACATGAGTGAGCTTGCGCATACTCCAAGTCCAGCAGAGTTGAAGCCGGAACGACCTAATTGGCCAGCCTCAGTTGTGACAAACATGACAGGGAGGTCTTCAGACGGGTCTGGGTGGATTTCTAGGTAGACAGCAGTGTCTTTAAGGAAAACATTGGCAGACATATCCCAGTTTTGGGCCAAGATCACGTCGCCGTTTTCCGTAGACTCGGCAAGAAATCCTGACGTAGTGCATTCCTGAAGCTCTTGAATGTCTGCTGGCTCATCGCTGGAAGCATTGTTTTGAAGACCATTTTGAGTGACATGACCATTGACAGCTTGAGAGGTGTTTGCTGTCGAACTGGACTTTGTACTCGGACACGGACGAATAGTTGCTCCTCGGACCCTGGCAAGATCGTACCGAGCATTCAGAAACAAGATTTGGTCCAGGTCAACCCCAGAACCATCAGCAATACCTTTAAGCTCAGGCAGAGCTTCAGGAAAGTATTTTTCTATTCCTGGAAGGTAAACCTCCCTGATGATACGCAGAGATATGTCCCTGAGGTAGCGAGAGTTAGCTGTATGCATCTGAATAGCCTAATATAGACTGAAGCGGACACGAATCAATTCATACCATGGCAGTAGTTTCCCTGGTTTGTGGTAATGAGCAAGGCTATCGACAATCTTTTGCTTGGCTTGCTCTCCGTGGGTATAGCCGCGGTCGTACGGCAGTCCCTTGAGAACAATATGCTGGTAGTTTGATGTCGATGTCATAATGGGCTAGTGCTGATTTGGCGTCTTGGCTTGCTGCTGGTGAAGAGGTTCTAAGTGCTGGCTATTGGCTAAGGACGCTCCAAGATTCACCAGCTCCCAGCCAGGGAAAGATGGCCTTAATGTAGCAATGCAGAGCTTGGCCATATAAGCGGATAATTTGATACAGACCGGCAATACGGCGTCTTCCGAGGATATCAAAGGACATATCGCGATCTCGGCTTGGCTACCACCTGGAGGACTAGTTCATATCACTAGTTCATGGTAGCATGTGGTAGTTTTGTGGTAGTTTGTGGGGTCGGCATAATTACTCTTCCTGGCAGTCATGGCGAGAGGCGTCTTGTCTCCGCCCCCGCAACGGACCCATGCGGCAAGCGTGTGGCGGGTTCCGAGATAACGGTTTTTTTGCTGCTTCTCAATAGTAGCCAAATTGTTTAAGAAGGGCTCGATCACTGGCATGATGATACGGGTGAATAGGACCAGCATGACTGGGCTTTGTGAAGCTTAGGAATCTTGCGACAGTAGAAGCTATGGATACAGAAAAGAGCGTCATTGGCTCGACACACCATGATCATGAACTTGACGTGGAAGAGACAGAGGGTGTTCACCATGTTGGGGATAATGTTTTCATCAAGAAAGCACAAACAGATCATGATGATGCCCTAGACTTTCTCCAAGCTACAGGAGATCACGCTTTTACCTACACAGACAAGGAAGCATCTAGCGTCCGGTGGAAAATTGATTTGATGCTGATGCCACTCGTAAGGATCTCAAATACTCTGGGACTTGAAGCTGATATACTGACCATCGGGCTAGCTACTTGGAACATATACACTGAATTTTCTGGACAAGGGCATTCTTTCCAACGCATCAGTTTTTGGCTTGAAGCAGGACACGGTAAGGTTTTCACGATTACAGTTCTCGAATAATTTTTTAATATCATACTCTTAGCATTTGGTCGGCCAGCAATACAGCTGGGTTGCAAGCATTTTCTACTTTGGGTATGATATACTATCGACAGGGACATTGATAAAAGCTAAACTGACTCTTGGTAAATAGCTACATGCTAGGACAGCCGGTTAATGCATATATGCTTCACAAAGTGCCCATGGGCAAATGGCTGGCCGGTAATGTATTTGGATGGGGAGTATGCATTTTACTAGCCATCACAGCCAAGAACTTTGCAGGCCTCGCTACTACGCGCTTTTTTCTCGGCCTTTTTGAGTCTGTCAACAACCCAGCATTTGTGCTCATCACCGCCCAATATTACACCCGCAAAGAACACTCTCTTCGATCGTGCATATGGTGGGCAGGCAATGCCGTTGGATCCTTTTTTGGAGATCTCATCGCGTATGGCATTGGACATGGCCACGGGCCGCTCTCGCCGTGGAAGTACATGTTTATCACATTCGGAGGCTTTACAGTCCTCTGGTCTGCAGTTCTCTTGCTGTTTTTACCCGATTCACCATGGAAGATGAGATTTCTAAATGACCGGGAGAAGAAGATTGCTGTGTTGCGTGTCATGTCTAATCATACTGGAATCAGCGCCTCGCATTGGAAATGGAAACAAGCATTCTCCGTTCTCGTGGATCCTCAAGCCTGGATATTCTTCTGTATCTCATTTATCCAATGCTTACCAGGTGGTGGCTTGACAGCTGTAAGTATCATTGCTCCCCTGATTCAGCTATTTTATACCAGCAATCTCCCGATACACTTTTTTTCTCCCTTTACACTTGCTGTCTCCTTTACATCTGAGCATCTTTCATCATCCATAATTGTTCCATTGATGATCAAAGTGATGGCCTGTATACTGATAGTGATTTAGTTCAACAAACTTATCCTAACAGGCCTTGGATATACCAATCTCCAAGCTACAATATACTCAATGCCGGAACATGCTATTCAGCTTTTTGCTGTTGTGGTTGCGTATGCTTCTCTCTACATGGCTTGATGAAAACGTAAGGCTAATAATACTAGGGGCATTGCTGGTTCCTACCTGAAAAACTTTAGGTGCATCGTTATTGTGCTATCTAATATCCCCCCTTTGGTTGGTAGCTTGATCGTGTATTATGTGCCGGCTTCCGACAAATTGACGCGCTTGGCTGGTGTTTACATTCTCTTTACAAACACAATCAGTTATATCATGGTATTGAGTCTTGTTGCTTCCAATTTCGCCGGAATGTCCCGCAAGACTACCGTTTCAGCGGGAATATTTCTCGCATATTCAGCAGGAAATCTCGTCGCTCCAAATCTCTTTATCGACTCGCAGGCACCTCTATATCCTACAGGATTCAGAGGGATGATTGCTTCGTTTATAACGATAATCGTCTTGGCCTTTGCTCTCATGGGATATTTGATTGTTCAAAATAGAAAACGTGATAATATGTATGGTAAAGTTGATCCAAATGCCGTACAGGAGGATGATTTTATGGATTTAACGGATAAGGAGTTGCACTATTTCCGATATGCCTGGTGAGCATTTCTAATCGCTCTGCGGTCATTTGTGGGGCTCGATAAGTCAGAATATCTGTCGCGAAAGGAATATGTAGTTAGGATGCTGAAAGTCAGAACTGAAGGAACTGAAATTATAGTGTCTATTTGCTGTTGAAAATCCATATAGTCGCAATCCCCTTAGCTGGCCGTACTTGTCTCAAAATATGAAGTTAAAACGTCATTAGTATTCTAAACCTCCACACAAACTGAAAGTGGCCTACAGAGTATAAAACTGTTTGTAAAAACTGTTCCTGTTATTAAACGTATATACATGTAGTAACTGTGCTCATGCTTCAATGACTGAAAAGAAATTGGCTCAGAGGTTGCGTTAAGGTACATGTAATTGGCCAGGTACTAGTAGTATGCAGCTACCATAACCACCATGTGGCTCCTGCAGTTTAACATTTCCCTTTTGCTTGCGAATATTTTTCTTATCTCATAATCGCATACAAAGAGAAAGTAAAAAGCCATTAATGCCGATGATTCCAGTTAACAGATTATCCAAAACAGGCATCTGAACTTCAAACTGGGTCGGGAAATTCTGGAGGGGAAATGGCTCCATACAACTACGCGCGCTAGCGCGGCAATGGCCACCAGCTAGCAGCTACTCTCTCTAAAATAGCGGCTGCCCCCTCTGCATACATGTACTCGCGTGATGGCATTTCGATTCTAACAGCATGAAGACAGACTCCTAATTCGTGGCAATGGAGCACACTCAGCGGAGAAGCTTTCACGGTACGTCGTATAGGAAGCGACAGCCAGTAGTTAACTAGGATTCAGCGACACTGAGACGCAGTCGGGATAAACCTGTGTGGCTAACCACTAGGAGCAGGATGCATGACATGCCGGAAACGCAAAGTCCGCTGCAGAGGAGGCAATCCGTGCCAAAACTGCGTGAAGTTAAAGGCAACTTGTGTCTCATCGTTTGACAGTAATCTTCGAATGTCATCAGGAGATCCTCGAAGCAGCCAAAAACGCGATCTTCCAAGCACGCCTCAAGAGCCATCGCCACCCAACATGAAACCAGATGCTTCTGGGGAGCTCAATGACAATCAGCAGCAGTATAGCCCACCCGAATTAGGCCATTCGCTTCCCTCGGCTACCTTGGATTATATGAATTTGGACAGTAAATGGCAAACAAGATCAAATTCTCACCCAGAAAATTCACTTTCGCAGCCGACACTGCACTCCATCAATTATGGTCTGGGCTTCGACAATAGCCAACCGTCTGATGGTGACCTCATTGGCCTTAATGGTTTTCACATCTCAGATCTGTCAGATTTTGACTTCTCCTTTGATCCTATCTTTAACAAAGATATAGAATTCCCTAGTTGGTCAGATGCGGCACTCACTATGGACATCTTGGGCCAACCAGCCACTAACACGGGAAGCGAGATTCCGACGGAGAGTGCGAATGCTTCAACGTCAAACCACAACAAACGTTCCAGAAAAGGTAGTGCACCAACAGAGACAGTTGAGACTCCTCCGCCATACATAAATCAAGATGCTGCTTATTTGGCTCATTTTGAGCGGTGGATTACCAGCTGTGGCTATTCTCTCAAGGAGGATGGCAAAGGAAACTATCTTAGATTTGTCCTCGACTACGTTCAAAGTGAGCACTGCAGTACCGAATCACCTTTTCGGTATGCCGTCTTGGCTTGGACAGCCAAGCACTTGGCCAAAATCTCTGTATCCCACGACAAAACATGGAAATCCTATTATACTCGAGCGACCGAAGGTCTCGGCCGCCTATCATGCTGCGACGACTCATATAAAACTTCAGAGACCAGATCGACTCCATCCAGCGGCAAATCGGCTATTTCATCGAAAGCCGAAATCATGATAGCCTCTTTATTGTTCCTTTGCAGGTGCGATGTTTTAAATGGCGATGCTACTTCAATTCTTCATCGCTTGGGTAATTTCAAGGAGCACCTGACATGCTATCTGGACGATGGTCCTCTCTCTGCCTTGGCATGCAAGTTTCTTTTATGGCTGTGCTATATCGATGTTCGCCTGAGAATATTCTCGACTCTGGCACCGCCGACCTATGATGGCAGAAATGCTCCTTTACCCACACTACTTGACGCGCTTATCCATCATCCCAGTTACAACCACATCTTGTCACATTCACATTCTTATGGATTCGAAACTTTTGGTCAGACATATCCTCCTGAAGAATTAGTCCAAGATGTGAAGAAGATCCCTGTTTCTGTACGAACTCATGAAACATTCTGTCTTATTTCCAATATGCTCCACTATAGATCATGGAAATATCTGACAGAGCAAAGAGCCAATTTTTCTGCACACCGGGAGCTAGCAGAAGCCAAAGAAGCGGCCATTAACCTCGATATACGGCGAATGGACACAGAATTCGATCTTGCAATTGCAACCAATCCTGCTGCAAACGCTTTATGCAGGATCGTCACCGGCGCTGGGCATAACACCATTAAGAGCAATCCCACTAACCATGCGGCTAACGGTACCGCCAATTACAACTCTCTTCCACTCACGGCATCATCTTCAACTACTAGTCTTGGTGCTACTTCTAATGATCGAGCTTCATTGCAATGGCTGTCTTGCTATGCAGCATTCTTGGCAGCCAAAGTGCTATGGTCGCGATTTCTATACACTACTATCCGAAGCGATTCGACCGCCGCGATAGCAACGAGCGGCATACTGAAGATTGCTCTACGGCTACGGGAGATACATCGTAAGGGCAGATTGGCTTCTTCAATAAAGATACCTCGATCGATGCTGTGGCCCTTGCCTGTCTTTATTGCCGGGATAGAGACGACTGATGAGATATACGCGGATTGGATATCGGAGTTTATGGATGAAATGGGCCCATCGATGAACAATGCGGCAAAAGACCGTTACAATATTGGAGAACATAAAGGCGATTCAACCGACCAGAAACTAATATTAATGCTCATAAAGCGGGTTCGAGAGAAACAAGATATTTTGGGTTGTCGTGTAGATGTTCAGGAAGTTATGAGCGAGATGAAAGGTGCTGATGATATATTTCTATTATAGGGACCAACCACTCTCAGTATGATCACAGAGCTACTTACAGGTGTAATTATTAATCTGGTTTTATGTATTCGGCAATGTCCCATTTCACCTTTTATCCATGTCTTTTCTCGGCAAAAGCTTCCCCAGATAATATAATGGTGGGTATATATAATCGGCATTTGTTATAAATATTCACCGATGTTTACCGACCTTGGAAGCTTCAATGCGAAAGCGAGGCAAGGTAAGACAATGTTTTCATTATAACATTAATTACACTACCATTACTTATTACTAATTACATGTTCATATTCTTTTCCTAGATCCTATATTGCCGTTCAAATCCAAAATTCCAAACTTCAGTTCGACGTTTTCCTTCGGATGACTCTTTAAATCCGACATGTTGAAACACACTCGGCTCTAGTGCCCATTTTACTAGTCCACGATCTTCTGTATAGCCTTCCAAGATCATATCTCCTGGAAAGTCGTATGGCGGGTCTCTCAGTAATGCTTGAAAGCCTTCCAAGTGTCTCTGAGGAAGAACAAGTCCTTGGGCGCAGCACCCGTAATGTGGCATCTCTCGGGCTCCATGGTATTCGCTTAAGCCAAACGGATTCAGTCTATTCGCAGATAACCGGCCAGAGAGGAAGTAAAGAGCAATAAGAGCCGGCAGCCAGAGACCAAAAATAAGGGCTCCGAGATAGCGCTGAGTGTGTGGCAACATACCCGTTGAAACACCCTTGCGCATATAGTATTTCCTCCCAACCAGGAATGCGACTAACACGCCAGCGTATACCATGAAGATGACTTTGGAGTAGGAAAGCCACTCTTCGTTGTTCCATCCCATTAAGATCTCTGAGTAAAACAATCGCAAATATATCCATTCTCTCTTAGTTTCTTCCGTCTTTTGTTCGACAAATGCCAAGCCTTTTTTGAATCGAGGAAACCAGTCTCGCAGTGTAACAATATCATCTTCCACCAGCGCAAAATATGGATAATCCTGTTCTCTGCACGCCTCCACCAGCGCCGAGTGATCAAGTCTCATATTCTCCACACGACCATCACCACGGATATTTCCTTCTTTCAAGTCGAACGGTATACGGCGATATACGGAGCTTCCATTGGGAGGTTCTCCATAGAGGAGAACTTCGTCAACAAGCGGTTCGAGCCAGCTTTGGCCATACGCAAAGTGCTTCGTGGGCGTTTTATCGGCAAGAAGCACAACAATGCGGATTGATGCGCGCTCCTCTGGCGTGAGAGTATCGGATAATGTAGCAACGGTGGAAGCTAGGAACGACTCGGTCGTGCGATTAATGCTAGGGATGCCGATGCATAGCAGCTTCTCGACCGGCTTGGTCGGTATGACTCTAGTGGGTAGATTATGGATATATGCGTCTGCCTCGTCAGTTCTCACGCTAGAAAAGCGTTGCCTATAGGCTCGCTCGGCATTAAAAAAGATTGAAGACGGATCATCATATGAAAAGAAAGACGAAAAGGCAAACAGAAGAAGCCAAAGAATACAAAACGCGGCGTTAATGCGAGCGATGGACATCATTGCGGTCGCGTGACACAAGATGATGCCCGCCGCGTCAACTTGCCCCTTGAGGGTATGGCTAAATTATGTATTTATATAAGGATTGAGACGGATTTGCCGGAGAATATATTTTCGCCAGTTCTTGGCAAATGGATCATCCCCATAAAGCTTGAAGAATACGAAAGTTCTACCAGGGTATTTTAGCCGGTGCTTATAATCTCAAGCTATAAGAATACGCTGTGCATTGTTCACTGTCAACAGTTTGTGCCTTTGATCTTGAGAATCCTTCTAAGCTGACTACATAAGCTCTCGTTTTACAACTACGCTCCGGGAAAGACCTTGTATCCATCGCATTGGGGCAAGTGGCCAACTACCACTGGTTTTTGGACAACTTAGCTCATCCTCATTCCACCAATACACAGAAAGACAAATTGAATTTGCGCACCATTTACCAGTGTGTCGCTATTGCATTTCTTCCAAGGAAAACTGTGAACTGCTGCCAGAACTTTTACATGCGAAGAACGACAAGTTCAGCTTAATCAGCCTACTTGGTGGCGCAGTCAGATTCTGGAGACAGTAAACTGGGGTTATACGGATAAAACGGCAGGACAACCAAGAACAAGAAACTGAGATTAGGTGTGTGAATCTCTTTATCAAAAACGAATGAGCACTTGATTAATAATCAAGAGCAGAAATGATAGGCGAGTAAATTATAGCTGTGTATTTATTTCTTCCAGCGCAACATTTATAAGGAAAGCAGGGGTATATGACATATCGCTCTACCTTCGCCCAATGCCGCCCATTTATAGGACTCAGGCTCCAGAACCTATGTAAGAATTATAAAAATAATGTTTGTGTTTCATAGTATCTTTCTGCTCTCTTTTGGCTTATCAGTGCAGTCTTTTCGGGTTGTCTCTTGCTTGGTGAGATGAGGGCTTGCGTCGAACATAATTTGGAAATGGCCTATATATATATTCTGCTATCACATTAATAATTTCTAATAGCCCGCACCAGCGCCTTCCTTCCGCTCAATCTCCAACAACTCGCAATTCCCTCAACAACTTCATTATTCTTTGACCGGCTTGTGCTACTAAAGTATAAATTGTAGAAAAGAACATGTCAAGAGAGAAAAAGAATTTTCCCCTTAGGCCCCAATGTTACAAGGGAGTGATCCACAGCAGTATCCAGCGCCAGAGCCAAGGGCTCCTTGAAAGTCAATATGATGGCAGCCATCAGAAGACCTCCAAAGCAAAGCGGGAAAGTTGTAGCCTCCAGAGCTTGTTTCATAGAATCTATTTACCGGTTAATTTCTAGTATGTAATTTCTAGTGTGTAATGTTTTGAATAAAACTTACTCGACTGAGCAGGGCGTCGAAACGCACCCACTGAAGCCATCATGGAGATCTTGCACTTCATATGTAGATCCAGTACTATAATCGAGCAAGTCTATGTTTTGATATTCGCCGCCCTCGCTTTCCCAAACCTGACCAATTGACAGTTGGCCCCAAAAGGCGGTAGCTGGGCCGCAAAAGGCAGCAATGCTGAGTAAAGTGTATGCCTTCATGGTGAAATAGGTGAGCTTCGAGACTAAGTGGGATTGAAGAATCTAGGAAGAGTAATGATTTACTATTCAAAGGGTTTCTACTTCGCCCTCTTTATAGATTTTCGAAGCTACATATTCACTAGGAAGTATAGCGGCGAGTAGCAATATGTTCCCCTAAATTATAAATAAATCTCTATCTATGTTAAAATGCGAATCCCATGATTCAAGTTCATACATAATAGTGCTTATACGGGTCGGCTGCTCGTATAGACTCAGTTCTCTCCTCATACCCAGCAATTTCCAAATGCAGACTAATATTCCTGCGACTATTGTGGCGTAGAAGAAACATGTTTCGTCAAATCGAGCCTAATACGCATCAATAGCTCCTCTTCAGCGAATTAGCGCTGAATGTACGGAGTTAGCTATGGGCTGCTAGATATCCCAGTAACTTCTAATTTAGGCAGGCACTTATAAATTTCCCCTACAGTAAGTGCCTATTCTTCCACCAAAAAATGAAAAATAAAAGGAAATAAAGGAAATCCTCCTCCATAGCTACATGTTAACTAATAAAATGCTGCTCTTTACATAGCTCTAAAATTATAAAATACCACCTCTTTCATCTGGCACAATTTTGCTATTTCTCATCATTTCAAAGGAAGGCACCTTCAACTGGAATCTTAAGTCGGATGTCTATGTTTGTGCGTAAATTGAACATAGTCACAAGTCTGTCAGTGCGATATTCAGATAAATTATAGTTATCTACTAAACAGGCCTAAACGTATAGATTTATATTAACGATTTAGCCCAGCAATACCTTTTCATAGCAGCGATTAGTTGCCAATACTGAAGGTGAACTAAATACCTTTTGTCGCTGGCTTACTAACGTTTCTAAAGAATCGAAGAGAAGTCAGCTTTCATATGCAGTTAGGTTTATTAGATTAATTAAGATAGTAATTGATTGCATTGTAATTGGCTGTTCACTCTCGAAGTTATTCTGGAGCGGCCTCCCAGTAGGCCCATGGCGACGACCACAAGAATTAAATCGTAGCATAGAGTTATAGTAAATCACAAGGATCTAGCTATAACCTCTCCTTTGCTAAAGAGTTTACCATTGTAGCGACCCCCCTGTATTGCCGGGACTCCCCAGACTATCATATCTCCAAACACGAAGCCCACGGAATAAGAGAAATACAGATTAGCGACACCTTCGACTACGTAGCTTGTAACTCGAACTCCTTCACCTGGGTCTATCTCCCCGGAAATAGTCCAACCGTAGGTTTTTCGGTTTCAGACCAGGATCTTCCATGCTCTATAGTGGTTGATTCAGACCAAGAACCGCCACCACCGATCTCGATTCCTAGAAAACCTCCGCTGATAGAGGCTTCCTCTCCAAATTCTTCTGTTCGACTCTTCTTCCATTCCTGAGTAGACGTATAGGTCTTAATTCTATTAAAATTCCACCCCATAGGCTTGTTTGTATAGTTCCAGTAATCTTGTTCAATTGCCACAACAGATTTGATATCCCCAGGCGATGGTCTAGTGTCGAAGGTTTCAATGTTATAAATCCACTCAAATTTAACTTCGCTTGATATGAATAGAAGCCCTAGAGAGTCCAACGCACTCCCGGCTGTGCCAGCAATAGCGACTAAATACCCAGTTCCCACATCTTCTTTGAAAGGAGCGACGTCGTCTAGTTTAGTTCCAAACCCAAAGCGTTGAACTCCGTTTGTCTAAAGCTCGATATAAGCGACAGCATTCCCTTCCTTTGATTTCCAAATGGAAGCATATTACACAGTTTCGCCAACGTCGAGGTTCAATATCTTCGACTCAGTGCCCTTAGAGGTACCCCCGTAGGTCTCAGCAGAGTCATCGGCATGCCAATCTATCTCTACTGCCACCAGGTGATCGTTGGCGGACCAAAATTTAATCGACTTTATAAATTTGTTACCTTTTCAGGCAAAAAAAGGTTCTCCTAATTAAACTCCACCAACAGGTCTATTATCAGTGAGAGGGAGGTCAGGGTTCTCTTTTTGGTTGATCAAAGTGCTTTCCAGACTGGGCGACATGTCGAATAGCTAAGATGGGCTGTGAAAAAATAGTTTGAGTGTGAAAGAGACTCTTGTGTTGATAGAATGTGTGTAAATTGTTTGAGTAACTTCTAATGAACTACCAGAGAAGTACGCGATATTTAAGTCAAAACTGACGGCCAATTAACATGTAAGGGGTATTGGCCCTCATATCAATCTTATTAATTCATTCTACAGGCTTACTCAGGGCTGCAGTTAATGTCATACAAGATTGTTATTTGACATAATAAGGAGAGACATCATACTCCACGTAATTTGACACATCAGCTCTCTTCATCACGCTCTATGATGCAATGCGTCATGTACAAATTAACTGTCTACACACATTCTTTGTGTTACAAATCTATGGACACTTTAAAAGAGACAAATGTTGAAGACGCATTCCAACTTTTGGGTCATTACTAAATAGTACTCATTATAGTCTTCAGTGTACTCATTATAGTCTTCAGTGTACTCATTGTAGTCTTCATATAATATGAGCTACAAGTTCTACATCATAATTTTTAAACAAACACTTTATCTCCTACATATTTAGCTAGCTCAGATGCATCGAGTACTCTCTTATCCCTCACATCCAAAGAATAAGCCAAAGCCACATGTAACTAAAATTTTGGAACAGACGATGCACCCAGTCGTGGATGTTTATGAGTGGCCAAGCTGCAATGCCCTCATACGTGTTCTAAACAGCGGTATTACGTGTCAAAATGAGTAGGCAAAGATGCAATGCTCTCATGCGTGTTCCAAGACTACATGACATGTCATCCATAGTGAACAGCATGCACCACTATCCCATATGCAAGGAGATTGTTGACATTCTATATGAAGATTTAAGAACCAGCATCCGAAAAATGGAGTCCTCCAACCTCTAGAATAAATACAGTCGTTTACATATTACACTATTTCTAGCACTAGAGCGATGTAGAGCCTAGCCCCGAATGTTTAGAGGGTCCGGAACACTGTACACTTGTTCAATTACAGTCAATTTATAATACAGTACTTCTTTATGCATCTTAGCGGTATTACCATTCTTTCCTTCCCAATACATATACCATCGTGAAGTGAGAATCTACAAGCAGATTCCGCTTTTGCACAGCAGCGCCCATAAAATTGGTATTGTTTACACCTCTCAGAGTTCAAAAATGTCTAAATCGTAAGCATACAACCGAATACCAGTAGTCAAAAAAATAGATGGCATGCATAGAAGCGGATACTAAATGTACGGCGTGGCCGCTGTGTGCACCGATGTTACACTGCAGCATAGTCAGCTGGGTGCCTAATATTGTTTTATGATGTAATATATTACTATTATGTAATATATTACTTTTGTATAAGCCCATTCAATAGTAGTTAATTATCTCTACTCATTCCATGACTATGAGTATCTAATAAGCTTAAATTGGATTGATACCTTTTGAAAAAAAAAAAAAAAAAAAAAAAAAAAACATCGCGTAGGCGGTATATGCTAATTTAAATCTAATGGCAAGCGCTAGAATTCAAGGAGGAGGAGTAGAAAGTGGAAAGAGGGATAAAAGAAATTCATTGCCAGCTGGTGCCACACGCAAATTATAAAAAGACATAAATGCGATGTGTGATGTGTAGAGCGGACAGGTACTGCAGGTAGCTCGCCAAATCACAAAAATCACAAATCAATGTACCAGACCATAACCAGCAAGAGCTCACATTAGATAGAATTAATATAACACATCGTATTTTTGTAAAGCAAATTCATTATCCCCTGCTCTCATTAAATTAGGTGTTTTCGTAAAACCGCATTTCTCGAGCAAGCTCGCAGCATACATGTACTTAGTTGTCTGTAGCTTCGGGCCCATATCTGATATGTCACACCTGTCCTACTTGCACTACCGGTGTTTGTATGCATATGATAGAGCTAATGCAATATGCGAGACATTTGTCGTTATTCTATAGGTTAAATCTGTCTATATTGTAGGTTTTGGTATCCGGTACAATAATATGCTCCTTGCATACATGTATGTATGTAACCATGAGATATGCGATTTTGGTTGTAAGTTCAAGTCTTACCACGGGTCACTACTTAACACGTCACGGTATTTTGAAATATATATAGCAGTACTGCAGCTTGACCATTCAGAGACATCCACGACTGTTTTATGTTAAACATTTTCCTGAATTTGGCCAATAAGTTAGATTGGAAGAGTAAGCAAAATACAAACCCAGATGAGCTGGCCAGAGATTCAGATGATAAAATACTGCGCAGCCCTCTTATTCTAAATCTCCACATTGGAAAGTTAGATCCTACCCTCAACTTGTACGCTCATATTGTTTTCATTGGAGTCTTTCTTCTTTTGGCACCATTTCGTTTTCAGCATTAAACATGACTATTCTACTCTCTAATGTAAATGGCGAAAACCATGACTTCGAATTTGCCCAACGTGGACTGGTTGCAACCTTCAAAGATCCATATATCACTTCCGATTCTAATCCAGATGAGATTGTCTGGAACTGCGAAGCTTATGATTTTCTTCAAGAAGATTGCCCAAAAACTGCCAACGCATCGCTATGGCGCCAAGGCCAACTCTGCAGCGTGGCTGCAGGCTTGTACCTAGTCACCGAGGGAGTCTATCAAGTGCGCGGGCTTGATCTCGCCAATATGAGCATTGTACAAGTTCCGGGTACAAATAAAATCATCGTTATAGACTGCCTGACTTCTGTTGAAACCGCTCGCAAAGGTATTGAACTCTACCAAGAGTATCATAATTCCCATTTCGAGCAAGAAGCGGAAATTTGCGCGCTCTTTTACACTCATTGCCATGTGGATCACTTCGGTGGCGCTCAAGCTATCGTGGACAAAGCTCAAGGGGATATTCGAATAATTGGTCCAAATGGCTTCCTTGAGCATGCAGTCAGCGAGAATATATACGCCGGGGTAGCTATGACTCGCCGGTCAATCTACCAATACGGGGAGGCGCTGTCAAAGGACCCAAGTGGTCAGATTGGCTCTGGCCTAGGGCAAGCGTTGTCGACGGGAATTAGCTCTTTAGTCGCACCGAATCAGCTAATTGTATCGGATGGTGATCTTAAGCCGGGTATTGAAGGCTTGGAGATTATCTGTCAACTTACCCCAGGAACAGAGGCACCAGCAGAGGTGAACTTCTTCTTCCCGCAGTACTCCGCATTATGCATGGCAGAAAATGCCACACACACCCTGCATAACATTCAAACTTTGCGAGGTGCGCCGGTCCGCGACGCGCGTTTATGGTCGCGATATATTGATGATTCAATTACTCTATTTGGCGATAAGGCGGAGGTTGTTTTCGCAAGCCACCATTGGCCTACGTGGAAGTCCTCTGAGGAGAATCTCGTCATCACTTTCTTGTCAGAACAACGGGATTATTATGCCTATCTTCACAATGAGACGCTTCGCCTTCTCAATGATGGTAGAACCCCTGTGGAAATTGCAGAAGAGATCGAGATGCCTCCAAGCTTGGCATTGCGGACGCACATCCGTGGATATTATGGCTCAATCAGCCATAACGTCAAGGGAACCTACGACAAATATATGGGCTGGTTTAACGGTAATCCAGCATACCTATGGCCACTCCCTCCTGTTGACGAGGCTATTCAATTTGTTGAGTGCATGGGTGGCTACGAGTCTGTTCTGAAAAAAGCCCAAGAATATCATGCCAAGGGCAATCTACGATTCGCAGCTACCCTATTAGACAAGCTTGTCTTTTCAGGTGCTGAGAATATTAAAGCTGCCAAAGCTGAACTGGCACTTGTCTACCAAAACCTGGGATATGGAGCAGAGAATGGAATATGGCGAAACATTTATCTTACCGGAGCATACGAGCTGAAGAACGGATCTCAGCCCTCTATTAATACAATGACGCTGGCATCGTTGATGGGCCTTAGTCTAGATCAGCTCTTTGATACAATCGCTATCCGTCTGAATGGACCACAAGCATTCCGCGAAAAGGGGGTGACTATTGACTTTATGGTGAAAGATATGCCGCAAAACTTGACAAAGAGCTCTGTTGGATGGCATGTAAGGCTAAGCAACGGTGCTTTGACTGGACATGGCGTTGATTACACGCCATCTCCAAATCCACGAGAGGGCACCATTGATCTCACTGTCTGGCTCAACCATGAAACATTGGTGGCAGTAGTGGGAACCGCGGCCATCGGTAAGCCTATTAGTCTTGATGCAACGACGGCTATTACTTCTGGAAATACTGCAGTATGGGATACCATTACATCCTTGGTCTCGTTGCCAAATCTCGGTTTTAACATTGTCACACCTTAAATAGTAGTAAAATGGCTAGCCTTTGGTCAATAGTATAGATTAGTTCAATATACGACTTTTTTGGGGGATATTTCGAATGGCCTGCATTACGAGCTCATATCTGCCTCTCGAAATCACAAGAAAATTAGAAATCCTACCCACTCTCATTTATTAAACACTTAGACGACTGATATTATAAAAGATAAAAGCATGTAATCAAATTGTGGGTAATATGGATCTAAGAATATCTACTTGGTAATCCCAATAAAGAAAAGCGAGAAGCATATGGATAAAGGATGCAAGTGCAAATCAGTTTGTGTTTATAAGACACTATGTTAACGCTTTATCCAATAAGGAAACAGCGCCCGCGTAGCTCAGGGGTAGAGCGTTGCACTCGTAATGCAAAGGTCCATAGTTCAAATCTGTGTGTGGGCAGCTTTTTTTGTATGTTTTTTTGTTCCACTAGCTTAGAATGATCAAGTAAATAGGTAAATATTCAATAATTTCATTGCTTTTTCGATTAAAAAATTGTTCAAATTGTATTCCCTGTTGGTATTATTCGTTTTGAATGTGTGTTTGATGGATGCGTTTATCAAGGTCTAAGCGGGTTGCGTTATGAGGGGCTTTACCTCCAAGCTTCAACGACTAATCGTACTAATACTCTAAATACGTAGTATTATAATTTTATCTCGTATGAGTATAGGTTTAGATTTTTAAATGAATACTAAAATAAAATAAATACTATACGAGTATCAGCATCGTCATTATCGTAGTTTGATATCACCGCCTCCATCTGAGCAGGCCGCTAGTTTAAAAACTCAAGGTTGATTAAGGTATTTAGGGTATCACTACGGAATATCTAGCAATGAAGTTTATACTCCCAGCACTCTATCCAGTTTTTTCATCTTTCTTTTCAAATCTTTCCGCTGGCAACCTTTCTAAATCCTCGCCATCATGAGCTGTAGCATCGCTTTCATGGCCATCCCCTTGCCCTGACACATGCTGCTCTGCATTGCTAGCTTCTACATCATCACCACTTGATTTTTGATCGCGTCGCAAGTACCATTTAAAAAAGTATACCAAAATCTGTGCCATGAACACCTTTTCGCCCAGTCAGTAACAAGGCAATAGGAGTAAGAGGAGTTTAGAAATAAAAAATGCCTGCTCAGCGCTTACCTGCTCAATCGTGTAAAGCAACACTGGAATCGTAATAAACGCCCTCGTCAAGTCATCCGCCTGATTCCACATCGCCGTCACCAGAGGAATACCTAAACTCGTCGTCTTGGCCGCTCCGCAAAAGCAGACTGCAATAGTCTGCTCTTTGGACATCTTTTTGACCGAGAATATCCGCTGAGCTCTCTCCGGCAGACCAGATTTGGCAACGCGTGGATTGATGTATCTGGCGAGGAATTGAGGTGGACGGGCGAGGTAGAAGCAGATGAGAGTGAAGATCATATAGAGGCCGATGTTGATGAAGACATTGAAAATGACATCTGCTTTCGATAGCTTGTAGAGAGCACCAGTGCCAAATGCGCCTGAGAATGTCGTCCTTTTCGCCTTGATTAGCATGACGAAGCATCCAAAGTAATATGCTCAGCATCTCCAACTTACCATACGAGTAGTATCAGACACACGCTCGGCAATTTTCCTAGCATCGTCACCCTCAAGACCTTAGCCACCAGGTCTCCTTTCCACCACCTCACCGCCTGGCCTACTGTCAGGGGCAACAGGACGCTCAAACCCAGCTGCTTCGCGACGTTGGCGTACATGTCTCCCAGCGTGCTCGGGTCCGCAGGCCGCCAACTATCAAAAACGGAGTCTCGTGGTATGAAGCCGTATATGAGGATTGGCGTGAGAAATGACCCAACAGTGTTGCCAATGACTACGGAGATGACAGCTGCGGCTTCATCGCCTCCGGCTGAGCGTGTCATAACGACATTAGAAGCAATCGTGGTGGGGAGGCAAGACAAAGCGAGCATGCCAAGGATGATGGGGATAGAAGGGGTGCCATGTTCGAGGGCACCAGCGGCGAGACAGATATGTATAAAGACTAATATTGCGGTTCATGTTAGTCTACTTCAATAGCAAACGTTTGTCTTAATTATCGTTATTAGAGAAAACAATGTCAAGATTCCAACTCACCCAGCATAAATACTGGGATAATCGCAAAGCTGCTGCCCTGGATTATCACATGTAATCTCCAGTTTGTCAGATTCTGCTTCAATTTGTCCGGGGGAAGCTGTAATCCGTTGATTAAAAAGATGATGGCTACGGCGCCATATAAGATGCTGTACTCTGACCGAATCACTCCTCCATGCTCTGCAACAGCTGTGTTTAAATAGTTAGCTCAATCCTCCTTTTCTGTATAGATCATTACTGCCAAAATCTTCTCTTCCACTCCTACTCTTCCACTTCTCGTCCAAATCGCAGCAAACCTCGTTTGAAATATAGTAATACATAGGGAAAAAAGAGAAAACTTACATGGAAAGAAACGCCCCAACACACACACCACTGCAAATCCAATAAGCAGCCACTGTGCTGCTATAAACTGAAATCCTTTGCAAAGCCAGACCAACGCCTTATTTCCGCGCCAACTTCTATCCGTTGTCATCGTCTTCGTTGTCGTCGTATCCATTGCTCCCAATCACCTCTCAGCAAATATTACCAAAAATGCGGGTATCGTGGCAAATCATAAGTCGTAAAAAATCGATCCAAAAATAATAATCAACATTTCTATACCAAACGAATAAGAGAGGGGAGAGGAGGGTTAAAAAAAAGGAAGTAAAAGAAAACCGAGACAGCTAAATATGCACCTCGTAGGTGAAATAGCTAGATAGCTAGCTCTATTTCTCCAGCCACCCACACAAGCGTGCGGAATCCAAAAAAGCTTGCGAAATTGAGACCGCGCAGGAATGCTGGGTCAGAGAGGGCAAAGCGCCGTCTTATTACCGGATATGCTGAGCGGGTCTTTTCGGCCGATCGCTTGAGATATCTGCCGACACCGCTATTACGATAAAAAGTAGGTAATAGTAATAGTCAGTAATTTGAAGTGGCCCTTACGGCGTAGTGGGATGATGCTTGAGACATTTGCTGTAAGCATAGCGATAACGGAAAGGGGGGCAAAAAAGCATCAGATTCAGCACCAGACTTAAGGGGGCGGAATGAGATATGGGATTGGCATACGATGGCGTCACGTCGGCATACTCCGTGTTAAACAGGCAAGGTTAGGGGACGGAGTCTATTTCTGAAATACTCGTAATAAATTGAACTCAAAGCATTAATAAATACTGCCACTATTTCCTCAATGCCGAAACCCTTCGTATCCTTGCACGGTCAAGACATCAGACAATATCTACCCCCATTCATGTTTTTTCTCCCAAGCAGTGATAAAACATCTAATCATCCAAAAGCTGTTTTTGGCTAACCCCTCAAGGGGCTGCGACAAGCAAGGCTAACCCCAACGCCGTGCGATGCCTGTGGTATCAACATAAACATTCTCCCAAACAAGATTCGGGAGATAAAATCGTAATAAGAGGCCCTGCTCTTTCGTGGCGGCTCCATTGGTCGTAAGAATATTAAGTAGAAGAATAAGTAATAGAGTAAAAGAATTTTAAAGCATGCATTTTGAAAAAGAGAGGGAAGGCGATAAAAATCGTATATGACCTCATGGAGCCGATTTATGCGACAAGAACTGGTGCTGGTTCCAGTGGCAGAGCTGTCATTGATTCGCCAGCACCGGTACTACTTGGTGCCGGTGCAATCTCAGGGTCTGGAATTTGTATGTCCAGCTAGCGAGAAATACTTGTTAGCATTGACAGTCAAGGTTGAATATGCAGCAGAGGAAGAGTTATCTTACAGTCATGTATCCCGTGCGGCGGAGCGAAATCAGCTTTGGGGGAAGCACTCCGTCTTCAGAAGACATTGTCTTTTCTTTTTCTCGGTTCCACTGTTCAATCCACACTTCCAGGTTGTTGAGTCGAGACTTGATACCAGTCATGCCAAAATCATCCCACAGCCAGCCAGTTGCAAGCCCAATAAATGCGTCAAGCATATTTCGAGGGTTATAGGGATCAAAGGCCGGTATCAGCTCTTTGTTGAGCTTATCAATGATGCGCCGGAATTCAGGCTCTGGAACCCCGGCAGGATCCAAGATTTCGGGGTAAAGATTTGAAAAGGTAGGAGCCAGGTCACCTTGGATGAGCCAATCGCGGCGGATTCGGATTATCCGCGTCTTGGCATACTCGGCAGAGTCTGTCGGTACATGGGGATTCAAGTGAGGGAAGCATGGATGCTGTGGTCCCCATGACTCTCCCAGATCTCCTTGGATCTCTTCACCCATGATAGACGAGTTGGATGATGAGATTGCAGATCCTATGCCGTCTCCCATAGAGACGTTGGAGAACCGATGGGGGTCTATCACATCCGGTCCTCGCTCCAGGTCTCTGGAGTAGGACCGCCTGGATTCTTCATTTTCAGGCATCATGATGCCTTTCCCTTTGTCGACTCCGGGTATGTTTGCAGGCGGCGGAGATTCGCTGTCGCTGCTGCTTCTATTTTGAAAGTCAAACCGAGTTGGAGACAGTGTTTGGGAGCGTCTCTCGTCGTACGACGCGCGGACAGACCCAGGTAAACTTATTCGTTTATTATCCGTTGTATTCAAATCGAACTGGAAGCTAAGTGGGGTTGACGTGGAGTGCCTCGCCTGTATATGTTCGGTGAGGGTGAGCAGAGGATAGTCGCCAGCGCCAGTGGTGTTCGGGTCCGCGGTGTTGGTAGAGTCGTCGAGAGCTGGATGCTGCAGCGGTACTGGAGGACCAATCGGGCTTGAAGGGCGCCGCCTGTGGGTGGAAAGTCTGGGGGTTGAGTTGGTAGGATTCCACAAGCTAGCAGACGAGAGGCGCTGTAGACGAGTCGGGTTTGCGCCTGATGTCGCGAGATTACGAAATATCGAACGTCGGGCCTGCTGATGAAATGCAGGATGATGGGGCGATACAGGTTCCGTCACAGTGGCGGGTGTCTTGGAAGGACTGGAGCGAGCAGGCTGGTGAGAGGCAGGAACTGAGGCGATGGCGTCTGCGCGAGCGTCTGTCTGCACGCCTAGGGAGGGCGGGTCGGTGGTTGAAATTGCCTGTAGCTCGTATGAAGCCGTGGGAATGGTGGAAAATGCACGGCCGCTGGGACGACCGCGCTGCAAGAAAACGGCGATGCGGTCGCGTCGGCGCTGGAGGATGGCGAGAGCAGCGCGAAGCTGCTACAAGGCGAAGCTAAGCGTAGCCTTGATCCCAAGGACGACTGCTGCAGAGCTGCTGCGGCAGAATATTCGATCAACTCTTCCGCCGTGGCCGTCGAGCGCAATGCTGAGTTGGAAATGCAAGGCCGGAAAGCAGATGCTAAGAAGGGTTTGGCGTAGGCGCCGTTTTCGTATTGGCTAATCAGGGGCGTGGTCTCAAAGAGGTTAGAGCGGCTGGTCAAATCTCTTGCACCGCAGCGCGATTGCATATTTATCGATTGCTGCGATAAGACAAAGAGCGTGGGACGCTGGAGGCAGGGCAGGGCAGGGCAGGCTTTTTAAAAATCAAAACCCATTGTTGGCGTCACGACGGGCAAGTGGGTGTAAAAGGGAGGCGAGAATAGAAAAAGAAGAAGTGGATAAAGAGTAGAGAGAAAGAAGCGAACAAAGAAGCCAAGAAAAAGAAATTAAAGCTCTGGATTGCAAAGGCTGGAATCCGTGCATCGAGAACAGCAACGAACGAGATGGTCTGTGGTCATGGGAACCGGCTTGACTTTATCTGCGTTTGATGCTTGCCCGTCTGCCAAGTTTAGCCTTTTGTCGTTTAAACCCATGCCGCATCTCGAGCCTCAGGGCTTACGTGCCTTGTTTGGTCCACTGCAAGTGAGCGTTAGCTGGGAGAATGCGGCATGGCTTCGGGACCCTACGCCAGTGGCGCCCAGCCTGCCCGAAGCTGAGCGACTGGACTCGCAGTCAGACTTGAATTTTGCACTGCTATCTAGGGCTAGGCACTCCGAATATGCACTAATTTGGCTGTTGGCCTAGACCGCAATGCTCCAATTCCCACCGTTGTACCAGCATTGCGGGCATGACAAGCCAACAGCTCAAGATCTGCAGCGGCGTCTTGTGATATTACAGTAAAGCCTGGAACTGCCCTATGGTGGAGATGCCGACAAACGTAATTTTCATCTACTCGCGGCATTTCCGAAGACACGGAACTACGCACAGCATGGATTATGCAAACAAAGAATTCCACCAACTTAATCAAAGTAGCCACAAGCACTACTAACACCATTGGCTGTTCCAACTTAGTATATATATGTACATACCTACCTACTTCTATCACGACAAATATCGCCCCCATCCAACTTCCTATATCACAAGGCTGGAAGTAATCAGCGAAGTAGACAGGGTGCCTTGTTCATGTAGAACAAAAATAGAACATGAACTATTGACTCCATATCATTAAACTTGGCAGAAACATTGCCGCCAGGGGCCATCACAGCTGTTGGATCTGGGAAATTTAATTGGGCCTCGCCGGTCGAGCCCGTGCGGAAGAAGAAAGATCGTAATCTCTTCAGCCTGCCATCGATCTTATCATCTTAAATAGGGGGCTAAACAAGCCGTGCACTTCCATATTGCATGGCCCGCTGTCAGTGCTGTGCACCCATGCAAAGGCCGGGCCATTGATGGCAGATCGCAGAGATAGTAGTACCAGTATACTATTGCATGTTAATCCCCTTTTAGAAGCACATCCTGGCCAAGGCTGGGGATCGTATTCTGGAGATTGCCTTGGCTGTTCGCATGACGGCGATGCGGATTACCTCCCTGCTGGGAAATTGCTTAATGCGAATTTTGACGGTGACGTCGCCCAGGGCGGGTATGAAATTAAGCTGTTGGCGCCAGGCGGCTGGAAGCGGGGCGCGATCTCTCGGAACTGACTTGTCAGTCTGCACTGTTGATGGCGCTTTGGAAGCAAATTCGAATACGCATGCGAAGCACCATCTAGGCCTACTTTGTAATTTGAGGAGCTGTTTTACACGCGGTGGCTGAATATCCAGAGTGCTGTCGATGCGTCACAATTGCTACTGCTACTGGTGAGATTTTAGGACCAGCTCACTGCATACATATATCCTCCTAAAAGCAAAGCAAAGAGCACAAGTGAGGTCTGAAAAAACTAACACGAGAGATGGATATGGATCGCTATCATTAGTTGGATTTGGATTGGAGATTGAAGAATTCCATACTATTATTTGATGGCCACGGTAACCTCATTCACTACTTCAATTACAGCGTGATTTCGTCATAGTAAGCTCTTTAGCGCCCTGTCATGGCGGAGCACTTCGTCCAGAGCTGGGCAGTGGACCATCTCTTTCTAGCTATCGCTGTCATTGTCAACCCATAGTCGGCCGAGCTCTCCGTAAGGAATGCAGAACAGATTGAAAAAGTATTACCATTATTTCCGGAGCCTGCGGATAGGTGGCTAGCTGAGTCAACATTCGAATTCAGAATAAACATCAATTAAATACACTTCTTTGAGCCCATCGAGCTTTGCTGCCATGTCAGAGCCAGTGCGCTGTCATTCATCTTACCTGCTGCGGCCCGCCATCAATCACCTGCCAAAATCAGCACAAGCCCGCTGTACCCCAGATTCTAGCCAGCCCAGCCACGCGGGAGCGCTAGTCGGTGGCAGGGGAAACCCGCTGGAGCTGATGGACGACCACTGAAGGTTGCCACCTCAAGCTGCTCAAATTCCTGTTGACGTAACGACGCTGTGTCGATCCAGCGCATACCACCCACCATTTTTTTCACGATCGACCCAGTCCTCTTCCTCCCTGTTTACCGCCTAATGGCTCTCTGCTGACATCCCGCACAAACGTGCATAACTTAACCATGCCGGCGGCAGCAATGCCAGATGACGGCCGCCAGGCGTCGACGGCATCGTCAGCTAAGCCTGGGCACGCTGCAAGCTCCGGCGTCAGCCTCGGCCACGGTGGCGGCAGCTCCAATGTCAACAGCAGCACCAACACCACTGGACACTTTATCCGCCGTACCAAACCCTTCAATGAGCCCTCGATGCAGCCTGGATCCATGTCGCGACACTTTTCAGACTCGTCGTCCGAGGCGCTTCCCCGGAGGAGCTCCAACTTTTCAGAGTATAGCCTGAACGAGGCACGCGACATCCTCAACCCTCGTCCACACGCTCACGGCGAGCCGCTTTCCCATCATGAATCATCACCACTGGCTTTTCTATCGCTGGCCTTTGCTTTTCTGCCCGCCCTCGCCGGAGTCGTTTTCCAAAATGGCACCTCTGTTGTCACCGACATTATGCTCTTGAGCCTCGCCGCCATATTCCTTCATTGGTCGGTGACGCAACCTTGGTAAGTAGCGGTGATGTTTTTGCCACCTCCCCGTAGAAAAAGGCACAAAAGAATTCATGATTTTATAGGCAATGGTATCACGCGGCACAAGAAGTCCGTCTATTCCAAGAAAACTCGGTCAACATATCCCTTGAAGAAGACAGTGATGTCGACTCCCGGGGCAAATCCCCAAGTACTAGTGCGCCACTTGACGATGTGCCCGAAGAGCGAGAGGGAGATGAGATGGATGACTCGAGCTCGGGAAAGAGAGATACTAGGGAAAAGCAACAGATGACTGAGCAACAGCAGGCTGCTCTGAAAGAGCTTTACCGCCATGAAAGCCTTGCGTTAGTATCATGCCTCGTACTGCCACTGCTGAGCGCATATCTCCTACATTACATCAGAGGGCAGCTTAGTCGGCCATCTGAAGGACTTGTTTCTAATTTCAACTTGACCATTTTCCTATTGGCAGCTGAGCTGCGAGTACTGTCACATATGATCACGCTGGTTCAGTCTCGGACACTACATCTTCAGAGAGTTGTCCACGAAAATCCCTTTGGCCAACAAGTTGAAACCGAGACGCTATTAGAAGAGATGCTCAGAAGGTTGGAAAGGCTCGAATCTCGTTCAACATCCCAAGGCCACGAAATAGCTGGACATGGTCAGACGCTGGACTCGACCACAGCAACAATTAGCCGAGATGTCCGAAATACCATCCAACCAGAGCTGGATGCCTTGAATCGAGCTGTTCGGCGGTATGAGAAGAAGGCAACACTCCTCCAGCTTCAGACAGAAGCCAGATTCTCTCAGGTACACACTAAACTGGACGACGCCATTTCTTTAGCCGCCGCTGCAGCAAAGAATGCAAATCGACGGCAGAATCTGATCCCTTGGGTATGGAAATGGATCGTGGCGATTGTAACGTTTCCCTTCAAGGCCCTTTTAGAGATACTCGCCCTACCGCTGAAACCCATAGTTGCATTTGCAAATAAGAATAAGCAACCATCCACCGCGAATCTTCCGCCTTCTAGGAATAAGGCGGGGAAGTCGCCTGCATCGTTGAAATATAACGGGGATCGAGTACCGACGAGACTGACCAAGAGATGATGAGATGCTGGTTAATTATGACCCTTTTTTTTTGGATTGGGGTTTGCTGGGTTTCTTTTCTTTTCTTGTCACTTTTTTCCTTTTCTTTTTTTCGACAGGCGCTATTGGCAAGTTATGAGCGTGAAAATCTGGTTACGACTGTATTCAAGCGAATAACACTGAAATAGCATTAGTACTACGCATCTTTATCACTCCAAATAACACGCCTCACTTGGCGGTGTAATTGGTAATCATTAACCTAATGTTACAATAGAGTTTTCTCTGCACATATATATGAAACGTTGGCCCTTCGTAATAATTGATTAAGTGGCATCTTTAGCACAGAGGATAAACTTCATCGCCTGCATATTTAGGTGTTTATAGTAGCTAACTACCCAGTAGTTCTATTAGCCTCATTCATTGTTTACGGCTGTTTCGTCTCTTGCCGAGATATGACGTTGTCTTCCCCTGCATATCAGTGTCTCTTTGCATCTTTGATAGCGCGTCAGCAAGCTATCCCAGACGCGCGCGCACGACAAAATGGTGTTGTTGACATCTCCCACATAGGACCCGCCGATCTGATTGCTGATCTGATTCTCGACTTTGGCTAAACAGGTGGATGATAGCGGATTATTGATTTCCAATGCGCTACAAAGCACGCTATCATCAATTTTTATTAAGCTTCTCACCTATTGGCGGCACGTGGGCCTGAAAAAAATGAAGAGAGTTCTCGGGCTGTCCCAATTTGGTATCTGGCCCAGAATTCGGGGCACAAGAAAGGCAGTGCTACTTTACAGCAGTATGCCATGGAATCATTAGTATTACCCTGCATGGGATGATGATGAAGATGCTCTATTTGAGTTCAACCGCATTGCGCGCTACAAAGTATATTTTTAACTAGTAATACTATTTGTTTTCCTTTATTGTTGTGTCCAGTTAAATGAGCGAGGACATGTGCAACGGCGATTTGCCTCGCAAGACCTTGTAGCTTGGCAACTTGGGTCTTCTCCAGCAGTTCCCACCACCTACGAAGGAGCTGTACTGTAATGGCCCCGGTCGATCTGTGTGAAAGCTAATTCTCCTCTTATTATGCAACGGTGCATACTTACTTGGCTGTATCTCTTTTGGATCAACGAGGTAAAGCTGAGTGTTACCTCAACATCAGAGCTGAATACTTTGTGTTATGATCGTATTGATTGAGTCACGGGGCCCTAATACGATCCTTTCGCATCATTAACTACTTTTTTCGGTGTTGGCCAAAATCCCATTCCCAAGTCTTACATGGTCAAGTAGTAATATGAGAGCTGAACGCTCATAACTGCATTTACTCTGTACGTGTGTAGCATCACGTTACTTGTAGCTGCAGGTGGCACAAATCCGATTTTGCCCGCGCATGGTAAGGTTTCACCATGGACGGAGATGTGCACCCAATTGATCACTCTGAGGAACCGGGGGGAGGCGTTGAAGAGTCGATTGCTTACTGCACGATCGCGAATACAGAGCAGGTTTCACGGGGATACGGAAATCAACGTGGGAATCAGAGGAGAGTTGCGCTGGTGCACCATGACGAGCCAGTTATCTGCCGACTTTGGGTCACGCCAACGGAGTGGATCTCTTAATTTCGCAGGCCGAGGTGGCGTGGCGCATCAAAGGCTGCGTCCTAAAGGAGAAGAAGGTTTGCCTCGAAGCAGAACCAAGGATTGGCTGATGGTGTCGTGTTGATGCCTATCAGGATGTTTTGCACGGCTTTGTACTCCGAGCACATGCATGCAAATCCTTGGCTACCGGCGAGTGTATTTTTGGGCGACACATGAAGATCAATTTGCGCGTAGGCGAACTTCATGCAAGGGAAAGGTGTAGAGTAGCACCACGATAGGCATGATCGGCCATTCTTCCCAGCGCATCACCTCATAGGCTATGTATTTACTGTGTCTTTTCGGAGGCGGAACAATAGAGGCTCAACGATAGACATTTATAGACTGGCATAGTTGCATACGGCAAGCTCTCTCTAACAATGATGTAACCGTATTAACCGGGACCTGACTATGCAGTAGTCTCATCGGCACTCCGTGGTTTCCGATGAGGCGACGAGACTTGGATGCCACCTCCTAGTGTAGTAGTGGTTCTATACTAGTGGTATTCTATGCATCCGACAAGGAAGTGCCTGGTCAGACAACTGGACAACTCTCATGCCCTGCGTCGTAGTGCGTCAGGTTTGGCTACGTTGGGGGCTGTGGTGGTCAGCGACGGAAAAGATACCAGGATATTCAGCACGCAAGAGACACTCTGTTGCTCGCACAGTTCCCCGTACTAATACGGCAGTGTATTGGCCAGCATGTGCTGCAAGGGAGAGTGTTCAGCTTCTCTTTGCTTTTGGGATTTTAGTTCGCAAAGCACGGCATAATATATAGGATTCGGGAAACGAGCCAATGACCACATTGTGGCAAGGGAGCAGCAATGTGGAACGACTGGGTATTTGCTATTTACTCTATAGAGCTTTCAGCGCAGATATGGTGGTCAAACTTCATCAAGATGGTAGCAGATGGCAGGAGATGTGAAGACAGATTGCGGCTAACTGTTGGCATCCAGTCGGTTGTTATATCCAGAAATAAATTGTAAATCTCCGGTATATCTTCCGCTGGTAAACATCCGTCCAGCTTGGGCCGAGTTATCGGAGGATACCTAAAAACATCGAGGGCTGGCCAAGTGCTATTACCATTATGAGGTTAATGAGACACCTTAGGAGCCCGTAGTATGTCGTACTACTGCAGCACCATGTGCCGAGTGCGACCCTACCTTTGCTGGTGAAAAAAAAAAAAAAAAATTGTACTAGCACTCGATGTTCTGGCATGACGAGATGGCGCAGTAGCTTTTATTTTAGCGGCCACGTTCATGTACTCGAGACCGAAGAGATGATCTTTCCTGAGCGAGATCCATATGGACGGGTGGAGACAGCAGCAAGAGAAGAAAATTTTGCTTTCTTTTTGTCATTTTGCACGTATCGTGTATTATTAAAGCAACTTGGATAAAGCAGCACCTTCGCCTGATGCGCGTATCAGCCAGCTCTCCTGGCCACATCAAGCCACCAGCCACGGCGGTTTTAGGCTCTGCCTCCATTCTGGGCCTTGGCTGGCTGAAAGCGGATGGCACCGCGCCCGGCTGGTTCCTGCCAAACCCCGCTCGGCGGCCAAAGCTCTATCCTGCCCCTGGACGACAGGTCGCTAAGTCGCCGCACAGGTACCGCTGGACAGCGCTACTACTACTAGCGCCTAGCACTTGCGGTAGAGCTTGCGGTAGCGTGGGGCGCTCTAGGTACTTGCGGATACCTCGCTGCTGGAGTAGGCAATCAGATCCAGCCTGTTCCTGCATGCATCTCTGCCGAGCCGCCTTTTTTCTCGTGGCCCCTGCGCCCGCTCATCACCTTTGCCCTCTCGATGCCATCCAGCGTCAGATCGGCTTGTGATGGGCACCAGCTAATACTCGTTGCCCGCGCCAAAGGAACCAAAAAATGGCCCCGAGCGTCATACATTCTCTACAGGCCTCTGGGCTCCTGTACGCCCTGCATATGCATGCGCCAGCGCTACGCAGCGCTCTTGGTGGCACCGCCTAGAGCGAGCTACGAACCTTTGCTTTTTCTGCTTCTCCAGCCCTGCATCCACCGCTGCAGCCGGGAAATTGGCCCAACAGCCACGCGCCATGGCAGATGCCCACCCGTCGATTGGATTGGGTTGGATTAGTCCGGGCATCCCTGGCAGTGTCCCGCGATGCCGGGCTTGATTTGACTTTGGCACCGCTGCTGCGTGCCACGGTCCCGAGGCCAGGCCCAGAACCGCAAGCACCAACACTAACAGACGTGGCCGAATGCTGTGCTGATCGAGCTGGAGTTGTCCGCATGCAGGTGGACGAAGCTGCAAAACCAAGCTATTGGGCCGAGATGGGGAGAGGCAAGAAAAAACAAAAGAGCTGCTCTTTGCTTCTCTCGACCTCCCTCCTCTCTTCTCGCTTGGTGACATTGAAGCCCGCATGTCTCACTTGATCTTGTCATAGGTCCTGGTTATTTGGCCAGCTCCCCATTGTGCATGGCCCATCCCCTATGCATGTGAGACATCCTTATTCGGTTTTGGGAGTCTTTTGGAGCTCCTCTGCCAATCCCCTACTGTCATCTACAAAACGTGTCTCAGCTCGCGCCAACTATTCTTTGTTGTATACGGGGCTACTCGCAAGCTTACTGCGTATTATATCTACCTGTTAATTAGCGAGCCGGGGCTTCTTTTATGATTCTACCTTTCTTTTCAAGACTCTTCCACCCTTCTAATAACTTTTGTTTGCCCCTCTCTTTCCCGTTACGCTCGGATGAAGCTTCACGGCCTGCAGATATAGCTGGGAGCATTTCCTCATACTAGCGGCTTCCAAATCCACCGCTGGCGGTACCCACGTCCGAACAAGCACAGCGAGAATGTTAAAGGCTATGAGGCTGCAGGCACTCGTATGCCTTTTCCTGGTCCTGCAAGTGACCGCCGCGCACGACTTTTATCCGCTGAGACGAGATGATGCCTCCCCTTCAGCACCTCCCGCTTCAACTTCTGGTTCAAGGCAAAGTCCACAGCCCTCTGCTACCAAAGAGCGACATGACGACAGCAAGCAGACAGACGCCCCGAAAGATTCGACCACCACAAAAGCTCCTGATAACACTGCAACATCTATAACACCAACAATTCAGACCACGGCCACAGTTCCTTCAGAAAGCCCATTAAGTAATTCGACCTTGTTTGACCGTAAGAATAAATCTACCCGCTGATCATCTCGAGTTAACTTACTGACATATGGACCGGCAGCAACGATTCCTGCTGGCCAGCTGCCCCTTCAGCCCGTCGTAACTCCAGGATGGGGCGTTGCCGGAGCCATTTTGTTACTCACCGGAACTGTCTATACCATTATTGGACTCAGAAATCGATGTGTTAACTGTTTCTTCTCGACCGCCTATCTCACCTCGCTCGGAATCACGGTTCTTGTTGTCTATCTCATTAACGTCCCTGTCAGTCTGGCTGTTCAGGGAGCATATGTCGTTGCTGTCACCATGTCTGGCTGTGTGCTGGGGGCGGCATCATTGATGTTTCAAGAATTAACCGAAGGTCTGGGATGTGCTCTGGGAGGCTTTTCTCTTAGCATGTGGCTTCTTTGTTTGGCGCCAGGAGGCTTGCTTCAAGATACTCTGAGCCGAGCAATTTTCATATCTTGTCTTTCTGTCGCTGGCTTCGCCCTCTATTTTAGCCGCTACACGCGAGACTGGGCCATGATCATTCTGATGTCTTTCGGCGGCTCAACAGTAATCGTATTGGGTATTGACTGCTTCAGTAGAGCCGGGCTTAAAGAATTCTGGGCTTACATCTGGAACCTAAATGGAAATTTATTTCCCCTGGGCGCAGATACATATCCTATTACAAAAGGTATACGAGTCGAGATCGCCGTCATCGTTGTCATCTGCCTCATTGGAATTGTCTGCCAAATGAAGCTCTGGAGAGTTGTTCGAGACAGACGTGATAGAAAGGCTTTGAAGCTCGCTGAAGACCAAAGATGTCTTCAACAAGAAGAAGAGAATGTCGGTCGCAACATTGGACAGCAAACGGCACGGGAACGAGTTGCCTGGGAAAACGTTTATGGAGGCAGAGTTCTTCAAGACAGCAATGGTACGAGTACTGTCTCACACTACTCATATGGCACCGACAGCAACAGCAATAGTAAACGACAAGCAAGAGTCCAATCTGAGTCTCTTTACACAGAATCCAAGACCGATGGTATCGAAATGACGGAACTGTCAGATTCAAGTGTAGTGCAAGGTGGGGCAGATGGGCTCATGTCCATGGAAATGGCCAAGGAGGGGATGATCATGGTGCGAGTAGCTGCAGACGAAGTAGTGGAGACACCAAACAATAGGGAATTCGAAACTGCCGAACAACAAATCGACGCCATCTCAGAATCGGGGGCGGAAATTGTCGACAGCGATAGGGCTGGTTCACAACCAGAGATGGCCAAAGAGAAGGAAAGCTCTCAAATAACCTCAGAGGGTAGACGGAGCTCTCGACAAAAGAATATGATGCCCGCCCCTGAGGTAGTTCCATTACCATTCAAGACTCCCACAGAAGATGACTTGAAGTCTATTGGCGATCGGTCATCTGTTGCGACATTTGCTGATGACGAACCTTTTGCACCTGCGACTCCCCTCCGAAATTCCCTCGTCAGAAGAGTCTCACAGAGCTCAGCAACGCTTCTCAGAAGCTTATCTCAGCAGAGGAAGAAAAATATTTCTCCAGAACATCAGTTGGAGACTGGTGAAAGCTCTGAAGATTTGGTTGAGCCGGCAGTCTCCGTTCATGATGATAGCAGATCATCCTTGGCGGCAACTGTCGATTATGAAAGCTTGAGTGATTATCAGAACGATCATGATTCAATCATCGATGATGATACCCGAAAGAGCATCGAGATTACTGCAGAGCTCGGAGAAGCCGAAGTAACTCAAAATCCAGAGGCGCAGGAACTGGAGACTACAGACGCGAATAATATTGAGAAATCAGAGGACGATGAATCTCAAGCAATATCCAAGAAAATTCTGGGCGACGAAGCCATTGAAATGAACCCTGGACCAAATGAGATATGCGATGGCGACGAGTCAAGTAAAGAAGACTCAGATGCCAAGGCTGGGAATGCAACTGGAGAGGAAGAAGCCTCTGCAGCTCACGAACAGGAACACACTGCAACCGCAGACAGTATGACGGAGGGTAAACTACCCGAATCTACCGAAAAAACCAAATCTGTTTCTTCAGCAACTTCAATCCCGGTGAACTTGACAAAAGATCGACTGCCTACGTCCATGTCAAAAGCTGCCCTCTCGTATAGGACGAATGAGTGGGCCAAACATCTTGGTCATGCGGACACTCCCGAGCCTGACGCCATTCATATCGAGCCATTTTCGTCTGAAGCGGATATGGAAGAAGTCCCCAAATATGTCGATGTCGAGGATCTTCAGATGAATATTACTGATGGCACTTCATACGTCTCCTCTCAGCAGTCGGACTCTGGATCAACACAAGCGGCCTCCGTGCAGACAAACGCCAAGACAGCTAAGAAGCAAGCACGTATTTCTAATATCGTCGTTTCTCCGGCAGAGTCTGCGGATGCTATGAGCCCCAGCGGAAGCCCTAGATCACCTCCTCTTGATATGGCCGGTCTCCAGCCAGCTGCTGTAGCCATTCGACGTACATCTTCAGGGTTTGCCCCGATTGTCGAAGAGCAAGATGGTGTTCAAGCTAGTAGGCTATCACCCGAAGACATTTCTCAGCAAGATGGCACCCATCTGAATCCGGCACCATTCCGGCCGATAGTGCCTCGTGTTGTGTCTTTTTCAAACCCCCATACTCTACTCGGTCAGAGAGAATCTGTCTTGCGGAGTCGATCACAAGGCAATCTCATCTCCCACGTAACCGACTACAATATTGATACCCAGGGATCTGTTGCTGACGCAGACTCCCTCCACAATTATCCTATAAATCCTCGAATGCTTAGCCCTAACCCCGATGACCTTCCACTAAGTCGACGAAGGGAGATTATGCGCCAAAGCACCAGGACAAACTTAACACCATCAAATTATCTACCACCTTCCAATTATAGGCTGAATCGCTCAAGCAATGGAGTTGAAGTTTCCGGAAATACGCAGTTCAATTCTCATCAGCCGAAGAGAATATCTTCTATCTCCACGATAGCCCAAGAAACAAGGCTCGCCAACTTCCGACATTCGATAGCTAAAGATCTTCAATCAATGACTCCTGGTGTGCCTGCTAATCTAGGCCGTGAGACTCCTTTTGCGCCAACATCTACTCTTATTGATGACATGGATACGCAACGTATAGTAATGATGGAAAAGAGGGAAGCTGAAATGCAGCGGAAAGAGATGCAAAGACGGGAAAAGGAGTGGAATGAACGAGTGTTCGATGCTCGCATGCGAAGCGGTGATCTATTGTACGCGCACCGCGAAGTTATACGGAAGATGCAGAGTTCGGCGAAAGATTCATGATCAGCCAGATAATGGACAACGGCATGGCAGCACCTGGAACTCTGTTCAGACTTTTATGTTCTTGCTTCACTTTATGGACGAACTATACAATGTTGGAGATACCAAAGGTCCATTCGTTTTATACTCTCAATTTTTTTACTACTTGAAAATAGAAAGGGTAATTGTGGTATGACTCTTTATGAAAGAGCATCACGCGGCGTGGTGGTGGATAAATGGCGAAGACCCATTACCTAGCGGTACTCATTAGAATATAGAGAAACAAATCCATATCATAGCACACGAGGGTTCAGTTATAATACTATATATATATATATAAATAAATAAAAGGACCAACTAGCTAAATAGAAAACATTGAATCAAGATATCGATTGAAAGATACGTTCGAAGATCAAAATTGGTTTAACAAGAATCCCCGTTTTCAAAGTAGAAATGGGTCATCTTTTCCTTCCACTCGCAATTGGCAGAGCAACACTAAAGCTCTCCCTGTCCATTAAGCTGGTTTGGGGCGGAGGGGAAGAGCAGTGCTGGAGGCACTGGTGCGACAGCAAGATGATCTTTGTCCGTATTGTTGGAAGGATATGTAGGCCGCGGTGTAGAAGCCGTTGCTGCTGCTGCATAAGGAGCGGAGAGCCGAGGCTCTTCGTCGGACCAGACAGACCTGTGGGTAGGTTGATGACTGAGTAGCTCCAAGGGCGCAGAAGAAGTGTTTTCTCGGGGGAGCTTGAAGAGAGATAGTTTGAAGGGCAGAGAGAAATCAAGACGGGTGCGAAATAGAAATGGGTTGCGAAGAGTGGGTTGAACATGAACGTCTTGGTTGTGGACGGGCAGAGATGTTGCTGCTGGGGCAGGCTGCTGGAGCGTTGACGACACTTGGTTGGAGGGTATGCTTGTCATGAAATTTAAGTCTGAGGGAGCTGCACCCTTTTTAGACGATCTGGCAAAGCGTCAGCAACTATCTAGGCCCAAAGAAGATGCAAATCAAGAATCAAGGTCAATTTACCTCGTAGACGTTGTGTGACTACCGTTAGATATGGAAGCCAGTATACGAGCATCTGGGTCATACTCTTCATATAATCGTGGGAGCACTTTTCCAAGCCCCAAATATAGGAGAACCACGCGGTAGCAATTCATGGCGTCTTTGGTCATGCCAAAGAAGATGAATATCGGCACAGTCGATCCGATGGGGAGATAGCACATATTTATATATGACCAGTGCAATTCACTACTCGTCAAGTATATGATGGTGCTCCAGGGTATATCGTCCGGGCCATGGTGATGGATGGCGTCGAAGTCAAAGGGAGTGAGAGCTCCGGTAGGTCGCATATTGACAATGGCGAGAGTTACAATAATGGGAAAGAAAGGGACGAGAATGGAAACAACCATGAGATAGAGGCGGCGGCGGGCTCGTTGGCTGCGTGCATGGGCAAGGGGGTTGTTGGAGAGAGCAGACTCGGTGGCTATGGAGACTTGGCGGTATCGTATGTATATGTATACTGTGGAAGATAATATGTCAGTAGATGTTGTCGAGGTTAAGCTGCATACGTTATTGGTGGCTGGATCGTGTTGGTTGTTGGTCGTGTTTCGGCATTTGGACTTACCAGCATAACCAGCAGTGAGAAATGACACTATTGCCGGCAGGAAGGTATCAAAGACCATATATGGCCACGAATGAGAATTTGCCCAAATACATCCACTCAATGTTCCTACAATATATCGCTGCTGAGTGAGAGGATATGTCCACGCGACCTGCAGAAGTGGCAGTGGAAAGATGATGAGTGCCTGGATAATATTTCGCCATTTTTTCTCTTTTTTAGTAAGGGGGCTGGCTCTCATGTTTCCGATCTGGATAGCCAGGTTTCGCATAATGGCCAGCAGACATGTGTTGTAGAGACCGATGCCGAAATTGCGTATGTAGGAGTCGATGTCGCAAAAGCCATAACCCGGCCACCAGGATGCCACATCGTCGTTGTGCCAGATGAGAGCATTGACAAGGTTCTGGAAGTTCTGCACCTCTACAACGATGATGAATATGACGGCGGCAAACTCTCCGTTGCGATAGAGGAGCCGGAGAGGGACGAGGCAGATGATGTTGCCAATGAGGGCGAGGACGACGCGGCAGATGAGGTTGGCCATGAGGGATGGGCTGGTGAAAACGTCGGGAGGTGGACCGGGCATGGCGATATCGGGTGCACCACGAGGGGCGAGATTGAAAAGCGAGTCCATGATGGTGACTTAATTCAAGTGTTACCAACATCAATATGAGGCTTTGATATTGTGGGACAAGAGACACGTGAAGTGAAGGGGGGGTATGAAGATGATGATGATAACGTAGAGGGCGACGATATAATTGAGAGAAGAAGAATCTAGAAGAGAGAGTATCAAGGATGATGAACAGCAAGCAGAATTCTCTTTCAAAGCAAACGAATAAAGAACGATTTCATGATCAATAAGCTATTACTGAGGCATAGAACGAGCAGCCAAAGTGAAACAGAAGCCCGACAATTGGTGATCTATAGAAACAATAAAGGTGTCAATAAAGAAACACACAAAAAAAAGTCGTCGAGGATACTTTTATTGCTAGAAACTCGTGTATAAAAATTAAATAGAATAGAATAGACATCCTCTCATACACGCATGCTTATCAGTGCACTCTGAAAAAGTTTCCATTTCGTAAGCTTTGGCAAATTGGATGAAACTATTGCCTACTAAAGAAACGAGCAAACTTGAGCAGCAGACTTGCCAATGAAGGAGGGAATAAAAGCGGATCAAACATGCGATATCCAGCCTCTCTCGTCTGGGTAGCAGCCATTTAGTTTCCATTGAATGAGACATGATGCCCTGGTCCTATACATGCCAAAGCGCGAGCACAGAAAGGGGAGAAAGAAAAGGCAGTTTGTGGCTGCATCACGATATGCAGGCAATCACCAAAAATGCCAACTGGTTGGTGGTTTGGAGCATGTTTGTTACTATTGGAGGCGTTTATTGAGGGCTTGATTGAGCTTCTATTGATGGCCGAATTAGGCAATGCCCCGTGCGCAATGGCTGATCCCGCAACCTTCAGCGGCAGCGCGGCTACCCGGAATTCTGGGCCTGTGCTATATAAAAAGGAGGAAAGTGAAGGGAATATGATTAGTAATAGTAGTAACATCATGTCACGGCTGTGGATTACAGTGTTGAGATGGATTTTGACAGCTGAGTATCATGATGGGCAGTCAGTTTTGTGTTTTGACAAGGGGCAGCTTATTGTGAGCGAGAGTTATCGTGAGAGTTGCACAAAGCACAAGATGGGGTGCGTGTAGCGGAAGGGCGGTAGGGTTTCCGAAAGAAGGAAGCAATCAATACGGGGAGACTGCTTCTGGATATAATTTTCGAAGGCACAGATAGATATCGACTTGGAGGTGATCATTTAGTTACTTATTTGTCCTGTTTTGCGTATGTTGATGAATGAAGTCTAGCAGGCTTCAGTGACTTACACCAAGCCGGGAGCTAAAAAGCACTGGCGGGGCACGCCGTTGTGGCTAGTCGCTCGGGAGTTAGCAGAGAGGCGCTGCTTTTGACGTTGCGACTTTATATAGCGATATGCTTCTTTAGAGGCATATTACCAGGAACTATCGTGTGTTGATCTCTCAATCGGGGACAGGGGAAAGCACCCCGCCTTCCGGCCAATCATTGCTCAAACAGCTATGGTGCGGGCTTAATCTTATCGCGTCTTGACGTGACCCATTTCTCTGCAGCTTTGGAGAGCAAGGGAGGGGACCAAACAAAACCAAAACTGTCTGAACAAGCAAAACTTGTAAGTTTTTTTTTTCCTCGACTGCTGATCTTCTTTTTTCCCCTTTCTTTTTCAATCGCTAACAAACATCAATAAGCCACATCTCCAATTCATCAACCATGTCGTCGTTCCTTTTCCGCCGCGCCACCGTCGCCACAGCTGGAGCTGCCCGCGCATTCAGCACCACTTCCCCTCGCTCCGTCGCCCGCATCACCATTGTCGGCAACCTGGCCGATGCGCCCGAGGCCCAGGTCGGCGGCACCGAGCAGAACCCCAAGGAATACGTCAGATACGCCGTCGCGAGCAACAGCGGGAGCAAGGAGAACCGCCAGACCAGCTGGTTCCGCGTGACGGGCTTTGTCGAGGGTCCTCGCAAGGACTTTTTGCTGGGCCTGCCCAAGGGGTATGCTTTTTTCTGTTGAAGGAATGCCAATGATGAAGGAAGAAGGAGAAATGCTGATATTTGGTTTCTTTGAATAGCACTCTGGTTTATGTTGAGGGCGATGCGAGCATCAGCTCTTACCAGGACTCTAATGGACAGACCAGACACGGCCTCAGCGTTGTCCAGCGTAAGTTGTCGATCTACATCAAGCTCGCTGGGCGTTTATATCCTCAGTTTACTAACTACGCGACACAATTATAGGTAGCATCGAGGTTCTGAAGCGCCCTTCACCCCCTGAGCAGGGCGAGTAAAGCAGGAATAGCACACTGGCTGGGCTTGGCTGCCAAGGGATGAGCAAATGGATTCTCGCTGGGTGTTTGGCGAATAAGAGGCAGGCGGGTGCTTTGCTTGCTATGTAACTGTAGTATTGCCTGATGATTTGATGTATGATTTTGATGCGATAGATGAACTCTCGGCTCTCCTGCTTTGGCCACTTGCGACTTGATTTCTCCCAATCTCTCTATAAGCTCTACGTGCTTGCAATGATTGTATTATATATCCAACTTTTATTTTATCTTCGCTCCATCAGACTAAAGTAACGCTGTCCATGCAACCGTATCCTGCAGCTACACCTCCCTCTTCGCTCTGGTCTCCCTTTGAACGAAGCAGATATCCTGCGCCCTCGTTGTGGAGCACCTCTCCGGAGCTCTGATTCCAGACGCAGGTACCGTATACACCTAATTCGCAAATAATACCACCCTCCTCTAAGTGGCCATTTCGGAGGATGATATTTGATACGGGTGGCGGTACAATAAGCTCCATGAGGATGTATGCGCCCCAGTGTTCCTCCGGCAAAGTCTTTAGGAATTCTGGAATAGCGGTTCGGTAGATGTTGTTGCCTCCTCCCTCTCGCTGGGGCTTGAGAACGTATGCCTTGCATAACTCGGGATCCTGCGCCTTCTTTCGTGCTTCCAGACCAGCTTCAGACGTGTCCATGGGGTAGATGTTGGTGAACGTCTTCCAGAGCTCAGCGGCCGCAGGGGCAATCTTGATGAATTTCCCGACAACAGATGGCGCAGATGAAGGTCGAGGAGTGGCGAGCACTTGTTGAACCTTTTTCGTTCCTGCTAGCTGAGTAAGAATGCTAGGGCACTTGATCGCACCGGACCGCTCCAGGTGGTATCTGGCATCCCAGGCTGTCTGGTCAGGATAGTCGCTAGTGTGGTAGCCAGAGCGCATGTAAATGACGGCCACTTCAAAGACCTTGGATGGATCGCGAGGAAGGTGGTAGAGGAGCTGGCGCTTCGGCGTATCGGCGAGGGTGGTGTGTTTGAGGATGTCTGAGAAGGCAAGTCTGAAAACCGGTATCGTTGGTGATGACTGAGTGACTTGGTACTCCAGATGGCGCTGATCAAAAATGTTGCGCTCGCCGCCCTGTACCAAAAAGATGACGCATTTGGCATAGCCTAGTTCAGACTTGGGATAGGCGTTGAAAGCTGCTTGGATGCCACCTGCTAGGCCCTGAATGCTTTGGTTATCGGGGAGATTGAGTGAGTCGGCAGGTAGCGCGTTTTGGAGCAGGGGATACTCAGTAGCTGCAAGAAATCTGTATACTTGTATATTAGCTTCTGGCGTAAAAAGTTTGAGATAGTACTGACTTGTGTAGTTTTGATGTGTAAGCTGAGAGGCCGCCGAAAGATGCGGCGATGGTGTTGAACTCGACTTGTTTTACTTGGACAGAGGGGGGAGAGACTGTACTATCCTGGTGAACCATGTAGTCTGATCTGAAGAGGCCCAAGGATAAAGGCTAGAATCACAAGTAAAGAGTAAATATGAAAGCTCATAAGGGCTGTTCTCAGTGAGTGCTGTCATGAATATACCTGAGTGTAGCCTTCAGCCTTGACCTTGAGATGGACCTCCCATAGGTTGCGGATGAAGTCGTCGCCATTTATGACCCTTTATGAAATCATGTTAGTTTGTGACTGGCCTCTGATATGGTTGCTACTTACTCATTGACAGTTTGCTCCAGAAATGCCTCGTCACGGCTCACAGCTGCATACAGCTCGTTGTAAGTCTTTTGCACAGCCTGGCCCTGCAAGAAGCACTCTCGCGGGAATGGGGTGGGGAAGAGAGTGACTGGGACGTTGATGGCCGTGATGCCAGCTGGATCGGTTTCAGTTGGGACAACTGCAGGGGGCGACCGCACGGCGAGACCGTTGGCAATGGCCCAATCTTTGACCGTTTCAACGAGAGCTTCTTTTTCAGCTTCTTTCAATGGTGGGGGATAAGCCCCGCTCGTGAGAGATGCCATTAGTAAGAATGAGGTAGCGAGAGTTTATAAAAAGAAAAGAAATGAGAGAAAGGAAATGAGAGAAAAGGATATGGGAGGCCTCGCCCAAACGATGGCACTAGCCTGCGGTTATAGGTGTTGGTTAGATTGTGTAAGTGCGACCAACAAGACTTGTGAAGATTTCGTGAGTGGTGGTTCTGTAAGAGTGGGAGGGTGAGAGATCGATATACCTAGCATTAGTGCGAGATCCCACAGAGGCGGCTTATTAATGGCTTTCCGAAGTACTCCGTAAATACATTGACTTTGTTTACGCCCTTGTGGATTTTTAATGCTAAAAGAGTCGATTCACGCATCTCCGATAACTGCGAATAAAATCCACATTATCGCCAGAGTTTGCACAATTTCGAGAAGATCGCACGCAGACAGCACTAATTCCTCTCTTGCATCAACCAAGGTGTCATTGGGGCCTCGCCTCAATGCAAGCCGCACGCACATGTTCGCACAGCCTCAATCCCCGCCATCTTCGCCACATATCGCCTATCAATCGTTCTATCTAGGCGCCAAAACCCCTGTGGGTTCGTCTCTGAGACACCCCGGGCCAATTAGCCGCAGCTGAGACTTTTAGCACTGCTAGTACTCCGTGCTGTATGATGGATTTTTCTTGACTCTGGAGGCCGCGAGATATGGGCAGAGAAGAAGGAGAAATATTTGGGAATATTTAAACAGCGCCGTTGCTGCGCTTGCGGCGATCAGGCGAGAGCAAGGAGAAGAGTTGATCCGCACCTTCCTCTCCTCTCTTTTTCTTTGTTCTTGTTCTTTGTACTTTTCTCATGCGCACTCAGTGGTCACGTGAAGTGGTGTTCTCTATTTCGTCTGGCAGCCAACAGTCCCAACGAAACGCGTTTTTGAGCATTAGTTTTTTCTTTTCAAGGTGGAAAAATAAGAAGCTGGATGCGCTGATAAGCTGTGAGCGTGTTGTGCCGATTCAGCGAGCCTGCGGATATTTAATTCATATCAGAATTACATTCTCTCGGCTCTGTTCTGGGCTGCTCCAGCAAGGCACTATCTCACCACCTTTTTTCTTCAGTTAGCACGCAAGTTGTTCTCGTATATCTTCTGGTTACCAGAAATCAGCTGCACTCTTTTTCCTCCTTCATACTTCTCATTCTACTATCATATTTTCTTTCATTTAATTTTCTTTTATTATTCCCATCTCGTTCCTAATGCACATGCCGCTTCAAGCTAGAGAAATCCTAGTAAGTCCACGCTCGCTCTTCCATGCCATCGCTCTGTTTTCCAGGGCGTCATAGGACATCCCAGACATGATATTATTCTTCTCCAATGAGCCGTTTCGAATAAACCTGCAGAGTACCCATCTAATTTATTGAACAAAGCTTGCGATATTTGAGTTGCTAACGCATCGCAGTGGATTCATCCGTGCCTCTGAGCGCGAGCCTGGCCCAGATGGGCAACATTCGTCAAAATGATCCGTTCTTGTGGGATACAGAAACTCTCTCGGGGGAGATTTGTGCTCAAAGCACCCCATGGATCAAAAATCCAGCTACATTAGCTACAAAGCTGGTTGAGCAAGATATTGATGGGCGCACCCTGCTTACCTACGAATTTTTACTTTCCAGGGCTGAGCTGATGGAATGCCTCAATATGACGACGGCCCGAAGCAAAGCAGACTTGGCAGAGACCATTCATAAGTTTCGGGCAAGAAGCAAAGGTTTTCGACAGTGGAAGAGAGACTTCTTAAAGGAACAGGCCATGCTCTTATCTGACGATGAGCAGGGCAACTTGAAAACAGAACTCTCGCCAATACTTTCTCTGAAGCGATGCTTAGACCCGACGCCAACTTCAAACGCTCATAGCATCTCAGCTCAACATGATCCACGGGAGGTAGTTGAAGCGCCGCCAGGAAATAGTCAGATCACTAAAGTCTTGGATGACGCCCTGCTTGAGCCAGATGGGGATTATCCAATGCAATTGAATGGCGATACAGATTATGCTACTATGGTCGATCCTGCCAATAACATCCAATTTATTACCCCCCAGGATTCTTCTCCTACTTCAACAGATGCTCGGGTCAGCGAAGAAAAATCTTGCAAGCGAAGACGTCTGGCACCGATGAATTTGAGCGCAAAGCCGTTGGCCGACTCAAGTTCCCTTACTCTATTTCAACCTCAGTCCTTTAATTTGATGGAAGCAGCCAAGACACTGAGCGATGATGGTCAGCTCCCAATTATGGAATTCCATTCAAAGCATTCCTATCTAGGGAGCAAGGGCCTTGACCGTCAAACTATTCTGTCTTCTATTGTTGCTCCAGACCACCCTTGGATAAACCTTGGCAGAGGCGGATTTGCGATTTCGTCTCCAAACCATACAAACCCTCCTGGGCGGAGGATTGCTATCAATCGCATACTACAGAGGCATTTTATCAAAAATTCCCGGAAAGAAGCTACGATGAAGCGCGGATTAATTCCTCTGCAATCACCGACTCCCTCCGACATGAGTGAATCGGTCATAGACTTGAATGACTTGCCCGATTCGTGGGATGAAGACACGCAGCGAGAGATTGATGAAGAGAAAGCAGAACTTGCAGCAAGAGAACGTGAAATTGCACGCTATCTATCGAGAGAGCGCGCAGAAGCCATCCTCAAAGGCGAAATGGCTGCTATGGAAATGAAATGGAGAGAAACGAAGCTGCCTAAGCACCAAAACAAAGAGTATAAATATTGGTTGGATGCCAAACGAAAAGGGGGGATGAAAAAGATGATCTTCAAGACTCAGAAGAAAGCAGAGAACCTCGATAAGCGGATCAAAAAACAGTACGCTGAGATACTCGATGATAAGTGGAAAAAAGAGGGTGACCTCCGATTTCAAGCTGCCAGTATGGAACAGAGCTTGGAAGATAAACTTCTTTACATATGGCTCGTTTCGCTTTTTGAGAGGCGCAATCCCCCACCAAAGCCTTTGGTTGTTTCGAAACCGAAATCTTCAGCAACAAAAGTGCGCCTAGACTATTCTAGTGAAGAACTATTGACTAGTTCAGATGAAGAAGAGTTCATCATACCTGACAACGACCGCGATATGGCGATGACTGATGAAGACTTTGGTAAGAGTGCTCCTGAGTCACCGCTAGGCTATGACCGCGAAGCAAGTCATCCCCTGTCTGAAGTTGATGCCTCAATGGTTGTCGATCTCACACAGGTAGAATGTTCAGCAGAACCTCAAGACACCAAAGCGACAATAGAATGCATTGATTTGACAATATCTCCAATTAAGAAGAGAGTGGACGAGGCCCCCCGTCTCATTAAAGAAGAGCCGATCGATTTGACAGGAGAAGTCCCGCCTATGGATCAACTGGAAAGCTTGGAGAAGATTGGAGAGACTCAGGCAAGGCATTGGACAAAAGCAAAAGACCGTTGGAGATTGCTTCTCTGTCTACTATGGAAGCTTATGCAAGCTCGCCGTGAGCCGATTCTCCAGCTGATACAAGAAAATGAGGCAGAGGAGGCCTGGCAGGCGTCGATAGCCTTCTATCAGGCAAATCCCTTTACCAATGAGTCAGACATCGGAAAAGATGAAGCAAAAACTACAGCGTTTGACCTCACTAAACTTTTCTTGAGCTGCTCTCAGTGCCGCCAGTACGCAAATAGTCGGGTCGTGGCTTTGGATAAGAAAGACAAAAATCGTCTCAGCCGTGCAAAGACTTTCTTTCCGAATTTCCATGCTTTTATCAGAGAGTGGGCTCCTAAATTCCCGCAAAGTAGCCAGATATACAGAACCGATGCCTTTGACGATGAAATTGGACCGGATGACCTCGATGAGCACTCAGCCGTTATTACGAAGAGTCCATCAAAGCCACGCAAACGCGTAGCCAAAGAGATTGTTCAGAACAAAGAGGGCCTTGAGCTCCGAGAACAAGAAAAGAAACGCGCTGAGGAGTATGAAGCCCGCGCAGCGAAAAATTTGAACCTCGCCACGCTATCCACTACCATGACAGAGGGTGAGGCACGACTGATAATCAACGAAAGTAAGCAAGATGATCAGCCATTCATCTACATAAGTCGCAGCATCGGAGATCGCATAAAAGACCACCAGATCAAAGGAGTCCGATTTTTATGGAATCAGATTATTCTCGACACAGATCACCGTCAAGGCTGTCTTCTGGCGCATACCATGGGGTTGGGAAAGACAATGCAGGTTATTACTCTTCTTGTGGCTATATCCGAAGCCGCCAATTCGGCTGATGAGTCAATAAAGGCGCAGATACCCATTGACTTGAGAAGTTCACAGTCACTCATTATATGCCCCGCTGGATTGGTTAATAATTGGCTTGATGAAATCAAGACATGGTCACCCGAAAACTTGCTTGGAACTGTGTTCAAGGTTGAATCGGCACAGGCCAGATACGAGCAAATTTCAATAATTGAAGACTGGGGACAGTATGGTGGTGTTTTGGTTATTGGACATGAGATGTTCAAAAGAATGCGGTCTGTAAGCGACAACATCGAGGAGATATTGACGAACAAGCCCAACATTGTCATTTGCGATGAGGCTCACACGATGAAAAACTCTGATAGCCAGCTCCATCTAGTCCTCCAAGATTTTCACACCAAAAGGCGAATTGCTTTGACCGGCTCCCCGTTATCTAATAGTGTCAATGAATACTACTCAATGATAAACTGGGTGGCACCAGGGTATCTCGGCCCCAAAAAGGAGTTTACGAATATATACGCAAACCCTATTGAACTGGGACTGGACAGTGATAGTACTTGGCATGAGAAACGGAAAGCCCTGAAATTGTTGGAAGTGTTGAAGATGACTGTTGCACCCAAAGTGCAACGAGCCACTGTCCAGGATGTCAAGCATGAGCTACCCCCAAAGTATGAATTTGTCATATTTGTCAAGCCAACTCCTCTCCAGGAAAAACTCTACAGTATATACTTGAATGAAATGGTTGCTTCATCAAATCCGATGGTATTTAATCACATACAAAAGCTGGGAATCCTCTGCAACCACCCTCGCTGCTTCAGGCAGCAGGTGCTGAATCAAAAGGCAGCATCAACAACTCCAAAGGTGGCACAGCAGCCTGCAAGAGGCACAGGAGATGAAGAAGTAGACGGCGAAAGTGAGAGTCTTGATCGCTCAACAAAATTCCCCCCGAATATGATCTCGACTGTTCTTAAGGAGACAAACGGGAAAGATATTGCGAATCCTGAACTTTCGCAAAAAGTTGCGCTCCTTCTCGTGGTTTTAGACCAAGCACGCGCTATAGGAGACAAAGTCCTCGTCTTTAGTGACTCTATTGTAACATTGGACTACCTTGAGGAGTTGTTTAAGCAACAGAGACGGGCAGTACATCGACTGGATGGTTCCACACCCGTGAGCAAACGGCAAGGCATGGTCATGGCTTTCAACGCTGGCAAGGCTGGAGAGTCGGAGATCTATCTTATCTCTACAAGAGCTGGCGGAGTGGGCCTCAACATACAAGGGGCAAACCGAGTCGTCATCTTCGATTTCAAATGGAACCCAGTCAACGAGCAGCAAGCCGTTGGCCGATCCTACCGGTTTGGACAAGAAAAAACTGTCTATGTGTATCGATTTATCATTGCAGGGAGCTTCGAAGAAGTACTACAAAACAGGTCTATTTTCAAGACGCAGCTCGCATCGAGAGTTGTGGACAAGAAAAATCCTATTGCCTGGGGCAAGCGGAAAGGAGAGTTATTTAAGCCTTTGGCGACAAAGCCAGCCAGCGATCTCAGTCCTTTTCTAGGTCGAGACAAAATACTGGATAAGTTAATCGAACAGTCAAGAACCAGCGGAGCCATTCAACAAATTCTCTCGACAGACACATATGAAGAAGAAGACCCTACAAATGAGCTAACAGCTGAAGAAAAAAGAGATGCTCAAGAACTGCACGACATGGAGCGGCTGAAGCAAGCCGACCCCGATAAATGGAGAAAATTGTGGGAAGAAAAGCAAAGAGCAGAACAGGTTCAAGCCATGGCTGCAACCGCTCGACCGTCTCTAGGCACACAAATGCCATCTACGTATTCATCCCCATATTCAGCCCAACCACAGTCTAACCAGCAGGCGTCTGTCATTCCGGGAACTTCCTTCCAACCAGTTCCAAACGCCAACACGCCGTCACTCTCACAATCACAGCCAGCCCTCATCGCGCCAACCGCCTCTTATGTGAGTAACAATTCATGATCTTCCATTCCTAGCTAGGCCGCAGCTAATTTTACCCGAAATCAAGGTGCACTTTCCATCGTCGGCTCCTTTACCTATGACAGGGGCGAATACATATATCCGAAACCCTGCTGCTTTTGCTAGCCTTTCCGAAAACACAAACACTATAATGCCCATCAGGTTTTCATCTACTCCGGAACGAGGAGCTGAATCTGCGGCAAGACCGCCAGCACCAAGTTCTGCGCCGATATTGGCATCATCTATAAATCCAAATGCCATAGATATGCCAAGTAAACCGACATCTTTATTCAGCCAGCCTCGAACTCCTCTTAAGATGGAGTTCGAGAAGGTGCTGGCTATATTGATAAGCCACCAACCTGGATATACAGGCAACGGAACAGAGCTAGCAGAAAAAATCACAGTGGGCATTGCCGATGCTCTAAAAAAACAGGCGGAGGGATTTGTTCCTGACAATCTTCGCTGGCGCTTGCTAGTTAATCTCATAGGAGAGTACAACCGGCTCATGCTGGCGATAATATGGGGAAATTGCACCCCTGATTACTTAGCAACAGCGCCAGAAAAAGAAATCCGCAACAGGATCACACTCATGAACAGCCAGCCTCTGGATGACTTTGACGCTCAATTGCGACGCAGTGCTAGTGCGCCTGATCCAAGCGTATGTCCAACCGTCATTTTTCCCATCTCTCTTTCCGATATCTTTCCGATCACTTTCCTATAAGCACTTCACTCCTGAAAAAAAGGCTTGATCTAACTTTTACAGAATTTGAATAGTAATATTAATAGGCCCTGGGCACAATCAGTCCGAGCCAATGAAGATGCTGAAGCCATGCGGCAAACCGCCCATAACAGGACGGAGCGCAGGTTTCGGCTGCCGCCTTGGACAAATAATGCGCTTTCAAAAAGCAACAGCCAGACTCCATAAAAGAATATGGATATAAGACATTGCGGATTGCAAAGCAATTCATTTTCGTGTTTGCGGCATAGTGCGGCGCGGTGCGGCATTGGGAGCGGCCTTTTCAACGGAAAAAATTGGCCACTCTTTTTCTGATTTTTTTAGTCTCATGTCATTGTAGCAAGATACCCCCAACTACACATAGGATGAAGTGTGTGAGTGGCGTTTCGCATTAGGGATTTTATTTCAAAGACAAAGAAAGTCTAGGACGCTTGATTTTAATAGAGTCGTTTCTTAATAAACAGCATAAGTTGAGTTGAGTTCCCGCAGCGTATACTTCATAAGGGTTGCAATCCTACCTTTTAGTAGGAGACTGGCAGTCAAGGCGCCTAGTGGTTTTTTAGTGGTCTAGAGCGTCTTGAGCCGCCAAAATCAGCCCATAAGTTGACGCGCTGAGTCAATATCGTAATAAGACGACTATCCGTCTTTGTCTTATTTTGAGGTAGCATCGGCATTTGACAAATTTATAGAACCTACTAATGCTGTTTCCATTTATGAAGACAGCAAATGTTCGTCTGCTGTGCTGCATGTAAGCGAGTAACCGCATTACGTTGTGTCAAGATACGCATAATCCTTATTAAGCTAGCTGCCATTCAAAGGCGTATTACTATACGCCATTACCAGGGCTCGGAATCGGCAACGTTTGCCATCGGACGCGGAGGGTACTTAGGCGGTCTGCATATGACGGAGACAATAAAAGGAATACGCGCAAGCATTCAAGTGACACGCAGCTCCACAAATCGACTGTGGCCAAAACAGCCAACTACCGTCTCCTAAAATAAATCGGTATGATGAATCTCACTAATGGATTGAGCCGTATGAAGCAGGTGTTTGAGATGAGAAATAAATAGCAGAGCATTCAACCATTGAGCTTCTTGAGTTTACAAGTATCAAAACTTGAAGCATGCCTAACTTAAAGATTTTATGATTTCTATTCAATCCTTATACACTACATGCATGCCTCGGTTGGATCGTGTGTTTGTGGATGGCAGACAAGACAGTGTCTTTGCCCCTCCCAGCAGAGTGACATCGCCCTTACCAAGATCGAATCCACCACGATCCAATCAGAAGCGAGATGGTTCCAGCTGCCGCACCGTGATCTGACAGGCTGACAGCACGCGCATCTGCATTCTGCAGGTGCTATATCATAAAGTATGCAGAGAGCTGAGCAGCCGGCCAAATAGAGAACCGACAAATACCACCACACACACTGGGCTCAACTCTGCGCGAAACCAGGGCGGATGTCGGCGACGCAACATGCCTTCTTCTCTGCTCCTTCTCTTCGCTTCCCTGCAGACTGTTGCCGTGCATGGGTCCCGGATAATTGCCTAGTTGCGCGCCCAGCGAATGAGGGAGTGATTAATTCGCTTCAGTAAGCAAAAACGAACGATGGCCGCTCCGAAGCCGCGGCGGCCGGGATTGACTCGGGAACTGAATTGTGGGGACTCCGTTAGGCGGGCGTTGAGTCAAAAAACAGCGTCTCCAGTCTCAGCTGCGCCCGAGTATATCTGGAGCCGTGGTCCCCGAAACATTGGTCTCAGTCTTTTTCTTCTCTCCTTTTTTCTTGCTCTCTTCACATCAATTTCTTCTTGTTTACGCCTCTTGCTCACTGAGAATTGGAGACCAATTCTTGTGGACGTTTCTGAAACCAATTTGACGCTGTTAACGCTGCGTAGTGCACAGAACTAAAAAGGCTTCCCCGGAAGTTTTTTTTGGTGGCTGGAACTATTATTCCTCCGCTTAGCTCGTCTCACTAAGTTGACTAATATCTAAACCACCACGACCCTTTTTTCTTCTTCTCTCCATCTTCTCTCTTCACTGTTGCCACTTGTCGTCAGCAACATTGAACCGCTGTCTCAACGCAATACCCACTCGATTGTCACTCTCCGCCTTCCAGCAAACCGCACAGGGCTCATTGAACCTCTCCGCCATGGATAGCGTCCTGCGTCAATCCAAGGCCATGTGCCCGTTCCTCAAGTCGGCCTCGCCCGCCACTCTGCGAGCCATGTCGACGGCCACCCGCCCCAGCCAGCGAGCCTCGCCCTGCGGCGGCACCATGTCCAAGCTGCAGCTGTATGCGCACCGCTGCCCCGTCATGGGCAAGGCCATGGCCGTGCAGTCGTCCAAGTATGGCGCTGCTGCCGGCATTCGTGCCTTCTCTGCGCAATCCCGCACGGACAAGGCTCGGATTCACACGAGCCGTAACCAGGAGGCCCGCGCCGTCGAGACCCCCATTCTGGATGGACGAAAGAATGGTATGTGTAATTGCCATGATCTATACATGATATCTACGACGATATAAATGCGTGTATATGCAAATATATGTGCTACTTTTGCTAACATCTACGCCTCGGCTTCAGTTCCTCCCCCTCCTCCCACCACGGTAACTCCTCGCAAGGATGTGCCGCCTGTTGTCGCGTCCGCTTTCACCTCGGCCGGCAAGTTTGCTTATGAGGACTTTTACCAGTCCGAACTGGATAAGAAGCGCAAGGACAAATCCTACCGTTATTTCAACAACATCAACCGTCTTGCCAAGGAATTCCCGGTGGCGCACATGGCCGACAAGAAGGACAAGGTGACCGTGTGGTGCGCCAACGACTATCTCGGCATGGGCGGCAACCAACATGTGCTCGATACCATGCACCAGGCATTGGAAGAGTACGGTGCCGGTGCGGGAGGCACGAGAAACATTTCTGGACACAACAAGCACGCAGTTGAGCTGGAGGCTACTTTGGCCAAGCTCCACGCCACAGAATCAGCCTTGATGTTCAGCTCATGCTACGTTGCCAACGATGCTACGCTGGCTACCCTCGGCAGCAAATTGCCAGAGTGTGTTATCCTATCAGATAGCTTGAACCACGCCTCCATGATCCAGGGTATACGCCACTCCGGAACAAAGAAGATTGTGTTTAAACATAATGACGTAGCGGATCTGGAAGCCAAGCTGGCGTCTCTACCCCTGCACGTGCCCAAGATTATCGCTTTCGAGTCCGTTTACAGCATGTGCGGTTCCATCGGACCCATTGAGGAGATTTGCGACCTAGCCGAGAAGTACGGAGCCATTACCTTTTTGGACGAAGTCCACGCCGTGGGCATGTACGGCCCATCTGGCGCTGGTGTTGCCGAGCATCTGGACTGGGAAGCGCACGCCGCCGGCCGACCTCGCGGAACCATCATGGATCGCATTGACATCTTCACCGGCACTCTTGCCAAGGCTTACGGAACCGTCGGTGGTTACATTGCCGGCAGTGCTAAATTTGTCGACATGATCCGCTCGCTCGCTCCCGGCTTCATCTTCACCTCTACTCTGCCCCCGGCAACCATGGCCGGAGCCAGGGCCTCTATCGAGTACCAGATGGCTTATGATGGCGACCGTCGTCTGCAGCAGCTTCACACCCGCGCCGTCAAGGAGGAGCTCAACGCTCGTGACATCCCCGTCATCCCCAACCCGTCTCACATTGTCCCCATTTTGGTCGGCAATGCTGCCCTGGCCAAGGAGGCTTCGGATCTACTCCTGAAGGATTACAAGATCTACGTCCAGGCCATCAACTACCCCACTGTCCCCGTTGGCCAGGAGCGTCTCCGTGTCACTCCCACCCCCGGCCACGTTAAGGAACTCCGAGAGGAGCTTGTGAACGCCCTTGACGAGATTTGGACTCGCTTGGATATCAAGCGCACTTCGCAATGGGCTGCTGAGGGCGGCTTCATCGGCGTCGGCGTTGAGGGTAACGAGCCCGAGCCCCTGTGGACTGATAAGCTGCTGGGCATTGAGCAGGCCACGAAAGAGGTCAAGGCCGCCGGTGTTGCCCCCAACGGCATCACCGAGGCTCTGCTCGCCCGCGAGGCAAGCAACGCCAACAGCGCCATGGACGTGTCGGCATAAATTGACCGAGCGCCATTGAGCGATGGGTCGCGCGGCTTGCTTTGGCCAGCTGCAAATCAAGTTCACTTCTAAATAGCCAACTTTTTGATGAGTCTTTTTTATGAAAACCACCCACTGCAGCTAAAGCTGCCAAAAGAAAAGTCGGGGTTTTGAATCAATACAAATCATTCTTTCCTTGGTGTCTGACAAGATGCCGCCTATAAATAACTACTGTGCCTCCCTCTCTCTTTTATATACTGTGATCTTGATAACCTACCGCACAGTCTAAGCTTAAGATTTGAGTTTTGTTAGTGCCCATCTGCCAAGTCCCCTCCATATTAATTTTACCAAATACTACTGCAATGGATGCCCTGTAAGACAGATGCCCGCCCTGAAAAAAAACGCCATTTCTGCAGGCATCGTTCCATGCCGTCCTGATGCAGCAATTCAGGATTTAGGATTCTGGATCCCGCCGCCTTATTTCTCCGGAGATATCTCGCAGCAATCGTCTCCACCGCCTCATCCCCAATCCGCCCTAGCGCAGCATGTCAGCCTATCGGAGCTGGAAAAACACCCCGGAAGCCAGACGTCAATCCCAGCTCCACAACTCCAGCTCCAGACGGACAGCCGGCGCAATATCGTGTCCGATCCCTCCAAACCGTGCCTTCGTGGGACGGAACGCCTTTTACACAGGAATGAATCCCGAATCGTCGAGAGAATCTCTCTTCTTCTATCTACTATCTCTACACTTCCTGTGACGCGTTGCTGATTGGGTGACTGGCTGCCTATTTTGAATCCCTCTCTCGTCCTGTGTACTAATTTCCCCCCCTTCTCGCTCTCTCTCTATCGATCTTTCTTCCCTCTCGTGATACCCGACGGAGCAACTAGAGCAGGACCAGTCTCGCCGTATCTCACTTATAGACTATCCGCGTCGGGAAAATTGTAAAAACAAGTCATACCTTGCTCAAGCCCCCATCCATACTGCATTACATACACACATACACGCATTACACTACCCTCGGCATCCACTCCGATACGTACGACAAGGGAACTTGCATGCGACGGCCTCATATTTGTACCATCGACCCCAACCAAGACCGGCCTCCAGACTCCCGCCCCGGCGGCCATGGAACCCACCAGTAAAGGCCCCAAGGCCTGCACTACATGCGCAAAAGCCAAGGCACGGTGCATTCCCGGCCCGGACAAGGACAGCAAGTGCGAAAGGTATGGATCTGTGATCTCCTTCTTACTTCTTATGGTTTGCCCGTGCCGTGCGGCCTGTGTTTGCTCCGGGCCGAAATCCCGGGAGGTGCGTGGGGGCAGCGGATTCGATATCGCTGCTCCCTCGGCTTGGAGCCCAGTGTCTCTCTTTGCTTTGGCCTGCTATTCGTCTATTCATCTATCTTGTCTCTTCCCTTCTCCCCTTCCGGCTAGCTGCTCTGCTCCGCTCTAGATTGGCTGTTTGATTCAAATTTATGCTCATACTCATGTGCTTGTTTATAGATGCCAGAGGTTGAAAAGAGAATGTGTCTCACAACGGCCTGCTCCGCCTCGGGCCAAGAAGCCACCCAAGAGGTCTCGCGTTGCCGAGCTGGAGAAGAGGCTGGATGAGCTGTCGTCTCAGTTTGTCGATGGGGCTGCCGCTGCCGCCGCTATAAATCCCAGATCAAGCCAGCAGTCAGGAGACTCACCGTCGATATCAGCCTCATCGGGCAACCAGCTATCAGCCACTAAACGCCCAGGACAGTGTCAACAGCAGCAGCAGCAGCGACGACAGAGGACAAAATGCGATAGCATCGTCACCTTTGAGTACCTGTTCCCATCACCGCGGTCAGAGAGCGCTGAAGTCTCGGGATGGACCTCGGAAGTCGGTAGCAACGACTGTGCTGCGGCGGCGGCGTCCGAGATATGGCCCACAGAAGCCGAAGCCGAGACCTTATTGCTGCAGTACCATGAGACTCATGCACCGCTGGCGCCTTTTGTGATTGTGCCGAAGCATCTCATGGCAGCGGACCTACGTCGACAGAGGCCGTTCCTGTGGAGAGTCGTGATGATGATTAGCTGCTTCGTCGATGGACCGAGACAACATCGTATGGGCAAAGAGGTGCTGGCCGAACTAGGGAGAATGTCCGTACTGGATAGCACTAGAAATCTTGAGACGTTACAGGGACTGTTGCTGACTATCAGCTGGTGAGTAGACTGTTCATTAACTGGCTGCATACTCACTTATGAGAGCTTGATGATGCTAATCATTGTTCTTAGGCTAAATTTTTGTCTTAAGAGTGCGCAGCTGACCAACTTACTCTTCCTCGCGAGATCTATGAGTCTAAGTTCAGGCGGCTTTGGAATCTCATATGGCGCTGGTGGCGGAAACACCAAGGACGAAGTCAAGTGGGGAGAGCTAGAACACGCACGAGCATACCTAGGGACATATTATGTCAACGCCATGTAAGCAAACGTCGCTTCGAAGAGCCATCGTCTCCTCACCTGCCGTATTTTTTTCTGACCTGAATTAAACCACAGTGTCTTCAATACGAATAAAAAGGTTGATGCCTTCATGAATACATCACAGCTCGATAACTATTGCAGCCTCCTTACATCGCCGGGAGAGTATCATTCCGACCTTTACCTAGCCAGACTTGTCAAGATACAAATGCTGTCGCAGTCAATATCCATGGCGATGTTATATGATCCTGCGCAACAGCAACAGATGCAACTGCCCCTAACAATGGTGATACAAACTTTTCAGGAGCAGATTGATGCATATCGAGCGTCTTTACCGCCGCATCTTCTTGATAACAGCAAGTTCCCCCCTTTTTTTTTTCATTTCGTTCATCTGGGCTATTCATTACCATTAGCTACCATTACCTCAAATACAAAGATAGCTAACCTATTCCACAGGCACTCTCCAGTGCCATTTGGCCATATCAGAAATTCTCCTCGCCGACATGGCAATCTCCGATGCCCACTGCTCTTCCATCTCCCTCCCTCACAGTGACCGAATCCACCTCCTCTGGTCTTGTCTCCACGCTCTTCGTCGCTTCTACGGCGTGGCTTCACTCAAAGGCTGCGATATCACCGATCGCGAACAGCGCAACTTCCTTGGCATCCATGCTTCGGATCTTGCTTACGCAATTATCACTGGTATTAAACTCCTACTTGTGCGGATCCCTGATTGGGACCCTCGGTATATTGTTGCTGAGCTAGGAATCCGAGAAATGCTAGAGAAAGAGATTGAGGATGTCGGTCAGGTTGTGGCGCGGAGAAAGAGTGACCGCTGGCCTGAGGAAGACCCAATGGATCGGATGCATAAGTTGTTAATGTACGGGAGAGACCTGGTGAGCATGCAGCTACAGCAAGTGGCAGCAGAGATGGAAGCGGGAAGTGATAACAGCAGTCGTCAAGCCCCCATATCTTCCTCTACACCAGCAACCGCGAATAAGGGAGAGACTGGTCAGGGGTGGGTAATGGCAGGCATGGAAGATCTGGACGACGATCTTTGGCAGAATTTCATGAACGACACGGCGTGGAACTTGAACGGAGAGCCGATGGTGATGGATTCTTTTTAAAATGCGAGGCGGAGGCGGTTTCTAAGGCGTGGAGTTGATTGGGTTGTGTAAAATTTCAAGCAACCAGGTTCAAGGTGTTTTTTGAGATATGGATCAATGGAAGATCTCAGACTGGGCAAATTGGTATTTGGGCATGGCGAGCGGCAAAGCTAGCATTCGAGTTTAGCACTCTTGTATGTGTTTAGAACATCAGGGAATAAGTAATATGATATCATTCTCTTCTCTCATTCAATTTTTACGAAATTATAATCCTTATCCTCTTTTTTTCATTATTTTGCCAACGCTTTCAGACAATCATGCGCTCTCTTCCTCTACCTCTAGAGCCTCAATCTTAGCCTTTGCCAACCACGCAACATTCCCCTCAGCAGTCTCCTTCCGAACCGCACTCAACTCATCAATAAACGCCGGCACAAACGTTCCCGGCCCGCGAACATCATCTCTCACCGCTGCCCTCTCGGCTGCAATCTCAAATAGCACAAGGCCCGCCAGCGCCGCAACCAGCACATCACTCCGGAACGCAGCAACCATGGCACTCACTGTCGTTCCCAGGGTGCATCCAGTACCCGTTACTTGACCGAGGAACTCATGGCCGTTGTCTACACGGAAAGTACGAGATCCATCGCTGACAACGTCCGTCTTGCCGGTGAGGATGACGACGGCGCCGGTGCGGCGAGCGAGGGCCCTAGCGAGAGTGGCGCGCTGCGGGATAGTCAGGGAGGAAGACGAATCGACGCCACGCTGGGTGACGGAAGTGCCGTAGACGGTTTGGATTTCACGCTCGTTGCCTTTGATGACGGTGAAGTGGCCGGAGGAGAGGAGGGTCTTGACGGCGTTGCGACGAATGACGGTTGCGCCGGCGCTGGAAGGTATTGTTAGCTCCAGGACATGATATTATTTAAACAAATGGATGAGAGAGTATGCAAAGCTGAAATGAACTGTGTATGATAAAAAGGGGGTTATGAGGAGACGAAAGGGGGGGAAGACAGCCTTACCCAACAGGATCATATACAACAGGTCCTCCAGCAGCATTGTACGCTTGCAATGCTTGAACATGGTTCTTCAACCCATCTGGCGTCACAGTTCCCATGTTGATGACGAGAGCGCCTCCCAGCTTGGCCAAATCGGCAGCCTCTTCAGCATAGTTGGCCATGATGGGACTGGCTCCAACAGCAAGAGCAACATTGGCAGCAAAGTTTTGCACAACCTTTCAAAGACACATCAGCCAACACTCAACAATAAATTTCATCATCATTTCAAAAAACTCACCAAGTTCGTCATGTTATGCGACAGCGGCGTCCCAGCCGCCACCCCCTTGACAACATCAGGAACCCTCCCCATCGCAACATTCGTCAGCAAGACCCTCGCCGCAGCCGCGGGATCCTCCGCCGCCACCAGCGCGCTCACTACGGCGATGCCGTCGAGGCTCTTGGCGGGAGCGGCGCTGGACTCGACCAGCACGGCCGTGGCGTTGGAGCTGTTGATGCCGCCGATGCAGACGGTTGGGATGGAGGTGTGGCCGGCGGCCGAGAGGGCGTGGAGGATGGAGCGGATGCCGGCGGTGCCGATGATGGATTTTGTGTCTTTTTTGCTGTGAGATTGACATGTTAGCTTTTTGAACGCATGTATAATATATATATAAAAGGGGAGAAAGGGGCTTACGTTTGCGTGGCGTAGACGGTGCCCAGGCCGAGATAGTCGGCGCCGGCTTCACATGCCTTGATGGCTTCTTCGATGGAACTGGCTGTTACGCCGATAATTCTGTCTGGGCCGAGCAGCTTGCGGGCCTCTTCGTATGCTGTATACAATGTTGTCAGCGGTTGTCATTTTTCTCTTTTACTTGCTCTAAATCTCATCTCCATGCTCATATCAACCAAACAAAGCAAATAGATTGAAACCTCAACAACAAAAGACATTATATCCCCTCTTGATAAGGATAAATGAATAGCATAAGAATGAAAAAAATGAAAAACTCACCCATATCATCCTGCCCAATATGCACTCCCTCACACCCAACCTCAACCGCCACATCCACCCGGTCATTCACCAGCAACGGCACGCCATACCGCCTCGTCACCTCCAGCAGCGCCCTCGCCGCCTTCACCGCAGTCTCCCGGTCGCTGTGCTTGTCGCGATACTGCACAATCGTGGCGCCTCCCCGCACGGCAGCCTCGACGACTTTGGTGAGGTCTTTGTTGCCCAGGATGGCGGGCGTGGAGTCTGTGACGAGGTATACGCCGTAGTTTACTTTTTTCTTGTCCATTTTCGTTTTCTTGTTGCTCCAATGCCGTCTTTTGATTTTACAATAAATGGAAACAGAAGAGAAAGAGAGGTTGCGTAGTTTTTTTATGTGAGGCGAAAGGTGCTCATGTGAAAATTGTTGAGATTCGCAAAAGGCTCAAGGGCGCAAGTTCGATACCCGGGACGCGGCTATGATCGGACCCATATCAGCTCCATGAGCTTCTCATGGCGTCATATCAAAGTAGCTCACCAAACATCAAATAAGCAAATAAGTGGCGAAAAAGAAATTAAGAAGTGCATAATGTTGATTAATTTCCACATCATGACAATTAAATGTTTCAAGGCACCTCTACTTGTTGTGAACTAATAATCTTCTTTATCGCTGTTCATAACTATGCTTTCAAGGACTTACTGATGCGACCAACTCATAAAGGATCTCATAAATTTGAACAACACGATTTTCAGTTTCTAAACAGTCTCATTTTTATACAAATATGTCCTGTATATTGCGTCAAATTCTGACTTGAAATCTACCTTTTTATACAAATAAACCACAACACCGTATAAACTCATGTAATGACTTTTTCCCTTCTTCTCTTCTCCCCCCAGCCAATCAAGACATTATTATAGCTCTACAATTCCCATATTTACTGCAACATGGAATCCAAGCTTTCGCCGAGTACACCTTCAATCTTGACAATCCATCTATGTGTCTCTCTCTCAACAACCTCGTCATCATCCTCTTGCAGCTCGCTAATGCGAGGCAGCATCTCGTGAAGCATTGCAAGCCACTCCTCGCCCAGTCGATCCGTCAGTGCTTGTTCGCACTTCACAGCCGCCAGTCGCACCGCCGCCTTCTCTGATCGGAGATGCTTAAGCAGCGCAGCGTTCAACTCTTTCTGGTGAGCTTGAGAGTCTGCCGCTGCTGCAAGCTCGACGGTGGTAGGGATCAGGGCTTCGTTGACGTCAACAATCGTTGCGTGGGTATACTGCTCCATCAACACAGGGGCAATTGCTCCAAAGTGTGCTGGTGCCTGCCAGAAGTCGTCCTGGTCATGCTCAAAGCACTTGGCCAGTGTGTTGAGCACACGGTTCCAAAGCTGTCGCTCACTGCTGTCCTTGGGGTTGATGGCGCTGAGAATCTTAACGGCATCCTCCAAGACGTACGTGGCGTAGTTGGTTACGATAGACTTGAGATTATCGAAGAATGACTGCAAGAATCCGTAGACGCTATAGCGTCTGCTCGACAAGCCGATGCTGTCCCCTTTGAGGCCTGTGCTTGACCACTCGACGAGCTGCACAAATACAGGTCGGAATGTGGCGTCGTTGAGCTTGTAAATCATCTTCAGAACCTTCTCGTTCACTGAGCTTTCCAGCTGAGTCAGGCGAGTCAAAACTGCGTCGCCAGTCTCGCCATCAGCAACGATCAGTCGTCGCAGGTCAAATACCTTCAGCAAGATGCTGGACAGGACTCCGACATTCTTAGTAATGGCAGACTTGGAATGCTTGTCGATGGCCATTCCCAGAGTCTTGACGTATTCAGACATAGCCTATGATTATTCATGTTAGCTTCTTTCTCTTCTACATGTCTATTGTATAAGTTTCTTACCGAAAAGCCGTTGGATCTTGCGCTCTCCCAGTTAAGATCCAAGCTAGTGAACATCTCCTTAGCCTCAAGCTTCTTCGCAAGGAATTCGAGACAGCTCTCGCGAGCTTCGTTGGTGTCGGCATCAAGGTTGGCATTTGCCGACTTGTTGGAGACCTCCAAGATTTGGCCGATATAAGTGGAAAGCATAAAAGGCAGATGCTCAGCCAGAGCACTAATGAATCCGTAACCAGCTGAATGAAGTTCGAAGTCTTGTGAATCCTCTTGCAGGCTCAGGTTGAGATAGGTGATGGCCTGAGGAATAGCAATGGGGAGCACCGGCACAATAGCATCTTGCAACACGTCGACGAGAGACGTGAGGCACAGGAGAGCCATGATGCGAAGCTGCTTCTCGTCTTGGCCAAGGCAGTGCTCGCCTGCAATTGTTGATGCAGCCGCAACCACAGCCTCAATATCCTTCTTGCCATACTTCTCTGCAATCTTGTCGACGCAAGTAACCGCGGTGTGCTTGTAGCGGATATCGCTGGACTCCCGGATTGCGGCTGTGAGTTGTGGCAGGAAGGTGAGCAAAGCTGTTCTTGACGCTTTGTCTGTGTTGCTCTCTGAGCCCACACGGAGCTCCAGAGCGCGAAGGACCTTTTGACGCAGATCAAGGCTGGGTCTATCGAGCAGGCTTTCAACAGCTTTAATAAATTCGCCGATTGAAAGCAGGTTGAGCAGGTTAGCCAGTGCGTTTCCGCATCGGTTATGCAGGCTCTTGTTCGATTTAACTGTGTCTGCCAGTACAAGCACATCTTCAAGCAGAGTTGCGTAAAGTTGGCGAACCTCTGACGTCTCCATGTCATCCCGATCGACAAGCTTGCTGATCTGCGCCTTGAGCTTTCTGTTTGCCAAAAGACTAGGCAGCACAGAGAGTTGGCGAAGAGCAATCTTCTCAACATCCTTGTCCTCCTCCTCGTCACTGCTACCAAGTAGTACAAGCGATAGAGTAGGCTTGGGCTTGAACAGATCCGAAGTGAGGTCGAGCAACTTGACCAATGTCTCCAGCTGGATCTCGACACTGAAATCGTTGAGTAGATCCAGAACGAATTGGAGCAAATCGTCATTTAGCTCATATCGATCAACAAGCATGCTCACTAGCGTAAACAAGAACTCCTTAGGCCCCATAGTCTCAACCAACGCCACGAACAGACCGTGTCGTCGGTGGACTGGGATATGCTCGTACGCAGTTGTGAAGCTGACAAGGATGTCTGAAGCTCCAGCAACGGGGCTCTTCTGGCCTTGTCGTAGTGACTCAATCAACGGAGGTACGACTTCCTTGATCGTCTGTGCCACCACATGGGCGGAATAGTCATCACTCTGGCGAAGTACAGAAGTGCCCATAAACGTGAAAATAGGCATAACACTGTGCAGAACCAAGTGCGGCGCAATTGTTGCCAGATTTGCGACCAATAGTAAAGCAGCATTCTGGACTACGGGGCTCGATGACTTCTGGATGCAGCTAACAAGCAGATCTCCATATCCTCCAGAGCTGTCTACCTTGAGATTCTTGTTTGCCTTGTATGCTGGCATCATGGCCAGAAGACTGCGCAAGATCAAATTTTGCAGGTAGCCCAGTTCTGAGCCAACAACGGTTCTAAAGTGCTGAAGCTCAGACAAAGCTGTGAACAGACCATCGAGAAGTTCGGGGTGAGATACAGGATCCGAGCTATCGACGATTTGCAGGACAAAGGTAACCTTGCGCAGCGCACGGCTCAACTCGGGGGTAACCTGAGTGTTCAGACCCCGATTGGCATCAGCGGCACTGGTTCTTCTTCTCTTATTAGGAGGGGGCTCAGTAATCATCTTGGTGCCAGTTTGAATCGAGTCCAGGAAGAAAGATAAGATATCGGTCGTCAATGGCACAGACCTGAGAAGATCTGCAGCCTCGGCTGGGATGATAGATTCAGAGTTATTGGCAGTAGCCTCTGGCTCTTGTGAAAGTTCCAGGAATTGCTCTGCCACCATGAACTTCATCTCAGCCTTCATCAAAGTCCACATCTTCTTGACCCGAGAGAAGGCTGCTCGAATGAGGCCTGGTCTTTCACCATTTGTAGAGTCTGCATCCTTTAGTAGCTTGAACACAAACTCGAGTCCAGTGGCGTCGTTGGGAACAATAATGTCAATGAACTGGGAGTCCAAAACAGATTTATCCAGCTGCTGTGAGGTGCAAATATTTGTAGCCTCGGCTTCCGTCAAGTCAGCCCAAGACTGCAGAGCTGGTAGGAGAAGTTGTGTTCGCGTCGCGTTAGACACGCCGCGAATTTCATTCAGTGATTTGAGAAGCCTGCTCTTAACAAGCGTCAAGGGAGTCGAGACAATGTGAGAAGCAAAGAATGTCAATAGCGCTAGTCTGCCAGATTGAGAGAGATGGTCCTTCTTGTCCAAAGCTGGCTCAGGAGCAATTTGGTACTTTCCGCTCTCGATAGCTGACTTGAGGATGGCAGAAATGTGATCCGCATCCATGACACACTCCTCGACCGCCGGCAACAGCTGAAGGTGGAGGAATTTACAAGCAACGTCAATGCTGAGAGCGGCAACGTCCTTGGACTTGGACTTTCCATAGAGAGACTCAGCTCCCCATGCCTTGACTGATTTGGCGAAGGGGGGTACGTAAAGTCCAGCAGCTACTGTGATGAGATCTGCCGCTGCCTGACGCACTCGCTTGGAAGGATCACCGAGAGCAGCAACGCAGTAGGGGAAAAGAGATTGGACATCCACCTCAGACACGTTTGCGGCCTTGAGCCTGTCCTTGGCCATATCCAATGCTGCAGCTCGGGCCAGTGCTGGATATAGCCCGCACCAAATCCGAATGAAGAAACTGAAGTATGTGCAGTCTTTGAACGCAGACTCTCGCTTGAGCTTGGAGAATTGATCAAGCTGCTGAAGAAGCTCCTGCTTTCGCCCAGTTTGGTCTGAGACAATGGAGACGAATACATCGCTGAGGCTGCCAAAGATTTCGCCATCTTCTGGCAAAAGAGATGAGGAGAGAGATGAGGAGCCGTTAGCCAACTCTTCAAGGCCTGCTTCAGGGTTCTGTGCCTGTTGAGCCTGAGCAGCATCCTCAGCTTCGTCTGTTGCATATTCGGGCAGCTTCCTCGTACGGAATACGAGATCCAGCTTCATTTCCAGCTCTTCAATATCGAATTTGACTTCTTCAATGACGGACTGAATGATATCTCCAGCTGATCCGGTAGTGTGTGATAAGGCAATCAGGGTAGATCCCACTTCCCGGCGAAGAGAGCCATCTTTGTCGTTTTCATCGTTGAGTTCGTGAGCTGTCAGGAGCAGAGACTTGAAGATGACAGAAATCTGCTTATCCTTTAGTATCTGGTTACCCAAAATTGTGGTAATTGTTGAAAGGCCACGCGAATCGCCCTTCTTTACTAGTCTTTCAACCAGAGCCAAGCACAATCCGTTTGCCAACTTGTCCACGCGACGCTCCCGTCCAATTTCGACAAGAAGTGTGCCGATATCCTGAACCTTCATCAATGCCTTGGTGACTTTGCTGCTCATTTGCTTCGCGGATCGGAACTGGGCCAATATCGTCAAGCATACGAGACCTGGTCGAACAGTCTCGCTAGTCCAGCCGTGAACCAGCTGCTGCATCAATGCTGTGACAGCATTATCGTGCAGATCACCCTTGGAAACAAAGACAGTCGTGGCCATGTAGGAGGCGATTTGAAGGCTGGGGACCTTCTTCATGACGAGTGCTTCGGCGAAGACGGGCCCTAGTCTATGTAATAGCGCTTGGCTGTTGTCGCTCTGTACTGTAGCTCGACCAGATTTGGTGCGGTCTAGTATTCCGCTGACAGCTTCGGTTACAAGCCCGCCCCAGAATGTGATGAGAGCCGGGTACTGGTATCCTTTCCGGCATGATTCGAGAGTGTATTCGGAAACAGCATTTAGGAAATCAACGTGGTGAACGGCTTGGTGAACGAAGACTGATCGGGGAGGAGGGGTAAGAGATCGGATATACGGATCGAGGAATCGGAATTCGCTTGGAATCTTCGATGGCAGGATAGATAGAAGAGTCGCGAATGCGGTAATGGAGTGGTATGGCAAAAAGGTCATGAGCAGAGTCGACGTATTTTCTACGTGAATGCTGCATGGGTAGAAAAGTTAGTACATCCACATACAACTCTTGAGACTGCATTGGGTTCGTCTTTGGATATTTTACGCACGAGAATCGTCTAATTAGCCACTCAACAGCCTTGATGGCAGGCATCAGCCTCAAACGGCTTCCCACAAGTCTGAGGAACGCCTCGATGTGTCGATCGAGCTCCTCATTCTCAGCAATTGTGAGCTGGTTTCGGTCTTGATTCTGGCTCTGTTCGCTGAAAATGGTTGATTCAAAGGCAGCAAATCGGCCATCGAGTTGGCAAAGCTCTTCGAAGCCCTGGTGGCATGTCGCATACAGAGTTTGATAGCTCTGAGCCGCTGCGACTCGGGGTTCCCAGATCAGAGATTTTGAGTGAGAAGCCCTTTGCGCTTTGATATCCAAACTCGATTTCGAGTTTGCGGCAACCTGCGCCAGCTGCGCAGCAAGCGAGGTCGCCATTATGTCGAGAGTTGAGGCTCCAGGTCGAAAAATGGGCTTTGGTGTAAAAGAATTCAGGAACGCGGCTATGTTCACTATGGCGCCTTGAAGCCTACTGTGAACTTTTTTTTTTCAGACTTCGCAGTTTAGCGGAGACTTGCTGATTATTTCTTATCGATAACATGGCGCTAGTATGTGGGGCTGTTGGACTATCTATCTTGGATAATCACGTGATCTATGTTTGCTCTTTGTTTTCGCTTTACATTAGAGACAGAGATGAAGTATCGTGGGGTAACCCGAAGAGGTATCTCCACCTAGGTGCCTTGATATTCGCTGCTATGACATGTTATATCTATCTGTCTCATGTTTATTTTATAGATTTCTTTAAACCTTTAGTAGCTAGTATCAAGTTTTATGTGACGAGCCTATTATTTGACGCCTACCTCTATGGGGCGTAAGATAATATGACGTATGATGCTGCTTGAGTTCTTACAAACAGCAATTTTTCTCGATACGATAAGATATAATTTCTGAAACCGATCCCCATTCATTCGGATTACATATAAGAATCGTGAGATTAAAGAACGTTTCACTACACGAGGCCTCAGCCAATAGACCTACCAGTTTCCCCAGACTAGCTAAAAGGTATATGCGAACCATTCGGCGTAAATTCCGGCCAGAAGTGGGGAGAAGATCGTGGGCAGCCGCTTCATTGCAATACCGAACTCGGAAGATCAGCATCCGGTGCTCTACCTGTAGCATCATTTAAAGCCCCCATTTGCAGACCAATACCACCACCATTTCGAAATACAACTTCCAAAAAGAGATTTCAGAAACAGTGTAAAATGGCTGTAAGTTGAAACATGATTATAGGCTTACTCTAGAAAAAAAGCTCACTCGGTATAGAAACCGTATCCTCAAGTTATTCTTCTGGGGGATTCCCTAATTGAGTTTGCAGCTCAAACCTTGAGCGGCTTCTCATTCCAGTCGGCTCTCCAAACACGTAAGATGCTGAAATGAGCTATTCTTAAAAGAAAAGAAAATCTGAGCAGAAGTTCTAAAAGCCATTTTGCAGGGTTGATAAGGCGATTTGATGTGGTTAATCGCGGCCTTGCGGGGTGGAACACGGCAGGTGTCCTCAAGTATATGCCCGAGCTTATCGTGGAACAATCTGCCTCATCGGCAAAGATTGAGTATCTGGTTAGTACAGAGTATCTTTGGCGTTTGTATGATAATTTGTGTATGCTGACTCGACGGAACTATTCCCAGGTGATTCTCTTGGGAGCAAATGACGCTGTTATTGATGGACCGACCACAGCGCAGCATGTTCCTATTGAGACATATAAGGAGAACCTCAACAAGATAATACATCATCCCCTCGTACGGTCTCACAATCCCAAGATCCTGCTGGTTACTCCTCCCCCAGTGGATGAGATTAAGCTCCAGTGGGTAGATGTGGCTCAGGGTCATCCAGGAGCAGTTCGATCCTCGGCCATATCTGCATCATATGCGGAGAAAGTTCGGGAGGTAGCTCGTGAGAATCCGGGAGTAGTTCTTATTGACCTTTGGCAAGCGATCATGGGTGAAGCTATTTCCATGTCGCCAGAGGACTACCAGCCTGGAGGGCATTGGCTGGGATCACCCGAGAATGGGAAGCAAGGAGGGCTGGACAAGCTTCTTCCAGATGGACTCCACATGGGCGGACTGGGATACAAGGTGTTTTTCGAGGAGATCAAGGCGCATATTGGGCAAGATATCAAGCCTGATGACAGGTCGGATTATCTACTTCCAGAATGGAGGACTGTTACTCCCCCAAAGGTTGAGCGGCCAAACGTAAAGCCCATTCCCCTTGAGTAAGATAGGACGTTTTACATGGTGCATGCACATATAGATATAGACTAGTTAGAAAGCGCCTCGGCCGTTTTACAGTGGATAGATCAGCCTAGTTAAACGTAATGGATATATCAGTATCGGCTTATGGCAGCGAAGATGTAATCAGGATAGGCATCCAATAGTCCATATAATCAGCTGATGGGAGATTTGAAAGCAGCATCATGGCCCATGTTGCATGCAATATGGAACAGACAGCCCTGTCTGCGGGGAAGGGACAAAAGCTTCCTTCCAGCTGGGCTACGCCTAGCCGTAATATTACAGCGCGTTGCCCTGCTCTCTGCTAGCGCTGCCTTGCACTAGGCTGGCTGGCCGGCGATGACGCCCTGGTAAACAAGATAACACCGAGTGCTGTATTACATGCTTGTAGCGCTGACCCCAGCTGTCTTTAGAGGCTGCCACGGCCTGTGATTGGTACTTGTGGGGAAGTGCCCAGCGCAACCACTAAGCTCGAGGCGGGCTGGAATCCTAGATTGTGGCGATCGGCCAACCTCGCATCATCACACAGTCCTTGGACCTGAAACTGCTTGCTTGCCCTTCGCAGCCGTTGATTTCCTCGTACGTCTCTCTGCCTTGCCTTGTTTGCGCGTCGACGTCGCACTTGCACAGGCCCGATCAATAACTGGCGGCCGCTTCCCGCTTCTTCACTCTCCATTTTCTTCTCTTCGTCTTTATCATCGATCGATCCCTCCACCCAAGGCAGCCTTTTTAACGCCATCCCTCCCCAGCGTTCTATACAAACCGCCCACCGACTCGTTCTCCAGCTCGCGTAATCAGCGCATTCCCAACAGTGTTAATATTCCTGCCGTTTCCGAAATCGACCTATCGGCTATCTAATTAACGGCACGCGGGCCTCCGCGACTCTTCATGCGAAAAGAAGCACCTGCGTCTTACAAATAAAGGCACTTCTGAACTGCTTCATACCGACAATAACTACATATCTCTATTTACACACCTACGTCTGGCCACTGATTTATCCAAGCCGCACAATTACATTATATTAATAACATCTGAGCCACCGAACCTATAAGCAGACACTCCTGCATACGATCCTTCGTCTGTGTGGCTAAACCACAATCTTGGTGCCGTTTTGTGTCCGTGCCGACACAATATCTGCAACGCGACTTCGCCGCTACTTGAGGATTCCTCGTCTCTCTCGACGTATTACATACCTGGAAAGTCTAAATATTGGTTTTCTTCAGGCCATAACGCACGTACTGCGTTATCGGCTGGGTGGCCTGCGGGTCCAGGGCAAGGAGATGTGGTCGGGGATGTGGATTGTGAACTGCCATTAATACTCTGAGTGATCGGAAACCTGGACAAGAGTCACGCCGCATCATATTCCCCAAAGTGAACACCAAATCAACAACACCTCGGCATCCTTTTTTCGTCTTGCTCTTTGTGGCTCCAACATTGTGCAGCCCTGGCTGAATTCTGACTGCTGTTTCTTTGCGTTGATACCTAAGCTTAATATTTCTCTGTTCCTGCAACCTATTTAATATCGCACTATCGTCTCTCTTACCGACTCGAACTGATCGAACTCTTATCTTTTGGCGATTTATATGTTCCGTTTTCCCTCCTTTGAAATATCTTCAGACATGGAATCCCGCTTCGGTGTTTCTCGGGAAGAGCTGTACAACCTGCAGATGGAGCTGAAGCAAGTCCAGTATGCCCAGGCCAATTATTCAGAACGGATTCTCAGGTTAGAGAAGCGTCAAGCAGACGATTCTGCCATAAAGTCCGTATGGAATTCACCGTTTCCGGGAGTCCTGGCTGGAACGCCACAACATGGTGAGCTGCATTGCCCTCGCTCCTCGTTGTGTCGAAAAATTGATCCTTCTAACACTAAATGTTCTTCAGGACCAGTCCAGATTCCTCAAAATGATGTCTTTGACGACTTGGATGAACAGGGAGAGCAGTTGCTCGGCTCTCTGCACCTGGGTCCTGCGGAAGAGGAGCCGGTTCGTCGCGGCGGCGCAGCTTCACGAGCAAACAGCGTCCGATTTGACGAAAGCGCTTTGCATGGATCTAGCTGGGCCGCCCAAAACAACCGTCACTCAGGAGACTTTGGCCAAGTCCGCCCGGGCACTGGTTTCATGATGGAACGGTCGCTGTCACACAAATCAGATGGCAGACACAGTTCGGCAGGGCATTCGGTGCATTCTCATCATTCTGTAGCGTCAGGCCGAGCTAGCAGCATTGGCCTTGACACCAACTTTGCCACTGGCGATGAAGACGATGACGATTCTTCCTTTGATATGCCTGGGCTTCCAGCCTCTGTCTATGTCCTGGGGACGGTTCCATCCATTGTTCGTTGTTGGTTGACTACGGATTACGCCCACGGAACGCTGCTCTACGCGGATATTTGCACGGGGTCGCAAAAGTCTACGATTGAGTATTCGCTCGTTAAAGAGCTAGACTTGTTGAGTGAATTTCATCGCGACGTCAGCGGGGCTTATAAAGCTAGACTAGACGTGTATCTTGCAGAAGCTGTCATTACGCGCCACAGCAGCCGGTCCGATTCCGCCGCGGGATCAGTGCCTTCGATGTCGGTTTGTTTTGAAATTTGTGGTGGTAGTGGCGGTGATCAGGTCAGATCGAAAGCGGTTCGCATATTCATTGGCAGTGATGCCCTGAGAGCGCATGCAGCCGATGTCCTCTTTTCTCAGAATACGATGGTACTCTACAGCAATGAGCGAGATAGACTCCGGGTTCCTTTCATTCGCCCCGAAGACGAGGAAGTATTCCGCCACATAATAACCAGCAGTGCTACGCCAGAACGACCAAAACTGAATGCCAATGCCACACCGTTCGTCTTTGGGGATAGCAATAGGACCGATAGCGAGGAAAAAGTAGCACCTACACCGACGACAGCATCAGCAACGACGACAGCTACCCCTACATCCACCACGACAGCGACTAAAGAGCTGGGAGGCAGTGACACAAGAAGCCAGGCGTCACCCGCAACGTCGCACTCTGAGCCCTCAGATCGTGTTCGAGCGAATAGTGTTCCCGATTATGAAGAGGAAACGGAAAAATCTGTAAGAGATGTTAATGGCTCTGAGCGTCGGAGAAGAGATGGATCAAGTGCGTCCGAAGCTTCACGGCGAGACGCGTCATCAGGCATCTGGGGCTCCTGGCGCAATCCCAATGGCAGCGGAACGGATCAGCGCGAGACTGGACCTTTGAGCGGATACCAGCCGGCGCCACGAGGACGTAACATGAAGATCCTCAAAGCCCCAAAGTCCAGCTCGTCTTCTGCGCGAACGGGAGCGTCGTATGAACCTCCCATCCCATCCAAGTCTGAACTTGGTCGGCGCAAGAGCCAGGTCAGCATGAGCGGCGAAAGCACCACCACAACAGCCAACGCTGGCATTAAATGGGAGACCAAAAAGCCAGCGGCGACGAGTGAAGGCAAGGGCGAGGCAGCAAAGCCCAGCTCGACTTCTGGCGGTCGGGCGGCTTCGGCTTCGGTATCGCTACCAAGGTCGGCGAATAATCCAGTCGGAGTAGCATCGGCCTTTTCGTGGATGACACCACCGGCAACGGCAAAGTCTACCAAGACGACGACCGCGGCAGATTAAGATGTCTGAAATTGGCATCACTTCCGAAGGGATAAATAAGGGGCAATTAATCCTCAGTAGTAGTAGCATGGGAGGTAGATATTCAGCGATTCGATTACGACAAATGAAGCTGTACAGCGGTTGATTCGACTTGGGTCTGCAATCGTATGTCTACTGCGATAGCTAGGAATTGAAAAGTTAAATGCCCCAATATCATTTGTTAGGCCTGTAAAATGCTTTTTATTGATTCCTCGCAAGAATGAAACCACCCGAGTGAACAAAGTAGAACATTTGATAGAAGTTATTTCTATTAAGCTTAAATATACCCCCGATTTAAATCTTGGAAGGCGGCAGCACATTCAACACCTTGCTGGTTTCGCCCAACTTACTCTTGACCACCGTAAACAGGCCCTTGAACAAGGAATGTGATGCATCCCCCAAGCACTCGTACATCCAGCTCTCGCTCGACGTAACGACAATACCAGGCTCGCTCCTCAGCCGATCAAGCGCAATGCCAACTTCGCCCTTGTTACAAGAGCTCACACCGTCAGCGATGACATACGGGAAGTGGCCCGCGTCGCGCAGGTCCAGCGCAGTCTGTGTGATGCAAATGTGCGTCTCGATGCCGACGAGGGCGATGCGCGAGCCGGGCGCGAGTCTGGAAGCGATGGAGGGGATGAGCATCGAGAACTTGGTCTTGTCGTGGACCTCGGAGACGCCCAGCATGTCGGCGATGGCGGGAACAGTGGCGCCAAGCTTGGCAACGGTCTGGGTGGTTGCGTAGACGGGGATGTCGAGGTTCTGGGCGTAGGTGAGGAGCTTGACGGTGGTGTTGACGCTGTTTTTTGTTATTTTTGTTAGCTAGAATATGGATTGAGGGTGGGTTGATTGGTGGTGATGCTCGATTTTGGTGTTGAAGGGTACCTCGGCTCAGCCAGCGGTTGCAGCGCCTGGCTCAAGCTTTCATACACTCACATGCTATCGAATTCATAGATGGCGTTGCGGAACTTGTCCTGCATATCGCAGACGCTGTTTCATTGGTTGTCAGCCATTGATTGATTTCGCAATTTGTTCTCGGATTTCGTTCCCGTCGTCCGGCCGCTTTCACATTGTATGATGTGAGTGAGGGGAGCTCTCAGGCCCGGCGCCAACTTACAAGATGGCAGGGTTCTCTGTAGGAATGGTAAGTCTCTCGGTTGGAAGATAGGGCAGCAGATTGACAGGAGTGAGCTGTAGCTATGAAGACTTACTGAACCGCAATTCTGTGGGAGCAGCCATTTTGGATGTGATGGGAGGAGTAGATTGCGATAGAGAGCGGTAGAGAGGACGGGAGAGTCTGATGTTTGGCTGCGATGATAGAGGCGGGATGAGGGGGCGACACTTGAGGAGGAGAAACGGTCGTTGCATAAAGAGGTGAATCGAGTCAAGTTAAGTTGGTATGAGGTGGAATAAGAAGAAAGAAGAAGGGGAGCTCGTGAGAAGACGGTTCTGTTAATTGAAATGCCGATGACCGACCGGGTTTGGGGATCTGATGGCGGGGTTGGCGATTTATAGTGGCTAAATAAAACTAAGAGACTAGAGAGCTGGGGTACAATGGCATGATATGAGCACGTTATGTGTGTTGGTACAAGGATAGATGCAGCAGTATATATAAATACCTGGCTATATAAAATGAATGCATGCAAGCAGTAAAAAATGGAATTCTCTGTCTGCTCCAATTTCACCTTCCCGGTCTGGCTTGGCCGACTTGCGGCTCATTAATTGGCTGATTGACATGATTTGAGATTCATCCTGCAAAGCGCGGATCTTTTTCGGGATTCACGCCCCATGGAGTGCGGATAGAGATGCGCCGATCCAGAGTCGGCATAACAGAAAATCTATGGTTAGATTATGATAATACAAGCTTTGATTGGCATCATAAAACTATCTGGTAGCAAAGAGGTGGTATGCACATATAATAATACATCGTGGTGTTACTTACATCAACTATACGAGGTATGCTGTGTTACCGAGCTTGGACTACATTTCATATGCAAAACAGCCCTATTGGCTGACAGTTCAAGAGCCGACATGCTGTCTCATGATCGGCCATAAACACAAATACTACTATTAATACTCCTCCGTATAATAGCTCTTTGAAATGTTTCACCGCCAAAATCCATGGATTGAAATTTGAGTCATCGTGGTTTAAAAAAAAAGTATTTCAAATTACATGGCACTAAAGCAGCGATATGGAGACGAGGTCTCAGTTGTATGCAGAATGCATGTTAGTCGTATTAGTGTATCCGTTCAAGTGAGACATGTGCTGAAAAGAGACAAGACGAGGGAGAAGAATTTCAAATACTAGTACTATTAGTATTTACTGCAATTTTAGCTCTATTCCGCAATGTCGGTATGGAATAATTCGCTGCATTGGTTTGCGTGCACTACTGCATGATGGCCGGCTAGCATGTGCATATTGACTCATGCAGGGATGCAACCTCTTTGGATGGCGTCACTCAGCATTTTGAATCTGCATCTTGGCACATATATACTGTAAAACATGTAACAATAAACTTGTAAATTCTTGACTCACAAACTTCAAATGCATCGCGTATACACAATTCTATACATAATCATATCCGTCTATCCATCCCATCCCAATGCGAACCAAAAAAAAATCATAACTCCATATACCGTGCTTTTTATATATTACGATGCCACCTCTGCAAACCATGTGCGCAGCAATCCCGCCAGCGCGCTCGGCAGCTCCTCCAAATTATGCACAATCAGATAGTACTGGAAGGGGAACGTGTCCAAGTACCGCTCAATCACCACTCTGCTCTCGCCCCCTTCGCTCACAAACTTGGCCTCCTTGAGCTCCAGCACGCTGTCTCCCTTCTTCTTGCCCGTGTCGTCCATGATAATAAAGACAATCATGATGCGCTCCTCCATTGCCTCACGGAGCAGGCGTCGGATGGAGTCGTGAGCTGAAGATGGTGTCAGTCCGTCAGAGAGGATCAGCGCGAGTTGCCATAGGTCTGCTCCTCCACTGGACCGCTGTCGTGCCGTGCGGAATGTGTCAATGGTCTGTCGGATCAGCAGTGCGATGTCTGTCCTGTCTTGACCAAATGAAAATCGCTGTAGGACCTTGGCACCGGCATCCGAAGCAAATGGGTCTGTCAGCTCGTGCGCCGTAAAGACATCAGCGCCAAAGCCCAATACACCCACTTGGCCGGCCTCAAGCATCGTCAGGGAGCGTGAGACCATGACCAGTGACTCCATGGCCAATGCGCCTGATGACGACTCTCCCATACTCTTACTGTCGTCCACGCACAGCATGATCTGGTAAGTTCGCTTAGTCGGGATGCTACGTCGCATCCAGATCTTGTCTCGCTTGTAGCTGGAAGCGATGTAAGGGATAATGCGCTTAATGTTCAGCCGCTTTCCGGTACGGAACGATCCCGACAATTTGGTAGACTGAGATGGGGTGAGAATCAGTCGCAGCTGAGATGTTAAAGATAGCGACAAGCTGTGGGACTTGGTTTGAAGTTCAGTCCACTGCTCAAGACAGTCAGAAAAGTCGCGGAGCGGTCTCTGATCCTCCCAAAGGTGAGTTGTCGATAGTTGGGTTGACGCATCCTGAACATCTTCCTCTTCTTCATCTGTCTTGGCTTTCTGGTCGTCTTCTTCCTCGTCTTCAGGCGTAGACTCTTTGTTGTAAGCACCTTGTCTCGTCTTTACACCAGTCCGGCTATCATCGCCGTCGTTAGCGGCCGCATCCTTGTCTTCATCTGCTGGCTCGCTAAGATCCATTTTATCAGCCTCTTCTTCGGCCTCCTTTTCGGTCTCGTCTTCTTCCATTACACGACTGCCTGGATCTTGCTTCTCTTCATCAATTGCCATAGACTCATCCAGGGGCTGCGCCTCTTCCTTGTCTGCTGTGCCTAGCGCCTGAGTATCTTCAGCTGCATTGTCGTCCTGCAGATGTTGGAATTCGCGTCTTTCTTGTTCTTCAGAATCTTGTCCGTGCTGCTTTTCATCCTCTTCTGGATTTGCATCCTTAATGTCTGACTGCTGGCGATGCCATCTCTCCAATGCATCACCCAGCTTCTTGAAAGGATCACTGCGAGCCTCTTCCTCTGAATTGTCATTTTCAGGCTTGTCTGCAGTCTCCTTTGATCGTGATGTAGCCCCCTTGTTTCCAGCACTCGTATCCTGGTCAGCGGCGCCGTCTCCCATATCACCTTCATCTTGCTGGGCCGCCTTGGCTTGGAATTCATCATCCACATCCATGGAATCTGCGTTTTGGTCTATTCCAGAGCTCTTGACATCGCTGGGGGCTGCATTGTCGTTGTCTGCCTTATTTTCCTCTTGCTTAGGTTGAGGCTCAGGCTTGCTCTCTTCTTGTTGTTCCTCTTTCTTCTCCTCTTCTTCTTGCTCAGGCTCCTGTTCTTCCTTGATTTCTTCTCCGACGTTTTCTTCAATCTCTTCAGCTTCGCTGACCTCGTCATCAGCAGCAGTCTCTTCCTCTACCTGCGGCTTTGCATCCTCTTCCATCTCTTCATCATCTACCGCTTGCGCATCATTAGGCTGTTCTTCCTGCTCTTTGTCTTCGTTCTCAATGTCTGACATGAGATCCAAGTCATCCTCATCCTCTGAGCCTGCCGCATCGTTCTCGTCAAGATTCATATCGATATCTTCGGGAAGCTCCAGCGCATCATTCTCTTCCACTGTTTGGTCTTGGCGGTTTAACTCTTCTTTTGCATCGACGCCTTCCTCCTCGTCTTCTACTTCCTCGTTCTCAGGTTCATCGCCTTCATTGGCCTCAGGCTCTTGATCCTGATCCTTGCTCTGATCCTGCTCTGCGTCGTCTTGTTTCGCTTCTCCTTCAGTGGCCATTTGCTCGTCTTCTTGCTTCTGACCCTTCGCTTTATCACCTTCTTGATCCTTCTCTGCCTTCTCATCATCGCCATCCCACATCTTTTCATCAACGGCAGTTGGATCGAGGTCATCCACATCACCAGCCTCTTCGTCCATATCATTCTCTTCTTCTTCCTCTTCATCCCCCTTCTGAGACTTGTCTTCCTCTTCCTCGGCACCATCCACGCTGTTCATATCACCCTCCAGCTCCTCGTCTGCCATGTCGACTGCGTCTTTTTCATCTTCCATATCCTCGTTCTTCTCTTTATTCGCTTCTTGTGCAAGCTCAGAAAGGTCTTCGTCAGCTTGGATATCCTTGCTGATGTCTTCAGCACCTTCACCGTCTCCGAGGCCAGTGCCAGACTCTACTTTGCTGTCGGAACCTGACTTCTCGTCTGATTTCTCTTGTGGTGTACAGAATCCTTGGGATGCGATCTGTGTGAAGGCTCTTGTCATGCCATAACCCACTTTGACTGTGGCGCGGTGAATATCAAGACCGGTCGTGATGGATTGTTGGCATAGTGCTGAGAATTGGGCCAAGATTGGTGACGCAACGGCAATAGCGCTCATTGCGGCCATGCTTGCCAACGGCTGTGCGAGATCGATTTTCTGCAGTGCACGAATACACTGCTGGAGAATTTTCTCGATATTCTTCATGTACAGCTGATTGATCATAGAGAAGAAAGCTTCACTGTGTCTCTTCAGCCAGGTCGCCTCATCCTCTTTTCTCGGAATCTCGGCTCCAGCTTTCTTTGCATTCTCAACGGCCACAAGAACTGTGTCGCATAGAGTAGCAATTGATTCAACAAAGCCCAAAAGATCCATCGTATTACCTTGAGCTTCTAGAGGAACATTGGTAATCTGGCTCCAAACACGAAGCTGCTGGAGAATGAAGGCAACATCAGGATTACCCTGGATAGCCTCAGTGACGGCCAATTGTAGTCCAGCCAAATCTCGAGCGACATCTTCCTCTAGCTGGGTATGCGCAGAAGATGTCAAAAGTGCAGGAAGCTTAACTAGTTCGCCAAGTCTATGTGAATGCTGCTCAATCGTAGTCTTCCATGCCTCAAGCTTTTGAATCAATGCACTGTGATCAAGCTTGCCCAATTTTCCATGAACGCTCAGCAAGTGGATAGCAAATCGCAATCCCTGAACGCTCCATGGGAGGAGTCGTGACAAGTCTGTGGTGCATTGGCTTCGAGATAAGCCATTCAGCTGTTCGAATTTGCCCAGATCTTGAAATTCGAGCAAGGTGCTTTGTAGCGATCCAAAGGCAGACATAACGCCCGCAAGGCTGCTTCGCTGAGACAGAGCAAAATGAATAAATCCTTCCACGAAGCCGATACTTCGTGTGACCTCGGCGCCCGTCAAATCTTCAGAATGCTCTCGGGCAGCATTCCTAACTCTGGGCGCAAGATCTAGAGTCTTATGGAAGTAATATTCTGCTTCGCTGAGAGTGCTGGAACCAGAAAACTCCAATGGCGCAGTTGAAGCAAGTACGATAGATAGTGATTCTTGCTCAGCTAACTTGTCTTGGCCAAGGTTGTACCGTAAACCCATTCCGCGTAGATCTTTCAGCGTATCGGCAAATAATTTGCGCTTTCTGGTCTTCAAGTGCTTGACTTCCTCTTTGTTCTCGTCAGTCAAGGTCGAAGGCGTTTCTTTCTTCAGCTCTGCCATCGATTCTTCTAAGCCAGAAAGATATGCGTCCAGTGACTGAGGAACAGAACTGGTCATTTCGGGGCTGGTGGCCACTTTATGCATCACAGATACTGTTTTTACCACGTTACCAAGACGTTTGCGCTTATCCAGCCATCCGGGAAGAGCTACATTCAAAGACTCAACGACGATATTAGGCACTTCAGCTACAACAGCCCGGCTCTCCAAGGCGGTCTGCTGAGTAACTGTCTCATCGGGAATGCCCTGCTCAATAGTCGCTTTCATTTCTGTGCCCAAAATTCCACGGAATTTTCTGACAATTCTGAAAAGCTTCTGGTGAGATCTCTTCGCACTCTCCCGGAGAGCATTGATATTGGTATCTTTCCAGCTAGCCATCAGTAGGACGTCTTTCATTTTCTTGTCGAGCGTGGCTCGGCCCTTTTGGATGGCGGTTTCAGCAGACTTCTCATAACGAGAATAATAGAAGATGAAATTCGTGAGAGCATGGCAGATGACTGTCAAGTTGGGATAATCCTTGGCGAGAAGCTGGAGATGGATTTGGAGCTGTTTCAAAAGTGACAGACGAGTTGCAAATTGGCCAATAATCGAGGTCAAGAAGTATGTTTCCAAAGTCTGGATAAGTGACGCAGCATACTCCTTCAGTTCTGTAGGAGACTCGACCATTGAAAGGGGAACAGCAATGACCACTTGATAAGCAATGAACCACCAGGAATAAGCGTCCTCTTGGCATTTCGCTTGTTCCATTTCAAACAGATTAGCCCAAGTTGACAGTTCCAATCGTCGCCATCGAATAATAGTATCCGTAAGCGCGTTGTAAAGCGATAAAACGGCATAGACCTTGCTCGCCCATCCTCCAAATTGCCATTCATAGACGTGAGCATGCAGTTGCTCCACCTTGGGTAGGATTTTAGCCAGAGGATCTTCATGGATGAGTTCGAGGACGCTATTGCAGTACTTGATGACGTCTGCCAGGGGCTGCATGTGGCCAATTTCATCCACAAGCTGCAGCTCACGGAAGCGGGCCTTGATCTTGCCGACGAGAATCACAAGTTGTCGAGCTTCAGGCAAGTTAGGGCTGGTATAGAAGCTATACGATTTCTCCTTTTCAGTTGTTTGCAGCCTGTTGAGTTTCCCGTCAAGCATAAGCATCGTGCTCGCGAGCATTCTGTTGTTCAGTCCACGATCAAGATACGGCTTATCCTTGGTCTCATTCGCGACTCGGTTGCCCAAGTCTTTACTCAAGTTCTGAATCGAAATCTGAGCATCTTCTCTATCCAAGAAGATCCTCCTATGAGCCTCAGAAACCTTGAGTGACATGTTACGAACGAGATCTTTCTTATTTCCTGAACGATCGCTGTTTACTGGATGATCAGTCTCATTATCCGCATCGAATGTTGGGAACAGCTCGTTGAATTCTTGTTCGTCAATTTCCTCTTCATCTTCAAGCGATCCACGGAATTGATAGAGGCTGCCCTTCGTCTCTTCAGCTTTCCTGTCTGCCTCCAGCTTCTTGGTCCAGTCATCATAAAATGTATGGAAGCTTTCAAAGATGGCCTCTCGTATGCCTGGTTGGAGACATTCATCTCCTTCGACATTCACAGCAACTCGGATAAGGCTGAGAAATTCAAAGTTCTTCTCCAAGGATGATTTCGAAGAAATATCCCAAGTTGAGCCTCCGAAGAAAGGTGTGGTGTCCAGAAGCTGCGTCGTGGATAGCGCTAGTGATGTGGCCGCAGCCGCGTCATAAAGCGATAAACCAACCAACAAGCACTGCAAAAGATTCGCGGCAGGCCTAGTCATATCTTGATACGCTTCAAATCGAGCAGTAAGTCGGTCTTGAAGACGTTTAACATTTTCCTTCACGAGTGCAAGTCCTTCTCTTTCTCCAGGAGCATTAGTGCCATTAGATGGCTCCAATGCGGATCGAAGAGCCGGACTCGTGATGGCCTTCAAAATGTTGGAAAATTCGGCATGTAGTCGAGTAAGTTCCGAAACTTCTGGTCGGAAAACTGGTTGAACTTCATCGGGCAAAGGTCCCATCCCAGAAAGCTCTTGGCTCAGCAATTCAATGCGTTCATTTGTATTCTGTCCGGTGAATTTCCTCTCAAAAGCTATCAAAGAGGATATATTATCGGACAGACTATTTTGGAGCTCTTCAAAGAACTCTCTTTCAATCTTTGGACGCAGCTGAGGATCAAAGACACGATCCGGAACATACAGCTTCAGAACACCCACGCTGAAGTGAGTCCACGCCAATGCCGATAGATATGTATGCCGGCTGTCATTCGTCTCTGCAAGTAAAGAAACCAAGGCTGGAACCAGATGCTGTTCCGCGACTTGCTGGAGATGAAGTGGTTCAATGCCATGCAAAAGGATATCAAAGAGGCTAGTATCTTGCAATTGAATGGATTGCTTCTTGACTTTCTCCTCAGCAATGGCATAGGCATGCATAGCAGCAACTTTGAGGCTTGCAGCATGAGCTCCAAAGACTTCAAAGATCAGCTGCTGGAGAACTTTGTTTAGTTTTGGTAGCGGATCAGCGGCCACCTCAGCAGACAGCGAGGCAATGTGTCGTCCAAGAGCAGGTAACTCTACATCGAGCAATGCCAGAGATCCAAGACTAACTCCACTCATCGCTTGCAATTTAGACCATAGCGTAGGTGCAAACGTTCCGTCCCATGCGAATTGGTCTTGCTGTACTAAACAATCCATAGACTGTAAAAGTGCCGCTTCTTTAGTGACGCTCATAAGTGATAGCCTTGCCTTTGTCGGAACATTGGACAAAATTGAAAGATCTTGGATTCCGTTATCCAATAACATTCTAGGAGAAATAGACCGAAGCGTGTCGAATTGTCTCAGAGCCTCAAACTCTTTCGCCAAGAAGGGTAGCAGTTCAACTTCTTCATCTGCAATACGGCTCTCCAGAGATTCAATTCCAGTAATAAGATCCTTCACCAGGCCATCCGTTGTGAGAACACCATCCCTGATGATCTTGTAGGCTTGTTCAAGAGTCTGTTGAGCTTTCGACAAGTCTGCAACAGAAGCTCCAGCTTTCCACCGTAGACTATCAAATCGAGTACCCAGTCGGTCAAGCTCCATGGATCGGTCAAGTACTGACTTGTCAGGAATAGGGATGGGTCGCATTAAGTTCCAGAGCGACTCCATACTCAAACCAGTACTCAGCTTGAATCCACTGTCAAAGTCGTCCTCTAATCTTCCTAAGATATAAGAAGCGAGTTGACGGCTACTATCGGATCGTGCGGCCAGTGCCTGCTTCTTCAAGAGAGCGGTGCCCTGAGCCAAGTGAGCTTGAAATGTGGCCTCATCAAAATCGCTGCTCGTCGCAAGAGCAATCGTACGATCGATATAGCGTCGAATAGCTCTGATGAACTGAGTGCCCTATTATAATGAATTAGCAGCCTTTCTCCAAGTCTAGCTAGTCATTTTATTTTACTACTTACCTCCAAAGTGTCGTATGCTAGCATTTCGAGCCCAAAGCATTCCGTCAATGCATTCAGAAGTGAAGAAATAAAGAGACCAATCTTTACAGTAGAGTCTTTTGATACGGCAGCAACACGATCACTAATGAGAGATCTTTGCAGTCTGTTCAAGGAGACAAGCTTTGATGAACGAGCCTGTGATTGCTGCGCAGTGATGGTGTTTTGAATCTGATACAGGTGACGGTAAGTATCGTAACGAGCAGCGTTCCATCTAGCCGCATCGACAGAAGGAAGCATATTGCCAACAGTAATGTTATTAAGGGGGTGGAGTGGCTAGTTCAACGTTAGCAATTGCATTTTTCATATGAATGAGGAAAGGTTTACTGACCTGAGAATTAGCTAGAGCATCAGAAGCAGTGCCTGCTAATTGAGAATACAGTTCCTTGAGAGATATCTGTAACCGAGACCCCAATGGCGATTCTAAAAAGCTCAAGAATTCTTGTACAAGATTCGAGTATGAGGCATGTTCAGCTGTAGTCGACTTGGTGAATCTTGGAAGAAGAGCAACGTCCTTGATGGAAAGGTTCTCCAGGGAGACTTGGCTAGCCTCTACATCAGCTTCTTCAGAAAATAAGGCATCTGAATACTCTGTAGATTTGAGGTATCGCTGGAGGGAGCTCTCTACATGTGACATCCTGGCAAGGCTTGCATCCATGACAGGCGGTGGAGTGTACATGTGAATCTCAATGGCACGGTTTCTCATAGCACGAGAGAGTTCACCGTGGCGAGGATCCATGGTCAAGAAAATGCGGAACTCGGGGTGAGGTCTGACGATTCGAGGTTCTCCTCCAGGGCCACAGTGTTCGTTGATGCTAAGGAAACCATTGGGTTCAAGCAAGGAGTTCAATCTATCCAAGACGGAAGCGTTGCACATATTGGCATTATCCAAGACAAGCCACTGGCCAGTTTCTAAAGCCTTTACAATGACTCCATCAAGCCATTCAAAGCGGGGATTTGAGAGAACCAGAGGGCTGTGGAAGATTTCTAGAGCTTTGGAAAGCGAGATATAAACTTCAGAGCCCTCGGCAATCTGCTGGAGTAGGGTTTCGATGGAGGCGCGAATCGTAGGGATGCTATCGCTATCGCCATTATAGCTGTCGAGTTGATAAAGCAGCTGTAAAACTGAGCTTGGAGCTTGGCCAGGAACAACTGACATGATAGACTGTTGTAAGAAATCTCTCAAATTTCGGATAGTAGCGTTGATTTCTCGTAAAGGATCAGCTTGTTCAAAGCCTCCAACAAGATCCATAGTATCAATATCTGCATTCATGGGGAACACGACAAGTGGCTTTCCGGCAAGAGCTGCAACATATTCCAACAGCACAGATTTACCATATCCAGAAGGACTGCTGAGAATACAAGGAATATCCTGCTTTACACATAGCATTATGGACTCAAGTTCTGGGAGTCTTGGTACGATGTCAATGCTGGGCAGTCTCTCTGGCTGGGAGCTCAGATTTCTGTCTAACAGAGCAAGACCAACTTGACCAAACTGGGATCCGAGATCATGATAAAAGTGGCGAAAGCGAGGCTGCCATGTAATAACACGTCGGAATATCTTGTCTACCTCTGCACGGTCGGCTTCAGTCCGGAATCGTTGCCTGATTACGATGTCAAGGAAATCTTCAACATGTCGAGTTTTCAGGAGCGGATCTGACGAGCTCAGTAGGTTGAGCCATCTAAGAACGTCTCGAAGGTTGAACTCCCATGGGCTGCCTTGTGCGCCAAATGACTTTTCAACAAGGAGATGATGTTCAATCTGCGATACAAACTGGATCAGCAAACTAACGACGTCGTCAGACAGCTGTGGGAAGCTGTGGCTGGCAATCAGCTTGAGATCATCATCCTTGAAAACATCGGCATATACAACGACAAATCGATTGACGAAGGATGCTGGTAGACCCTTTCGGCCACCACCTTGGTGGTGAGGATTCTGGGCAGCAAAGAGGCGGAAATTGGGATGGCGTTTAAACACCTGATCAAGCTCAGAGATGTATACTTCTCCACGGTGGTCCAAGCAAGCGTTCAAACCCTCAAGGACAGACTGTGAAGCAAGATTCATCTCATCGAGAAGAACCCATTCACCTTTCTGCATCGCTTGGAGGAAAGGCGCATCTCGCCATGCAAAGTTACCCGCCTCTTCTCCCTCGACAGGAACATCCGTTCCGAAAAGATCCATCAAATCAGTTTGATCTGACAGATTGATTCTCGTCAACGGTCGGCCGCATGCTTGAGCCAGCGCAACCACCAAAGAAGTTTTTCCAACACCAGGGCTTCCTTCCAGCAGAATAGGCTTTTGCGTCTTCATAGCTCGGATGACCCTCATGGCGTTCAGGCGCGTGGTTGGCGCATGGAAAGCGAAGCTTGAAGGGTTTGAAGCAGCCTCTGTTCGAGGAGCACTGAACCCTCCGATGGTCAAGTGAGAATCGGTAACAGTAAGTTCAGGCTGTGTTTGATAAGTAGTAGTAACGTCTCGGCCAAGTAGCTCTCCCAATTTGCTCAAGCATTCCACCCGCTGACGGTGAATGGCGTTGATATCTGTCGCCAGGATGGCGGAAGGATTGGCACCCAAACTATCTACGAAGATAGCAGCAGCACCATGAACAATTGAGAGAACAACATCCTCATCTGTAGATGCATTAATAAACTGAACCCAAGCAAGGACCTCTCGTACGGAGAATGGAGCAGTAGCCATAGGTCGGAACGTGGCACCAAACCAAGCCGCAAACTTGACTACAGCTTCTGCATAGCTCTTGGCAGCATCAGTCAGTTTTGTCCGAGTTATGTCATAGATATCATCGCTATCTGACAAGGGAGGAACCCATATTTCGGTGAAGCGGTTTCGCAAAGCCGGAGAAAGCTCCTTTTTACCAAAGTCACCGCCAGGGTTCATGGTAGCAAAGAACTGGTAACCGTCTGCGCCAACAACGAACGAGTTATCTACTCCCTTTTCTGCCAGTAGAAGTGTTCTCTGAGGTTCAAGGACTGAGTTCAGTCGTTCCAAAACAGAGTCATCGGCCAATGAGATTTCGTCAAGAAGGAAGAAGTGACCACCACGCATAGCCTCAACAAGAGCACCATCTGACCATTCGAACAAAGCCATGCTTCTGGTCTCATTCGATGTTATCCGCTCTTTGGTCTGTTCTGGGATTCTCTCGAGGACTGCACTGCCAAGCGACTTATACCTCTCCAGCCTATCTGCTGCCGAGCCAGAGGTATCAACATCGCACTGTTTCAAAACCTCAGTCACATCAACATCTAGAGCCTCGAGGATAGCGCCTCTGTTTCGTATAGGGCGTTGAGAACCAATAATGTCTCCAGTTTCCGTGTTTTGGTGGGCATTGATAATATGCAATTGTCTACCCAAAACCTCTGCGAGCAACTGGACAACAGTTGTTTTACCGCATCCAGTTTCACCAACCAAGAGAACAGGCTCATTGTTCTGTAAAGCGCGAGACACTAGCACATACAGCCTCCTGATTGCGTGGGTCCAGACAACGCCTTGCGCATTGGATCGGTCAGTAAGGTGCTTCAGTTCTGGCGCCAATTCGGCAGAGTAAAGATCCTGAGGATTGAGCGCAACTTTGAACACTTTCTCAATGACTTGTTTCACAGCTAATCTTTCCTCATCGTTGCGCACTCTTTCGGCCAGGAGCATAAATCCATGAGCAGCAATTTCTTCACGAGTATCTGCCTTTCTAAGAGCCCATCGAAACAGATCTCGAAGAGTGGCAAAACTGTCTTTCTGCTCAAAAAGTCTGCTAGTCTGACGGAGGCGTGACAGTTCCTTATAGACATTGACAATGCGTCTGCAGTCGGGAGGTGAAGTATTGCGGCTACGCTGCTGGAGAATAAACTCCAGCTCGTCTTCTGGAATGTCGTCGAAATGCAGTTCGAGGAATCGGTTTCGGAACGCTCTGGATAGCACCTTTCTTCCTCCGTAAAGGCCAGGAGGATTTTGAGTGGCAAAGAGGATAAAGTTTTCGTGAGGCTTAACAATTTCCTGGGTTTCGGGGATCAACAGTTCGCGGTTATCGTCAAGCAGACGGTTGAGAGCTTCGAGAACATCAGTGGGCGCCAAGTTCAGCTCGTCAAGAACGATCCAGTGTCCCTGTCGCATGGCCTGAACCAGGAGACCCTCCTGAAAGCGCAGTTTCCCATCAGCTCCTGAAACATATGTACCCAGATACTCTTGAAGATCGGTATGCTCGTGGTTATTGATTCGAACAAATCGATTACCAGTAAAATTTGCCAAGTATTCAATCATACTTGTTTTACCAGCAGACGTAGGTCCTTGAATCAAGATGGGGAAACGCCTCGTGGAAGTTGCTCGAACAAGGTTAAGAAGATTTCTCTCCACATAAGGCGTTATGATGTAATCATCTCGCTCAATGGGAGTCTCTGCGCCTTGGAATAACCAGTATTGTCGGTCGCGGACCTGGTTCTGAAATTTAACATAATTTCTGCCATCGCCGGGGTGCTTAGGGGGCTGAGAAAGAAGAGACTGCGGATTTCCATGCTTGTCCAGAAGGTGGTGATAAATTAATGGCAGAAGCATCTTTTCAGAATTTCGGTCCAGAAGCGTCAAGAATCCCATGGAGAATCCTTCATACATAGCTCGCCGTAGACCATAGAAGGGCGCTATTGTGTTGACATAACTCAGTACTCTGGTCAGTGTACGAAGACTGAAATGGGGGACCTCGTTCGCTCCATCTACAATTCGTTTCTCTTCTGCCATTCGTTTGGTGTTGAGATAAAGGCGTGCAATGTCATCTCCAGCTTGGTCATTCTTGTTGCTACCATTGCCCAAATATGTCTTGATGATTGTGAGTAGATCTTTCAAGTCTTTATCAGGGCTTTTCACATAGAGCTCAGTAAACCTTGATCGAATACCTATAGGCAAATCTCTCTTTCCAACATCAGTTGCCGGGTTCATAGCGCCAAATATGCGGAAATTGGGGTGTGCTACAATCTTCTCAATCTCTCCTGTTTCAGAGAGAAGGATAGACGGCTTCTCACCCGGTCCAGTAAGCAGATCTGCAACGCTCTCAAGAGTATCTGGTGAGGCCAAGTTGATCTCATCCAGAAGGACCCAGTCGCCATTTCTGACAGCCTTTACCAAATTTCCTTCTACGAAAGAGAATGCAAAGCTGGTTGACCCGCCCGAAATTTGAATCTCAAACTGCTCAAGAGTACGCGCAAACTGATCCCATCTGGGCTTCAAATCCAAGAGTGTTTGTAGCTTCGAATGAGTCTTCCGCCTCTTCGTCGGCTGTGCATCCCCATTTCGCTCCTCAGCCTTCTCTGACTGAATGCGCTCTAGTTCAGATATAATCTTGAGGAACATTTTCGGTGCCTCTCTCCACAGCTTGGATAATCTTGACCACTGTCCCTTGGCAAAGCACTTTCCAACTTGCTCAAGATACTTCTGGTTCTTTGATGCAGATATTCCTGTTGCTGCAAAGAGATCCTCGAACTCTTCTTTCAGGGGCACAGCGAGACTTCGGAGATTGACCGGCTTGAATCCACCCAACAGATCGCCCACCTCACTTTGTTGTGAAAGATTGACAGCGATAAGCTTGTGACCAAGCGACTCAGCCAGCTGTTGAACGACTGTAGTCTTTCCTATACCCGTCTCTCCGACGAGAAGTACTGGTTCGTTGAGTTTGACAGCTACAGCAATTTGCTCCAACAGCTTTTTAGCGTGAGCAGTGCTTGCAAATGGTCGTTTTGACTTGTGTAGTCGGGCTACAGTCTTCTTCTTCCGCAGCTGGACACGCCCTATGCTGAATTGAACATCATTCTCCTCCAAAGGGGGTATATTGGCAGTCAAATAATGGTCTGCCCGTTCTTTGGACAAATGCATCTCTTCGGCAATGGCGTAGATAAGCTGCTTGCCAAGCTCGTCATCTGGACAGCTTCCCACAAAGCAGTCGACAGCTTCCATGAACATCCAGTCTCTCGTGCTTTCGGTTATAGGCTCCTCTCCAGTCGTTGAGCCTGCTGCCAGCAGGCACTCTTGCAACCGCCGACACCACTTGAGCAAATCTCGCAAGTTCATTTGTCGGTCCATGAGTCGACCTCGAGGCAGAGCACGAGGTCCGTTACTAATTTGCGCCAGACGACCATAGACGGCAATGATTCCGGGAAGAAACTTTCGCAGCATGGGATAGGTTTGCAAGACTACCTCCTCTAGTTCTGGCTGTACCATAGGTTCAGTAGTCAGAGATTGCCAAAATCGCATACCAACAATGCTGGGAAGGTTCTCTCGTCCATTCATTCCTCGAGATGTTCTAACAGTCGCAAAAAGGCGGAAGGTATTCGCAGCTTTTATCCTCTCGCCTCGGCTCGGAATCAACAGCTCGTTTCGCTCGATCAGGGGGAGAAAGGTGCTGAGAACTTCGGTAGGGGCTCGGTCCAGATCCTCCACCAGTACCCATCTGCCTTCTTTAATAGCTGTGGTCAGCACACCCGGACGCCACGAAAAGCTACCTGGTTTTGAGTCTGTCGAATAGAGGCCAATAAGCATTTTTGCGTCGGTCTGCTCGTTCAAGTGCAGCGTGACCATGCTGGAGTACATTCCAAGCTGCTTGGCGATTTCGTGGACCAACGCCGTCTTTCCGACACCAGGTAGGCCGTGAAGAAGGATAGGTTCGGGTTTTCGAATCATGGCGGCAAGTCGTTCGAGGTTATTCGTGGTGGTTGCTGTCATTACAAGGTCTGAGGAGTTGTCATCTGGTATAAGTGGTCGCGGGAGAACGATCTTGCCGTAAGAAATTGCATATTGAGTAAGGGATTGGAGGACTGGTTCGTGGTTGTCTTCGGATTCCTGGTCTTCTCGAGTAACTCGCTGGCGCAAAGCGATGATCTTCTTCGCACGTGCATGCTCATGCAGCGACAGGAATCCATAATCAACAGGTGCACCGTCAAAATCTGCAGTGATGGCATTCGCATTGCCGACGTGCGTGTCAATAAGAGATTCAAGTTTGTAGTCGGAGGCGTGAAAGAGTTGGCAGAAGATTCGAATCGCAAGGTATCTCACTGCTCTGCTCTCATGCGCAAACAAGCTCTGTAAGTACTCGGGTGAAATCAATGGGCTGAAAGTTCTCAGATCAAAGCTGAAAAGTCTCCAATATGCTAATAAAACCTGCAATAAAGCATCTGCATCCAGGCCCAGTGAAGCGTCGAGGATTGGCAGCACCAAATGAAGTGAAGGTCCCTGCGCGGCTTCATCGCCAGTTTTACTGGAACATCGAAGAAAAGTCGAAAGATATGGCGCAAACGGCAAAAGTCTAGCTACAGCTGATGCAACTAATAAGCGTCGAGGTCCATTACCGGCGTTAAGAATCCATCGTGCGCAAATGTCTGAAAAAACATCTTCAAAATGCACAAAGATTCGCTCTGTAAGTGATGGTGAGAGCGCCGCCTCTGATACAGCATCAAAGAGCTTCGTCGACGACTGATGCTTGATAATTTCAAGCAATTCAGAGGGCAGATGATCCAATACAGCCGCATCCCTAAGGAGCGACCTCCTCTGCCTCGAGACATCAATCATGGCCATGATTGCGCTCTGTCGACGAATTTTCGCTGCTCTCCAGAGTGTCGCCTTCGCGCCTCTTAACTTTTTTTTTTCTTTATATGAGAGCCCGCCAACTTTTTTTTTTCCTAGTCGGGCACAAGGGTGCATCAAGGAGGGGCACTCGGCGCTACGAATTTCCGGGCCAATCAGGACCCGCCATGATCCCGGCAGACTGAAGCTTTCGAAAAACTTCAAGGCCAGGCATCTTACGAGGGCCAGCGATCTGAGAGAATACCCCACGAATTGCGAATTGCAGCCAATCCCTCTCAACAACAAACAATGGCTCTCCCGTGTCGGTTTGCGGCGCGCAGCTGCGCTCGCCAGTTGCGATCTGCCACCTCTTCCCGATCCTCCGCACAAATGCTCCGAGTGTCATGCACAACGAGACGGTACAACTCAACAGAGGCGGCCGCCGCAAACCCCAAGATTGCCGAGATTGTCGACCAGATCAGCAAGCTGACTCTGCTGGAGACTGCCGATTTGGTCTCAAGCCTAAAAGTAAAACATGGATTCCCTAGGAGCACAGCGGCAAATCCAATTTGCCATGGTCGAACAGCCAACTAACATGAAGTCTTTTAAATAGAGCACTCTGAACATTCCCGATATGCCCATCGGTGGCTTCGCTGCCGCTCCTGCTGCCGCCCCCGCCGCTGCTGTTGAGGAAGCCGAGGAGGCTCCTGCTGCCCCCGCCGAGAAGACCCTCTTCACCCTGAAACTGCAGTCAATTGACGCCGCCGCCAAGGCCAAGGTCATCAAGGAAGTCAAGGGCCTGCTGGGCTTGAGCTTGGTCGACAGCAAGAAGTTCGTCGAGAGTGCGCCGAAGATGATGAAGGAGAACGTGCCCAAGGAGGAGGCTGAGAAGATCATTGCCACCATGAAGGAGCTTGGTGCCGTAGTCGCAATGGAGTAAAGAGGATGGAGAGAGAAAAGAAGGAGAAAAATATCTTGGGAGCATTCGCATGATCTTTATGACACGATAGATGGTCGAGGTACATGTACAACAAAAATTTTATGTATTATATATCAAAGAAGAGATTCAATTTTTTTCTTAATTTGCGCTTTCATGATTCAAACAACTCATTTTTGCGGTGTTATTGGAGTTGTCTTTACAACTTCAATTGTCATTTTTCCAGCAATTATATTTCGAAAATTATTTGGGTATCTCAATATTCCGTGCGACTACCTACGATTTCAATCCTTCGATGCGATACATCCTAATGAAACAACGCCGCCCAATGCTATATATACTAAATTAAGATCAAAAAGCCGAAAATCAATGGTTGCCATTCGTCGTCTGCAGGTGCTGACACTGCTGCATCTCCATCTCTTTCGTGAAATCATCTCCTTCTTCAGTCAGTAGCCGGTCATCATCGTCACCAAAATCACTAGTCTCTTCCCAGAGCTTGGTCATCTCGGCATCCTCTCCTTTGGGAACAGCCCAAATCCTCTCGCGCTCTCGCTTATGTCGTTCACGATCCTCTTCAATGCGCTGTTCAACCTGACGCTTATCTAGGCCGTGAGTCGTGGGCCGCCGCCGAGATTTCGACTCGGAGGTCGGAGCGTCTGACATTTCAACGTCGCCGATGGGAGAAGCAAGCCCCAAGTCATCATCATTCGTTCCCCTCTCCTTAATGACATCCTCAATTTGGACAACGGCCTGGTGCTCCAGAAAACCCTTGTTTTGAAGCCCTATCAAAACCTGTCGATGCAGCGTCAGTCAAGTCAACTAACGTGGAGGGAAGAGTAGCAACCAATCATACCTTGCGGACGACTTTGACATTGGCTGCTCCAGAGCCATCATCGGGGGCCACAGCATCAACGACTCTGATGATATCTCGTTGCATCATACGGATATAGTCAGAGTGGCCATCTCGCTGCGCCATGTCCAGGAAGTGCTCAATGAAGTACATGATATTGGCACGAGTGTTCATGTTATTCTATCACAACATCAGCTTCGAGGCTTTTATAAATATGTCATCATATAGTACAATCCGCCATCTCACTTACCCGCTCGACCTGCTCAAGGATGCATGAGTGCAGGTCCTCATCCATGTCCTTGTATTTGAGGGCATATTGTGCAGCTTTTTGCGCCGAAGCAACAGAGGCATTAAGATGCTGGAGCTGCGAGCTGAAGCGCATCCGGACCTCGAAAGGATCCGCCATTTTTGCGGGTGGTTCCTCCGCCAAAGGATTTTTTGCAAAGCCGCGTTGTCGAGTCTGGATTGCTGCTGTAGATGCACGTCGCAAGGCTGAACAATTGGGCCCAGTCCTGTGTGCGCTGTGAGTGGCCTGTGCCTCAGTGTGGCTGAACCGGCTGAGCCCGCTAATAGTAATCGCAAACCTACTACCAATTCTCCATACACACAAAGGCTGCACCCAACATTGAATGGATCTCGTTTCTTTTTCGCTAGTCTCAATCAGCTTACTGGTCATGCTCCGTATTACTGCTCCGAGCTTTTTACTGCTAATCTCCAAGCATGCAAGTCACGGTAAAGAGCCGGAAACGACCGTCAAATCAGCCCAACAGCCGTAGATTTGGCACCCCCTTAGGCACTTTGGGCCACCGAGACACAGCGCCTCCGACGGCGGCCAAGTTCAGAACCCCTGAGCTCAAAACACAAACAGGATGCCCTATATAGCAACAGATTGTCCATGTACTCCGCAGAGTGATCCATCTACCTGGGATATTACCACCTCATACCAGTAGTGCTGCTCCATATTCAGCTCTCTGCAGCATAAGGCCAGGTAGCAGCGAAGTCGCAGTACCTACCACTTCGTGTATTAGTGGCGGCGGCGACAGCGAAAAAGTCCGGGGCAGAGCTGAAGGGTGAGTTTGAAGCGATGAAACATCGTCGGCTGAGCCGTTATTCATGCCATGTAGAAGAAGGCAAATCCAGGCTGCCCAACGCATTCCATTCCGCACGCTGCCGTGTTTACACGAAAATCCTTGTCCCTTTTTTGGTATATTTTGACGATCCGACCGGGCAGCAACCGTTACGGAGGGGGTTCAGCCGTTTAGGGGGCAGTTTGGCCCTTTTTTTCCCTTACTCGTAGCCACCTAGTTTCCTATTTATTGCAACTTGGGCCAGCTTGAGATAGAAAAAAAATCCCGGCAGTCTCTTCCCTCACCCCCTGTTATTGACACTTGCAAGCCTGGCAACAACTTTTGTGGCCATCTTTCGTCCTTTTTTTTCCTTCTGTCTCTCTTCTCTTCAGTCCTTCTTTTCAAATAGAATTTTTGTTCTTTTTGGCCGCTCGGTCACCGCTAGTAATAAAAAATTTAATTCCAGCACCATGTCTGCCTCCAACATGCTGGCTCTCACGCATCACAGCACGCCCCAGCCTCCTCAGGACCTGACCATGGCGGTCTTGGGCTGCGGTAAGTGGAAATAACTTCAACGTGGCATTGGCTATAATGATGCTCGTTGGAAGTCGTGTTTGGTTTGAGAACTTGTTTGGCTCATGCTTTCTGTCTGGTATAGGGACCATGGGAATTGCCATCCTCAATGGCATCCTCACATCCCTAGTTGAGATGCAAGGCCCCAAGCCGCTGCAGTCTGGCGCCTCTACGCCTGCAGAAGATGTTCCGCGCTCTCTGCCGTCTCGCTTCATCGCCTGCGTGAGAACTCCGGAAACTGCCAAGAAGGTCAAAAGTGCCCTCTGGGAGCACTCATCTGTGCTCAAGGTTGTTCGCAATGAGAATCTGGCCGCCGTCCAGCAGGCTCAGGTCATTGTGCTGACCTGCAAGCCCTACATGGTCAAGGAGATTCTGGGTGCACCTGGCATGGCCAAGTCTCTGCATGGCAAGCTTCTCATCAGCGTCTGTGCCGGTATCACGGTCGAGCAGCTGGAGATTGCCCTGCACGGCGCAGTCCCCTCCAAGGATCCCGAGGAGGATGGTCGCTGCAGAATTGTTCGAGCCATGTGCAACACTGCGGCCCTTATCAGAGAGTCTATGACTGTCATCAGCGCTACTGAGCCACCCTTGCCCGTGGAGACAGAGCTCCTTGTCACCTGGATCTTCAAGCGCGTAGGTGACGTCGTTTATCTGCCCGCACGATACATGAACGCCTCAACGGCCCTGTGCGGCTCTGGACCAGCCTTTTACGCCCTTTTCCTTGAGGCTGCCATCGAGGGAGCCGTTGCCATGGGTCTCCCTCGTGCTGAAGCTACCAGAATGGCAACGCAGACCATGCGAGGAACGACTGGCCTCATCCAGAGTGGAGAGCACCCAGCCCTTCTCAGAGAGAAGGTGTGCACTCCTGGAGGCTGCACTGTCAACGGAGTCCTTGTTCTTGAAGAAGAGCGTGTGCGCGGAACAATCTCCAAGGCTGTACGAGAAGCAACCTTGGTGGCGGGCCAGCTTGGTAAGAACATCAAGGCCTCTAACGTCGTTGCTCAAAATGACGTTCACGAACACTACGACGAGTAATTGTTTGCACTAGCTGGAAGGAGTTTTCTAATTTAATGATTGCTTTTAATGAAAAAAAGCATGTAATGTAGCATGTGTTGCCAGCTCGGTTTTTCCTGTTATACAATAGAATACATAGAGCCTTTTTCCCCTGAAAATGTCGTATCAAGACCCACCAACGCCCGCTATTATTTACTTTTATTAGTGAAACTGAGTCTGTATTATACCACGACAATGTGTTTCACGCATCTTCCACTCTCGCCTTCTTGCTAGACGATGCGTCGGCTGAAGACTCATCCAGTTTCCGCTTCCCATTTGATTGGTTCGAATGCTTCGCAGCACGATCATGGGCTGCCAGAAGTCTGGCGTATTCCAACTCGACACTGCCCAGTGTTTCGGATAGCTTTTCAATTCTCTGGGAGACATCTATTTGAGAAAGAACTTCTTTGTTATGGCGATATAATCGCTGTTTGACGATAAGCTGCCACAGCTTTTCCTTGTGCTTATCCGCAGCTGTAGGTGACGGAACATCGTCATCTAGAGACATGGTTGGGCGGACAGATCGTGGAAGCTGGGACATCAAATGCATCTCTAGAACTCGATAGAACTGACGAGGGGCAATCTTGGCCTGCAACCGGATTTTCTCGAGATTTTCTGCGCCGGTGATTAGGGGAGGTAGGGGGCCTGATTTGGGAACCTTTACTTTGGTGTCAAGATGAAGCTCATTAAATCCAGGCATTGTTCGCAAAAAGGCCAGGTCACAGGTATCTCGCAAATCGTCAAAAGCTTCATTGGGATTTTCAACTGTGAACTCGTGCGTCTGAGCGTGGTTGTGGTAGTGCTTGAAGACGGTATTGTAGAGGCGTGCACCACTGCCCTTGCCTTGGAATGGTGGGAGAATTATGAACTGTGAGAGCCTTGTCCTGCAGGGGAGCAGAGATAGATCCATGTGGCCCGTGGGAAGCTCCCAGTTCTCCGCGGGAGAGGGTGGCGGTGTGATGGGCGCCTTGAAATAAAAGAAGCGGTAGACAGTGGCATAACCGACAAAAGTATACGCGTTCTTCTCCGGATCATCAGTAGATTTTTGCTTGCGGTAGAGGAAAAAGAAAGTCCACCGGTCAGCATCCGAATAATCCAATTCTGGCGAGTCTGACTCTGGATCCTGGCCGATATAGGAGCCTCCATCGATAAACATGGGAACAAAGATTTGAATACGGCTGTTTAGCTGCTTCACAGCAGGGTCGACGAGGCTGCCCTTCCAGATTTCATACTGGCCATCAGGACCTTCAAAGGTTTCGTGGAGCGTTCCAGGAGGGGACCAGTCGTTGCCAAGCTGCTGTGAGCTGTTTTCAAAATCCGACGGTTTAGCGAACGCAACTACGCTAAAGGTTAGCAACAACGATGATCAAATCAAGCTGTCCATCGACGAATAGCCCAAACCTTTTGGCAAATGGCCTCCTCCCTCCAGAATCTCCACTATATCGTGAGGTTCAAGTTCACCAATAGGCTTGGACTTTTTGCCGTATGCAAGGCGCAGGTGCGGCCGCATATCATTAGCACGGTACCGCAGCTGGATCTTCAAGTCCTTGTATCCAAAGATTTTCTCCTCGTCGCCGAAGATGGAATACGTGAACTTGGGGTGGAACGTCGCAATTGTATTCAGGCCCGATTTCGACGGCGCCACGAGGCTAATGTTCAACGCATCGTTGGAGTCTTGAAGCCCTATCCAGTAGATTAGCACCGAGTGGTTTCGACTGCAGTGGAATTCAAGAATCGCTTACACTCTGCAAGGTCAGGAAGACCAGCCATTGTAAATGGGTAAAAGAGATGAACTGCTTATAGCGCACAGGGTAGAGAATAATATTTGAAATAATTTGATAAGCTGTACGGACTGGAGACGCCTTAAGCGACCAAAAAAATGGCAAAGAAAGGCTAGAAGGCTGTGGTTGCTGCAGAAAGGCTGACAAGCGCAATACCTCAGCTTTAATTTGAGGCGCGCTACTACAGCCTCTAAGCGCGTTTGCAGGCATAGCAACGCGATTCAATTAAGCGGCTGCATCTCCCGCTGCGCTGGTGCCCTATATCCAAGGCATCAATCCCACCTCGCAGCGGCTTCATTCCGCCGTTACGTCACGCATCCTAACGTCGCCCAGGTGGGTCCCTGAAGGCCATCCAGCAATCTCACGAGACATGCTGCAGGCTAAGGCTTTATAACCCGAACCACTACAGGTACTCCATACTTTTCGCCCGCCAAGCACCTCAACCAGTGGCTGCTTCTTGTCTCTTGTGCCTTGCAGTCAAAACCGCAGCTCCCCAGATAACCGAAATATCCTGCGCCGCATCGCGCCATCATCCTGCAGCGTCTGCGATACGAGCGCGCATGGCGTTGGCCCCTGAGCCGTCACGATGCCTGAAATTGCGAGTTCCCCGGCGCCAGTTGGCTCTACCATCTTCTCAATCATCGCCCTCCTCCTAGTGTCGCTCGGTGTGCTTCTCATATTGCGATACTACCTCCCGCTTCGAACCACGCCGGCCTTCTATCTCGTCCCTATATTCTTCGCCTTGTGGCTTCCGTCGGTACTCGTCTTGCTGGTTCCCATAGACCTTGCTTCAAGCGCCATCACCGACGATGTAGCTTCGAGGGGTATCTGGCTGCCTCAACGGGTGGTCCTGGTCCTATGGCGAATCACATACTGGTTGACTTTCTGCTTGACATGGTGAGAAAATAGATGTTAGATTCGACCCCTTCTAATCATTTCTAATCGTCCTCGCACAGGTTCATCCTCCCCATCCTTGCCGAGTACTCCGACACTGGATATCGCGAGCCCTGGGACAAGTTCATGTACTCCCTCCGTGCCAACGCTCAGTTCTATGCAATGGTCTTGGGAGCTGCCGTTGTCGGACTAATATACATCTTCGTCTCCTACGAGTTCTCCTTTACAGCTCTCAAGGCTCTCATCATGGCTCTAGCTTACTGCTGGGGTTTGGTACTTGCCATCTATCTGATGGGTCACGGGCTGGTTTCTATACCAAGACAGCTACTTCGAAGCGGAAGCATTAGCGGCAAACTACGTAGCTTGCAGATTAAGGCGCCTAGGGTATATGAGAAGATGGAGGACTCCTTGACGGGTGTCGAGGAGATTGAACAACAGATTGCTGAGCTCAGTCGACGAAAAACGGGAAGCGCCGCGGCCTTCCAAGACTGGATCGAAGAGCTTCAGGAGATGGCCAGCATTCCTGAATCGCAGCCCCGATCGACACTTCTGGATCCAACAATAAATACCCAAGCGGTTCCACATGTCATTACAGAAAAATACTTGGCCGATTTGACACGAAAGTATGTACGAGCACGCCACTCACGATCTCGATACGTTGGGGAGTGGAATCGACTGGTACAGTCAGCAGCCAAGCTACAGATGATTTTGGACTCGGTCGCCTCTAAGAAACTAGACTTTGGCAACGCCTCCCCCCACGCCGGATTTTGGGACAAAGTGAAGTTCTTAACACCATACTCTCGATACATTTGCTACTTCTACGTCTTTCCCTACATGCGAATGGCCTTTGGTGCCGTTTTGGCTTTTGCGTCTGCCTGTATTATTTGGTCGGAAATCGTCAAATTTCCTTTCCCAAGGCTATCCATTATCCGTGTCAGCGTTGTTCACCACTGGGTCGGCGACAAAGCCCAGGTCGGATTTGCAGGGCAAGTCATCTCCGCATTCTGGATTTGCTACATGTGCATTGCCGCTCTTTCATCGATGACCGAAGTTAGGGTATGGCGCGGACGAGCCCTTGTGAGAAGAAATACCGGTCACGAGGCGGCTTTCTGGTATGCAATGCAAGTGGCAAAGCTCAGTGTTCCACTTTCGTACAACTTCCTCACCTTTTTATCGAAAGAGGTCTATGAGAAGACTATCTTCTACAGCTTCCTTGGACAATATGTTGACGTCACCCCCTTGGGTCAATGGTTCGATAACTTTTTCCCCATTGCCCTCGTCATTCCTGTTTTAGCTGCCCTTTTTGGCGTGTACGGACGGGTCAAGCGTATATTTACCGGGGTAGATATTATCGATGAGGAAGATGACAATCCATCAGGCTACGGCACTGGTTCTTGGCGTGAAGGACGAGATCTCATCGCCAGAGAGCTAGGAGGGAACTCAACCCCGCGACGCAGTGGTACTGCAGCCAACGGGGCCTCAGGACGATCAGCCCCGATTCTGTCCATTCCCGCCATCCAAGATTCGGTCACCAGCCCCTCAAGGTCGCCGGCCCGATCTCCAGTCGGCAACAATCGTCGGGCTGGCCAACCAACACGCGGTCGCTTCACGGATGAACCACCCGAAGATGACAACATCTTTACGATTCTCGGACATCGTATGAAGAATACAGTTGATTCGTTTGAGACGCCACAGTGGTTCCAGGAGATCGGACAAGGCATTAAGAAGCCAAAGTGGATGGGAGGAGATGATGATGCCCAGCCTGCCGCGAGTGGGAGCAACAACAACGACAATGGAAGCAATATTCGAAACTGGTTTGGAGGCGGCGATAGCCAAATTCGCCTCTAAAAATGCTTCATAATAATTCTTTTATCATCCCTTTGGCTATTCTTTATTTTTATTTTATCGGTCTATTCTTGGATACCGGTTGAAATACCGCATTATGATGGAGTTACGGAGCTTCAATATTTTCTCTAGGTCTTGGCGAAAAAAACTTTTTTTATTATCTTCCTAGAGCCATAGATTTTATGTCCTGCCGATTTTTGGGCATGACTTTATTTTATTTTTCGCCCAGCGTCCTGTCAGTCGGCTCCAAAATATTATTTTACACTTTTTTTTAATTTTTAAGTAGAATACAATAAAATATATTAAATTTTATACAATATGCGTCGCCTTCTATCTGCTGACTATATATTATGCTGTTGTAGAAGTCAAAAATTAAGTAAAGATGATCTGTTCATGGCTCAAAAAGTCGTTACAACCTGCCAAGTATGCTGTGCAATCGCCAATGACAATAGAAGAAAACAAGATGCTGAAAGCATACTCATGCTTCATCTCACAAAAACATATACACGTGTAATGTGTATGTAGAGGCCAGCCACCAATTCATAAAGTCATCAAGTCGTAAAAAAAAAGCTTTCTAAAAAAATTTCCACTCCAGTTTCGTTTCCGTTATGGCGCAGGGCTAATGGTCGAGTTCCAGGTATTCGCTTTGCTCATCGTCCTCCTACGGAGCGATTTCATGATGCTGACTTCCATCTGCTCAATATCGCCCTCGAGCTCCTTGTCGAGGTCTGCATAGCGGGCTTCCTTGCGGCGGTCGTACCAGATCCAGGAGCCGACGATGAGTATGGTCAATGGGACGGTGATGATGAAGTATACCCAGAGCCAGTTTGAGATGACTGGATCGGCTCCTATTTATAGTTGTAAGCATTTGTGGTAAGACGAAGAGAAGAAAAGGGGGACTTCAGGGGCAGACCAACCAGATTGAAAGTTGAAAAACGTCATACTAAAGACGGAAGCGAGGTAAGTACCCGGTAAGAAGAGCGCACCCATCAGAGAAATGGTCTTCATGGCTGTGCTGTCCCGCTTGCTTGCATGTGCGATCCGACGCTGCTCTCCCGCAATTTCGAGGTTGAGTCGCGCCTCTCGCTGAGACATGATGTTGTAAAGCTGTTTGAAGGAAAGAAAACCATGTCAGTAAAAGCTCCAAGCTGCACACATTTTACCATCATGTAGTAAAAGGGGGAATTAAAAGAAGAGGTGCTCCTTACCGCTTCGCGCTGCACTTTCAGTCTCTCCAGCGTAGTGTAAATATAGTTCTCCAGTCCCTTAAGCTTGACCCTATAAAACTCCATCCGGGCCATCATGCTCCTGTGCAGTTGACTGATCGTCTTCCTATGCGCAATCTCCTCGTCCGTCAGGAAATCCTTCTTGTGGTCATACCACAAGACCTTGAACCGTTCCATCGACAGCTCCATCTCTCGCACCAGCGCAAAGTAAGCCTGCGGCCGCTTCCACATGACATGGCTGTGACACTCTACCAAGTCACGGTTCAACCCGTCAATGGATAAGATTCCATCCTGGAAGTACTGCTCTTCCGGTTCGACTTCGTCGCGCAAGCTCACTGCGTTCTCGAGTCGTCGTAGCCAGTCTCGCGCATCACGTTGCTTCTGGTCGTTGGCGGGGGAGAGATCGTGCGAGAGAATGATAGTCGGGAGGAGCATCGGGTGGCCGACTTGGCCATAGCACTCTCGTAAGTGCTTGAGTGCTAGAATGATATCCGAGCTGGGTGTGCCCTTCATAAAGCCCGTGGTGATGCCGCTTTTAAAGGCGTAGGACAGCATCATCTCCCAGCCGCGAGTTTTGCCCTTCTTGCGAACATCTGATTTGCGGTGTACGATTTCTGCGCCCTAGTATTAGAGAAGAATACAGTTTGGAATGTTTTTGAAGGGAGCGTATATATATTCCACATACGTAGATGCGGGTCATCATCGTCCTGGTCGTACGCACACCAGAAGAATGGCCCAACCACAGAGGACGATTCTATGCCTCGAAAGGGCAGCTTCATCGTCCTGACCATTGACATGTACTTGTCCTTCGTTAGGGAGATGACCTTGGGCATAAATGTATCCTTGTGCTGAGCATCTTTTTGGACACTTTTTAGACAAGAGTTAGCGCTTTTTCTTCGTTTGGACATATGGCGGAATAATTGACATATTCCAGCACCCTCGCCGCATCAAATAAACAAGGAGAATAGTAAATCATAAAACTTACATGATTCGAATGCCACTCAGGATTGTGACCCCTTCACGCATCTTCCGTGGCGGCTCAAAAGCACCCTAAGCAAGCAAAGTTCATGTCAGCCCCAGATTTTTCATCTAAACTTTTATTTCATCCCATCTCGACTCCATTTCCATCCCCGTCAATGCAGACCAATCATTTCTTCGGATGGAAAACTTCAGTCCTGTATTTTCACTCACCCTTTGATTCAGAAAATTCTCAAACTCGGACATGGGCAGCGGATGCTCCTCGACTGAGTTGTAAAACGGGTCCTAGACTCGGCATCAGTCTTAATCGTCCTATACCTTGTTTTTCCTTTGCTTCCATCTCCTGTGATGAGCCACATCATCTCATCTGAGATTAAAGCTTCATAGAGCCAAGATGCAACTCACAGAGTAATTGAAAATCTCAATATAGCTCGTCTTCTCCTCCACCACGCGACACTCATCCACAAAATACTTGAACATGTAATCATCCATTTTGCCGTTTTGTTTTCCGGATCCTGCCTCGGCACTCCTTCAGCTCCAAGCACACGCGCGCGCAGCCCTCAATGCCTGCTTCTTCACTTCCAAAAGTAGTCGCCGCCCTCCTCGCAGATAATCTAGATTGGCGATGAGATACGAAAGACCGCAGTCTACTGGGCAAAAGGCGTCTTTGCTGCCCAGCAATCTCTCTCAATTGATGGGGCGCCGCTGCCGAGGCCGCTAGCAAAAACAAGCTCTCGATCAGCCCGCTAATAATAGAACCCGGCACGCCAATTGACACTCCAACGATGGAATTGCTAGCTCAGCATCCAGCGAGACCCAAGAGACGATAGACAAGGATAAAAAAAGGAAGAGCAGAAGAAGAAAAAGAAGAAAAAACAAAAGTACCAAATACGACGGCAGCAAGTAAAGTGTTCCCAGAAAATTTCCCCACTCTCGGGGCGAAAAGGGGAATTTCTAAGACAAAGAGTACTTTGGAATACAGTACCTATATGTAAGACGCATTAATAAGAGGAGGGGAGAGATAGAAAAGATGGAAGAGGAAAAAAAAAAAAAAAGCACGACAGCGATAGTCCACCCCAGCCTCGCCAGCAGCTAGTACTACTACAGCGCTGTATGTATAGAGCAATAGCAGAGCGAGCGAAACAGAGAGCAACAAGCAGGGGATCTATCACAATCCCCACGTCAGCTACCCAGACCGAATAATACACCCCTGTAGCGAGAAAATAAATACAGAAAAATCTCCCATAATTAACAGCCCAAGCGAATCAATATGAGACAAAAGCCGTTGTTCTCCGCTACCACAAAACTAGTAAGGAAAAAAAATATCTCCGTAAACCTACAGCTATAACGGATTCAAGCTTCAATGCTCCTTTGGGTCCTCCTCCATTAGCGGCTCCGCAAGGGGGGGAGAAACTGGAGAAACGAATGCCCTTCATCCTGTATTTTGGATGGATCTGCCCGTCTATCCGGAGGGAGGTTACACTAACGTTACTGCTAAAGGAATTAGAGTGGCTTGTTTCCAAATCTATTCCCTCCCACCGCCTTTCTGCACTTGTATACCCTGTTTTTTCTCGTCGCCATATAACAGCCGGCCACGTATTTGCCTGTGCACACTACCGCTCCAACTGTCGATTGACTGATTCATTGGTAATCCCAGCAGAGACCCATGGAAAATTTCTGCAGCAATCGGTACCGACTTCTATACAGGCTACCTGGTACGTGGGCCTGCAACGCGTCAGACTCGCATCATGTAGGGCTTCCCTCGAGGCAAGGTACAGGGACAGCCTACATGGATATAAAATCTAACAAGTATCATCGCTCAATTCCTTTATACCACTAACGAATAAGCATAAGACGGCCCTAAGCCAGAAGCAATTGCAAGTATCAAAGTCTCTGGTGGTGTTAAACAGCAGCTATAACAGATAGATGTAATAGGTATATATGTAGTATTACTAGTAGGTATGATGAGCGCAGCAAAGCACATCTCCAGACTCAGCTCCTTCAACGACAAAAACAGGTCTCGATTCTGAGACAACCACCCCAGGTCATAACCCTAAGTATACATTTGTCAGACCTCCTCCCACTCTTCTCGCCCTCTCGTAGCCCAAAAAAAGAAGAAAATGAGAGTCAAGAAGAGAGAGAGGACAGAAAAAGAAAGGAAAGGAAATAGATGGATATACAGGAGCTTCGTATAGTTGGCTACTGGGCGAGACAAGAAAGACTTGGCGTTGTAGGTTCAAACACAGCTCCCCCCTCCGAATACACGTTTTCCAACAGACTCCAGGTCAAAAATGAGCCTCCAAGACCGATCGAATCCCCTTTTTTCCAAAGAGAGAAGAAAAATGAAAAAAAAAAAAAAAAATATAGTCCCCAATGCAGAGCCACCATCCCAAGATGCAGCGAAACAAACAACCAATCCATTCGCATCTTTTACACCCACACGCGCAGAAAAAAGAAGGCCGAAAAGCTCCTCTTTTCTTCCCTTTTAGTCACATATCCAGTGCATCGTCGTCAATCGTCAACATTTCCAGGTATGCTTGGATCTGAATGCACATCCTTTAAAATTCAGTAAACAGGTTGCCATACCTATAAATTAAACTCGTTAGCATACAGAAACGCTTCACAGAGGAAACAGAAAATAAAGGGGAGAAGTTCCACTCACTCGTCATTGCCGCTTGGACCCCCATACTTTTCGGGGTCCTCGGGGTATCGGTCAAATTGACTGGCATCGCCGGCTCCAGCCTTGACTGGTGGCGTATAGGGGGCGTCTATGTCTTTGCGCGCCAATCGATCCCACGTAACTTCTGCAAACCACGGGTGGTTCTTGACATCTTGTGAACCCCCAAACAGGTTACCCAATCTCTTGGTCAAGTCCGCCGTAATCAGTCGCTCGAGCAAATTCTGAGCATCCGGGTTAATATACGCCGGATACTTGACTTTGCCCCTGAGAATGTTTTCGTATATGCGCATAGGAGAGCCGCTATCCCAGAAGGGCGTGTATCCGCAAAGCATTTCGTATATCAAAATTCCAAGGGACCACCTAATCATGTGTCAACCAGTCATTCACTACTGCCATTCATGAATGAGAAAATCGTGATAACTCACCAGTCTACAGACTTGTTGTAGCCTTTGTTAGAGACTACCTCGGGAGCCAGGTAATCTGGTGTACCACACAGCGTCCACGTCTTGTCTGGCACTCGCTTTGCGAAGCCAAAATCTGTAATTTTGAGATGTCCATGCCGATCCAGCAGCAGATTCTCGGGTTTCAAGTCGCGGTATATGATGTTTTTGGAATGCAGGTATTCCAGCGCCAGCGTGGCTTCGGCAGCATAGAATTTAGCGACTGGGTTGGGGAATCGCTATAGTTGGTTTTGTTAGCAGTCAGCCCAAATGACTTCATAGCAATGAAAGAGAGAGGGATTGCGTAACGAGGACTCGCAAATATATGCGGGGAGATGGATATGATGATGGGGTCAAGGTGGTCATACCCCAGATTTTCTTAGCAGCGAGAACAGCTCACCGCCCTCGACGAAATCCATGACCATGTAAAGGTTCTTCCAGTCTTGAAAGGTACCCCACAGAGTAATAAGGAATGGATGCTTGACGTCGCTCAACATGCGGCGTTCGTCGTTTGTGTGCTCGACCTGCTTCATCTTGACTACCTGCGCCTTCTTGAGCACTTTGACGGCGTAAAAGCGCTGGTTGTGCTTGGATTGGACCAGGTGAACGCGGCCGAAGCTACCGGTGCCGAGCGTTCTCAAGATCTCAAAGTCGCCCAGCGAGTACTTGCCCTTGGTGACCCGGGGCTGGGACAGCGATACGCTGTGTCCATGGTGAGGCTGCTGGGGGTGCTGCTGTTGATGAGTCTGTTGTTGGGGTTGTTGTTGTTGTTGTTGTTGTGGAACAGCCTGCTGCTGCTGCGGTGGATCCAGCTGCATTTCCGACGGCAGGTGTTGCTGCTGCTGCTGAGCATTGGAGTCGGCCATTACGGGAGCTGAAGTCTGATACGGCGAGGGCGAGTGGGTGAAGCCGTTGGTCGAGCCGTCATTCTGGGGCGAATTGATGAGGTTGCTGATGCTAGGGAGGTTCTGCGAGTCGTGGCCCGGTGGCGCGTAGGACTGGACGTTGACGGGATTCATGGTCGAGGTCGAGGTCGAGGTCGGGGAGACGGGAGGAGCGGCCTTGGCCGTGTCTCGCTCGGCTGAAGAGGCGGCAGGAGCTGGAGCTTGCGCAGAGGCTGGCGCAGAGGCTGGGATCGAGGACGCGGGTGCGGAGGCGGGAATGGGAGTGGATGCAGACGGCGAGATGGAGCCTGGCGAGACGGCGGTGCCTGGATGAGGAGCAGACAGACCTAGACCAAGGCCTGTCGCTGTAGCTGTGCCTGTGCTGCCACTACTTGCGCCGGTGTGATTGCTATGGCTACCGCCGGGCGTCACTCGCGGCTGCTGCAGCGTCGACGAGTCGAAAAGCTTGGAGGCGGCCGCCGTGGGTGCGACGGGGCTGGTGGGGTTGCTGGCACTGGTGCTGGTGCTGTGGCTGTCCTTGGCCGAGTGATCAGGGTGGCCCTCCTTTGTCCGCTTCTTCTTGAGGAATGACCCGAACGAAGGCATAAGGTTCAGGTTGTGGTGGTTTTGCGGAGGGGAGGCCGGAAACAGGGAATTGGGGATTGGATTGAGGGGAAAGCAAAAAGGGCTCGAATCGAGGCAGCCTGGCCGTTCGCGCCGATCTGGGCCGGGGATGCTACTGAGCTGGGCAAGTCTGGCGCTGCCCTTTGGTGCTGGTTAGACGCTGGGGCTTGGCTTTGGGGAGGTGAGGGGGGCTTTGCAGCGGGTGTGGCGGGCGGGCGGTCGATTTGTTCGTATCAATGGCCGGAGGCGGGTTGCGATTGAGGGCGCCTGGAGAAGAGCCTGGAGAAAGCTCCGGGGCAGCTATTTAGGCGGTGCGGCGGGGGAGGCTCAACTGAGTGCCTCCAAGGGACGTCTGCTTTAGGCGATTAGGGGGGAAGGGCGCCGAGGCAAAGGCGGGAGGCGGCAGGCCAGCGCTGGAGAAGTAGACGGTGGGTGGTGGTAGTGAGTGGTAGTAGGTAGTAGGTAGTAGGTAGCAATCGCGCGCTGACGGGCTGTGTTTAGCTGCCAAAAAGGACGGACTCGGGTCGCTTCAAGGCGGACAATTGGCGGTGCGGTGCGGCGCGGCTTCGACGGACTGCTCGACTCGGTCAGTTCTGATGCTTTGGGAGCTTGGAATCCCCCAGCCCCGAAAATGCGCAAGCTGGTTTGACTTGATTCGCGCACGTACCGCCTGCGCACGAGCGCAAAATGTAGCACAGCAGCGTTTCCCAGCAACTAAGGCCGGCAACAACAATGGGATTGCGGCTTTCGCTTGGCTGCCTGAATCGGTTGCAGCGCTGCTAATTAAACCGTTTGATTGACGGCCAGGCGAGCTGCTTATCCACAGCAATTGCGTCGGCAGTTTTCGTCCTTGCTCCTTATTCGCCCTTAGAGCTCTCTATGGTTCCAGCTAGGGTCAATTGGCCTCTTCGATAAAGCGCCGACCCGTCTCTCTTCGTCTAGTACTTTCAATCCAACTCAGCTCACCTCTTCAGCAAAGGTCCTCTCAATCCGGCGCTCAGGCCATGCACTAGACAAAGCAGCAAGGACAGGTGATATCACCTGAATCGCCGCACCCCACGGTTAGTACTCCGTAGTACAGTAGCTGAAACAGTGCAGCTGCGTGCTGGTGCAGCTTGTCGTCAAGAATTGGATTTGCCAGCTGGGGCACATGTACATACGTGCAGCTTCTGCTTGCTGTATATGTAGGTCTATACCTTGGCAGAAGGGAGTGAGTCTGGCGGTGGCTGAATAAGCGATCGTAGATGGGAGTTATGACGCTAGGTAGTTGCCGGCAGCTAGAGCTGCAAGATGATGATGCTCCAGCAAGATCCAGGTTACAGGCTAATATCAGCTCAGCCGATTAAGAGTGTAATGGAAGAAAAAAATCTCGTCTGTTGCGGAACTGGCTGTATTAATATTGCTCTAGAACTTTCTTCACTCTCTTTCGACAGTATATGGCGGCTCTTGGCGATGAAATCGATCTGGCCGAACCTGCCGTTAGGAGGTATCGGTTGATTCGCAGCCAAGCTAAATCGCCACAGTTGCGGGGATCGATTCAGCTAAAATCCGTGGATACACAGGGCCAATCTCATCTCTAGTGATATAATGCTGGGACCATTCTGCGTAGACACACAATCCGAGACGTTCGTGACTCAATTGATAAAGCTGGAGTTTTAGTGGTGAGAAAAAGGGTGAGAAAAAGCCAAGACAGCTTGAAGGACAAACAATGAGAGATGGGATGGGGGGAGGCCAGAGGGAGCTTTTAGGTCCTGCCCAATGGTGTAGCCAGCTCATTTTAGTGCATCTAGCCTGACTTGAGCCCGTTTTTACTTTCACTTCCCCTCATTCTCGGCATGGATGGACTTTGTCGACAGCCTGCCGATCCTCCTGTTGACGCCGTCGAACTCTGAATCGTTCACGTATACGTCAAGGGTACGTCCATGTAAGCCCGCAGAACGATCGCCAAGTGTCGTTTAGCATGTTGCACAGAAGTACACTTTTTACTTTGCCGAGTTGAAGTAAACATAAAAACAAAAGTGAAAATAATAGCAAGAACAAAAGTAAAAATAAATAAAATGCAATTCTCCAGTACCATCAGCGCGGCACATGATGATTGAACGGCTTTCGATTGTGGCTGAAAAAGCTTGGAGCTGATGTAGCTAAATCTTACCCTGTAGCTTTTACAATAACCATTATTTTGGGACTAGGCCGTTTTAGGACAGCTTCTTCTCGTCTTCTCATGCCAGCAGTTTATCAAGAGGCGATGCAAAAACTTGGACCAGTAAAACTGTCATTTCGTCGCTAATAATATGATCTTCATCAATTTTCCATAAGAAATCACCGCCACCGCGAGCCCGTCAAGCAATGTGCCAAATGACCCAACTCCCAGCACAAAGAAAACCATTGACAACAGGCATGGCTAAGCATCCATATGCTTTCTTGCACGGGCAACGACGACGTCTTTCCCGCCCGCCTCTTGACCAACTCGAATTACATGATTCTTGCCTCTCCTTGATAGGGCCTCTGCCTGAGTTCAGTTAGATGGCCGAGTTCAGCATATCTCTGCACATCTTCTCCTCTGTAGTACACATTCTGGCCTATCCTTGTGTATCCTGCCTCCGATGCACGGTTCGCCTAGAATCTGTGGCTCTTAGTTTTTGACCTGTAAATGGTGAATCCCACGTAACCGCCACCTGCAACGAGAATGAAGAGGATGATCTTGGTGAAAAACCATGTCCAGCTTCCACCACTCTCGCTGCTGTTGCTGCTGTTCTTGCCCTTGTACGAGTTCTTCGGTGATCCCTTTGATCCAGGTCCGTTGGCCGGGCTGGTGTAAAGGTTTTTGGACGAGATGGAGATGATGTCGTGGTGGTCGCTCAGCTCACCAGTCTCAGCGCTGAATCCGAGGTAGGCAATGTTGGGGATCGCAGGAGGGTTGTCCACCTCAAAGCACACTGTCCAGTCGCCGACGGTCTTGTACTGGAGCTCCAGCTTGAGGCTCTTATCCTGGAAGTAGGTCAATCGCATCTTGGTGGGGATGGTCGAGTGACGAAGGCCTCGGGCCGAGCAACCAGCCAGCTCCGTCTCCTTGCCATCGTTGTTCTTGTCGTAGGTCGCCTGTCCGTCTCCAAACATGGCCATAACGTAGGGGAAGACGACGCCAGGTCGGTTGTTCTTGTATGTGTCGATAAAGATACCCAAGCCTTCGAATTTATCCGCATGGCCAAAGACGGGTCCGATCTGGCCTCGCTGCTTCGTGATCCACATGGCGAAGCCATCGCCGTAGAGCTGATTCTTGCCGTGAATCTTGAATTCAACCTCTACTTCCCAGTTGGTAGCCGTAAGGGGCACACGTGAAAAGAGCCAGCCGTTTTGTGAAGGTCGATCGGAGGTAAGGCGAATATATCTGTAGCACGTTGAGCTTCTGAATCGGGGAATCTATGTATGGGCGTGTTTATCGGAGATTGACGTACGAGTCCGTTCGAATAATTGTATCTCCGCCAAAGTCAAACCATCGGCTCTGCATATCAGAGTCCAAGTAAGGCTAAAGAGGGGGAAAACAAATAAAAAGTCAGCCTCTATTATCTGCTATTTGCGACCAATTCTCCTCCTTTCTTCTCATCTGTTTGCGACTGACTTGTTCGATGGAGTGCGTTTTAAGCTGCGCGAAGTTTGTTAGCCCACAACAACGTTTGCGCATATAAATCCCGACAGCTACGAACCGTTATGCTTCGGTAGTCATCCTGAGCCGCCGCAGTCCACGCAAACGCCGTGGCGAGCACGGCTGACAGCGAGGAAAGCCGCATCTTGGTGCGATTGTGACAGGTTATCTTCCAATGGTCAAGGTATTAGCGAGTTGGCCAATTGCAGATTGGCTGAAGGTCCAGTGCCGCCTCTCGTCTTCTGCGGCTTGTTGCGTTCTGGTGGCAAGCAGCAAACCAGCAAAGGTTGGTTCACATGGGAGGCTCCATGCAATACTGTAAAGGCCACATTCGTGTTAAGCCCGCGACACAGTGCTATTCCTGAAACAGCTAGACTGTGAAGGTACCCGCTCTCACTAGAGCTGGCTGCGGTAGCTGCGAGGTACATGGAACTGCGTCTATAATTAGGGACGATCTGCTTGAAGCGACTGTCTTACAGATATAGGTATCTGGTAAAATACTATATTCCATGCTCTACATGGATAAACACGGCTCTACATTGTTTTAATTGGCACATCGTATCCATAAATGCATGCGGATACTGGGTGCAAGCAGCTCTGTGTCTGCTGAAGGGTCATAATACGCACTGTACTGTCTCGACTTATATTGCTAGCATTGTTGAAACACGAGCTCTCAGTTCTGGCATGCGGCTTGCATAACTACCTTTTAAAGAAAACAATCGGCATTCGAGTTTCATATTTTTATTTTGTACAGCTACCATGGAGTATATTGTCTATCTTTTTTTCTACGCGATAGAGAGCCGAGTCTTCTTCTAGGCAGGTAGTCACATGTCAAACGCCAGTTGCTCTTATTGGATCATTGGACAAGGCAAGCCGCAGGTGTTTTGGGCATATGATTTCACCTATTAATAGAAACTAAATTTAAATCGACATTTACCAGAAATGTAAACTATCTTCCAGGTGTTGCATCATTTTCAATAGACTGTAGGTTTGACGCCACACTTCGCACAAACTTAGTAACGGTAGACCAAGCACCGACGCCACACTCAGCCACAATTATTTTGCAACTCCAAGTCTTCCATCTCCAAAATCTTTCTACCCATTGACCCGAACAGTTACGCGATTCTAATAACAAACCACAAAGTCCCTCCAGCACAATCTTCTCCAAAATGGATTCCTCTTCCGTCAAGCAGTCTGTCATGAAGCAGGTCCTCGCAGAGGCCAATCTTGCCAATGCCCGAGTCCTCATCGAAGTAGGCATAACCCCTCCACGTTTCCTACGGAAACCCTGCAATAAGAAAAATCCCACCCAGTATAAACGGCATAAACTGACAAGACGTTTTTTTTTTTCTACTTCAATTATAGAAACTCCAGGAAAACTGCTTCGAAAAGTGCGTCCCGAAGCCCGGCAGCTCGCTCTCCAGCGGCGAACAAACTTGCATGACTTCCTGCATGGAGAAGTACATGGCGGCTTGGAACCAGGTCAATGCTGCGTACATCAACAGAATACGACAGGAGCAGGGAAACAACTAAAAGACTTATAATACGAATAACGAAGGGGGAAGAGGGGGAAATGAAAACTTCAAGTTCGATACAGTAAACGACATATAATGCAGAATGCCGTTTGGACGGGCGCATGGGGAAAAAGCATGACTGGGACTATCAATGCCGTTGAGTTGGGATTGCGTCTTAATTCAAAGTTTTAAAGTTTTCCCATATGAATTCTTGTACTACTACCATCTATTCTTCAATTAGACTGGCCTCGGTGCCACGGCGCAGTATCTAGGAACGGGCTTTAGATATAGATATTGGATCATCCACTCTGTCTCTAATCTACATTAAAAAGAGAAGAAAAAAAAAAATTGATAAAAAGAACCATTTGTTTCATGATTATGTTTTGAATTTGGGTATCTATTTGATTATATATATATATCATCACTCTGCCGCAGCCTTCTTCTTTTCTTCCTCTGCTGCCTTCTTTCTCGCAAGATATCTCTCCTTGGCACTCGAAATCTCCCCCTCCGTCTTGCGAGTCTTCGACGCTCTCTCCACTTCTTCCCTCTTGGCCTCGGTTGCCTCTCTTGAGCGCTTCAGGGAGGCTTCCAGCTGGTCCGCGAGCATCCGCGACTGTCTTTCCCTCATGGCCTGCTTCCGGCCAATCTGCTGGCCTGTGATTTCTTTGCGCTCTCTCTCTACCGGGCGTTCCGCCTCTCGTTGCGCCTCCACTTTCTTCTTCGCGCCGACGTTGAGGCCGCCTCTCAGAAGTTCTCGCTTGTCAACGACTTGGCCATCTTCATTGACAGAGATGGATGCTCCCTTTTCGTTGAGCTCCTGCGCCGCTTTGGCAAATTCCTTCTCTTTATCAACCTCTGCCTCTCCTTCATTCTCATTGTCTTTCTCGTCCGGGCCTCTCTTGGCCATTTCTTCCGCGGCTCGAACTGTCTCGGCATGTCTCTCCTGCTCCTTATCTAGCAATTTTCTGTAAAAGGTCGTCATGCCAGTACCCTCGTTCTTCTTGGCTTCTTCTTCCTCTCTTTTGCGTTCTTCCTCTTCCAACCTTCTGTTTTCCTCTTGCTGCTTCTTATACGCCTCAGTCACAAACTTCTCCTTATCGGCAAACTCCTCTCCCTCAGCTTCACGCTCCCGCGCAATCTTCTTCTCTTCGGCAATCAGCTGATCTCGTTTCCGCACATCCGCTGCTCGCAGCAGATTCTTCATGTATTTTGGTTTTCGTTCCTCATCCTCTTTTGAAATAGTCTTCTTTGGCTTCATGGAATCGTATATGGAGTCATACTCGTAGACACTAGCGTCTAGCTCGGTGGCCGCCTCCGCGTTCTTGCGAGATGAGAGTGTGCTGGACAGATCCCCAAACATTGTACTTGTCTGGTCCTTCGACTTGAGCTTTGGTGGTTCAGTTATAGGGCCCTTCTTCGATCTGGGTCCCCTCGTTGAATCTACTGGCGCTGAGGCCGTTGCCGTAAAATCTTCCAAATCGCCTCCGATTTCTTCTATCTTGGGGCCTTCATCGTCTGAATCATTATCATGGCTATCAAACATAGGTTTCGATCTCGAAGGCATCGGCTTGGATGCTCCAGGTTTTTTCGTCAGGTTGAGCCCGAAAGCAAGCTTTGGTTTATCCATCTTTTCGAGAGGAATGAGCTCGTGCGATGGACTAATAAAATGATCTAATTGATTGCCAAATAGTAGAAGAGCGATGGAGGCTACGCAAAATTATAGAGCAGCAATTGTATTATAGCAAAAATCCCGTATAACTTTTCAATCGCAGGATTGCTCAAGGGAAGAAACAGAAGAAAAGAAGCACGGGAAGCTTCCAAGGCATTGGCGCGCTGACCAAATGCCGAACACCAGCTAAACACGCGCCGGGCGGCTCCGCAGTCTATTTGACATTTTTAGAGGGCTCCCGGGTAAACTCGTCGGTCGCAGCAGTGCTATTAGAGACTACAGCGCTTCCAGTGGCCTGGCTATAGCAAGTAGCCACAGACGCATCGATTACGATCGATCGATCCAGAGCTGCGCATTTTGTCTCGCGCGCACTAAAATCGAATCCTACCCCGAGCGGCTTTATTAGCAGAAACCTCCCATGTGGCGTCCGACAGCTAACATGGCAGCTGTCATCTGCCATGACGTGATTGGCCCCCGTGTGCTGCCAACTCGAGTAGGTAATCCCCAAAGCGGCGACAAACTGTCCAGCCGCTACCAAGATAGGTAGATGAACTTAAGCCCCAAGTCCTCTTCTCATGCCCCCGTCACGAGGACAGAGTCGCAAAGGCATTTCGCTGTTTATATTGTGATATTTGTCTTTCTATTTTCTGTATTTTCTCGCAAGCTGCAAACCATGGAGTTTTGCAGTACTTGCACGGGCAGTCTTGCCCAAGATGATGCACACGACCGCAGAGTTGAGTGCTGTTACCGAGTTATCTGCGCAAAGTGTATACAGGTTAGCCACCCATCTTGCAGCTCTTCTCTTATCTATTCCAAGTAATACGGCCTCTCGATATCCTCATAATTATTAATATGCGCCCGCCATTTAGAATAACCCGCGCTTTGCATCGTACTGCCCCTTCTGCCAAGTATCAAATATGCCGTCGCCGTTACCGCAAGGCCTTAGAGATCCCCCGTCGTATTCTTCGGTTCCAAACTTGGGATACAGATCCATCCCAGCCTCTGCTCCTCCGCCACCGTATATAGCTGATGCGCCGACAACACCACCGCCGGCCGAGAGCAGCAAAAGTAACTCCGAGCTTGACGAAAAGGCTGTCTCGGACGATACGCTGCATTTCCTAGACCACGAGCATGACACCGTACAGTCGTTGTCGCTACGGTATGGCGTACCTCCTGCGGCACTGCGGCGGCGGAACAACCTCACAAGCGACCACCTACTGGTCGGTCGAAAGACTGTCCTGATCCCTGGCGAGTTTTATAAAGGCGGCGTCAGCCTATCTCCTCGGCCTGTCGAGGGCGAGGAGGAGGAGTTGAGAAAGGGTAAGATCCGACGCTTCATGACGGCCTGCAAAGTCTCAGATTATGATTACGCTTTGTTGTATATGGAGCAGGCCGGCTATGATATTGATGTCGCCATCACTGCTTACATGGATGATGAGGCTTGGGAGAGAAGCCACTCAAACCGCAGAGATAGCGAGGCTAATAAGGTCCGCAATCGTGGCCTTTTTTGGAGGGGGCTGTAAGCCCATGGCATTCAATTTGTTTGGCGTCTTTTTTGTTTTCCTTTTTAGAGGAGTTGGTTATTAGAATTTCATACTTCATATAAACGTGCAAAATCTGCACTAGCATCATCTCCTTGGATGCCTTTGCCGAACCCAAATGGCATATATAAACCCGTATATAACGCCGTCATCCTTTAACCTTGCTTAGCTACACTTATATATATCATCACTTATGCCACAAGAATATTAAAAAAATCCAAAATGCTCTAAAATGCAGACCGAGTTCGGATGTCCTGTTGTATCAAAAATTAGCCCATGTATTTTGCCAAAAAAATCCTTTTTCAGACGTTTCTTACCGATATTTTCCGCTCAATTTCTCGGACAGAGCGGTCCAGCTCCGCTGCAATCATTTGCTTTTTATCGTTTGGAAGCAGTGTGTATCTCTCACAGAGATCACCATCGATAACGCCCTTCACGGGTGCGTAATAACTGCGATACATTAAGTGGTCTCGGCCCGCGAGTGGAGGATCCTCGGCCCTCAGATGCTGTTCTAAGCTTTGGAAAAAGTCTGTATCCTCTCGGGTGACGAAAGGAATTAGGACGCCAATTGTGCCCATAAGACCGCTCCACAATAGAACATCTTGTCCTCCGACGACAAGGCTCGTTTTGGTAATGCTCGTCGGAATGTCCTGGGTATAGAGGTGGCACATCAAATCCAGCCGATGGGATCTTCCGTGAAGATAGTCTCTCGCGTTTAGCAGGTGAAGCCCCGCTTGCTCCTCATCGGCCTCTTCACTGGCCTTCTGAGGAGAGCGTACGACGAAAATGTTGCCAAATTTGTCTCCTCCAGCGACTGTCTCATAGTCTACCATTGTTGAGCAAGTTGTCCATCGAGCAACGGTGTCGTCCACAAAAGGAATGAGCTTATTTGTCGATTGTTTATAGACGACATATGTTATACCTTGCTGGACGTCTCCCACAATAATTCTGTTGCCTTGCGTGTTCAAAGAATTAATTAGCTGTGGTGCCACTTCAGCTTGGGTCTTCCGCAGCAGTTGTCGCATGCCGAGGTCGTATATGCGAAGTGTTTTCCCAATGCCCACCAGCACTCGCCCCTGGAAAGGAATTATGGCCATCGGAGGCTCTTCGACCTTCGTTTTATGAATGAATACCAAGCCCCTACCCTCCTGTTCGAACCGATAGATATGGACATATGCGTCAGAAAAGCTGCGAGGGTTCACGACCATATCTTTTCCGGTTCCGACAACAAGGAAGGTTTCGTTATCTTGACTGGCAAATGTAACGATAGCAAGGCTGACCGCGGCCTCGTTTTCCTCTAAATCTATTTTTTGTAGAACTTGACCGTCTTCAGCCAGTGGATCAACAACACTGATACACGAAGCCCAGCGTCTGTTGCCTCTGGGATGTCCAAACTCTTCTGCGGGAAGAACTTTTGAGTCTCCGTTGACACGCGCTGGGTCGGCGAGCAACTTTGCACAAAGGTCAGGGGAAAGAGTATGATTGTCCGCTTCAATCACATAGAAAAGAGGATGCTCTGGGTGCTTCACCATCTTCTTCGGCGTATAGGTCAGGGGAATAGAATTCTGGATCAGCGTGTCTCCAAGCCGATCGACGGAAAAAATGCTAGAAAACATTAGTACTGAAATAATGCTTCTGGATATGCAAGTGTAACAAGATTGGAAAAAAGAGTCTTTCAGTAGGAACAATTGGAAAAAAATGCGTATTGATGAACCTCATAGCCCATAGGCTTGGATCCCAAATTTTTCATCATCTGACAGGAATGCAAAAAGGAGAAGACAATCATTGTTACTTACCGCAAAGTCTGTCCTTGAATACCGACGATACCTTCTTCGCATTGCTCGCTAGTAAAATTCCACCCCCATTCTAGGTCCACGTAGCTGAGCGGTGTGACAACAAAGCTCTTGGTGATGGGATCAGCGTATCCGAGCCAAGGGCGAGAGCTAAGACCAAGCACACATGTCCTTCCTTGGACTGTTACTTGGAATAGTCTCACTTGTTTCGGCCCCAAGAACTTTTGTCTGGTGTCTGTTAATTCGCCAGTAACTTCGTCCAAAACTGTGCGTAGGTAGACGCCCGAGTAGAGACCGATATGCAGGTAGAGTGTTGAACCACCTGAAGATGAGTCCTCCATAGAGATAATGGCGAGAGAGGTAGGTGCAGCTGTCAGCGCTTGGACTGATTTGTTTTCAAGGGTAGATTCTGGGTCGAGGCTCAAAATACGGACTGTGCAGTCATCACATCCGACTGCAAGGAATGAGCTTCGCAATCTGCCCTCGGGAACTTCGCCCAGACTCAAGCAAGTGACTGTCCCAAACATTTCTTTCTTTTCGTCATACTCTGCCAGGGAACCGTCATCGTCCATCTCGAAGTAGACGATTTCACCTGAGCTTAGAGCAATCGCAACTTGGTGGGCGTTAGTAGATGCGGCCACAATAGATCGGTGCTGAGGGGCATCCCATTGGTTGACTTGTCCATTGCGAACGTGCCTAATGCCTTTAGGATGGACCTGAATTAGACCATCATCACCGAGCAGCTGGGCAGCCAGAGTGGGAACACTGGTCAGGAACCCGGAGTCGCTGACTTCCTCCACTGTCTCTCCTATACTGAGGACAAGAGTTCCGTTGGTAAAAGAGAGAACGATATAAGCGTCGTATTGCTCACTCCGGTTCAGCTTCAGCGTCCAAACGGCTGATGGAATCCCTGGCAGCTCAGAGGATACAATTTCATTGATCTCAAGCCCATGCTTTAGCGTCCGGAATGTGCTTCGAGCACCGTTGCCACAAATAGTGTAAATCTGAGGAGCGTCTTCACCAGTCAAGTTGGCAATTTTGCAGTCGAGGAGGGGGTTCATAGAAGGAATGCTCTCTACAAGAACTAGATTTTCCAGTGGTCGGGGGTAGAAATAAACAGGGTTATACGAAGCCTGTGCATCGACAGGAAAGTCGTCGCTAGTAAATTCTAGCTCTTCATCATCATCTCCCAGTTTTTCAAACTGGTAGAAGGAGAAGTTTCCAAACTGGCTAGTAACGTAAAGGAAGCCACTCTTCAAAATGCAGAGACTTGACGCAGCGGGAACTGTGTCAAAATACTTGATTTTGAGCCTTCTGACCTCTCCTGTGGTGTTGCCTTCGTCATCTTCTACCATATCTATTGTGACTTTGAACATGTCGCCATCTTCTGTTTGTAGTAAGAAGAAAAAGGCACCTGCACTGCCCTTCAGCTTGTGCATGACACCAGAGACAATGGTGCGCTTTCTTGAAGGATCCTCTGTTGCTCCTCGTCGTCGAGGGATCGGAACTCGAAAAGCCTCTTGGTTGGAATGGCGGTAAGTAATGTTTTCCTCGCCACAGACCAGGACGCCGCTTGGGCCATCGTTACCACCAGGTACCTGGAATAACAGTGACGCTGTTGAGTCTACAGGCTCAGACCACTTTCTGACGACATGATTGAGTCCGAGATCAAGCTCATAGTACACTAGCTGCGTTTCCAGCTCTCGCAGAGCTTCCCCTGTAGCATCTTGATCCACCTCGGTGTAGTCTATTTCCAGGGCGGCGAACACAGGATTGGCATATCCGACGTCTAGTGCCACCATAGAAATAACTAGAACACCAGGCTTGTGGGCTTCGAGAGGCGAGGAGATTGTAAGTTCCGCTTGAGAGTTTCGATTGAGCACATATACGAGCTTGTTCTTCTCTATCGAAGCAATAAGACACGCACGGCCCTTGGGATCGCACGCGAGGTATTCTCCAGGAATAACTCTCCGCACACCAGATTTTCCGAAAGTCTCCAGATGCAATCTGCTAAATCGATTCTCTCTCGGAAGATACTCGATGATAGTGATTCGACCAGAATCAGTGGCTAAGATTAAGTAATCTGCAGCATGAAGATTAGCCCGCTGCTTGAACAATAGCATAGCTTCACTCCATTGAGTCGTATAGGGTTGACAGGGTGCGTTTCAAAGCTTTTTAAAATTTTCACCATCACTATGTGGCCCTCCAAAAATCGGAGCTAGGTAAACTCACCCTTATTGCTGCCTGCAAGGCGAAAGGCCGCCAGAGACCTGATAATGCCAAAAATGTCGTGAGACAGAAGAGTGATTACCTTCCCCTGTGAAGGATCAGGCCGCAGTAGAGTCAGCCGTGACCCAGCACCGGTGATGATAAGCTGCTCCTTGGTCCCCGCGAACTGACCCAGGACCGCTTGGACGACATTGGTTGGCGGCTGGATCGTCAGCGAGTAAAGGAACATGTTAGATGTGGTCGCCATGTTCCCGACTGGGCGCAGTCAAGCCTGCGCGGCTCTACAGAGGCTTGAATGGCCGATTGAGGAGCTCAGTCGCGTTGGGAAATGGTTGTTGTGGTCTAGAAAAGTAGTTGGCGGAGCTTTGCTTTAGCTGCTTAAAAGTTTGGGCAAAAGGCCGGAAATATGGAGGAACGATAATGCGGCGGTGGTCTGAGGGTGGCCCGAGCTCCCTGCAAATTGCGCGCATCTTATCTTTTTATACTGGCGATGAGAGTTTGGCATAGCGGGGGATCTCCTACAACATCAATTAAGTCAATTAGGCGGTACAATGGAGCCGGCTTTGCGTCGGGCGGCTCACAGCCTGTGTGGGCGCTGCTCAGCGTCTCTGCGGAAGCAGGTGATTGCAGGAGCAGCATTGAAGCCATGGGCACCAGCATCGATTCGGAGTATACACTCTGCCAAGTCGTTAGACGCTAACCGAACGGTTGCTGGATCTAAGTTGACCAAAACTGTCCGCGAATATTCGAGTTCGGCATCCGAAGCCTCTTCCGGCGAGAGATCTCCCGCAGCAACACTTCGTCTGAACCCAGATGATCTCTTCCATCCTTTTTCTGAGTCGCCAGTTCCCGAATTCCGTCGCCGAGCTGCCTACATGAGACAGAATGCATACTGCCCTCACCCCGATCACAAACATGCGAGAGCCCCCCTCGATTCGTCCACAGTTAGTGATGCTGCTCCCGTTGCTGAAGGAGATTTGGCTCCCGCACATGTGGATTTCGAGTGCCCAGATTGCGGTATTGCGGTCTATTGCAGCAAAGAACATTGGATGGATGATTATGAAAATCACTTGAAAATCTGCGATACACTTCGCCAAATCAACGAAGACGACCACGATCTGCGATCTGGCAGAGTATTCCATGAGGGTAATCTCCCAGATCTCCAGATGGAGAACGCCGCGGTCAATATGACAAACTGGGACACCTTTATGTATACCCGAGAGTTTGCAGCAGTGGATTCGGATCGTTCAATGAGGCAAATCACTCGACTTCTCACTTATCCGATTACCGTTGGAAGTGTTCTCCATGAATTGAGTCCCTACAATATCCAGAAAGGAGGCCGCATGACGGTGGAAGGATTGAAAAGTTTCAGCGGTAAGTGGATAAGAAAGTATAGAGGATGTTCGTCGTTTTTAGGCGGAAAGCTAATGTGATTTTGGTATCCTAGCCTTGAGGTATAACCTGCATATTCCAAGATCAGGTCGTGGCGCTGGCGTCAATCAGCTCCGTCCAGAGCCCCCGCCAGTGAGATTGTTCATTCTTGGCGCACGAGCTGAATCATCTCTGCCACGACCTATATGGGTGCAGCTGGCTCATTTGTTCCCTGAATCACGACTACACCTCATCTTTATTGGACCAGAGAGTATGGCCAACCGAGATGACGAGTTTCCCTTGCCGGAACGCACACCATCGAATCCATTTGGCGCTGTGGTAGAAGACCGGGTGTGGTATAACATGAAGATCAGCACCATCGTGGATTATTACCATACTATTCACAAGACGGGACAATTTGCGCCATACGATCCTTACTTTGACTGCTTTGTCCTCTTCCACCCTGGCCTTGGCCACCCTGCAAGCAGCCATGATTGGGAAGAGACCTTGCCTTTACTACTGGAGACAAAGGTGCCCATTATCAGTACGGGATATACGCAAGTCGATATGGAACGTGATGTTGAGTGGGTCAACAAAAAGTCTGGAGGCGAGTTTGATGTACTGTTGGAGCCTGGAGAGAACACTTTCCGGAGTCTGCGATGGGATCTTGACGATATGGATCCTCAAGATATTACATGTGGTAATTGGGGCGTTTGGGCTTTCCGAGGAAAGAGGTATGCTTTGACACTGACTGCCTTTCTACCATTATCCTTCAGACTGACTGACAACTTCGACAGATATGAAACTACTACGAGGGACCTAGAGGTATAGAGGGGTTTGACGGCTTGGATCTCAGAGAACGTCATGCCACAATGTAAATTACCATCTCGTATGTTCTGACGATGATTGTACGGCCGTGTACATGTATTTATGCATAAAAGCACCTCTCCAATGTATTATATCTAGGAGGCGTTTAAAAGGGAAGAGAGGGTCCAGTGGCTTGGAAGAAAAACTCCATCCTAGGTGTACTATATAGGTTGTTTGTTCCACCAATTCTTTTTTGCTCTATGTTTTAACCTAGACCTACTGGTTAATACCTAGTACGCCTAAAGTATCGTGAGTTTTTTTCTGGCTGCTCATGGGTATCTGCAGATAGTGTAGTAAGCACACTAACATGTACAGGGCTGCAGAGGATAACGTATAACAGCCCACATCACTTTATGCACGTGCGGGGTGTCATGCAGCGCGCACGGTGCTAGCCAAACCCCAAAGCTACGCCAGACATCGAACTGCATGCATCCCAGACCTGCGACCCAACAGCGACCCAACTTAACTTTGACGACCAGCCACTGCGGCGATTTCAGGAGCCTGGCCCTCCTGCGTCTGCCATTGTCGCCCTCGCCTGCTCTCGCGCAATGCTCTCGCGACGACGCCTGACTCCCCGGCCATGACCGCCGCCTCCACCGCTTCAGCTCCTCTCGCTCCCGCCAGAGCTCCGACGACGCCGCGATCCAAGCATGTCACCTCCTCTCCGCCTCCCGAGGCCGGCACCGCCGTGGTAGATCGCCGGAGCAATCGTCCCGGGCCGGTCGACCCGCTGTCTGATCGGGCTACGCTGAGCCTCATCCGCCGTACGCTATGCCCTCAGCAGCTGGGTGACAAGGGCCGAGATGCCCAGCTGCCGATCGAGGAGCTGCTGCCGCCGCTGACGAGCCGCAACGATGTCGATCTGCAGCTGTACGCCTTCCTCGCCATCATCATGCGGGAGTTCGTGCAGAGCTGGTACAGCAAGATCACCACGGATGAGACGTTTGTTCCGGAGATCCTGCACATCATAGCACACTGCACTAGGGCGCTGGAGCAAAGGTTTAGGAAACTAGATCTTGAGAGCTTGCTCTTGGACGAGATACCAGAGCTGCTCAATAGACATGCTACAGGCTAGTAGTGTTGCGTTACTCTACACGTTAGATCTGCTACTGACTGAGACGCAGCTCGTCGTGTGGCCTCTCGAGCTTCTCTGCAACCCTCGGTGGAAGCTGATTCCCGAGACGTCTACCACTCCATCTCCCCCCTGCCGTTTCTCTCACCCGTGCCTCGCGCTGATGATGCGGCCTCTGTAAAGCTACAGAAAGAGAACGAAGCAACGTATCGCCAGCTGCTGGTCCAGGCCGTTCTAGCTATCCTGCTCCCGACTGAGGATTTGGAGAATCCCTGCTTGACTGCGCTCGTGGAGCAAATCCTGTCAGAGCTAATAATCGGCAATGTTATCGCTGGCAAAGCATCACAGCCATGGCTTCTTTACGAAGCTATCTGTATCACCGCAAGGTCGCTAGATGAGCAGAAAGCTAGAGCGAAGACAAGGATGGTGTCCGGAAAAGACCAACCATCGCCATCGTTATCGGGCCTTGGTCAAGATGCGGAGAAGTCTCCAACGTGGACGGCCCAAGAGGTCTTTGTGTTGGTTATTCACTTGGGCATCCTCCTCTTTAACGCAGTTAGATTCATGGTTGTCACCTTGGCGGACTCCATATCACTGCCGCCCAGGACGGCGCTTCATCTCGATGAGGAAGCCGCAGATGACGCTCTGAAAGACAAGCAACCATCGCCACCAACGGATACGAACGTCACTCAGGCTAAAGTACCTGTGCTAACCTTCAAGCTGTGGTCTTGTTTCGGAAACTTGATTGAGCTGGAGGAAAGGAAGCCCTGGCTAGGTGGCTTCATATCGTTATTACAGACTGCTGCCGTCAATGGGCCATGGCGAATTGCGGGGCTCGATGGTCCCCTCGACAGGTAAGATATGCAATTTCCTTGTTATATTGATCTAATATCGCGGCTTTATCCCTCTTTCATGAGCCTCTATTCCCTCCCCTCCCCTGGTCATTGTTGAATTCCTTTGTCACCTCGCATCTTTTCAAAGTCACTGGATCTCCTTTTCTGGCCGCGCCTAGCCAGTGATCTCTCGGAACAGGGTTCCTTCTCTGTTGGATTGCGACTCAGCCATGTACCGCATCTCCATCTATGGCACGATGCATTTTGCATTTTGCGCACAACCTTGCCAGGGCGACACCCTCGGAGTCTATCTAGTAGATGGGCTCCATGCAACGAGAGGGCTGTTACGACCGGCGCTATTTACCACACCACACCGAGGCCTTCTAGATCTGGGCTGCTAGTTCCTTAACTGGCCGACCAATTGAAGTGCAGGATTCACTATCTCGTCTCCGATTGCTCAAAATTGTTGCGCCGGTCTGGGCCACTGCAAACCGGCCCGTCCATCGAGAAGCCTTTATTACGCGCCGGCTTCAAACAGGGGCCATCAGCTACGAGAGAAAGCGGGTCGCGACCCTAGCCGTCTAGTCTCGCACGACAAAAAGGCGTTGCAAAAGCTCTTCGTTCCGTTCAAGTCACCCGCTCGCCCCGTGCCGCGCCACCTCCGGATGGCTATCTACTGTCTATTGGGCCGGTGTCTTCTAAAGCAGGCAGTATGAGGGTGCCTGAGCGCGCCGTTTTTCTCCAGTCACACGCGAAGGAAAAAATAAGTGATTGTCCATTCCACTTCTCCACCCAGTGGCGCTCGGTGGTTTGACCAAGGCCACTGACAGGACACATGCCGCTCGCTTCTCGTCTGCTTCTTATTGCGGAAGCTGAGATGGCTAAAGGGCTCATTGGAAACTACTCGTCAGAATCGACAGGTTTTCGGCGAGCATGCGCTTATGCAGGGCGGTCTGTTCGACTTCTCCGCCTCGTAACGGCCTTTTCCTAGCTTTGTCGCATTACTCGACCGGCAGGGAACGCGACACATCACTTTTTTTTTTTTTTTGCATTGATGTCCATTGGCAGTCTCTCGTCGCACTACGAAGATCTAGTAGACGCCTTCCCACACGCCGGAGGAGTTCCTCTTCTATTTTCCCCGCACGCCTCAAGCTCTTCTGTCTTGTCGACCAGTCTGGCCATCATTGCATTACCACCATGGGGAGCCTCCCCCGTCTCCTGATCACATGTACATGCTCATGTTCTGTCACATCTTGACAAGCATACGCCCATACATCGGAGTGACAGGAACGAAAGCGAGATGCCCCTAACAGATGCCGCGTCTCTTCACAAGCTAGCTGCCAACAATGGTTCTCTGTGTTAACGCCGTTATGCTCCCTCCCCTCCCTCTCTATCTTTCACTACCCCTCCGTTTTGAATCTCGCCTTTCATCCCCACCTCTTGCGGGCGGATCCGATGGAATATCATTTTCTCTCTTATTTAGTCTCGTTTTGCTGCCTACGATGAGAGACTAACTAAGCTAACCAATGGCCTTTTGGTCTTCTGTAGACTCCTCTCGCACCACATTCAATCCCTCTTTGACCCCTCTCATCTGCCACCCCTCCTTCGGTCGCTCCGAGGCGCCCTGTTCCCTAACAACAGCCCCGGTTCGTCCACTCTTGCAGCTCCCCAGTCGGAAGAAGAGCTGCTCGCCCTGCGCCGTAGGGCCGCCAGCGCCATACGGGGCCTGCTTCCCATAAGTGTGACCCGCGTGTACTTTGGCAGTCGGCTTTGGCGCTTAGGCGGACTGTTTGGCTCTGGCGACAATTTCGGACGGTCGTCTGCCGCGGTTGACAGGGAAGATGACGAGAGGATCTTGGATGAATTAGAGGGTCTCCTTGACGTTGTTGGGGACGAGTATTGCAACAAATATTTGATGTATAGTGTACTGGAGCTCGTTCTCGTGAGGCTGATGCCAGAGCTAAGCGAGCAAGGTGTCGTGGAGCTATGGGAAGAAAGACTTGGCTAATCACTCACGAATATAGATCATTTTCCTTCAAGTAACTATCGAGTGCATAAACGAAGCTCTTTTTGCATATGTAGTATGGACATGACCAGCAGTAGTGTAGCACGATTCTCCGCCTAGCCCCCTGTTCTAGGTCCTGTCTAATAGACTACCTCCACATAGATAAACCCATCCACATGTATCCAGTACATATACGCTTGTAGACAAACAAAATGTGGCCCATCTAAATGAAAGGAAAAGAGGGAAATAAAACGGGTGATTTGCGGCTACCTTGGCTAGCATGTTAGATGCCGAAAATTATGCCCTCATATGGATTCCCGCTCTCAGGGGACCCTCTTTTGGTCACTAAGTTGCCTGCTCAGTATAGAAGAAAAAAAGTACATTTTGATATCGAGAAAAAAAAAAAAGAAAATAGCATGCCTCTCCGTGAGGAGTTTGGTACCAAAACTGGCCCTTGTGTACTTTTTTTTTGTTTTTTGTTTTTGTTTTTTTGACGTCGTCTGGACTCCCATTCATATCCTCCTCATATTCTTTAAATATGAAACACATTTTAGTAGTAAAGTAAAGAAGTAAAATAGTATAATAATTTTTGTTTAAGGAAATTAAGGAAATTAAGCTGTATGAAGCTACAGGAGAGCGAGAATATGCTGTCTCCCGACCCAGGTTCATCGGCGCCTTAAGGAAGGCGCGTTATTCATTTTTGTGCCTTTGTGTATCAAGTTGAACCACAAATGCGCAAGAAATAAAACAGAGCATGAATGAAATGCAAGAAAATATGAAATAATAAAAAAAATCAACGCAGCGGCATAACAGGGGGCGCGCGTGAGCAGCAGGAGTGTCTTTCGTAGCTTGATATATGCTAGAAAATGAAAATGAAGAAAATGTTTGTCACACAAGTTGCGGGTATAAGCCGGATTTGAAGTAAAAATGAGTGATATGTGAATGATAAAAAAACCAGTTTTGATGCTGGTGGATCTGTCGCCAGATGAAGTCGCCTTTCTCTTTAGTTATAATCCCATTCCCATCCATCCAGTTCCTTATCCGTTCCTTAGAAGCCACTTCCGTCGCCTGCGATGCGGAAACGGGCGCCTCTTTATATATTTTGAGATAGGAGTTTGCTACAGCTTGCTGCGACCTCATAACCAATATTTGTTCTTGCTCAGGAGTAGTAGTGAAAGCTGTGCTCTTCGTCCAGGCTTCACTGCTTGTTTGTGCCAGGGATGCTAAAAGAAATCCGTAACGCCGGTAATATTTTAAAACAGGGAAAAACAATATTTCAAAAAACAAGACAGCAAAGACATATGGGCGAAAGGAGGGTTACGAATGCTTAAGGGGAGCTCTACTTCTCCTTCATGTTTCCACTATCGTAGGCTCCGTCATTGACTGGACTTCTCCGTCGTCACTCTCGGGAATCCTAGATAGTCCTCCTATAGAAGGACGTATTGTTTGGTGTTGATGTATTTGTAATTTTTTCGTCAGTTGAACGATGGTGGCGTATTCGCTTTTATCAAACGGCCCATTTGGTGTCATGTGGTGAAGATAGCTTAGTAGCGTTTCCGCGGCACGTCTAGCGTCCTCCGGAGTTGGAGAAGTTGGCGAAGAGTCGGCAGTGTTTGATGATACAGAACTGGCGTTTGCAGAGTTATTGTTTGATCGAGCGGCAATGCTTGAGTTGCTGCTGCTGCGGCGTAGAGCTGGTGGAGGTGATATCGTCGTATCAAGCGTGAAAGGAGTGCTTCGAAAGTCGTTTGTCGGCGATTCGATTGCTGAAGATGCTGTGACGGCAGAGTGTCGTGGGGTCAGCGGATCTGTGCTTGTGTCTTGGTTTATGCAATCGATATTGAGGGAAGGGAAAGTGTTGCTTCTCTTTCCTCGATGCTGGAAATCAGGGGCTGCAGATTGTATATGGAGACCGTCTTGGAATGCTCCAACGTTAGGGTCAGGCGTGAATTGGAAGGCTGCAGTTGGACTAATCGTCTCAGAAAAAGAGACACCAGTATCCTTCAAGTCGCTTGCCAGTGAAGTTGAAGAATGAGATCCCGCATGTCTGTACTGGAAGTCGAAATCGTGTCCTCCAGCCTGCAAATCCTCCTCGCTACGGCTAGCCGAAAGAGGCGAGTGCCGGTGAGTGGGAGAGACGGGAGAGATTGTATGGACCGTTTTGTCTCCTAGGAAGCGTGGAATAGCTGCAGACATGGTCATACTGTCTGGAATGTTCGTCTCAGATGCTCGACGCATCAGCCGTCCAGCCCCTATTCCGTGCTTTTGCTTGAATTTGAGGAGCCAGTTGCTGTTGATGTTCGTTAACACTGCTTCTTGGTTGCCGCTGGCCCGAGCAAACAGCCTGGCTTGTTCCATAATGTCATCATCTTTGACTTCAAAGCCACGTTGCTGCTGTCGTCGAACATAGTTGCTGAGTGTTCGATCAAAATCAGGATGCTTCCCCTTCAAACGTTTGAGTGCTGCACCATCTGGCTCCGGATCTCTTTTTAAATACTGCTCCTTGTGCCTCAACACTTTAGATACAGTGCTTGCATTAAATGTTAGTTGATTACACTCTGTAGATAGGGGCGGGCTCAGTGATGGTTAGAGGAATCTACCTTCTCTCGACGCCAAATTTCGCGCCGATATCTGCCTGCCTAGTACCTGGGTTTTCTTCATGATATTGGCACATGGCCCGTTTCTGCTCCGCGCTCAATGTCTTTCTCGCCTTTTCATGATGCACAAGGGGCCTCGGCGGCGGGTCAACCGGAGGCAGGCTAGATGCCGGTGCGATGGACAACGGAGGAGCAGAGTAGCTTCCTGAAGGAGTGGGGTTCGTTAATTGACTTGGCCATTGAGTGTTTAGCATCGGCAGTTGGTGGTGGCCCATGATGGGCGCAGGATGTATCATTTGATGCGTTGTAGGTTGAGAAATAGTTGGAGGAATGGGCGGAGGCATTCTGTTGAGCGATTCAGATGGTAGTCCATGCGATATATATCCGCCAAACGTAGCGCCATATTCATTCAAAGGGCTATTTCCATAAGGGCTTTGGCTATAAGGACTGATACTCGCCCAGTGGTCATTGTTATATCCAGTTCCGTTGCTCTGCACCATGGTAGCGTCCTGGTCTAAGCTGGCAGTGCTGTGAGCAGCGGTATTCATTATATTCCAGAAAGGTGCGGCCCAGTCTATCGCTGGGTTTTACTAGCTGCTGAAAAACTGAGCAAGTCAGCACTTGGCAAATAGGCTCTCTCGAGAAAAAAGAGATGAGCAGAAAGGCGAACAGAGAGAAGCGGAACAGGTGGGGGTAATATTCATTAAACCGTCAGCGCAGAGACAAAGTCCAAACCTTGTCTTGGGCTGTCATCAACAAGCCGGTGGTCGTGAGTCAGGAAGGAGTATGGTATGGGAAGTGTTTGTCGGTAGCAAACATAAGACCACACGAACCTCATGGGCAAGATATGCAAAGCAATGGCATAGCCTTTTCCTTAAGAGGAAATGACGATTGTAGTAAACGATATGGGAACCAAGTTCAGATGCCAGAGAGAAGGGAAAATCGCTGCAACGCAAACCAGTGATGAAAGAAAGTATGGTGTATAACTGTGCAAGATTTTCGAAAGCAAGGCAAACCAAGGAGTCAAGAGTGAAGTGAAGTCTCGGTGACAAAATTTCTGAATGAGGGGTGCTCTACCGGATAATGTATCGCTACTTGGGCCGGCTCTGTAGAACGACACCCAGGAGCAAGCAGAAATCACTTGTCAAGGAAAGCCCTGCTTCTCACGTCACTTTAACTACTACTGAAGTGTGCAAGACCCGCTGGTGGGCTCTCTTCCGCGCGGTAACGGTCTGGTGAGACAATGACGGGCTTTTCTTCGCCGTTACTCGCTACCTTATGCTTTCGTGGGGGTGAAAGTACAGAACTGCGGAGAAAGGGAACGACTCATGTCAGCCCTGAGCAAGAGCAGAAAGTAGTATTTGGCCTGTTCGAAGAGCGGTGATGCATCTCGAATGATAAACCAAGTACCGGCCCCCCAGGCCCGGCTGGCAGTACAGGTAGAAGCTGTTGTACCGCGTGCTTGTCTGTGCGGCAAGCGAGTCCGTACAAGATCTGACAAGCTGCAGCAGGCCGATGCTGTTGGTCCAGGAGACGGCAAGTTCGGTGGTTTGCTGCAGACGAGCAAGTGGCCCGCCCACCAACCAGTGCCATACCACCAAGCCAGACTAGACTAGGGTATCCAAGCAGTAGCATCGTCCAGAGGCGTACAAGTTGGCACTTGTGCTCGTAGCTGTACTCCCTACAATAGCTACCCAGGACGGACGCTGAGACCAGAGCGTTCAAGTACAAGTATTGTCTGCGAAGGAAGCGGAACGTTGGCCGTGGAGGCAGGCAGGTATGCAGACGCATGCACGAAGAAGCACTGTGCTAGCAGAGTAGGTTCAGGGGACCTGATGCAGGGGGGGCCTTGAAGAGGAGGGGGCGTGCGAGTCGGCGAGGTGATGGGCGCCTCCCCATGCGTGCGAGCGAGTGAGTGAGAAGCTCTCGTACCTGTAAGTGAGTCTTTGTGTGTCAGTCCGGCTCTCTAGCTTGCTTCTCTGCAGGTCTGGCGCCCATGTTTGCTCAAGTGGACGGTGGGTGGGATTCATTCCCAGAAGGGAATGGGCATCAGAGCCCAGAGTCCGTGTTCTGGATAGGCTAAGATGGGAATGGATCATGGAGATTGGGCATGATAGGGCAAACATTTGACTAACGGGTTGACCAGGGCCGGCATGGCCAGAAGAGGCAGCGTCGGCGGGATCTGGGACTTGACATGGGACTTGACATGGGACCATATGTAGGTACCATACGGACAGCCCACACGCACTGGCGGTGCATTGATTAATATTGGTTCGTTGGAGGTCTCCTGAGCCTCTGCTGCAATTGTGCTTTGTGCACGCATCCATGCTGCTGGCTTGGAAGAGCTCTCTGCTCTGTGCTGCGCGGCCTGTTGCATGAAGCTATCTAGATGCTTGTCTACTCTCGTACATGCACAAGCAGTGCGACGTCGGGAAAAATTGTTCCAGCATTCCGTACCTTCCCTCTGTGACGTCGGCGTAGAACGTGACAAACAACTTGCAACTTCGGCCACGCAAGGATGAACATCCAAGGCGAGGGACCATGAAGCTTAATCACCTCAGACGCACACAAAGAGAAAGAGAAAACCACGCGAGCGCAATACTTCCGATAGCCATGCGCGATACACAAGAAGCCGCCGCTTCCAAGGCCCATGTGGTTGTCCAGGATCATCCGTGGTCACCGACTACTGCACACTGGCTGCTGTCAGGGCTTCATCACGATTCCGGCGTAAAAGAAGGGTATGACCCGGCTGCCTTCGCGGCTCGACGATTTCATCAACCATTCTATTGTAGGAAATGGTGTCCCGAGCAGGCATTTGGGCACGATTGTCATGGAACAAATCCACCCTATGGAGCGAGACGGGCAGAACCCAGCAAGTACACAGCTCTTGTACGCGGCAACTTGAAAGAACCCCGGCACATGATGAAATAAGAAACCTTGATCCCGGTCTGATCAGTGCTAGCTACAGCGAAGCCCGCTCAAGCACACCGTCTCCGGGGCTTGGTATTATACAAACACGAATCGAGGTAGTATTTCGCACGAAGAACAAACAAACCTAGAGAATGTGATCTTTTGGTGAGCACTGCTGGATTCTCCTTTCTACCTTTTTAGCTAAACTCTTTGCTAGGTATACCAAGCTCGCCCAGCCAAAACTCTCACTCATACTGCTGCTTGGCCATTGTCTGCTCTCGTATGAGGCTAGAGGATGCTTCTGTGGAGCGGCCCGAACTAGCTAGCGCAATTCTCGCAAATGATGCAGATTAACAACGAATCATTTGCTGAGTTCTAGGTACGGTTTATGCCCTCATGTACGAAGTGCCGCAGCTGATCATTAAAACCAAGCTAACAAACGGCGACCTGCAAAGCAGGCTACTCTATGGATGGACCCAGCTTAAGACCAGGGAGGCACACGCTCAATCCAACCTTACCAAAATAATGATACCTACGTCCAATCTTAGGCATGAAACGAATGGAAACTCCAGAAGTAGTCGTCCACGGAGATTTGAAGCTTCCCTAACAAGGCAGCTCTTTAGGGCAGCGTATGGAGTAGGTAGTACAAGTGCCACTGGTACCCTTACGTACTTCCACTAGCAGTGCTCTTCTCCACGTTCTCAGCTACGAGCAAGTCGTACACGCTAAAACATAGTGCTGCAGGGGAGGGGGGTATCTTAACAGAGCAGCTCATTGGAAGTGCTGCTGTTACTGGCAGTAGCTGTACTTGTAGCAAGAGAAATTGCAGCCACTATCTCGACGCTATCTTGACTATGCCGTACAGGTATACAATACTACAAAGACATCAACTTGCACACCCACTGGTCATAGAACGAATCCGCTTATCCCGGAGCTGTTTGCTGATCATTGTTTGCTCTGACGAAAGGTCCAGGATACGCCTCTACCCAAGACCCTGATATTACGGCTTGATCTATGGGAAGGATGGAGCAGAGAGCATGGGCTCATTTGAGAATTTGAACCTGCTCAATGATAACATGAGGGCTACGGAGTCTATCACGAGCGAGTTCGGCATCACAACGTAGCAAGTACGAAACACTCGTCTGTTGAATGAAATACGAAGTACACGCCCTTTAGTGCTGCCTTTCAAGCTCAATCCTGAAGTTCAAGGCGCGGGAGCGCGGGAGGACCGTCCACCTTAACGAGGCCCGTGCCACTAGTCTATTCCTTCCAGAGAAAAAATAACGGAGTACTGGCACTCGAATTTCTCATGGAGGCTCGAGGAACTGTGAAACGCGGCGCGCTGGTAGTTCGAACGCTAGGCTAACAAGATGGTGTAAGTGTTTACTCCGAACATGCTCTATAACGTTTACATCGCCTCACGCTTCTCTGACGACCTATTTCAGCAAAAAAAGAAACACATGACTCGGTTTCCTTTCGGGAAATATGCATAGTTGACGGATTCGCTTCCTCGCGGAGCCATTTCGGCGAAGTATTCTTTACTACCTACACACGATGCTTCCCAGCGCTAAGGTCGTATATCAATGCCGGAAAGGGTTATTGCAATGTGGTGCGCCTAGGCGTTTATACTTCACAGCCAAACATCATAGAGCGGTAGCTTTACCGCCACTCCGACTACGGCTTGTTAGACGAAGCGAAGCAACCGTGTGCCTGTCTATGTATTTGGCGCCAGTCTCTTCGCCATATGGGATCTGATATCCAATTCATTCAGCAGAGCATTCGGAGTGAAATCTTTTTATAACTTTTTCATTATCCTATTGCATTTTTCTCTTCCTTCGTATACAGAGAATGCCGCGAAAATACACGTGTTAAGCAAGAGACTATACAGAACAGATACACAAAGTGTCCTCATATATTGACAGTTATTCATCCAGGCTAGTACCAAAACGATCACTCATGCAATATCGTGCAATACGTTGATTAAAAAGGCTAATTACATTATAAATGCCTTTATAGCCGGCATATCATTGACCCGATCCAGAGCTTTCAATCCAAGACCGTTGTTCCCGTCGAGCTACAAGCTTTAAAATCTCGGCATCTCGTCTTCATCCTCGCTCAAACTGGACAGGTATATACCAGGGGGCTGTGGCGTCCGCGCCAAGAGCATAGCTTCCGCTTCAAGGCTCACTTCCAGTTGGCCAATTTCAACCCCTGCCGCTTGCTGCCGTTCTGTGGAGGGTCCGTGCCCAAGCAAGAAATACTGACTAGTGGTAAACTACTCGCAGGAGGTACTAACAACTAGATGTTTCTCGGCCTAGCATGGAGTTGCTCCGCATAACAAAGCGCGCTTCATCATGAGAATGTGCTGAGAGGCGTTCAAAAACCTAACATAACGATGCACAGCTGAGCCAAAGCACCTATTTGGTCTGCCGATATTGGATAGCGGTAATTATCAGCATGCCATGCGTGACTCGTATCAACTCCATTTCGATTCCGCTACTTGTTAGATGAGGGCCAGGCTAGTTAGGATCTTCTCGTTAATCCTAGAGCTCTCACCACTCGAAAGAACCAGCTCGAGGTTTCTTACGGTCATTTGGGCTGTGAGCGCTATCAGTAGCACATAATTGAGAAATGGGAGCTATTCTGTATAAAGGCAAATTACTGTCATTGTGGCTGGGTCGTGGGCGACATCGAGTATCTTGACGTGGATAAACGCTACGCGCCGTCTCCTTGTTCCATTTCCAACAGCAAACCGATACAAAATATCACCTGTAAGCACTCTTTATTACTCTATACCTCGTTGTGGAATTAAAATCTCATCTCCCCTAGGCGGGACTAATTATCCAGCTATACACAATTTGGTCCAATGAAAACCAAGGCTTTTATTAGATTGAAGACAGCGGCCAATCCCGACCAGATCTACGGATGTCCACTCCTCTCAACACTCAGGTGCCGACAATGTGGATCATGACTGGCTGATAGTGATACATAATTTGGCCAATAACACTTTTCATAGGAGCCGTTTCCTTGAAGGAATGCAACCGCGTGACGCTCCCATAACAGGAAAACGTCCCGGAAACCGACTTTGAAGTTCATCAGTTCCTTTGTGAAGTTGTCGAGCGGTCCTCTGTGTAATAATTTCAAGGCAATACGACATCACCACACTCAGAAATCAGCAACACTACTCTACCATGCGGCAAATCTCCTTATATTAGCCCCAGATAAGCAGTAACAATACGGTCAGCGTTGTCAAGCTCCCAACTATCTAATAGTATTCTACCTGCTATATGCATGCTATGGAGGGATAGGCATAAGGATCTGCCACTTACTCTCGTGCCTCTGCCTGCAATACCTCATCTGCAAACATGGTTCTATGATGCGGCTCCGCGGCACACCAGGCCGCCGCCGAAAGCACATGCAGTTCAGTTCGCACAAGTATGCGCATCGGCAAGGGGCATCGTTTCTCGCTCTCCAGCTCTGCAATGTTATCTATCACATTATGTATCTCTGCCGGCCCCCCTCGCAAAGTTGACTGTTGGCATGTACAAGTACTGCTCTGTACATACCTGTCAAGGCCTCGCAAATCAACATGGCAAGGCGTCCATGTATCCAACAAGGGCAGCAATCTTGTTAGTGTCATTCAGCGGTAGGGCAAGCTGTGGTCTGTGCCCCGCGACTCTTGATATCTGACTCCGCTGCGGGCGAACTACTCCGTACTCAGTACAAGTCGTAGAGACATGCATGAGCCATGCCGCCCGCCGCGCTCTCATCTTTGCTATACAATGCAGGACGCCACCGAAATCCTGCTTTCCGCGAAGCCCGCTTTACCTCACCTCATCCCTATACGAGTACTGCTACCACTGAGGATGCGATAAGTACCAGCCCTGCGACAAGACATGCAGGGCCTGGCTTTCTGCGCACAGGTGGCTCCCCCCCGTGGTTTAGCCTCTTCATGTTCCGTCCCCCTAGGCATGGCTTAAGCTCTCCACTTATTCGCAAAGCGACTCAATTCCTATCTCATGCCGGGTACCGTACGCCTTATTAATCGCAGCTCGTCTGTTTTGTGTGGCAGGTCTGGTGTGTGGTGACGCTGTTTGCTTCTTTGGCGGTGCGGTGTCGTGAGAATAGCTTCAGGATGTCTTTCTTATACGTACTATGCCCGCTGTTGGCCCACTTACCATCCCAGGCAAAGCAACCACCTTGGGGGTTGACAAAAGCTCAGTAGCATGCCTCCGGCACTTGGCACCTGGTGGATCAGGAACACTAGAAAGAAAAAATAAAGAGTTGATAATCATGGGGGAATAGGTCACCGCCAAACCAAAATAATGCGCCTCCCGTAATCATGGCTCCACCCATCGCCCATCATTTTTGGGCTCTTCCTCGCCTGGGCGGCAAGAGAAGCGCTCTGAAAGGCTGGGCTGGAGACAAACCATGGTCCAATACAACTCCCTGGGGCGCCATGCAGCCAGCATCGGCCTATATCCAGCGAATCGTTTTCTTGCGTCGCCCATCCAAAGCAACCCTGCGGGCTTCCAATTAGCGTCCAGGTTGCAGGCCAAGCCAATTTATCATGATTTTTTATTTTTTATATTTTTTATTCAACCAGTTTCTCACTGCCCACACCCCCCTCCTCTCTCCTCTCTCTCCGGGGGCTTCTCTTCACGGTGTAGCTCCAAAGGCTGGGAAGGGGAGCTCCTTCGACCACAGCCCCAAAAGGGACTCTCGCCATCCCCACGTTTCTAGTTTTTTCCCTTTTTTGCTGCGAAAAGGCGGCCGCAGATCGAGAGGCCCTCGGTTATGCAGGACCAAAGCATATCGGCCCCGGGTATTGGACCATGACCACCAACTACAGTTTATACTTTTCTGCTTTTTTCTAGTCGTATTTTCAGCTGTCGAGCAAGGCACTGCTAGAGCCTGGCCAGAAATATATGATGAATATGTACACCCATATGTGTACTTGACGGTTGGGAGAGGGATATTAGACATTTCTCATTTCTCATCAGTGCAGAGCGCACAATGTACTATGAAGTACCAACTACCAACTACAGCTCTTCCTTGCGGAAATAAGCCCGAATACCCTGTCACCAAATCGTGTCCGCTAGTTCTCTTATTTAATCTTTTTTTTTTTGTTCTGTTCTGTTTTGTCGCTGTAGCACCAGCAGTTGCTGTTGTTACATACACCAAATCTACTCCATATGGTCCACTGGATTCCATTGCCGCCGATCCTCATCGTTTATTTCCTCCTGCGACTTGCCGAGCGGCGAGTTTCTGCGCATTGACCGGAAACTAACAGTATTCTGCTCGTGCAATCTGCCGCGTCAATGCCGCCGCATAGCTGCCGTCCATCCCCTGCTTTTGTCCCGGTCTGTCGCCCAGCAGAAAACCTTCCTGAAACGGAAAATCATGTAGCATACTCCGTACCCTCGGCCGGGTTCTGAGCGGAAATTCTGCTTTGTCTAGTATCAGAGCATTAAAAACAAAGCCAGGGACTTTGGCTTTGCGGACAGGTAAGGAAGATAGCCTCCTTGGTTTGCACGGGTACCGGAGGAGCGCTGTCCCTCGCCCATCTGCCTGATTGCCCACCCTAATGTTGGGCTTTGGGATATTAATCATCGCTTGATAATGGTCACTGGGATTGGGTATATTAGTTTTTACTTGTTCATTCCAACCATGGTTCAATATAACAGCGGGAAAAAAAAAAAAAAGGTACAAGGGAGAATGCAGCAAGAGACGAGCTCATGCATTTTCTTCCTTTGCGAGACCGGCTCTGAGGACTGGTGTGGCAGATTATGAATGGAGATATGAAACTTACCAACGTCTTCATCTTCCAGCTCATGTGCCAAACCAACTCTCTGTGGCTGATGCTTTACCGACTTGCCATAAACAACAGCTGATTTGAATTGTTCCACGATGCTACGGTGAATGGCATTGCACTGGATGTTGTGTAACGCATATTAGTAAATAGTAGTAATGCGCATAGATTGTGGCGTTTGCCCGTTTTGCAAGGGGTTTTCTGTTACTCACAAAATCTTCCACCGTGCATCTCGATGCTCTGAGCACAACAGGGGCTGAATAGTCGGGCGCTCTACCCTTGGGCTTTGTATACACTCGTTTCAGGCTCAGCTTCTCCCACATAGATTCCATGAGCTCATCGATATTCCATCCATGCTCTGAGCTGATGGGAACGGCGTTGGGGATTCGGTACAACAGATCCAGCTCTTCGATACTGATTGAGTCAATCTTGTTGAGGCAGTAGACCACCGGAATGTAACTATTCGACTAATATTAGCAATCCCACGTCCGCATGTCGGTGCTGCATAGGAGGTCTCGTGGCTCACCTTCGGCTCTTTGCCTCGATGACATCAATGAGATCATCAATGGTGGCATCGCATCGAATAGTAATATCGGCCGAGTTGATACGGTACTCGCTCATGACGGCCTTGATCTCGTCGTGGTCGATGTGTGTAAGGGGCTGAGTGCTCGTGATGTTCAGGCCACCCTTGTCCTTCTTCCTGAAGGTGATATTCGGAGGCGACTTGTTGATACGGATACCAAAGCCCTCCAATTCAGCTTCAATGACTCGTTTGTCCGACAGGGGCTTGTTGACATCCAGCACAATGAATATCAAATGGCACGTCTTGGCAACAGCGATGACCTGGCGACCTCTTCCTCGACCATCCTTGGCTCCCTCGATAATTCCAGGCAAATCAATCATTTGCAAGGGGGCACCTGCAGGCACATGCAGTCAGTTCCTTAGTCCTTACGGCCAAACAAAAAGCAAAGAAAAAAACGCCACCGCCGCCCAACGGCTTTAGTTTGGGTTCGTTTAAGCACGGCAACACACCATTATACATGACCTGACCCGGCACGGACGTCAGGGTTGTGAATTCGTATGCTGCGGCCTCGGAGTGCTGGCCGGTCAACCTGCTCATCAGCGTACTCTTGCCCACCGATGGGAAGCCGATGAAGCCAACACTGGCCACGCCCGTCCTGGCCACGTCGAATCCTGCGCCGCCACCGCCGCCGCTGCTGCTGGGGGTGAGCAGCTCACGTTTCAGCTTGGCTAGTTTGGCCTTGAGCTGACCCAAGTGATACGACGTCGCTTTGTTCTTTTGAGTCTTGGCCATCTATGCGCAGGGGGAGAAAAAAAAGCAAAAAAATGTCAGGATCTCTGTTTCTATTCGGTGTCGAGTGCTCCCGCCGGTCTTCGGAAATAGCACATCGTCGCTAGGGTTTTCGATTCGGGAAAACATACCTCGGCCTCGATCTCTTTGATCTAGAATTCCCAATGTCAGCCAGTCACTCAGAAAGTGCACAAAAACGAGAAGCCATACCTTTTCCACTGTCGTCGACATTATGCCGGTGGTGCCCAACTATGCCTCTAAATTGTCCTCTATGGTCCCTTCTTTGGGTCTCTTCCTCGGTATGCGGCTTATACGCAATGTCTGCGGCGTCGCTATTCGTTCTTGCTGAGCGGTGATGCGACGCAAAGGGCCAGCCAAAAGTCTGATTTGGTTATGCCAAACTTGTTTGTGTGTGGTGGTGGTGGCATGAATATCTTTTGGAGGGATTTTGGTGGGGTAAATTTTTGGTTTGTGGCTTGAGGGTGGCCAATGATGTCAGCGCTTTTGCAGGACCAAACTGCTTTGGGAATGAAGGCATTTCTATCATGATAATAGTTTTCGAAGGCGAAGAGACGGTTGTTTTTTGACTACTTCTTGTGCCATTTAGTGCTAATTCATAGCTAATCTTGTTGGTTGTATAAGATTACGTGTAGTGTATATACATATACAGCTCCTCTTGGCATCGTCGCCCCATACATACAGCCAGCATACAGCATATAAAAAAAGAGCTAACCCTTAGCTATATTTAAACACAAGGCTATCATCGTCCATGTATCTTCATTCCCAATCGTTTCCATCGGGGCACCACCAAATGAAGAGAGAGAAAAGGGGAAAAAATGAAAAATGAAAACCATGAAGAGCTATTCTTCCCATCTTGCTTTGCCGATAAAACCTCTGACATGAAAAAATAAGATAATAAGAAAAACGCCCTTCGTCGCACATACAAAAAAGCTTTGCCATTCTTCCCATTCCATTTCTTCACCCCATGCCCTGTCCAAAAAAAAAGAAAAGAAAAAAAATGGACAATTCCTGTAGCAGCATTGAACCTGACGCACAAAACAAGCAAATTGTCCAAATATAACCGTGGCATGCATACCATAGCACTCCCGTCCAAGCTACATAAATAGCAGAAAAGAGAAAAGAAAAAAAGGCCTTTTTCCCACAGTTCTGCTCATGCTGTAAAAAGAAATGTGTTGTAGAAGACCCCATGCCGTGTCAACCAAGATAAAGATCATCCACCTCCTTTTAGGAAGTCACCAAAAAAACGTGTTTCGCATTGCATATTGCGTTTGCATCAAAAAAAGTGTGCGTAATATTTGCGCGTGTGTACAAGGGAGCGCGCGGCGTTTCGTCCTTTTTCCCTCAACCTCCGAGTCTATAGACATTTACATGAAAGCCAAATAAAAGAGAAAAGAAGAAGTAAGGAGAAGAGGGGAAGATAAACCAGAAACCAAAGTAGAGTGTGTCGTACAGATTGTACAGCAAGAGCAGATTTCGTAAGTTCTTCTTTCTCTTCCAGACCAGTTCTCTGTTGTATTCATCAACTGGTTGATCCATTAATACCATTAAGTTTATCACTCTCCAATGTCGCCTCGTCTTTGACCCTATCCGGGGTAGTGTGTCCATTCGTACCGTTAACATTCGGCCTCGCCCGTGGGATTGAGGTTGGGCTGATGGGAGAAGAATGGATTCCATTCGGGACCGGTGACGGGCTCTTTGTGTCCTTGAGCAGATGTCCAAGACCTTGGTTCATGCAGATGACGTTGTAGTCCGTGTCATCAGGATAAGCACGAACTAGCCCTCGTCGAGGAACCCGCACCTCTGGAAATGGCGTGGAGCTTGTCTGGGAAAGAGTTGGAAGCTCTTCTCCAACAAGAACTCCATTGACATAGAACTTAAATCGTGGGGCGAGGCCATGATAGCGGCCCGCATCCGGATCTCGCTTCCACTTCGCGAATGTCTTCCATCCTTTGGCCTGCTCCTCGGTTTCCAAGAGCTCACAGTACTCCACACCCAACTTAATGCCTCGTAAGTGTGGTATACCAGATACAACATACATAAAGTCAGAGACCTAATGTTCAGTTAGTAAAATTAACCTTAAAGAGGGATGGAAGAGCATCTTCATATTGCAACTTACCTTCACAAAGAACATATCCATGGCCTGGAACTTCTCCCATGCCTCCTGTTTGAGCCGATCTCTATTGATATGGCTCAGGCTGTGGGGTTGCTCATCGCCGTAGCATCCAGGCAGCTGCTCGCCAAGTTCCCAGAGCTTCTCAGAAAACAGAGTGTATCGACTCCATTCTGTTCTCCATAGACTGAACTTGGCAATCGGGGTAACGGGTACACGTGCCCAAGAAGAATCTATTGATGCGTTAGCATTGGAAGTATAAAAAGGAAAAAAAGCGAAGAAAAAAAGTCTGTTGACTTACACTTAGGGAGACTCAAGTCTTTCTCCCCCAGCAGCAGAGCAACATGCGTATTAAGAAGCCACTGTTCACGGCCCTCAGCGGTGTTGTTCGCCTCGGGACGGATCGTGTCGAATCGGGCACCGCGCATGTACTTGAATTTCTCGGCAACGGCTGTGGTCTTGGGATTGGACGCAGTGCAGAGCCATCGCATCAACGGGGGCAGCCTCTCCAGTCGAGCACGTTCTTGTTCTTCCCGAAGGCGTTCTTGCTCTTCACGGCGCTCCTGTTCTTCACGTAGGCGGCGCTGTTCTGCTTCTCTGGCGGCTCGCTTTCGCTCCATTTCTTCCCGTTCGGCGCGTTCCTGGCGTTCACGTTCCCGGCGTTCTTCTTGTTCGCGTTGTTGTCGAGCCTCCTCAGCTGCTTTGCGTTCCTGTTGTTCTTTGTGAAGTCGCTCTTCCTCCTCTCGTCGCTTCCGCTCTTCTTCTTCTTCCTCTTCCTTTTTCTTCTTCTCTTCTTCTCTCTTCTTCTCTTCCTCCCTCTTCTTCTCCTCTTCTCTCCTCTTCTCCTCCTCCTCCTTCTTCCTCTCTTCTTGTTCTTGCTTCCTCTTCTCTTCCTCTACGCGGCGGTTTTCCTCTTCATGTCGACGAGCCGCGGCCTCTTCAGCCTCGCGCCGTTCACGCTCTTGCTCACGAAGTTTATTATTACGCGCCTCTTCTTCTTCTCGTTTCTTTCGCAGCTCTCGTTCGCGTTCGCGTTCCCGATCTTCCTGCTCCTTGCGTTTCTTGGTCTCTTCCTCGCGCTGACGGGTCTCTTCAGCTTCTCGTTTCCTCCTATCCTCAATTCTGGCGCGTCGTCGTTCATCTTCTTTGATGGCGTCTTCTCTGTCGGATACATCTTTCTTCTTGGGTTGTTCTTCCTCGTTTTCCCGAGCCTTTCGCTCACGAGGTTTCGGATGCTCCTTGACCTGATGTGCGTCCAGCATTTCAATATCTTCATCTTCTTGCTTAACTCGTATCGACTTTTCGCCAGAATTATTTCGGGTAGAGTCTTTTCGCTTAGGATCCCGCTCATCGTGACTGCCCTTGGGCTCTTCCTCACGATTTTTCCGAGGTAGGAGAGACGAAGACTTGGATGTATTGTCCCGCGATATACTGCCTTTACGAGGCTTTACCTCTTCAGAGACAGGCCGCCTTGGCAATCGCTTCTCCTGGCTATCGCTCTCAAGTCTTCGGCGCTTTACAGGTGCATCGTCCTTGTCAACATCGCTTGGCCGATCAGGTGTAATGCTATTTCGATGTCGTTTGGTGACCCCATCTCCAGATACCGATAGACGATCCCTCGATTCATCGCGTTTTAAGGCTTTGGTCCTGTCGTGATACTTCTCAGATAGCTTAGGTTTGTCTGCGCCATCTTCATGCCTTGGTTCACTAGGGCTCGAGGGCTCTTTCGCTCCAGATGATGTGGTTGATGCCATGCTGCCACGCTTCTGTCTTTCCCGCTCATCTCGTAGCTCGCCTTTTGATATAAGCTTTCTTCTTGGTTTGACGGTTTCTCCTTCCGACGATACGCCAGTAGCATCCGATTCGGTTCGCTTCGGCTTGGCTACCCCTTTACGAGCGGGAGGGGCTGGAGATGCCTCGCGATCTGAGACATTCGAGGCCGGGTTGTCTTCTTTCCTTGGTCGCCCAGGACCTCTCTTTTGAGAGCTATCGTCGCCTCCGCGGCCAGTGAAGGAATCTGACATCTTCTTATCCCTTGGTGCCTCGGTCTTGATGGTTGGAGCCTTCTTAGGCTCTCGGGAAGGGCTGGTGGCGCTTCGTTTGTGTGTTCGTGCGTCGTCTTTGGCCTCGTCTCTCTTGCTTCGTTTTTCTTCCCTTTCTCTCTCCCTCTCTCTCCGCCCAGGCGACTTCGCCCTGGCTGAGTCTTTGTGTGTCCGCTTGTACTCATCATATGCGTTCTTCAACATGTGTTCCTCTTCTTTCCAATTAGAACCTTGTCGACGACGGGCAATCTCGTAATATGTCTCTCCTTTAAATCTTTTTGTGGGGTCAAAATTCTGTTGTTCCAAAAGCAGTTCGACAACTTTGATATTCTCTTGGCCAATGGCCGCAAGCATTGGAGTTGCAAATTCTGGCTGTAAAGACCTGACGGGAGAGGGGTCCGCACTGGCGCCTCCAAGACCCAACAGAAGTTGAATTACTAGGTCATGGCCTCCTCTTGCTGCAGCTACCATGGATTCGGGGTCATCAAACCCCTCCTTGACCTGCAGGATGCGGGCTACCGTCTCTTCATCGCCCCGACCAGCAGCCTGCCGCAAGGTTTTGTCGTCCAAGGGCATGTAGAGCAAATCATTTCTCGTCTTGGTTGAGCGTACAGTTCCTGTCCTCCGTCCTGTCGTCATTGTTGCAGCTGGAGAACGACGGGGGCTTTCAAGTGTATGAGAATCTCGCTGATCGTGATAATCGTGGGAATGGCGATCTTCAGAGGTCCGTCGCCGTTCACCCTGCCGCTTCTTGGCTGCCAAGAGCAGTGCGCGAATTTCGTCGCCATTTTCAGTGTCTTCCGTAACTCTATCAATAGGCTCTTCGCCATTAACATTAGCTTTTCGCGGGTTAACGCCAGCTTCCAGTAAAAGCTTAACGACGCCAACGTGGCCGTTATCAACAGCGTCCAGTAAGGGAGTGTCTTTATCGTAGTTGACACAGTCCATATTGCAGCCGGCATCGATAAGAAGCTTAACGATATCCTCGCAACCATTAATCGCGGCGATTTGTAGAGGCGTGTTCCCGGCATAGTCTGCCACGTTCAAGTCCTCAGGACGATCAGTAAGTCTCCTCTTGGCACTCTCGTATTCCCCACGTGCACAAGCTCGAGCTAGTAAAGTTTGGCCGTGTGCATCTAGATGTTTCTTGTGAGGTGCCATTTTCACGGGCGAGGCATGAGACTCAGGTACGGCCGGAGTAGCGAGGCCTCGTAACTTGGAGCTGCGGGGATGAGGGCTCCCGCTAGCCGAGGATTCGTCAGAGTGGTAATCTGCAGAATAAAGGGGTGGCGGTAAACGCTTCTTCTTGAGGCTGCTGGATAGATGATGGGCAGGTAATTGTGTGGAGACACTTCTACGATGCTGTCGAGGGTGGGGGGAGATGGAGCGTGTCCGGGTCCGAGATTCATGCTGAGATTGCTTCGATGTCGATTTGGATTCCTTGAGGGTGCGGCCGTTGTCGAGGCTGACGCTTGTGGTCCGCTGGCGGCGAGCCTTTCGCTGATCACCTTCGTCGTCGGACTCTGCTTTGGGAGCCTTTCGCTTGTGCGGCACCAGACGCTCTCCAGATTTGAGCTTATCGCGCAGAGACGATGAAACGGGCTTGGAAGGGGCGTGGATGCCTTCAGAGTCTGAGGGTGAGGCGGCGGCCACGGCGTCAGATCGCCGGCGGCGGTGAGGCGGAAGCGGATGCTGTTGACGCTGGTGGTTCTGATTGTGGGGAGGCGAAGTTGGTGCAGAACTCAGGCCGCTTGAGGCGCCGTCCTTACTGCGAGGTTGGCGGTCCTTGTCGACAGGGCCCGGCAGACGTTTTTTGACACCTTCGACGGGTCGGCCGCCAGCTGCGTTCTTGTCGCCCTGGTTACTGGCAGCGGCCGGCTGGCCGTTGCCTCTGGCCGAGTCGGCGTCGCTCTCGCTCCTGTCCTCCTGCCTCACCTTTCGAACCTTGGAGGGCGAATGGCCATCCTTGCCCGGCAGAACAATCGTCTCGGCGTCTGAGTCGCGGTCGGCACCAGGTGCATCGTCGTGTCGGGCAGCCGTGGAGGACGACAGAGACGACGACTCCCTCGTCTTGAGCCTGGACGGTGACGATGGCCTCACAGAAGGGCGCGGCTTGGGGTCCGTGTCGGAGCCAGAGCCTCGTCGTGGGCGCTCGTGTTTGTTTTGCTGCTGCTGAGGGGGAGGGCCAGCATGCTTAGGCGTGTCGGACTCGGCAGCATTCTGCGCGTCCATGACATTTATCTTCGAGAATTGCCGGTGGCTACCACCATCATGGAGATGAAAGGAGTTTCGGCAGCGTGGACACCGAAGAAGAGGCCGATTGATCTGGTCACGTCGACCGCCACGTCAGAGCTGCTGGCAATAGCCACCTGCGGAGATGGATCAGATGGAATGGGGGCAGAGGGCCTAGCAGCCGGAGATTTTAGGCACGACAGCACCGGTAGCAGATGTAGCACGCCGTTATGGGTAGTCCAAGCCGGTACGGATGTGGCCGCCTGGAAAAGAAAATAAAAAAGGATGACGGAGGAGAAAATAGACGTAGAGCTGCTACAATGAGGCTGGTGGGCGTGCGGCGAAAGCAAGTGGCGGGAGACGAATCGATGCTGTGTTTTTTCCTCGGTCGGGTGTCGAGTGCAAAAAGAACTAGAAGTTCAATGATGAATCGATGAAGCGTGTTCACCGTAGCGCAGCTCAGGGCACGGAGTACGGAGAGCTGTTAGCGGACTTGGGAGCTGGGAAAAATAGTTGGAAACTGCCGGGGCTGGGAGCTTGGGGGCCACAAGTACACGGCATGTACTACTGCCAGTCTGACCTAGTACGGATACAGAGTAAGGACTACGGGTGCGAAGTAAGACAGCGTGCAATAGCGGCCTCTGGGGCTAGCGCTAGTGCTGGGTGCTGGTGCTCCTGTACGAGGCGGTACGTACCCAGGGCGTCAGTAGCCGCGGAGCAGTACTTGCGAGTACCGGGCCAGAGGAGCGCAGCGCAGGCTAAGCTACGGACGAGAGGTGCTAATAGCATATGGTGCCGGGCTAGCGAGGTGCAAGTGGACAGCGCAGCGCAGCGCAGCACGGCACGGCAAAGCAGCGGCAGAGGCAACAGAGAGTCAAGCACCTACAAAGGAACAAACGCAAGAGGCAAAAAAGCAAAAGGCAAAAAAGCAACGACCATGGGACTGGGTCTGAAAACGGGGATGCAATTCGAAACTCAACCACACGCTGCCGCCCGCCTGATTGGCCGTGGCCGCCAGCCGCTCCAGCCGGCGCAGCGCCATCGCGGTGCAGTTGTGCGGCCGAAACAGCGGACCTCCAGCCTAAACAAACCCTGTCGAGCCCTGTTTAGCCCTGCCATCCCGCGTTGCCACCCTCCAAAAGCCCCCCCGAAGGACTCCAAAAGGCCCTCCCAGGCCGCGGTGGTGCAGCAGCCCCCGCCGCCCGCCAATCACCGCTGCAGGCGGCGCCGGCAGTGCTCGAGTGCACCTCGGGCTTGCTGGGCTTGAAATACGGGTGCCGTCGCCTCGTTTCTGCGAGCTCGCGACGAAGGAGAATAAAAAGGGAAAGAGAGAAAAGACAAAAGCCAGCGAGAGCGCCCTTGCCCTGGCCTCTGCCCTCGGGGACCAGCCCCGACGTGCTGGCGCCGGGCATTTAGCATTTGCTCGTGCATCGTGCCATGCCATGCCATGCCATGCTGAGCTTGAGCTGCGCTGCGCTCTTTTTTTGCCCTTCTTCTGTACGACCTGCAGCCAGCACAGCATGTGAGGGTCGAGTCTGACTGCCGGAGGCGGCTCAACGCGACGCCCCCCAAAAAGCAAATGCGCCTGCTGCAGGCTGATAACAACACAGCAGTCCCAGCACTCGGCTAACCCTAAACGGACGCCCGAACTGGCATTTGCTGCTGCGAGGAGGCAACAGAACGCTCTGCAACCCCCTAGCTAGATACGGCTATTCGCTGGGCCATCACCCCATTATCCCCCTCTTGCTTGCGACCATTCGACGACAAACCAGCTCGCTGCTCTGATCCGGACGGGGTGGCTCACGCGTTGGACCAGTCAGACCTTGGCGTAGCTCGACGCCGCCTCTCGTCCACGATCTCCTGTTGCCTGGAATCCTCATCATGGCGACCGCAGGCACCGGCGACGCACGGCTGCCTTCGTCTCTCGAGGCAGCTAAAATCGCATCACTTCCGGCCACTTCCTACTATGTGCCTAATTTCATCAGCGAGGACGAGGAGCGCATGATTCTCGATAAAGTGCGTCTATCACCGTGGCTGGTGCTATCGAATCCTGCTCTTGACCTGCTGCGGCCTGGCTGATAACGAACCCCCGTTCACTGCAGATAGCTGCCGCCCCTCGACCACGATGGAAGCAACTCACGCATCGACGCCTACAGACTTGGCCATCGGATCTCGTTCAGAACAGGCTACTGGACGCACCACTGCCTCCCTGGCTCGAGACGCCCGTGCTGTCGCGGCTGCTATCCCTCCCGCTCTCCGATGCCAACGACGGCGACGGCGACGGCGACGCTGTGAGACATATATTCGCCGATAGCCCCCATCAACGCCCGAATCATGTCCTCATCAACGAATATCCTCCCGGCATTGGCATCATGCCGCATAAGTTAAGTATTATGATTAAGTAGATGAAACCCTTCCCAGCTTCGAAATGCTCATCCGCCCTAGGATGGCGCTGCGTATTGGCCCGTCGTGTGCACCGTCAGCCTGGGCGCCAGCATCTGTCTGAACCTGTACCGCAGCAAAGAGGACGGCGTCCTTGATACCGAACCTGCTTGGCGAATTATTCAAGAACCTCGTAGTCTTCTCATTACTACAGCGACTCTATATACGGACTATCTGCATGGAATATCCGACATCAAGGAAGACCTAGACCTATCTGCCGATACGATTGTAAATTGGCCGTTGCTTCGAGAACCCGAGGCGTTTGCTAGCGGCCAAAGCGTGAGACAAACACGCACTAGTCTCACATACCGAGATGTCCTCAAAGTCTCCAAGGTTGGAAACAGACTGGGTCTGTTCAACAAGCGGTAAAAGCGCGCTTAGAGCTTCAGGGGCAACGTAGTCTAGAATACAAACGGAATAATGTTCCACTTTCCAACCAACTTGTCCGCCCCGAACTTCTCAGCATACCATTTCTTCGTGCCATATGCTGTCATACCGAGATTTGATACGACGAACAGCAATATGTACAAGACCGATCTATTAAAGAAGGCTCCTTTGGGCGCCCCAGCGACGGCAAGGCCCACGTAAACCAGGCATTCGAACGTGTAGTGGGGGGAAACGAGGTACTGGAACCAGCCCTCACTTGGAAGCGTGTATTTCTTGAGGCTCGCCAGGTATCTGTGGCACTTGTTCTGCTGGGATGCCGCAAAGACAAAGATTGCGGCCCCGATTATGATTTGCGGTGTAAAGTGAATTGGCTGTGGCGACTCCCACGATTTGAGAATCGCTCCTGTGAATTACTGTCAGCCCTATTCCCCATGACGAAATAAGCCAATCGCGAAACGTGGCCAAGATTCTAGACGAACCTGATCCTTGTACCCAAACGCTGATGCCCACCGCTGTGTAATAGGCAACTCCAAGAGCCCAATGAAAGGCCGACATGGGAGACGATCCGGATTTTGAGACAAACAAACACTCAAACAGTCTTCTTGCTCCTTGGGTGCTCATCAGAAGACAAGTCACCAGCGTGGCGGTCAGGTCGACCTCGGGAGCATGGTTCTCCATTGCAAATCGATGCTGCGTCTTGGCCATGGCCCGCATGATTGAGCCCTTGGATATGTATTGCCAGCCCCAGAAAATTGACCATGATACAGACACTATGTAGAAGTGTATGAACCACGAGTGAGGCACCTGGGCATAGCTCGTCAGGACCAGCAGAGAATCTGCCTTTGCCTCGGCCTTCTGCCCCGGAGCTTGGCCATTCGGGCCATGCTGGGTATGTGCCGGCCTCCTGGCACCATATGCGAACAAAGCCTTTCGAGCACTCTCTGGGAAAACATGCCCCCCGTACAAAATCGCGGTGCTAACCACAAAGAAGCCTTGACACCATTCTGCTGGCGTTGTGCTGGCCATGGTTAATTTTCGCTACTTTTCTAGATTTGGAAATCAACGTTTAGCTGCTGAACAAAAAGACAACGACGAGAGGCATCTAGCTGGAGAGGAGGAGCAGTGACACACCCAATTGGAGAGGGGAAACAGCGATATACCCAACTAGAGAGGAGGAAGCAGAGATATACGGCTATCTTGTATCACCTTTCGTGCCCTCCGTTCTCCTAGCGTGGCTGGGCACTGAGCAATTCCGGTCACACCTAACAGCTATAAACATGCCCCGCAAATTGCACATGACAGACCCTTCTTTGAACGAAGTGCGAAGTACGAAATGCTATAGGCTTGCCTGAGCCAAAACTCCAAGCCACAACGGCCGCATACTAGTAAAACTAAGGAGAGCGCTGTGCCGATGTGGGGTTAGCGGCCTGTCTCGATTCTGCATCTGTGCGAATAGGTGTATGCATGAATTCTAATCAATTACTGTCGTTCAAAGGAGACGTAGCCAGCGTAGCGTGCCTACAGTCGAATGCCTATCACATGAGAGGATAGAAGCGATCCTATGCCAGGGGTCGGTTCGACGACCGGCAATGTCAACTCTGACATTGCCAGCAATCGGAGAAGCGAAAGTGGAGACATCCATGTGCCTGATATTAGTGGCCACCTGTTAATATGCTCAAAGTCCAATGGGTAAATCTGCATTTATGCTGCCTATCAGCACTGGGGGTTAAACGCTTATCCTGTACCTTGCTTAGTGCAGATACCTTCCTAGGTGCTTTTTTTCGCCCTCGAATTTCAACTCTTCTACCTCTGGGTGGTCTAGTTGGTTCATGGCGTCTGACTGTAATGGATAACATCTCATCAGAAAGTCGGCGGTTCGATTCCGTCCCCGGAGAGTTCATTCTTCCGGAGAAGAGTTACATTTTTTTTTATTCATTCTAAAATCAAATGGACAAACATTCCCTCGATTTTCTTTTTGGCAGAAATTCAAAAGGAAAGGTTGTTCATTAGATAGACTTGTTTCACGGCGCTTCTTGGAGGGCGATGTGTAACCCAACTGCCCAGTTTCCTGTCTCTGCCCTCCTTACACCAGAAGACTGCGTGTAAGTGGTGGTTTATAGACTCGTGGAATTGATTTGATAAGATCTCGGGATGGTAATATTAGTGAACCATTACTTCTGTAATACACCAGTACTTGCTCACCAAGAAGTATGATAGGTATAATGTAGTCTGGAGCTTTAACAGAACTTTCTATACCTACCTACCTACCTACCTACCTATTAAGTGGTATAAAGGTTCAGTTAGAGTATCTCAATCCAACACCCCATAGGTTAAGATTCTAGGCCTCCAATTGTTCAACTATTGAGCTATTCCATCAGATATTACATCATCCCAGTTGTGCCCAAGTATCGGGGCATCTTTTTAACCACCGCGGCTGGCACGTGCTTGGTACGACGACCTCAACCAAAGCAGACGAATTGCATCGACGTCGCTTTACAGCTACGATAATGAATGTCTCAAAGCACCGTGGTGCCTTCCGCGTTTGACCAAAGCAAGTTTTTTTTTTTTTTAATCACGTGGAACAAGATGCTCAGAACCGACTTCATGATGCTGGACAACGTCATAGTTTGCTTGGCTGCTGCCGTGCATTGCTCCTACTTGCACCAGAGGGTGTGTTGAAGCTGTTACCAATTTCACACATTTCAACTGCAAAGAAAAAATATCAAAGTTTCAATTTAACAAATCTTTATTCATTTCACTCTATCAGGCGAATTTCTATATACCATACCCAATGTCCAAAATCTGGATCCCTTTATTTCCCGATATCCCACATCGCCATTTCCCATATCCTCCATGCCTTGCCAGGCTTTTACTCAAAGAATACGCCTTTAGCAGCCCCAGGTCTTGCACTGCTGCTTAGGGTTGACATTCTTGTTAACAGTCAAGCAGTCTTGGTATTGGGCCTGGCATTTCTTGGCCGCATTAGAAGGAGTGTTGTCGCCGAAGCCCCAGTTCTGTGTGAACTGGCTGATGCTGAGCGAACGCTTGGCTCCCTCGCCGCGCTTCCATCGGCCGCTGGAGCCATCCTGGCAACCCTGCTGGTAGACATTTGTGCATTGCGTATACTGCTCCTTGCACGCATCGGAACAAGCATTGCCGCAGCCTGAGGGAGGGTATGAGGGGCAATTCTGGCTGTTCTGGTTGATATACAGCTTGAAGGGGTTGTTGCGCCAGTCGCTGTAGATGTCATTGCAGCTGACAATGGGCAGGGCGATACCACCGACGGGGTTTCCTGGACCATAACCGTACTTGGAGTTGGAAGGCTGCGTGCAGATGTTGGTAGGAGGGGGAGGGCAGTGGCTGGACGTCGTTGTAGCCGGAGGCTTGGTCGTGGTCGCAGAGCATGGAATGACGGTTGTGGTCGTCTTGGGAGGACTGCCACCCTGGCCGGGGTTGTGGTTCCAGCAATCACCCTTGGAGCATTTTCCAAAAACACAGGTCGAGCTGCAGTACTGCTGAATGCCACTGCACCATTGGCCAAAGTTGAAGCATTGAAGAGCGCCGGGGAAGCCAGCCTGAGCGAAGCAAGAGGCGACGCCAGCAGCACAAGTAGAGTAGGCCTTCAAACAGTCCTTCTCATTACCCCAGTCGGGCAGAGGAGGGAAACACCAGTTACCGCACTTATACTCGCAAGAAGGTGGAGTGGTAACGGTAGCCGTGCACAGAGAACTGGTGGTTGTGGTGCTGGTACTCTTAGAGGTTGTTGTGCACTTGGTTGTAGTTGGGGGAGGAGGCGGCGGGGTGCTCTCGGAAGTCGTTGTGCACGAGGTTGTGGTGGAGGTGGGTGGAGGAGGAGGCAGCGATGTTGTTGAAACTGAAGTGGTGGTGGTGCTGCTGATAGGGGGAGGCACCCAGCCACATGGCTCCAAAGACTCAAGATCTGTGGCGATGTACAGATTCAAAAGGCCACTTCCGCCGCAGGTCTCTGAGGAGTTGCCGTTGCAAGCGAAGTTGCACTGAGAGTCATCTACCTTTGCGGTGCTGTTTGCAAGAACGTTACCGCACCAGCATTCACCTCCAAACTCGGTACCAGCCAAGGGGAAACCTTCTTTTTCACAGGCAGTCAAGCAGGTCTCGGTGGTGAAGGTGGAAGAATCAACATCTGCCGACCAGGAGAGGGCACGGCCTTGTTGCGAGTTGTCCGAGTAGCAGCCAGCGGCCTTGTAATCGCCGATAGTGACCTGCCCAGTAGGGAATGTTGGGTCCTGCCAGACGGAGAGAAGGTTGTTTCCTCCACAGGTCTCAGACTTGTTGCCGTTGCAAGGGAAGCTGCACTGAGAGTCATCGACTTGAGGCCCGTCAACCGTGCCGCCACAGAAGCAAACACCATAGTACTCGAGGCCAGCATAACGGAAGCCATTGCCTAGGAAAATCAGAGTATTAGTTCATGATCGTATAAAAAACCAGAAACAATCATCTACTTTACGAACCTTTGCAGTCGGCAACACACTCCTCAACAGTCATATTATCAGAAGACAAAGTTGAGCGGAAGATGAGAGCATTGGGGTTACCGGTGCCGCCATCCTGAAAGCAGCCGGAGTACACAAAAGGTTGAAACTGATCCAAGCAAGGAGGCAACTCCACGTTCCAGGCCTTCGTGGATGTCACAAGCGAGAGCGTGGCAACCGCGGCCACGAGGGACCGGGAGAAAGACATTTTAATAACGATGTCTTCTAGGAAAGTCTGAGACACAGAAGGTTGGCGTGAGCTGAGCAATACTTGTCTAGAAGCTCAGGTTGCTCAGGTCGATGGTGACAAACGAGGAATCTCAATGAACGACGGTGGGAATCAGAGCTTTATATACACATCATCAAAGGGTTTATCTGCTATGGACTTAACATACACCACGATGACCGGCGTCCACATATTTCGGACTATATCCGCTCACCATCTACGGCATTCGACTCGGGCCTTGACGGTCTAACTTTTCAGAGATCACCAGATCGGGCTGAGGTATGGCCCCTGTGGCTTCCTAATCCTTGTTCCCGAGAGAGATGCACTACGACGTTAGTCGGCCAAATTCCCTGGCCAAGGCTAATAGAGACAGGCAGCAATACAAACATCCAGAGGTTTGTTGCCAAGCCAGTGCCGGTGTCCGTCCAGCCGCTTTGTACTCCATACTACAAGCACTAATAATAATAGCTGGCCTGCAAGGGGAGAATAGCGTTAATGCAAGGACAGGCCAAGACATTATGTCATACCCATTAGGTCAAGACAAGAAGAATTGTACACGCAGGATTGATGAATAGAGACAACTAATGGCAGCCAGCTCTACTCAGCCAAAAGGAAATGGGAACACCACCAACACCCATAGTTGGATATTCCTGCATGCATTAACTCTGTATACACAGCACATATCAGATTCACTAAGCTATTACGGGACAGAATGTGAGAAGGGACCTCTGGCTGGTAAAAACTACCGCTTCGATGCTACATTGGTCCGCTCATAGGTATGGGCCAGAAACGTGGAGACTGTCTATCAATCGAGTGGTATCTAAAAACTTTGCCGGTAGCTATTCCTGGATATGGATAAGTACCTCATGGTTATCTGATTATCATGGAGCCTAGCAGCTAAATAGTGTTTATAGGTACCAATGTGGGCTTGTTATTAGCTGGTGACGAGCTACGCTGATATCCGAAGCAGTGCATATTATGCCAAGCACTAATAGCAAAGTGATCTCGGAATAGGCGCTCAACACACCGTGATACAGGGCCTTGACAGAAGGATATTGAGTAATGCTAAGGTATACCAGTAGATGGCAGGCTGAAATGAAGACAGAAATGCGTAATTCCAAGTGCAAGATACAAACAATGATTGGGTGGAAACATGACCGGGCGTTTCCGAACATGCATATAGACGGCGTTCTGGACCTCTCAGCCTCTTTCGATCCTTCTCGGGTCCCGATATTGTTTACCTTTTTAGCTTGGACGCTGGCTGCCGTTGCGGTTGGACCTAGGCGCAAGCGGTCGTTGTGTCAGACTCTGCGTACAAACTACACTTATGCATATTACTACTCGTATACTAATACCCATGTACGATACTGGTGCCACGATTTTTCAGCTCTGATGCCGGGGCGTCGGGGCTTTACGATGGGCGAAATAAGCACGCTAGGCAGGCTTTCCTTCAAAGATCGAATCCCGCAGTGGGTCCCTTTGCTGGTCTCTCAATTGACGAGTATATTGGACACAATCTGTGGTGGCAGAAGAGCAAACCGAAGATGCAACGTAAATACACCGGGCAAAGATATTACTAACTAGCCAATCAGCTTATGAAATACAAGAAGGCTGTATCGTTGGTCTTTCAAAATCAATGGTCTTCTTATCACATCCAGCTGCGTCAAAAGCAATATCAAGCTACGTCTTTACTGTCTAGTAGCTCTACGGTGGAGGGTAGCATCAACAGGCCAATATTGCTACCGTAAAGAAAAATAAGCATGGGTCAATATGGGCGCAAGGGACCATACAAAGCTCGCTGCCAGCTCATCATGCGTCTCAAAGTAGTTCCTTGTGTAGCAGAGCTGCATTCATCCCACAGCTACAGAATACGAGCGGGCTGGATTTTCTGTCTTTTCTCTGCCGTGGTGGGGATCGCGTATTGGCGGCATGTAAAGTGAGCAGTGTGGAGGAGCATCATTCGATATGCATGTGCTGAGAGAAGCAATGGCCAGCAGGCTATCTCGACTCAACCGACCGTCCGACATCCATCGCCCTGTGCTACTAAGAATAGAATTGGTCAATATGAAGTTTGTACGACAACCACCGCACTTCGTATTGTCTATGAAGGGCGTGGCCTTGGCCAGTTTTCGGTGTCACTTGAAGGTCGGGAAATCAATTATTGAGCGCTGGGCTGAGGTCTCAGATTCCATAAGCAAGCCATAGATAACTTGCAGTCTCAGATACAGTCCTAGTAGTAGTCATATGGCTAACACTAAGCAGATCGATCTCGGTTTCCATCAGCCCACCACGCCTATACAAGATACAAGGTTCAGGATCAGATTCAGGCTCAGGCTCCTGCCGCTCAAAGAGTGCGCTATTGGGCATGCCATGCAAGGTGGAGTCAACGCCAAAGCCTACCCGAGGTCATCAGCTTCTCGGTCGGCCGGGTGGTCGGCCGGGTGGTATACCTTTGCGTGTTAGTGATTGCTTCAGGCTGGGATTGTCTGATTTTGCCCGCCAGACAATATGTTAGACTTCGGGTGCCTGTCTGCTGTGAGGGTGGGTGGGTACACGATGTAGTTTGAATGCTTACTTTTCCTATAGCCCTTGGTTTGGTAAATTACTTGCCGTTTAACTCTCTGGTAAGTAATTGCATTCCTACAATAACTGCTAATTGATATATGAAATTAGCCAATTGCAGAGTCTTGTTTATCACGAATACCGAGTACTACCACATAAGCTTCCTTCGGAGTTAACACAGCCTCAATTTTTTCTCCATGGTTATAACCCTCTTCATCTAAAAATGGAAAACGTACGTTTGAACCTCGACAGCAAAAGGTTGTTCAGCTGTGGTGGTAGCCATGCGAGCCACTCTATAGTTTGTTCTCTCCCTACATTACATCGAACTAACTTCGGCCCCCATCCCTCCCAGCCAGCCGCTCTGCCAAGGGGGCCACCCTCGCCGGATATACCCCTGACTTGTCCATCTAAGCTTCCCCCGCCGCTGCTAGACTAGGATCTTTGACTTCGAAGCAAATAGCATTCGTCTCTTCCCGCTTCACCAACTTGGCCAGACAATCTCAACACCAAAAGAAAAACGCCACGATGCATAGACGGCAAACCATTCCTGGGAATAGAGGCCACCGCTGATAGTGGCTCCTGATCGCGCGTCCGTCCATGTTTCGCCTAGCGAAGCCGGACCTGACAATGCCACGCAATCCTCAGCTTTCTCAGCTTTCCTTCTTTTGTTCCTATTCTGCGGACTTGCATTCGTGCTAAGGCACTTACTACTACTAGATAGGTTGCAAAGCCCTCTACGTAATATTTCTTGCAGCCCGACAGCCCGATTCACCAACATGTTTCTCGTCTCTTCTTTTTTGTTCTCCCTTGCAGCTCAATCCTCTCACCTGAACTATTGAAATCTTGCTGAGCTGCGCAGCTTGCTTTTTTTGCGCCTTTATGCCGCCCTTGCAGCATAAGGCTGGCACCTTTGCCCTGGGGCTAATATTCTTAAGTAAAAGCTAAAGCAAACAATTGTTAGTCCCGTAAGCCTTAGCTCCTAGTCAGGCGTTATTATACTTTTGCCTAGACGCAACGGTCTGGTCAGTACCTGCAGCGCTGGCGGCTATAGTGGACGGAGTTTACGTCTCCATCTCTCTCTTATTTTTTTCTTGTTCCCGTATCGTGGCTGGCTGTCAGGTCATCAGACCATGTATATCCCTTGCTTTGAATTGTAGCCTTGACTTGATCTGATGCTGGCTTGCGAGGAGCTCAGGGCGCTGCATATTGAACTATTGCGGTATAACTTTATCAGAGGTAGTAGTATTCTGCTACTATGCGTAGAATTGTAAAGACTAGGAGCTAGATAGTCGGCCCTTTTGTCGTACGACATATAGTCAAAATATAAGTCTAAACATCACTTTGGGGTTTTTCTACAAGCTTGCGAGTAAAATGGACAGAGAAATGGCACTCTGTTGATCAAAAAAGTAGTAGAAATACCTCACTATTGTGATTTCAAACATTATCTAGCATTGGGCTTACATCTCAGTACACTCACAGGCACATACATAGCAAAAAAAAAATGAAAAGATAATGGTCGTTTATATAGAATTACACTTATATAGCTCAAACTACCCTGGAGACATCGTCACATCAAAGCAACTCTCCATCCAACTAAATCACATAAAAAAGAAGTAGATAGAACAAGTTTTTTATGTGCTTTTTTCATCCATTCTGGCGTGCTCGTACCTCAGAGGACGGCGAATTAATGCTGAGCTCTAAAGTACATTCAATGCAAACCAATCCTTCCTTCTTTGAAAGATTTTTTCCCCAAAAACGCCAAGTGCAAAAATGTGTAGCCAGGACTATCCATGCGCTTCATTCCCTTCATGACTTGTTCCTCAGGTGAGGAGGAACCCACTTGCCAGCGGTTCGGCTAGGCAGGCTCTCTGTAGGCGCAGCAGGAGACTCAGTCTTGCCGTTCTCGCCCCGTCTTGAGTCCTCGCGAGGAGAATCACGAGGAGAGTCGCGGGGAGCGCTGCGAGCGTCACGGAAATCCCGAGAATCACGAGAATCACGAGGAGCGTCGCGAGGTCCAGGGCCTCTGGCCGGAGGGGGGGCATTGTCGTTTGTTGCTCCACCGACGTCCTTGGCTGCTTGTCGGTCTCTCCAGCTGGGCTTGTTGCCGGAGCCGGCCAACTGCAGCCTCGGCGGGCCGCCGGATGGGCGATCGCCAGACTCTGTCCGTGCCGGAGCACCGCCCTCTGCGGGCTCTCTAGCGGACTCTCTCTCACGCTCCTTCTCTCGCCAGCCGCCGCCAGATCCAAAGAGGGGTGGTCGTCGACTCTCGCCACCGGCAGCAGCAGCAGGAGGAGGAGGAGGTTGTCGCTCCTTTTCTGCTTTACGGCGAGCAAGTGCTTCTTCCTCACGTCTCTGCTGGAGGGCAGCCTTCTCCAACATCTCCTGGCGTTCCTTCTCGCGCTGCTCCTTGAGCTTGGCGAGCTCAGCCTTCCTGGCCTCGTCACGCAGACGCTGCTCTTCCTTCTCACGAGCAGCCTGCTCCTCTTGTTCTCGGAGGACGCGTTCTCTCTCTTCCCGCTCTCTCTTCTCGCGCAGCTTACGATCACGGTATTCCTTCTTGCGGATGCCAATCTGCTTCTCGAGCTCACGCTCAGCATCTCTGCGGCGCTTCTCAAACTCATCGCGGCGTCTCTCGTGCAACGATGATCTGAATGACTCGTACAGAGGCACCAGACGGCTGAGACGGTGCTTGAGTTCCACACTCTCCTTGTGCTTCTCCTCAGACTCTCTGAGTGTCTTGACCTTGACTGCCTCATAAATCTTGCGATCACGCTCGGTTTGCTTGTTGTAGTCGTCGGTGAGCTTCTTAACCTCCTCCTTTCGGTAAGCTCGCTCCAAGTGGTCAAGTCGCTTGCCAGTGATGCGTAGCTTCTCGCTGACATCGTTCTTCTCGCGCTCAAGCTGAGCCAGCTTCATAGCACGAAGTCTGTTGCTATCCAGGTTATCAATGTCCTCCAGATCGATGTTGAGAGCCTCGCCGCTCATCTTGAGATCAGCAATCTGCTTCTTAATCTCCTCCTTACGAACGCGGTCATGCTCAGCCTTGATGCGTCGGGCCTCACGCTCACGCTGTTCCTCAGCCAGTCGCTTATCTTCAGCTTCCTGCAGGGCTTGCTCTCGCAGCTTCTTCTGTCGGGCATTCTCCTTCTCCTTCTTGGCCTGAAGCTCGGATGCCTCATCCTTGCGCTTCTGGATGATCTCCTTGCGTGCAAGAGTCTCAATGTGCTCCTTCTCAGCACCAGCCTTTGCGCGGGCCAGAGCAGCGTCATGAGCCGCCAGACGATCCTTGTTAAAGTTGGGATCAATGTAGTGGCATGAAACGAAAAGTGACTTGGCAAGTCGAGTCAGCTGAGAGCGCACAATCTCAGAAGGCGTGCTCTGCAGACGCTGGACGTTGCCGCCATCAGCCTCAGCGGAACCGGCAGATGATCCGCTGTGTCCAGCCTTGGCTGATGAGAAGACATCGTTGTCAAAGCTGAGGACGCCAGTAGCATGGTCCATGCGGATGGCGAGATCACCCTTCTTGTTTCCGTTCATGATGAACTTCTCAATGGTGCCGCGAGTGACCTGGTAAGGCTCAGGGAACTGGGCCAAGCTCTCAACAAAGTTGAGGTCGACAGTCTCGTAAACCTGAGAAAGCTGCTGGAACAGGCGAGTGAGGATGACCTGCTGGAGAGGGAGGATGTACTTCTCCATCTCAGCATCGGCAGCAATCTTGGTCAGGATGGGCGAAATCTTCTTGCAGATGAAGAGAGGGTGGAAATCAACCTCCAAGATGTTGTAGAGATCGCGAATCTCAGGAGAGGATCGCTGGAGGATAGACTTGGACATAGCATCGCGGAACAGGCGAGAGCGGGATGGGGCCTGGCTCATGCCAAGAAGGGTGGTCAAGCGAGTGTTCTTGTTCTTGCGGGCCTCGTCGAAGTCGACCATGGCACCTCGGGATCGGGAGGTGCTGATGACAGGGATGGCGAGGGCAGATAGGAGAACAAAAGAAGCGGCCCTCTGGAGATCAGCATCAGAGGCTGGGGGGTTATCAGCCTTCTTTCCCTGGCCAGAGGCGACCAAAGCCGAGACCTGGCGCAGCAGGGTGTAGTATCTTGACCAGGCAGCAGCGTGGAACAGGTAGTTCTCGCCAACGAGGAAGATACGAGTCAGCTTCTCGTAGTAGTTGGCCATCATGATGTTCTTGGGGGGTCGCTTGCTGAGGTTCAGCAGAGTGTGGATATCCTCGACACTTCGGAAAGCCTCCTGCCAGAGCTCCAACTCGACGGCAACGTTGAGCTGCTGGAAACGAGTCTCCAGGTGACGCTGCAGGGTATCAGGGTCACTGAGGTTGATGGCGTGCATCTGAGACGAGTACTTGGCGGCCGTCTGGACGTGGTTACGGAGAAGCTCGCAGAGTCTTCGGAACTCGGTCTTTCGGGTGTACTTGAGGCAGAAGTCGAAGGCCTGCATGGCAGTGCTCTGGTAAAGGACCTCGAGGCGAGCATTGTTGCGGAGGATGTCAAGGACGGTTCGGTAAGCCTCCCAGAGGAACTTGAGCCAAGGAGTGACGATGGCACGGTCGGTTCGATCACGAGATTGCTCGCCAGAGACGGTGGCAAGGAGGATGGACTCAGGGGTCTCGCTGGCTTCCAGGTCGTCAATGTTGGAGGTGGCAGCGGTAGCCTCAATGGTAGATTGAACCTCGTCGGCCTTTTGCTGGGCAGCAGTAACCTTCTCCACCGCGAGTTCGATGAACTTTTTCAGAACCAGCTGTGGGGGCGGTCAGTAATCCATTGTATTAATCTTTCCCCTTTGTTTCTTCATCCTCTTTCATCCATTCAACTTTGATATTTTACCCACCTCAATAGTCGAAATGTTGGTGTTCTGAGAGAGGTTCTTGTACTGGTACAGGGCATCCTTGGCCAGCTTTCCCTTCTTCTGCTCGACGGACAGCTCAACCAACAGGAGCATAACAGGCTCGAGAGAGGCGATGGCAGCGCTTCGGGAGCGCTTGTTGGTGATGTGCTCATGGAGCAGGGTCAAGGCCGTCGGGGCCTGGTTGACCCCGATCAGCTCGTGGGCGCGCTTCAGGACATTTTCGGGCTTTTGATGCGGCGGGGGCGGCTATCGAGAGGGAGCAAAGTCAGCATCACAGCCCAACCTGGCATTGGCATAGGGAGGAGGGGCAAAAGTTGGCAACGAGACGGTCGGTCGCATCTGCCTTGTCCTACGCACCATACTGGGCAACCTCCTCTACGGGTCGATGTGAACCGGGCTAGGAGATTTGGGGGCAATGAGTAGCCGTCGCAGGCCTGACGATGGTTGAGATGGGGCGCTGGCGTGGCACTCTTGGTGGTGAAGCCTCGCACACTGGAGGAATTTTTCAATTTCGTGTGTGGACGCTATCCGAGCATGAGGGGCTGCGGAACGACCCATGTCACGTGTTGCTTATGTCATCCTACTTGTTGCTCTGTTTGAACTTTGAACAGGCACCGGCAGAGCAAATCGGAAGTCATATCAAAGCAGAATTTGCGCCATGAGTAAGTCTGCGATTTGCTTTTAAGCCTTTAAACACTCGCGTATGGATGACTACTATAAATCCCCGTGAACCTGCCGTAGATGATTTGTTACCAAACTGATGCACCATTCCGGCCTCGTTCAGCTCAAAGTCACATGATTACCGTGTGTAGTGGATTCACGAGCTAGCAGTATTAAGCATTTGAACCAACGCCGAGGCGCACCTAAGCAATCGAATCACGATTGTATTGGACCGCCACATTAGACAGGCCTACCTGGCCTGCTATACAGCATAATTGCTCAATCAAACATCCATTAATTTGAGTCATGGAAGGATCATCCCGAAGATCTCGCTCGCGATCTCCGCCTCGACGAGCGCCCAAGGGCAGCGGCGGATTTCGATGGAAGGACAAGAGCCGCTCAAACGACGACAGCCGCGACAGCTACGATTCAAGGAGAGACAGATATCGAGACCGAGACCGAGACCGGGATAGAGACCGGGATCGGAATCGAGATCGAGACCATGGAGGAAGGCAACGACGTGACTTTCGTGACCGCTCGCGAGATCGTGATCGTGATAGATACGGCGGCCGTGACAGGAATGAAGGTCGACCAAGATCGCAGTCTCCTCGACGACACGAATCAGGGCCAAGAGACAGAGGCAACGAGGTGAAAAGAGATGCAGGCGACAAGAGGGACCGAAAAGACAAAGAAAAGAAGCCCCCCAAGGCTGCCGTAGCGGCGGGCCAAGAGTTCATCATCGTCCATGTCAATGATCGTCTTGGCACCAAATCGGCCATCCCATGCTTACCATCAGACACTGTTGGGCAGTTCAAGCTCATGATTGCGGCGCGCATTGGACGAGAAGCTGGCCAAATCATGCTGAGGCGACAGGGCGAACGGCCTTTTAAGGATCACATCACATTGGAGGACTATGGTGTTTCGAATGGAGTGCAGCTGGATCTCGAGGTCGATACCGGCGATTGAAGAGCATGCGTTCTCTTTCTCTTTCTTTTTTATCCTTTTCTTTTAAGAGCAGCTCCTTTCGCAGCATTCACTCTCTGTACTGGAATATCAAATTACCCCGTCTGCTCTTAGCATGTATGTGGATTTTAACGTCTATAATGATCAATCTAATTGCTTACTGACGGCTGCTTAGACGGTGCCGGGTGCATAAAAGTACCAGGGAATGCTTGTACTCGATGTGATGTTGTAAGCGGAGGCCATTTCTCACGTGTCAAAGACATTCATACAGAGCCGAAAACTTGCCATGTTTGAATGTTTAATGTGAAGTTGGCAGGTAATAGCTGTAGTATTTCGTAGACTGCGAGATCGTCTTGCAGCTGACAAGTTCCAATTATAGAGCTGACGACATCTTTGCGGTAGACTTGGAATACAGGGAACAACCTGCCTAATAGGTCCCTGTCTTACTAATGAGGGTAATCTAGATGCAGAGCTGCAAGTTTTACCGCTCGTCTTGTTTCAGGAAAGGATTCCCTCTGGATGAAGGATTTCCCAGGTGAGGCAGAATCCGAGCTATTAGGCTCTTCCTCACCACCGAAGAAACAATTATGGTAACAGACTTAAGGGGGCAAAACAGGAAAAAGACAAAAAGGAAGAGAAATTACAAATACTAGTTCCCAGCACTGCTGCTGCTACCGAAAATTCCGTAGCAATACTTGGAAATCTTGGCTGCTGGCTTCTAAATGAGGAGAGGTGCCATCAGACTCGTACGTGTAATTTAAGCAGCAAGTCACGGGGGAGCTGGCCTTTTTCTCGCCAGGCACGGAGTAGCATTTCATGGGTAGCGAGCTCCGCCGCTCCATACTGAATGACGTGACGGCGATCGCATCTTCCGTCCTCCGGGCCTGGCGTCTCCCGATCTGATTCGAAAATTGGGTTAAACTGGCAGAGTATTCCCAGTTTACGGCACGGCCATCGCGTTGCCCTACTGATATGAAGTGCCGTCGCAATCGTCACGCCCGTAGTGTGCCAAGCACGAAGCACTAGTTACCGGTGGTAATTTCATGGTCGAGGTGCTGACGCGATGCGTCGCATAGGATAATACGGAGCATGCATTTTGTACTTGTACTTGTAAGATTTGGTCCCCATTAATCAGTACCAGTAGCAGGGTTGCCTGGCTCCTCTCTGGTGCATTTCGCAGGCCAAAACAGGCAGTGAGGCTAGGCCACACACGGTCTAAGCTTGATTCGACGCGACGGGGAACGAAGCAGGAAAAATGGAATTTGGACAAGAAAGAAGAAGGAAAAGAAGAAAAAGCGAATTAAAAACAGGGCCAAGCCTGGCAGTATATGTACTTTCTTTTTTTGCGAGATGAACGTATTTGCAACATCAGCTGCTGCAGGCACAGCGTCGTCTGTTACGTGAGAGGCACGGCATGGAGGAGTTGCTCGTACGAGTTGGCAGTACTTTGCCTAGCCTGGCGGTATGTAGCTGTACCTATCAGCAGCACGTACGCATTGGCGCGCCTGTCCCTCTCCCTTGGCTCAATTGCGCACACGAGCTATTGCTCTACAGCTCGCAGCCGGCGACAAGCCACAGCACCGCGCGGAGCAGTGCATTGCAACGCCTCAGCTCCTCGGTAACACGGTAAATCGACAGCAATCTGCTTGACAGACCAAGGCTGGCCAAGTGCAAATGCTAGCGCCGCCGTCGTCCTTTTGCCAATAGGACTAGCAGCCAGCTTTGAAGCTACTGCCTTAGCCCGGCCTTCCTACGGTAAGGGGTACATGTACTTGCTTTGCAGCCGAGTGCAGGTCACTCGCACGTTACATGAAGCAAAGCACTGGAGCGGCCCACCTTTGAGGCCATGGGGGCCAATCCTGGGGCCCTTCCGCGCTGCGCCGTTGCCTTGGTGCGCCTTTTGGTGCGTCTTGGTGCGCCGCTGTCCCCTGTCACTCCAATTTCCAGCGCCGTGCACGGCCCACCCAAGCAGCTCCAGCAGCCACCCGTCCAGGCAAAAATGAGGGCGCCCACCCCTACCGAGCCGGCCAAAAGAGGCCCAGCCCCGAGCCCCGGTAAGAAAAAAAAATAGTAGCAGCAAGCCCCCTCCCCCCGGAAAGCCCCCTACAGGAGCTCCGTCGGCCAGTTACAGCGGTGCCCACTGCTAATTATCCGCCAACATCTCCTGGGCCCAGCACCGCGCTGTCTGGGCTGTGGCGGTTTCTTCCAACTCTCTTCCTCTAGGCCTTCCAAACCCCCATCCTTACTCGTACACTCTCGCTCACACTCACACTCTCTTTTCTTCCCCTTCTCATTCCCTCACACACACCTTCACGTAACGCACGTCTCGCCTTCGCGATCAATCCCCCTCCTCTTATTCCCCCATATAGGAGTCTGTGTGTCGTCGCTGCTTCTCGCGACCATCAACGAGGGTTTCAAGAACGGCTGGTAAGTCCTTGTCTGGCTTTTTCTCTGCGTTTCCTCAATTGCGCTGTTTCGCGATACGGCCAAGGGGGGAGACGGTACAAAGTACCGTCTCTCACTGGCAAGACACGGCACCGGGACCACGGCTGGGCGGATTGTACGGTGATGGACCAATTGAATCGAGATGGGAGCGTCAGCAAAAGGGAAAAGGAGCATTTCGATACACTGCTTTGAGTGCCTCGTCGCCGGCAATTATCCGTCGCGGAGCCTGCGGAATAGCGAGACGCATCGCCGCCTCGTGCCTTTTTTTCTTCTCTGCTCTTCCATCTCGCTGCCAGATGCGTTTGCATTCGTTGCACCGCCTCTGCCAAGCCGTGGTCACCGTCGCGTCCACATGATTGCAGCAAACAACACTTTGTTTCCTCTTTTCATCATATTTTGCCGCACCGTGTTTCATCCCATCATCAGCAGTCTTTTGCTTCCAGGAGCTATCAGTCAGCGATAATTTGACCGACTAACCAGACACCTGCAGGCAGTTCTCCCGACGATCCATCAATAAAATACCATCGTCCCGGCCGACGACGCCTTCGAGCTTGCGAGCTATTTAATTACCCGACTTCGGTCTAATCCAACTCATTAGTCATTCATTTTTAATTTACGTACCGTTACGATGCCTCAGTATACCTCCCGTGATGTCGGCGACCCGACCCAGATCAAGAAGACGAAGCAGTCCATGGCAGACCTGAAGCTTAGGCGCTTAACAGAGCTGAACAACAGACTGCGTGAGGACCTTGACCGGGAACGCATTCCCGTCAGCACCGCCTCCAAGAGGTAAGAATTACAAAACGATGCACTATGGCTGTAGCCAGCAGGAGTCATTTGGAACTGACGCGATATTTGCAGCATAATCGCGTATTGCAATGGTACAAGAGATTACATGGTTCCTTCAGTATGGGGAACTGTTCCCAAGGGCGAGGACCCCTATGCACCACAACAATCCGGCGGCTGCTGTGTCGTCATGTAATTCCGTTTCCCACAAAGGTGGAAGAATGACCATCGATGACGTTTCAATTGGGAGGAATTTTTGACGCGGTTTTTTTACTTTTATTTCTTCCTCTTGTGTGATATGGGTTTTTATTATTCTCTCTTTTATTTTACAACGCGACGCGGCTGGGAATCAGACAGCGAGCGACGGATTCGCCAACGTCAACACACCAACAAACAAATAACACACCTGATCCGGAAAGGCCTTTACGAGAAACTAGACGGGACTCTGAGCTGGATCGACGCAGTCTCAATGATTATACCAATGCTGGAGAGGGGAGGGGGCGATGGGAAGGAGGAAGCAAAAGTCGCCTGTGGTCCGAGGAAGGCCCCGCGCTCCCTTTTCTCTACGAGTTTTTTTCAGCTCTCTCTTACTTTTTAATAAAGCAGTCGAGCGGTTTCATCTAGGACAGGAAGGAGGAAAGAGATATATCCAACGATAAGAAAGAAGAAAAAAAGGGGTCTACGGTGGATTGGGAAACCGGCTCTTTTTTTTTAATTCTTTTTAGCATGTATTAATTCCCGTTTTTTCTCTATGGTCCTTTCTTCTTAAATCGAATGCCCCCCTGTACACTTTTTTCTTCTTTCTATTCTAACTTGGTTTGCCATTTCTTTTTTCGGGATTTTTTTAACCTTTTCCGTGTGCCGGAGATGGATGGGGGGTCACAGCGCGGTAGCATATAGTGATTGGCGAAGTTTTATTTTTATTCCCCTTTGGAGGTTGAGCTGAAGTGGCTGGCTAGGAGATTGTTGTCGTGTATAATGTCGCTTGTTATACGAGTGCGTAGATAATTTAACGGCCGGGTTTTTTGAACAAGGGTAGCATTTTTATTTCCCTCTGTGAAGAATGCGTAATAAAGACTTGTTAGTACTGACAATGTACTATGAAGCCTCAGCTATAGGATCCCCTTTATTTTTATTTTTATTTTTATTTTTATTTTTATTTTTATTTTCCAATGCTGCTCTCTGTGCCGGTTGATATCTCAATGTCAGAGTCTTGCTGAGCAATTAATGGCGCGACGATACCCCGTTTGGTGGTAGTGCTTGGCTGACGATACCCTGTAACGGCGGCTGTAACGCGTGCAGGTCCTTTTGTCGCTCGCCAACAATGAGGCGAAGTGCTGGGATAATTTATTAATTGACAGTTATCGTACCAAGATGCTGGAAATATATGGAGACGATCTCAGCTGGCATAATGTTGAAACTGTCATTTGTGTGAAGATGAAGCAGGCATTTTGCTTACAATCATGAGCACGTGAGGTTATGCTGCTCTGATTTCTCAGCCCCAAGTTGCTTCCTTAGTATATTTTATCAATTGATTGCTTTGAGAATTATGAGATACAAATAATAATTCACAGTAAACGATCCTTGATGCACTAATTTACACCCCTCTGCCAATTATTCTGTCCTGAACACGCAAAAGTCGCTCAATGTTATCTACAGACTACATGTAGACGTTCCCCACATAAATCCAAGCACTCTTAGTAAACCGAATTGACTCGGATAAGGTTCCTTGAGAATATCGCCTCAATCTCACGCAAGATCAAAACCACTCACGTCCGAATAGTTCAATCTCCATCTACCATTATTCCACCTCTATAATAAAACTGAATTTTGAATCTATATATTAAAAGAATCATAGCAATGTCTACTGCTTCTCCTGCACCGCCTGCACCCCATCAACAGGGCGCCGTCCTGGCACCTTTACCTCGCATTACTATCCAGTTCTGCACGCAGTGTAAATGGATGCTGCGAGCTGCATACGTATGTTTATATTTATTTTCTCTCTCTCAATATATATACCTTCAGCCATTTCCCCCGTCTCCCCTTTCTCATCCTAATTTTGATACACACACATGCACCTTGTCTTACAAATACATTTACTGAATGATTCTCTCTCTGCCCCTCTCACCCCATTCATATACATACAACATACAACGAATTTCCCCAATATCAAACACTAGTATACTTACATGAACAAAACAGTACGCCCAAGAACTCCTCTCCACATTCTCCCTCTCCCTCGGCGAAGTCGCCCTCCAGCCCTCCACAGGCGGAACCTTCATCGTCACAATTTACCACCCATCCTCCCCATCAACCTCCTCTTCAGAACCGCCATCCATCCAATCCACCGTCCTCTGGAACCGCAAAACAGACGAGGGCTTCCCCGAGACCAAGGAGCTCAAGCGCCGCGTCAGGGACGTCATTGAGCCTGGAAGGGATTTGGGCCACGTTGATAGGGACCATCGTCGGCCTGCTGCTGCCGCTACTACAGAGACCAAGACAGTAGTTGAAGGATATGCAAAGAAGGAAGAAAAAGAAGCTGAGAAGAAGCAAGATTCAGCAGCTTCTGGAGCGGGCGTTGTATGCGAAGATTGTAATTAAAGTTCTTGAAGAATGGCAATGTTATAATGAAAGCAAAGTAAAGCTGTACATCTCCAAATAAACCTGTATCCTTCAAGCAAAATGTCAAAGTAAGAATGAGAAAGAAAAAAGAATGAAGAAACAGAAAATGAGATATAAAGAAATCAAATATAACCATACAAGACTTTTCTAATATCCGTCTGAAAACCCTCTCAACGATCCATATCACTAAAAATACTTACCTACCTATCACATGCTTATGAAAAGACATATCTACTCGAGCCAGCCAACAAACAGCTCCTCACGCTTGTCAATGGCCCAAGCGTTCAGCCGCTTTTCAAAAGACCAAAAGCAGCCAAGCTACCTACATGTATGTATGTCATCTCTTCCTAGCTGCATAACCGTGACCCATTGCAGGTTACACAGCAGGCATCTCGATCAGTTTTACGCGCGTCGACCGCTGCCAGACAGACCAGAATCCAGAGAGGGCAGCCCAGCTACGTCATTGTCATTCACACACAAAACACGTAACATGTATCAGGACAAAAAACAAGCATAGCATGTGGTTTTAAAGTGACATCATAATGGATTTTTTTTTCTGTGAATGATTTTATCTGTGAAGCTAAGAAACAGCCATTTGTCGTGACAAAGTTTGCATGTTGGGACATTAGAGGCGATGCGAGCTAAACCGCCGAGTCGACACATTAATGCAGGAAGGGCTCGGCGTTAATATTCTCGAAGCAACCCGTTTTCGCCACCAGGGCCCAGCGACGGTGCGACGTGAGAGGTTGTAGAGATGAAGAGAGTCGGAGAGTCAAAAAGAGAGAAAGGCCGGCGGTGTTAAAAATCGTCGAGACGGAACTTGGCCGTGCGGTCAGCCGAGAGAAGCAGACCAAATTAGGTCATCTCTCTTTTTAACGCCGACTTCCGAACTTTTGTTTCTTCTCGGCAGGCTTGAGGATCTAAAAGGAAGAAAAAAAGAGTCACAAGTCAGCTCAAAATTTATACTACACTTTTGGAGAGACGTTATCAAGTGGGTGTGGTACTAACCTGGAACGAGCAGAGCAAGCTCTCGTCTACGCTCATCATGGCACCTGCATTGTCAAATTCGCCACAGTAGTTGGGAGCACTGAACAGAGTGACGAGCTGACGCTTGGAGAAGAACTCATAACCATCTTCCACAACCTGGTGGGCACGGCATATGAGGTCCATGTCGTGCTTCTGCAGGAAACGGGAGACCACGTCCGGACCAAATGTGAAGGACACACCACGGTCGTTTTCGCTCCAGCCAGTAATATCCTTATCGGGATCGGACCACAGAAGGTCACACAGCAGACCGCAATCGGGGATCTAAAAGACAAAGTGTGTTAGCAGTCGTCTCAGCAGCAGCAGCAGCACAGAGTCTCATGTGCCGTCCTTGGGGAATGGAGCAGATCAAGTAGATAGCCCGGATCCATAGTAGTAGAGCCAGCATCTATGAGTGGACGAAATGGAGAGAGGAGGAAACATACATCAGTGGGGCGCATCACACGGCGAATCTGCTCCATCGAGTTCAGATCAGGGCTGAGACCTCCGTGCATGGTGAAGATCTTCTCGTCAATAATGGCGGCAATAGGTAAGCAGTTGAAGCAATCCGTAAACGTCTTCCAAAGCTTGATATTGTAGCGGCGCTTGCACTCATCGTAGAAGCCGTAGATACGGTTGATGGAGGCGCACTCGTGGTTGCCACGCAGAATGAAGAAGTTCTCGGGGTACTTGATCTTGTAGGCGAGGAGCAGGCAGATGGTCTCGAGGGACTGCTTGCCACGGTCGACGTAGTCGCCCAGGAACAGGTAGTTGGCCTCAGGGGGGAAGCCACCATACTCAAACAAACGCAGAAGATCGTAGTATTGGCCGTGAATATCACCGCAAATCTATCAAGAACTAATTAGCTTCCTGCTTTACCCAAAGAAAAGAAGATGATTTTCTGTTTCTTTCTTCTTCCAACTCAATGGCGAATTGCTAATGAGCAATTAAACAAGAACGGGCCGGCATACCTTAATAGGAGCCTCCAGCTCAAGGAGGATGGGTTGAGAGATGAAAATCTCACGGGCCTTGGTGCACAGGAAGCGAATCTCGCTCTCGAGGAGCTGGACCTGCTTTCCGGGCCGGCTGCCTCGGACCTCGAGCAGCCGGTCAATTATAGAATCGAGATCGACCTCATGTTGGTCAGCCATCTTATAGATGCTCCCCGTGGGAGAAACGGCTCGCGTTTATCGAATGGATGAAGCCGAGAAAGGCTGCGCGTTGAAGAAGGCGAAGGAGGGGGAAGAAGGGGGGCGTGCTAGGAGCAGGCCGATGCGCAGAAATGATGCGGCCGTCGACTAAATAAAAAAGAGCACCACGACAAATGATGATACACTAGACAATAAGCACTTTCTGGTAACGAAGTGATAAAAAAATCCTATCATCAAAGGTTAGAAGGGAAATCAAGAGATTCATCAATGGTGCGGGTTTAGTCATCGCAGGGAGCTCCCCCTCCTCCTCCTAGGTCGAAAGAGAAAAGAGAAGAGAGAGAAAAAAGGGTGTAACTGTAAGCAGACCAACATCCCGATAACTGGTATCGACCCCTAGCCTGTGCCATCGAAAAGCCCATTGTTGTTGTGTTTTCCGTCATCACGGCCCTTTTTTTCTCCTTCTTTTTCTCCCTCTCGCTCTCCTCCCCAAAAAGGAGGGGGGCGCCTTGGTGATGGTGATTCGATACCGAAACAGCGGGAATTGCGAGAAAGAGCGCGCGCCATCGCCAAAGTGGGGTGAGGGAAAAGGGTTCAAAAAATACTTACAGCTAGACGACGAGGCTTGCAGCTTCGTCAACGACAGAACCAACGCGAAGAAGGTTAAAAAAAGAGGGCGCAGGCGGGATCAGAAACGAGTCTAAACGCGCGATGACAGGCTCTCGTGGCAAGATGGCAGGGGCTTGGTTATGGGAACAAAAACACCGCCGAGATGCAGATGCCTTTCTGGCTGTTCGCTGTTTATTTAAATCGTGGTGGGTGCCTTCGAAAAGGGCTCGTCGCTGGGAATGATATTTGCACAGGTCCTTGATGGCTTCAGGCCAAAAAAGGGGGCGTCGAGGCGATTCGTGATCGTCGTCTCTTTTTTTCGCTCTCTCTCTCTCTCACTTTCGCTCTTGTATTAGGACGGAGCCAAAGGCAAAGCCCGTGTTCGTCGCGTCAGATAAGGCCCGTCAAACGGGTGGCTGATTCTGAATCGTCAGGTCGATGAAAAATAAATGATTGGGCGATGATGGTTAATCGCCGGTCGTCGTTGGAAACAGAGGTCGTCGTCAAAAGAGAGGTCTTTGACGGGGATCGCTTTTGGGGTGGTGGAAGGAAGAGAAGAGGTAGGCTTTTTTTCCCTCCCCCGGCGAAAAAAAGAAGGGAAGAGTGGGTTTTTTTTTGTGCTGGGGCGACGCTTGGCCGGCTCGCTCGCTGATGCCAGCAGGAAAAAATGGTGCTAAAAGCTCTGGGGGGCGTGTTGTATCACCTTGATATCGAATCGAGTACTACGTCTATTTGGCATGCAAGAGTCTGCATTGTGATATCACAGAAAAAATACATGCATAAACAGTCATGCAGGCTCTCCTCTTGCACCAATTCAACTTTTTTCTTTTTTTTTTCTCTTCTCTGTCATTGCCAGGAGTGAGTCAGCTCATGATGGAATGCAGCGCTCTCACATCGCTATCGGCCAGGGATAGGTAGCATCCAAAACTGCTTCGGTAGCGTCGTTGGCCAGGCTGGTTAGTGGCCCCCTCGCTGAACTTAGTTTTCCAGGTCTCCAGGCACTTTGCCCCAAGCCCAGGTTCCGGGTCCAGGGGGCCGCATCAGCCTTTTGGTGGCTTCGGACGAGGGTGGAAAAATAAGAAAGCGAAAAATTCTATTACAGCGCGGTTCAGCAGCCGCATTCGGGCGCTGCCCCTCCTGGAGCTGTGCAGCAGCAGCATCAAATGTCCCAATCCAGCTTAAGCGACGGAAGGGCACTCCAGCTGGCTGCCTGTGCCATGCACCATCTTTTTCTGTTTCTCATCAATGCTCCGTGCTCGCTGCATATGTAGGTACCGCCCGATGCTAAGCTTACGGCGTGCTATAACATACGGCGCACCATTTGCTGCAGACCAATTTTTCATCTTCTCTCCCTCCATCCCAAAGCCTCATCCCTTGTTTCTTCCAGCCTAGCTCCGGCGCCATGCCGCCCACCCATTGGCCCATCAGCACCAGCCTAGAGCCGGCCGGAATCCGCAGCCTGTGGGCTTCTCATCCCCCTTCCTTCGTATCGCATCGCATCGCATCGCATCGCATTGGAACTGGAGACGCTTCTGTCACGGGATTTGGACCAGGGCAGAGGGGGAAACTCCCCGGGTAAGAGTAAATAAAAATTACATATATATTCAGCTTATCTATCACGTATCTTCAAGTGTGTTGCAGTTACTGTCCACTTGGACATTCTCGCTCGCCCTGCTTTTGAGAAAAAAAATCCCCACGTCCGGCACCGGTGCCAGAAGAAAAAAACGCCACGCAAGACGGGTGTGTAGCCTCCGCAACCCGATATTCTTTCTCCTCCCCTCCCTTTGGAGCCGCCGAGACACGAAAAACCTGGATCGGAGGACGGCTTCCCACATCAGCCAATAGATACCCGCAAACCCGCTATCAGAAGCTATCAATATCTCATCGATTTTGTCAGTCCCCGCTATTCTGCCTTGTTCCTCTTTTCCCTCCCCCTCTTCTCCTGATTGACAAAATGCTCTCCGCCGTTGCTCAGAATAGCTGCGCGCTCTCTCTTTTTATCTGCCCTGTTCTGCCTGCTCATCTTTTACGGCTTCTACGGAGCTGCGGCGTAACGGATTCGTTGAATTAAGATTGCGAGTTTAATTCTATATCCACAGTGTCATAATAAACTTAACAAATGACAGTCAGCAGCGACAATGGAAAGTCGAGCACAGCCTAAACGTTAATTCCTAGCATCATCGTACTATCATCCAACGCGTAATTTTTACTCTAGACAGCTCCTCTCCTCTCAACCCCGCCACCCCGCAGCGCACAATTAGCATGGCATGTGTAGGTGCAGTACATGGCTTGTGACAAAACTTGGTAGCGACGCTTTCAGCCTCGCCTCACTTTTGCTCACCAAACACCCAACCAGCCAATCTGCACATTTTCCAAGTAGTTTCACGAGAGACAAGAAAAAATTATGCACATTTGAATCAATGCCATTTGAATACGTTAATCCTACACATGAATAAAATAGTAATCCCTATGTCCGCCCGATTATCATTGACCCAGGGGCATTAAAAAAACAAATCCATTCCCTGCTCATCAAGCAACGCCCTCTCTGCTCAGTTCCAGGCAGTCAACCTTTCGTCCTTCCAAAAAAAAGATTAAAAAAAGACATCGTTAAAAAGAAAACAAGCAAAGCAGACAGATGTGCCAGATTGCTAGGTGTATCAATAGAAGGGGAAAAAAAGAGATGAAAGAAAAAAAAAGAAAGAAAGAAACCAATGCTGTTATCCTTCCCGACGCCAAAGCCTTATATACCGATGCTTTCATGATAAAGCGCTCAGTTGGAGAAAATAAAAAAATCGGAAACGTAAAGGAGAGAATAAAAGTCTCCTAGCAAACTTCATGAAGAAGCAACATCCCTCCCCCAGTCCTCATCCTCGCCTAATCATTCGTCTCAAAGAGACCCTATCGTCTTCTAGTCGATGCTCTTCGCTTCCTTAGTCTACTCGCCTTGTTCTTAGCGCTGCTACCGCCTGAATTGTCCTTGGGCTCTTCTGCATCCATCACTGCCGCAGTCACTGTATCACCCATGTCAATGCCGAGGTCTTTAAAGTCTTCATCGTCGAGATCCGTCAGATCTTCGCTAAGCGTTCGCACCGCATCTCGACCAGCTGCCCAGTGTTCCTCGAGAATAGATGTGCCATGCGGCTCGAGCGCTCTCAGGTACCAAAGGACGCCCCCTTCTGAAAGAGGGTCTGCCGGTTCGTTGCCCAGGCTTCCATTAGATTGGGGCGGTGTCGGCAGCCCTTCTTGAGATGGCGCGGCCATGACAACGAAGCTGCCAGTACTGTTTGGAGGAGTTTCGGACGTAATAACCGAATTGACCCTTACAGTTTTGACAGCCATCTCTTGGGTTATGCCAAGGCCCACTGCGGGACGGTTGGTCATAATGCCAAGGCCAACCGTATTGACCTCGATACTATCACCCTCTTCCCTCCCTTCGTCGTCATTGTCCTCGTCCTCGTCCTCCTCTTCGTCATCGTCGTTCTCAGCAGTGTCCATGACGTCACCATCAGTAGAAGTAATGCCGCTCTCGCCAGCCAGAGGTTCGCTTTTGACAGTTGCGTGGGGCTCGGAAGATAGTTCGGGTGCATCAAGCATGATAGTATCCTCAGCCCCTTCGTCTGGAACACTGTGTGCCGTGCCATTGACTTGTCGCCCAATGTCGATGCTGGCATCTATGAGCGCTTCCAGCTCCTTTGAGAGACCTTCGGATGGCTTCGTAGAGATTTCTGATTCAACCTGCAGGGAAGTTTCCAGAAGCGGCTGCACTGCCTTGAGGATTCGCTTTCCAAGCTTGCGTCGCTCTCTTATATCTGCAAATTGTGCTGCCACAGTCGAGTTGTTGCTGTCCACTACCGGCGCCGCTTCCTCTTCCTCTTCTTCGTCCACGTCCCCTGATCCATGAGCAGATTCCAAGTTTTGGGGAAGAGTCAAAATCCCCTTGTTAATAATGTCGCCGAGGTCTTGTGCAAATCCCAAAACATTGACGTATACTCGTCTCTCAATGCTTGCCTGCAAGTCAGCCAGGCCGTCTGTGAAAATTCCCTTATCAAGCCTAATCAACGATAAACCGATTAGTACATCGTTGAGCATAATAAAAATATGTAAATGTAACACGAGACAACTTACGCAATGGCTTTCTCTACAACAGGCACCAAAAGCTTCGCTGTGGGGAAATAACACTCATCCACAAAGTCTTGTTCCAGCTCGGCGGCATCCAGCTTGAGCTGTTCGCGCTGTACAATCTCTTCAGCAAGTACCTTGAGCTGCTCTAGCTCGTGGATAACGCCTTGAGCAAATTCGATACGGCGAGCCAGCCTTGCCTTGCCACTGGGACCCATGGCAGCAAAGTTGCGTCTTGTCAATTCCATCGAAGAGAATGACTCCATCTGCAGCTGCAGACGCTTGAGAAGCGCGGCACCCCTACGTGCCTCTCGCTTCAGGGTCCAATATCGACAAGCCTCGCTGAGGTAGTCCTTGCGTTTTCTAAAGGGGAATCGCTGTATAGATGCTTCGACAATGTCAAAGACCACCTGAGGGATGATGGGAGCTCCTGATGGCAGCTTCCATAGGTTTTTGGGGGGCTGTCCTTTCTTCTTATCGCCCAAGATTGCAAGGTTCTTAGCTCCCGTCATCTGACTCTCATCTGGCGGATGATCCGTTATGGCGGTTCGGTGTTGCGCTGCAATGACATTCGCCATGGCTTGATTATCTGCCCAGATGCGACCACGCATGTTCCTCTTATAGAACTTCTTCGCGGCTCGTGTCGCCTGATGGACTTGATATTCTTGGGCATGGTCCGGTGGGCAGTGCTTATCGCAAAAGGCCTTGAGCACCATGCTGCCATCGAGAACAGCAAGAGTCCCTTGAACTGTCTTCATCTTGAGGAAGAGCCGAGCCCTCCTTGCACAAGTGACATGGAAAGCTTGGTAGCAATTCTTATTGCCACATTGAATGCAGGCGCCCATTCTTTGGCGGCAGATGTAGCAGGTCAGCTTCCATCTAGTCTTGGGGACCTTTTCGACATCCATGACAGGCTCCATGAACGTGTGATTTCCCAAAGAGACTTCAGGAATCCACATGGCACAAAGTAGATGGGCCCATTTAGACGAATTCGTTTGTTTAAAGGCGCCATCTGTATTGGGACAAAATATGCACGTCTAGGAGAAGGAGAAAATCGTCAGATTTGAAAATTCAAAATGCTTAGAGAGTGAGAGGATAAATAGCAAATTAGGGGCTCTTACTGGTATTCCACGACCGCATAGCTGGCATTTCCGACAGAGCCACTGACCCTCGGGAATAAACGGCACACCATAGCATTCCTGGTGTACCGCAAGGTTACAGCCGTCACAGAAGACGATGGCATTTGTGTTTTCGCAATCTCCATCATCGCATATCGCGCATTTGCTGTCCGGCTCTTCGCCGCCGTGAGGCTCGCCATTTACGGCCACGGCAGAGCTAGACCGCGGCCGATGTGTCTGGGGCGGTTTCGGGTTCGGTTTTGGTATTCTTCTCTCCAGAGCGTGCCACTCCTTTTCAATCTTGGTCATTGTAATTTCAAAGACCTCTCTGGTGATGGCTTCTAGCTCATTTTGTTTGCGTAGAGCATTATACTGCTCAAGCCACATATCATCCTGTTCATCCATGTCGTACTCAACACGACCAAGTCTTGACTGATGTACATGGTCGTCGCTTGCGGCTACTGCAAACTGATCAAACTCGTCGTCTGCATTGCCATCGGTAGCCTTGATAAGCGTTCGTTCGGATCGGATAAAGTTATCACTCTCTTGGTAGCCAACATTGCTCATGGCCTTGTCGACATATCTTGCCTGGCCAAAAGTCTTGCTTTCAAATAATTCGATGCGGTTGGTCTTTCTATATGAGGGTAGTTTTAAATCGAGTCGTTCCTTGGGTGTCTGGTTTTGTATGGGGAGTATCTTGGGGGTTCTGGGTGTAGAAGCAAATTCAAAAGGACGGATATTATAGAAGCTGACGACTTCTCGAGTGGATCGACGAGGGCGTCTTGATGGGGTGCCGGCAGCAGAGTCGTCTCCATCGGCTTCGGCACTTCGTGTTGCTTGGGGGTTCGGCGTATTGCCTGTCGAGGCGGGGTTGACAGATTTGGACGGGGTCATGGATTCTAGATGAGGTGTAGTAGGGGGTGGCGCATCCAGGGCTGGTGTGTTTGGCGCCTCCTGTGCGCTGACTCCGTCAACGTCGTCGGCGGCAAATATAGCAAACGGAAGCTCTATATCAAGGTTTGGATGAAACTCTTCCCAGCTGCGCTCTTCGCGAGGCTTGTAGTCCTCAGCTTGCTTTACAGACGCAGCCATGGCCGCGGCTGACCCCCATCGCATTTCGTCACTATCTTCGTTCGCAGCGGTCCTCGCTCGTGTGCTTCTCTCTCGGCGTGGAGGGAGGGGTGAACCCCCGTTGAGGGCAAGTCGAGCCGCACCAGATGTTCTCGATCGTGACCCGGCGTTGGATCGGGCTGTGTCAGGGGTAATGGCGTCTGCATCAAGATACCGTCCACCACCACCAGGCCCTCCTGGGACGTAGCGACGCCGCTTGGGAGGTGGTTCGGCAGCAGCAGCCGCAGCCGCGAGGGAGGCTTGTCTAGCCGCACGCGCAGCGTTGGTGGTCCCTGGCGGACGGCCTCTGCGCCGCCCCGTGGGCGTTCGACGAGGCGTAGGTGAAGTCGGAGCCATGGCGTCCGGCAGATAACGGCGTTTCCAGACAGCTCACGTCAGGGCGCAAAGCGGTTTGCAGGATCGACTATGGCGGAGGCAGGGCGGATGGGAGGCGAGTTTGCGGGATGGCGCGCACAGCGGGCTATCGATTTCGATGGCCGCCGAGCAGGAGAAGGCCCCGAGATGACAGCTGGAGCGCCACGGGTCATATGGCAAGGCAAACAGGCCCTCGTTGGCGAGCAGTCGATGGGCGATGGCAGCATCAGGGGACGACGTGACGTCGGCTGGCGGCTGTTGGGATCGGGGGCGAGCGAAAAACAGACAACGCGTGAAGGGCCGGCGCACGGACCACCAGGCCGTGGCGGGCAGTGGCTGCAGGTCGGAACAGGTTTAGTCAGAAAGTCATGCTTTTCTATTTTGGGCTAAGCGCGATGCCGGCTAAGCGAGTGCGTACCTGGAAAATAGGACTAGAGCGAGCCGATATTATATACGGTGGTACTGCTAAAGCCTACCTTGTTTCTCTTCAACCTTTTAACATAACCAACACACATAACAGTTGCCATAATATTGACTCCAGCACCAGCTCTTTTATTGTCACCTAGTGTATTGTGTATCTAGTGATATCAACTACTATAGCCTCGCCTCGCCCTTCTCAACTCATCGCAGCGCTGCATGAGAGCAAGCATGGAAAGCGGAGCCAGCAGTTGACCAATCTCCATCCAGGCGACATGTAGTATAAACTATACCTCATGCTACCACCGATCGTATCCATAGGGCTGGTGCGATCTCCGGATGGCCCCGTGAAAATCCAGAGGGGGCTTGTGTCGCAGCATGAAGGGGACATGAGACAGCATTGATATGCCATCTGCTTGTGAATTGCCAGTAAAAGACCAATGACTGAAACAGCGAGATGATGCTCAAAAGATTTCTAGAACGCATCGCGACCACCAGCACTCACTTATACATCACAGCATTTCCACTATTGTCCGCTTAACAACTTCGACCTCGTCCATTTATTTCACATCTCACCCCACACCCTCTCATTCAATCTGCCGCAAGCACTATAGCAAAAATATGCGGCAGATTAATCGGGCGTCCGGGGCCGAGGCGGATGGCTCCTCCCAGCGTTCACCAATCACGCCTCGCCCCGTCAGAGGCCCGTCTCGGCAGTTAATGCACGCAATAATGATGCGCCTCTGCGATCGATCCAAGGCACCGGCGAATTTAGATCGAGACAAGAGTCCATTCGTCCCATGTTCCCCGCTCCTCCATAAGCTTCCCCCCCGGCCTCACTTCTTGGGTTGGCGTCGCTTGCTCAGCCGCGTGGTCGAATCCAGTGCCTTCTGTTAAACGTGTGCATGTAGCCACTGCCTGTTACCGCAGTAATGATATGATATCAGCCTGTATCTACCGCACAATCCCCTCTTTTCAAATACAGGCTTGGAGATTCAGATTCACTTCAATTAATTGGATACGAAGAGCCACCTACTCAAGTATTTAATTAGCAGTTAACAGAACTTATCGGTCGCCGCAAGCATGCCGCCTGCTTCTACCACTCCAACTACCTACCAATGCGGATACCAATGTAATTCAATCAACTCTAGTCAAGACCTTACTCGTGTCCTAATGCAAGGCATTGATTACTCAACTCAAATTCAACAACTTTATGGTCGAGTTCAAAACTCCTCAACAACCAGCGGCACAATTGACCTAAACGAATTTGCTTAAATGAATTCATATGGTAATCATCATCACATGAATGGCCAGCGCGATGGCGAACAATGGCTGCTCCTTACTGACGCTCTCTGTAACTTTGCAAACGTGCTCGCTGGATCTCCTAGACCAGCACACCTACAGAAGTAGGCAATGCAGCGAGAAAAGCCCTTACGTGGCATTCCAGGATCATTCTCTATTGCATATTAGGTTAAGCTTTGCATACAGCCACGGCAAACAAGTGGATATATCTCAGGCACTAGATATGTACCTGTATGTGGTGTGTTGTGTTTAATCCTTAGTGTGCATTCAGAAAAGGCTTACGTACATGGTATTGCATCATACTGCCTGCAAGGTATTTTGCCTAAAGATTGGCTGACACATGTCAAGAGGGAAACCAACATATAGTCACAAAGACAGAGGCCGTGGTATTGCAACGTGGAAACTCGCATCTTTTATCATTCTTCCATCAACAGCTCATCAATCTATCTACTCGTATTCCTAGCTTATGATAAACCCATATCGACACCTGCGACGCTCAAGCATATCTTTCAAAGCAATAGAGTGCCGACCCAAAGCTGCAGGAGAGTGTGAGACACACACAAGCCTAGCCCCTCCTCGTCGTAACGCCGTTTCCAAGCTCTGAGCAGAAAGACAAGTTGCTCTTAGTTAAAGACAAAAGAAGAAAATCCATGCCAAAACAGAAAATTCATGCAACGTTCATACGTGATAAGCCACTTTTTTGAATCCTTCCCAGCCTCTGAACAATAAGATTTGAGACAACCATCCGAAAAAACCAGAATAAAATTTTCATTGGGAAAAAGCAAGAGCTTCAAATAAAACTCAAACAGTGACAGCAATCGTCGTTTCTTGCCGTGACGCCTCATCCGCTATGCTCCATATATAAAAGAGAGAGAGAAACAAAATACCAATCGAACCCTGCATTTGGAAAGAAGAAAAGAAGGAAGAGAAAATTGAATAAATAGACAGACGAAGCGAAGGGCAGCTCAGGTTGATTTGTTTGTGTTGTTTTGTTGTTTTCAAAGCGAGCTGCAAAGAAAAGCAAGAATGTAGGGTTGAAGAGGTAGAGTTGGGAGAAGAATCCTATATAATAGCGTAAAAAGGGTATTGGGGGTATCATTCAGAAATGGGTGTTGGCCTAGAATGCTAGGCTTAAAAAAAAACTCAGAACGCTCAACTAAGTTATCAAGAGTGGCCTCCATGAATGGCTTGCATAGGCGGTGCGTGGTGAGCGGGGGTATGAGCAGCCAGGAGCGCAGCAGTAGAGGAAGGGATATTTGGTGAGCCATAGACATTGTTGGTGTCCCAGCTCTCCTCGCTCAAGACGCTGAGGTAGCCATCGCCAACCTTGTCACGCAGAGCCTCTATTTTGCGACGATAAATTTCGCCATTGGAATCCCAGTCTTGCGGCTGGATACTGCCCGCACTAAAAGAAAAATCCGCATGAGCATTCTCTATGGAGAAGGGGCTGCTGCCATAATCGGGGGTTTTTGCATATGAGACAGGAGGCGAAGCCGGGGTGCTGGATGCGTGCGAAGCTCTGTAATTTCTATCCACAGAGTTGGCAACGACTGAAGGAGATTCGATCGGGAATCTCAGGCTTTGTACGTCGATTGGCGAAGGCTGTGGATTCTTGTCACTGGTTGAAAGATCGACGATACGTCGTTTTGTGTTTCTGCGACGCCGCGTTGAACTTGTGTTGGTTTCGCTGGCAACAGCCTTTGGAACCGGCCTCTCTTTGCGCAGGACAGAGGTCTCTCTGGCAGCACCGTAAACGACATTGGGCTTGCTTACATCGACACCTCGCACTTCAGTCACAATCGGCTTCACAACCGGGACCGACTCGGGAATCGGGACTCGGTCAGCAAGGATTCGCTTTTCAGAAGAGCTAGGACCGCTGCCGTCGATGACAATATCTTCGGTGTATCCCGGCGTCAGGCGAAACAAGTTGAAAATGGCCACACGATAATCTTTGTGCGTGCGGGTGAAGGGGTTGCCTTCGACCCAAATTTCACGAATCTCCGGAATTCCGGTCAAGCGTGCAAGCTCCTTGGGGTCTGTGAGCCGGTTATCTCTAAGGTCCAGCCTTTCCAAGGGATACAGCTTCTCGATCCCTGCAAGAGATTGGAGTCTATTGGCTCGCAGATTGAGAGCAGTAATGGCTGGCAGAGGGTTTCGGGTCAAGGAATGCAGAGAGTCAATCATGCAATGCGACAAGTTCAAGGCACGGAGAGCAGTAAGAGTGGAAAGACTATCCGGAATTTGGCTGAAGAGGTTGGATGACAAATCAAGGGAGAAGAGGGTATTGGATAGAGGGGCCAAGCTAGAGGCAGGAATCGAGGTCATGGGGTTATCCGCTAAGCTGAGATGCCTCAGAAAGCGCCATTTTGATGGGGGGAGACTGGTGGCTCCCAAAAGATTCCCAGAGCTGCCCCTGGAATGGTGGTGATACCAGGAATCGGACAGGCTAGAGTTGGAGCTCCCAGACCCAGAGCGCCTAATTCTCTGCTGGGATCTGATGTGGTGGTGACGAGAGCTGGACGGACGTGATGGAGAATGGCTTCTTGGTCGAGAGTCCTTATTGAGAGATTGCGGCAGGTCATCCGTAGACTGTCTCCGCAAGGTACGGGCAGAGCCATCGGATGTGTTACCATCCTCAATAGCAGCCTCGTTGGGGCCCATCGAGCCGACACGAAGCTCGCCAAGAGAGGCTCGAGGGTCGGGTGAGCCGGGCATTGAGCCAGGGACGGAGCTAGGGACGGACACCGACCGCGAAAACTCACGCCCTGACATGGGTGGGCTTTTTCGAGGGCTATGGCTCCCGTTCCAGCTTGGTATTGAAGGCGAAGACTGCGACTTGGATGTTCTGCGGCGTCTCTTATCCATGTCGTCCAAGACAATGTCAATCAAGATATCGGAGGGATCCTCAATCCCAGCATGCTTGACCGTAAGCGAGCGAAGCTGGTCGGCCATACGGTCCCAGCCAAAGAATTGACGAAAGTCGATATTGCTCACTTCCAGTGCTTGAACATTTTTGAAAATGTAGAGAGGAACCGCAGAGTCAAAGGGAAACTCTTCATAGCCCTTGATGAGGCGAGCACGCCAATCAGGGGCCAACCGAAGGCATGGGATCTTGGTGAAGGCGGAATACAAGTATTTCATGTCCGCCTCCAGGGCCGCCTTTTGACGTTCCGTCCGGGCGGCAGATATGCTAGCACCGATGCTAAAGCTTGTCCACAAGGCAGACATGCCAGACATGACGCTTCGAATGCTCGTGACGGAGTGTATTGAGCCAACATCTGAGCTATGGCTTCTAGACCGCTGGGTATTGCTGAGAAATGAGACATAATTTGCAGATGATGAGCTGTCGTGGAGGTCTTCTAAGCGAACTTTCATGGGGCCCACATTGATACCCAATTCTTCGAAACGAGAGAGGAGATAGAAGAGGTGGTGGGGAGTCAGGGCCAGCTTTGCTGACTTGACATTGTGAGAAGTGAAGTTGAGAGGTCCGAGAGATAGGGCAGCGGCCAACGAGCCGGTCGTAGACACAGCGGTCGAAGGACGCTCGGGAAACGTCGGAGACTGCGAAAGCGTGGCAGAACTCGTGCTTTGCGTGGCTCGATGACGCACCTCGCGGCGCTGGAATTGCAGAGCATTGGCAAGAGCCTTTTCGTGAGTGCGCACAAAGGCAGCAAGTTGCTATTATCCATGTTAGCATGCTTTATACGTTCTCCCCCATCAGCAGCGAAAATTGCAAGGGAAACGTATGTACCTTGATGAATAATCCTCCGTCTTCTGAATCCATTTCTGAAGTTTTCAGGATCATATAGACATGGAGGTTGAAGAACAGACTGTAGTTATATGTATATCGGCTTTAAAAGAACGGCAGAAGAGCGTCGTGAGCGCCTGATCCGGAGGAGTCTAACTCCGTAAAGTCCTCGCTGATCGACTCTCTTTCTCTCTCTTTCTCGAAAAAAACAAAAGAATGCCCTAGAGGTGCAACCTTAAGCCACACTATGTATCAATTCGTTAGCGATGAAGAAGCGAGAAAGAATGGCATTAACTAGTGCAGTAGAGTATGATGGAAGGAGGGGGAGAAGGGCGATTAAAGAAGAGTTATGCGTACATCCAGGATGTAACACCGGAGAGAGGGGGGCGGGATTCAACAGATGCCGAGACAGGAGACTTTCACAGAAGCACGAACAAACTATGGCATCTGCTGATGAAGCAACGGCGGAAAAGGCGATTGCCTTATCAGCACGCCTGTTTCCTCTCCAAAGTCATGAACGCAGAGAGGCCTCACTGGCATCCAGCCGTCACAGAGGACAGAAAAAGGACGAAGCACCCGAAGGAAGACACCAACCAGGGCATGCAAGAAGTGGTTATCGCCAGGGTTACTGCTAACTGGCTGCAACGAAACACACGAGATGACAGCCAAGACGGTGCCAAGAGGGAAGTCGTACGCGAAAGGCAAAAGAAGAAGAAAACGAGGTTTGTACGAGGCAGGTGGTGGTGGTTGGACAGTAGGCAGCGTTTTTGGCCTGAGGAGTTGTTTGAGGGAGAGGGTCATTGGGAGGTGTGGTGACTCCCTCGCTCTTCGGCGGCGGCAGAGGCAAAATAGGCAGAGGCAAACATGATCGAGCAGAGCAAGGCAGAGAGAAGCAATAACAGATAGTCTAGCAGGGCAAAAAAGCCAGCATTTCGTGACTCACCTTGGTACTAGAAGAGACGGCGAATTGGGTGACGCCTCGCAACGGCAACAAGAAGAATAAAATACAAGCGACGAGACTCGGCGGCAGGTCGGAGAAGAGAAGGAAACACAAAGGCCGGTCGTCGTGGAAGGGCGAAGCCGAATCTGCCGGCAGATACGCAGGCTTCGAGATGGCGCGAGGCTTTCAGCGTCTGCTTCTGCTCTTGACTTGGCCTCGCGGACAAGACCTGGCGTTGCCTGTTGCAAATGCAAAGCCTTGCGCGGTTGAGCAGACGAAGGGAAAAGGGTCCAGAGGCAGAGATGGAGGGGTCTTGGGATCTGGAGGTCTCTGCTATAATAACAAAAGCGCCTGCCACAGCGCAGCGCAGCGGCCGGTGGGCCTAGCGACAGGGCCCTTCAGAGGCCTGCTGATTGGGGAGGGTCACAGGTCATCTTGCGGGTTAGCTGGGGGGTGGGCCACCAAGTACCCGTTACTTTGGCCCGCCATTGGGAGCTACCAAGCGTTCTAAGGCCAAGTTGCCGCGCTCACGGTTCAGTGCGCTGCACCAATCAGTCGCGGCGTACGGCCAGCGTGAATGCAGGCCCAGTTGAGCGGTTTGCGCAGCCGTCTTCCTTGCTTGACAGTTGAGCCCACCAGATAGTGCGCGATGGCATCCAGCTTTAGTCGCAGGAACGACGTCAGGTCTTGATGGAGTCTCTCCGCCTGACGCATGCTTCCCAGAATAATTTTTCTCTCTCTTCTTTGCATTTTCTTGGTTCACAAGTTCAAAATCAAAATGCCTTATCGCCTCGCCTCTTGATCTATAAACGAGGTATGGGTACGTACAAGTACTCTCTACCACTATCCCGGCAGTGGCGCTAATCTATGGAGCCCAAAAGGACAGGGACTGCGGAGGTCCCTCTCTGCCTGATAGACTCGTACAAAGGAAAAAAAAAAAAGTGTACGCTAATTAAAATAGATAAGAGAAAAAAAGAAGTTAAAAAAATACGCTCGAGACATTGACGACGCCTCCAAGACACACACGCAGCCTTCAAAACGCTCGAATCTAGAAGCATCTTTCTCTCCGCTGCACCACAGCGGCGCGAAGCATCCAACTGCAAATACACGCAGAGGGGACATTGCCTACGGAGCAGGGAGGCTCGCCAAGTCTCCAATCACTGAGATCAAAAAGTGGTGGTGGTTTGGAGGGTCCATCCATCATCATGTGGGGGTTTTTTCTTTTTGGCGCCAGCAGGGATCAATCCTTGAAGGCTGCAGCGAGGCGCAACCCGTAAATGACGAGTTTGGCTACGCAAAACACAGCGGAGTGACGAAGTGATGGGCTCGTTTCAAAGCCTGCACGCCAATCGAGAGGCCAGAGACCCTCTACCCATCGTCATTGTCGCCGTCGACATGCCTCTTGGTGTTTATGCCGCTTCGTCCAACTTTTTTATTTCTTCTCTTCCAAGGAATGGCTAGCAGCTTTCTAGAAGCCACAACGCCAGAATTCCGTCCCTCCACACGAAATACAGAGCACACGACCCGTCTGCGGCTGACAACAGCCCACCACCACCCCAGCTCGCGGAGGTCTCGTCTCCCTGAGCTACGTGCTCTGCGGTCGGGTCTATTGCCCAGCCCAGCCTAACATTCGCTGCCTCCCTTGCTCTGTCTCGCACGCCACACCAGCAGCCAGATCCGACCAGGGGCGCTGCTGATTGGGCAGCGCCCTTCTATCGCCATTTTAGGCTCGAGATCGCTGAGAGCCACTCCCTGCTCGCAGCCGCCGATGGTGTCTTGCGAAGTCCCAGATACATGTGCCGCTCTGTCATGGGACTGGTCCGCCGCGGTGGCTGCGAGACATTGCCCAGCTGCTCTCCAGGAGACAATGTAGCCGTTGACTGGACGCCCGGTCAACGCCACATGTTGCTTGTCTGTGTACGCATGTGTTTCGTGCCATCCATACAGCATCTGAGTCTAAAGGGGGCGCGTGGGAATATCGGGAATTTGGATGGTTGCAGCTACGAGATGCTATTGCTCGGAATGCGCTCGCCGAATAGCTCCAGACCGGCCATCCCCTGTCAACGCTCCTGTCGTATCATGAATCCATTCGTCTCTTTTTCGGTCGGTGCCTTGCCCGCAACAGGGACGCCGCTGCGGAACCCGTACCTGGCCTGTTCAGCCATCGTCCACTGCCATAGCGAGATCCCATTGAAGTTACCATAGTGACCCTCAGCTTTAACTCAACCGTCTGTGCTTCAGAGGACGGACCACTAATACTAGCAGTATCCGTAATGGCGCAACTATGCGACAGGGTCTATGCTTGCATGATAAACAATTTTAGAGCCTACAAGCACTATAAAAAAAATTTTGGGCGCTCAATGCCGTCACTGCAAGACGAATATCTGCTGCTAGTTGCTTTTTTTTTCTCTCATTGGGCAGTGGCAGTTGCAGTTACAGCGGTAGCCGCGCCGTGCTAGCAGCCTCGGCGTCCATCACTGACCTTGGCCTTGACTCTGACTCCGCAGCAAACGTACGTGCTGACGGCTCAGATTTCAGAGCATCATGCCATCGCCGTTGAGTTGTGGGATGTTGGGCATAGCCAAAGCAGAAATAGCCGCATGAATGGCGGTTGGCTCGTAGGTAGATGGCATGGTTCTTTTGACATCGTCCATCTCTGGCGAGAAGAAGTCGCATCGTGAGTCTTGTCCTCAGCTGATTGGCCAGAGACCGTAACAGATCATGGCATGAATCGCGCCGTTTTCCCAAAGAGAGTCGACGGAGTCGGCAACATGCAAGTCCACTTGCGGCATAAAGCGCGGCGTTGACAGATCTCCCAGGAGGAGAAGCGACGTCATTGCGACTGTTACGTGATGAGAACAACTCCAACGTATGATGCCTCTCAGGCGTATTCCTCGATCCCGTCCAGCATCATTCTACAGTCCTGTGCCTTCAAGCAAGTCCAATAGTATTGTTCAGCGCACCCGTAGCGCCGTTGCAGATGGAGCGCACGAGATCTTAGCGGTTGTGGGGTCTGCGCCATATTGTGTAGCTGCTGGTACTCTGTACCTACATCCAGTCCACGCTTCGCTCCTCGCTCGATCCAACGTCGAAAAATGCTCCGCGCCGGCCCGGCCTGTTCCTGCTTTGTGCCTCCCAGCTAAAGGACCAAAGCCGAGTCGGTTTTGTTCCCTTCTTCCATCGATATGTATCACACACTTGCAGCCAGGCGAGCTGGCCCAAGGTCCGATCGCTGCGCTGGGATGCTAAAAAGGATGTGAGTGAGGCTAGCCTCGCGACCCTTTCTGGTGTGAACCCGCTTTGGCGTTGCGCACGCCCACGGGATATGCACGACGCGCCTCTTTGAGATGAAAAGGTGGCGGGCCTGGAAATTGCCAGCCCGCTTTTCCAGCGCCACTACCAGCGCCTCGACGTCGCTAAACTTAGCGCAAGTAGGGGTTGAGGTCGTTTTGCTGGCCCCGCCCGCCTTCCCGAATGACATGCCCGTCACGGGCCATGCGCCGCCAAACCCGATAAAAAAGAAAAAGCGACACCACGGGCAGAGACATGATCTATCCACGAGACTTTCTGATATCCGTGATGCTGTGGTCAGCATGTTCCATTGTGCGCGGCAGCTCCTGCGCAAGCACGCATGGAGACGACAAGATGCCTGTGCGTCGGCCTCTTCAGGTACGTTTCGTCTTTGATGTATCAACATGTCGGGCCACACGTCTCATTATCTCCTATCCAACAGTCTCCCCCACACAATGGATTCAATTATGTACCGGAATACTACCACGGATTATGGAAGCTCGCAGGAAGAAGCGCAGATGCTCTCTTCGCATCCCGCCTCTGCACAGCAATCTGCATCTAGCCTCGAAAGGCTATGTCATATCCCCACCGGCGATGCAGGCTCGTCGTTTGATTGGGAGACATGGATGTCACTCCGATGACAGGGTATCGCGCAGTGCCCCCACCCAGCAGCAAAGATGAGATACGACCAACCATCGACCTGAAGCAGACGCTTTTTATGATAAAAGACAAAAGGACAACGCCGTCTCGTCTCAGACGAAGCGAGAGACGATTGCGTCCAACGCATCTGTGCCAGCGCCCCCTTGCGCGTCTTCTTCCGGAAATGAGGATAAAGATAGGCGGTCCAAGACCCTCCGCCCACAATCCGGTGTTTCGTGCTAGCCGTTCGTGCCTCTGTTGTGCTCTGTCGTTGCTGGTAGGGAACAGCCACAGTGACCGTCCAAGTATATCTCAGACATGGCGCGCCATGATTTTCAGCCGCTTGTTGCTAGTTTGGCTCTTTGGCTTGGACCCGAGATTTTGAAGGACTTGCAAAGGGGTACCATTTCCACATTTAGCCGAACGCCTGTATCAGTGATCGACGCTCGCTCTACTCGTACGAGTATCTTTGACATGACTGCGAGAGCACAAGTGTCTGACTAAGAAGCACCCACGGGCCAAGGGCGAGCCACGAAGACGGTTGACAGCGAGGCTATTCTGATCGCTCGACAGTAGAGCGAGCGATTCATACATAGTTCGCGAATCTCTTAGTTTGCCCCCTCCACGCCCGCTCCCCTCCATTCACTCTCATGTTTAATGTCCCATCGAGATGCACGGCATGCCGGACACAGTCCGTGCCACACCACCTCGCTCTCTCCAATTTGATGCGGCTGTAATCGCGCTCACCGCCTCGAGTTCAGTGCGCGACGGCGACGGCGACGGCGACGGCGATGTGCTTGGCGCCCATGCCATGACGATAGGGTAGCTTAGCCTCAGCTCAGCCATCAGCCGTGCTCGTACATAGGCATTACACAAATTTTTTTTCTCTTCCCTCCTTCCCCTCCTCCTCCCCCTCCACTCAGTCTCAATGAGGTGTGAGGACTTCCGCAACGAGTAATTGGAAGGCTCTCTTTACGCGGCTGGATGCGCGTTGCGACGATGCTCGTCCAGGCGCCTAGCCGGAGTCTGGACCATTGTGAGACATCCGAAAGGCGTCAGCTTGCCACCCTGCGCACAATGTCTAGCATTATGCAAAGCCACCTCTTGGCTGCTTTGTCTTGCCTCAGATAAGCATGCTTTCTGTCACTCGTCGACTTTTGATATTGTGCTTTTTTTTTTACCGGGGATACGTGGTGCTGTCCTCGCGCCCAGCCAATAGAAACAGAATTGTTTATGAGAAGTGAAAACGTAAATTTGAAGCCCGCGCTTCTGGCTTGACGCTGAGAGAACCATAAACGAGCAGCCCGCTGACGAATCATTCATGTCGCACGCATGGCGTCTTTTGTTCTCGCTGGCAATTCCCCATCAACTCCATTCATACAGTACAATAGGCCCGAGGTGGGCTTTCGGATCATCCCATCATACGGAAACTGGAGCGCTGGTATGACCCCGGAGAATGTATCCTCCATCCGAAAGGCCGGGGTAATGCTTCGACGTCACATCGACTACCCACACATATCAATTCCAGCACGACTACAATATTACCCTATTTGTATACTCCTAATTGACCAGGCATAGTAGCGTCGCGATGGTGGTAGTACAACGGTGGTAGCAGTGAACTGTTGTTGCTACTACATGCGACATCTGAGCGACGATCCTTGACCGGACCCTGACAGGATCAACACCCTTCGTACAGCCGAGAGACCCCGAATTCTCCTTCAACTGCCGACGAAGATCGTTTTTTCACCGTTCGTGCAAGGTGAGCCCTTGATAGCTCAGCGATCATCAGCTCCGAAGACATGCACTACTGGCCACTCCAAACCCAGTAAACACTGCCTTGGAAGGATGATACTACTACTACTAGTATAAGTTTGTTGTCTTACATGGACTTGAACTATCTCCAAAAGTTTCTAGACCGATGCGTTGTTGGTCTGCCCCTCCGAGCTTTCTATGGACGAGATGATCAACGCGCCCCACAGCCTTAGCTTCTCCAGCTACGACAAAATAAGAAGAGCCTACATCCATCTGAGAGCATCTAAGAAGTGTACATCGCGTCTTTAGGTCCTTTGCTACGGAGTACAAGACCATTAAACGAGCTGTTTAACCCGGAAACATCTCTTGGCTCGGCGTTTTGACAAGCAGGCCAGCTAATGGAACGCCGATCACTGTTCGGACGCTGGCACGGCAGAATCCCTTTTTTCTCTCCTTCACGAGCCAAAAAGCTCGAGTATATGTTTGCTTCCTAGGATTTGCTCTTGGCGCGGTACGAGCGGCTGTTCCATAAATATCACCAGCGGATCCAAGCGACACATGACTCCAAAGTGGACATTCCAGCGTCGACGTCTACGGCATTTTATGGTTTCCCATACCCTCCGGCGTCTACTCCATGCTGCTCCCCTTCTGGCACACCGCTGCACCCCCCAAAGGCTTTGTGAAGACCAGCGACAGCGGCAAATGTTCGCCATCAAACGAATAGCTGCGGATAAGGGCCCTCTTGTGGCCTCCATAGTCTGAGAATAGATGCATGTCTGGACTCGAGCCCGTGCGTCATACCTGCCCATCTCGTCTTCATGCTTCTGCCAGGCTAATGCACGAATGCTGCCTAGGTCGCCATCGTGGTGGAACGGGCAGACCCTTGGTTGGCTGGAAACAAAACCAGCATATTCTCTCTTATCAGTTTTTCGTCTTTGCTGCGGGGGATCGTCGGCGCGCCTGCACCATGACCGAGAGGACGCAAAGCAAGGTAAAATACGCCACTTCCCAAGGGGTCTCTGCCATTGTACCTTTTGCGATCTCAGATCGAAGCGAAAGAATTCCTCGATGATCTCAGCAGACCGATTCCAAGCTAATCGTTCGCGTGTGATTAAGATTGAGAGATTGTGTAACGTCGCGATCTACACCGGCCAGCCTCTTGACGGCTGGTGGTGGCAGTCATAACAGCGGTGAGAGAGGTTTGCGCTCCACGAGCGAATCTTTTTTCGCCTTCGTCCTCTTTCCTTTTTGCATCTCTGCTTTATTCCTTCCGGTTGGTGTGGTCGTGATGAAATACCTCTCCGCCAATTAAATGCATCGCCTAGCACTAATATAACATGCAGAGTCGGGTCGGAAGGAATCGCAGCCTGGTGCATCTCCCACTCCATGGCAGACACACCACGATGGTGTCAGTGGCAGTAGTACGGTGCTATCTACTAGTGGTATATGCGAGATATGCGAGCGATGAAGTGTGTCAGGCCCCTCTGACGATATAAAAACACTTAGCTCAAAGGCTAAGGCGCTTTCCCCCCCACGCAGAGATCGAAGCGTGATGCTGAAGATTTTTCTTCTTCTTTTCCTTCAAAAGTCTTCCAAGGTTCTTAATTAGCATGGCTCGTAGGCCTAATAGGCATAGACTACTCCGTAGTTTTGTTCTAATTTTGTCCAACTGACAACTGAGATCCTATACACGATAGCGCTGATAGAGAGTTTACACTACGGAGCGGATTAATTCGATCCGGCTGACGGGGTTGCTTTTTTCTATGTTGGCGCTGACGCGTTTGCAGTATGATTACAAACTGCATGTAATCTGCCTACCCGGTAATATGAGACGATTATGCGTCTGAATGAGCTATCAAAAATACTCTGAGGAATTAAAAAAAAGGGGGGGAGTTGTTACAAGTTACACTCTTATTACCTTTTAGAGTTTTAGGAATTGGCCGTTTTGTGACTGGTATCCGCAGCTAGTAAATACACGTAATATGCGTTGAGTTTTCGATATTTGAGATACTACGCGTATGATTACCATATGCGTAGTAAAAACACACAACTCATTTTAGAAAAATTGGACAATTGCAGAGTAGGCTCCTAAAATATCGAACTCGCCATGGCAACGGTCACTGTATTTATTTTTCAGAGAATAGTGATTACCTTGGACGGCTTTGAGCTGTGTGAAGAGTAGGTAGATTGTGTCCGTCGAGTCAGCAATCCTTGATGTGTATCGTCTGTGACTATAATGGGGCAACTGTAGAGGATATTTCAAAAAACAAATTGAATTTAATGTGATAATAAACACTGCTTTTAATTGTTAGTGATGGTGATATTTTGCATCTTCAGCTTGCTTTAAGAACACAATGCGTCTTGAATCAGCAGACTTTATATGCACCTTCTGTAACCACAACCGGGCAACTGCAGACGGGGGTTCAAAAGCCCCAATTGAATGTGGCAGCAGTCATTGTGTATTTGTTTTCAGAGTGTGATGGTCACCTTTAATGTTCTTGGGCTGTTATGTGAGAATAATATGTCCTTCAAGCCAGCAGCCTCTGTAGGTATCTTCCGTGGTCCTAACCGGGCAGCTTTGGATGAGATTTTAAAAACCTCAGTTTAGTGTAGCAGCAGTTACTGTATTTATTTTTCAGAGAGTGATGATCACCTTCAGTGTCTTTGAGCTGTTTGGCGAGAACAGTGTGTCCTTGGGGCCAGCAGCCCTTTATATGCACCTTCCGGGGCCACTTGCCGAATTCTCAACAAATCCCTCTGTTGATCATAGCGCAATAGAAAATATTTTGAGAGAAGCTGATTTGTGTAATATTGTGCCTGTGTAGTGTACCTCTTCGAGGCTGAGGTAATATCCATCTCCATCAACCATATCATGACTCTCGGTTAACCGAACATTGCCGAACTTATATGGTGCATTTGCTGAATGATTACGAGGTGGGGAAAAAAAAAAAAAATAAAGGGATGAAATAGTACATATTGTAAAGTTGTTCGGAGTGCAGGGAATATTGTAGATTCATGGCTAATGCTTGTGTTGGAAGTCTGTTACCTTGTTCGATGTTGGACTCTGATCGTGCAACTTGCGTTGAGCTATCCACCTCCTATCGCTCCTCAGTGAAGTCAATTTTGAAAATATTATACACGTACCTTAATTGATCGTATTCAGCGGGAGCGGGAACAAATAGCGGACCTTTATGAGCTAGCATGGCCGTTAATCCAAAGTACACGTATGATTGAGTGGTCCTTGGTTGCGTGAGGTTTGAAAACTTTGTCAGTGTAAATAAAAATTCAGTGGCGTGAAGTAAAATTTAAGAGCTTTCTCATTCTTAAATGAAAAAGGAGGTGGCGACGGGATCGTAAGATCCATTCGCTCTTGTAGCTGAACAGGCGCACGAGACAGGGGTGCCTCGTGCCAATGCTGCTAAGCAGGACTCGTTACAGAACCACATAAATTCTGCCTTTGGTGATGGTGGCGTTGATTTGAGACATATAGCTTTATCAGTTCTCCGTGGATATTGGACCGGATTCCACGGAGGTGAGCTGCATTGAGCCTGATAGGGCTGGAGTTTAGACAAATTTCCGGAGGGTAACTCCCGCAGACCTCGTGATAATCTTACGGTAGCATAAATCCTTCGACTCAATCAAGAAGGCCAAGAGGAAATAGCATACTCCTTCTCCACTGAATTAGAAAATTAGTGTATTGTGCCATTTAGAACTGGGTAACAAATTTTACGCCTATCAACTATCTTGACTCGGGGTCGTAACAAAAACCGTACGATCTGATGGATACTTTGTTATCTTCAAGTAGATCGGCTATTGTTGGCCGTCATCGGAGCGTTACTCGTCGCTGTTGTTACAGGGAGCATAGAGTTTCATCAATCGCTGCAACCCATCGCAGGTGACAGATATTTACGCCCGACTCATACGAGCTGCAAGGATGATGGAGTAGAGGGACCGGCAGTGATCCTACAGCTCTTCACTACGAGGCTAGGGATGGGTCTAGATCATCGAGACTACTATTTTAATCAAACTCGATAAATTCGAATATTAATTTTCGCTAGTGAATCAGAGTTGTCCTGGCACTTGCTTGAGCATTACCCCTTTACATAGACGAAAGAATTGGACACCGCGACAGAGCTATATACACTGGTATAGCCTGCGTATCACTCTGACAAGTATGCCATTAAAATGAAGAAGAAGAATCGACATCAAAAGTCGATTGATAAATCAGGGAGCAGGCTGAGAGGCAACCCGGGCCAGTTCGGCTAAGGACAGATACTGAATACTACCAAGATAGTAATAAGTTTTTTTAGCCTCAGTGCCACATACCCGATCGGGAAGATATTTAAAATTGGATACTCACTTAAAATCGAAACGATAGGCACCGTGGCCGTTTTCTACACTTCTAGACCTTTTCTTTTCCTTCTTTGCAATAGCCGAGGGCATAAGCCTGATGTTACCTTGAATCACGCTCTGCTCGCCCTGCCGCTGAAGAGCAAAAATTCCTGAGGTTTTTCTCAGCAAATGTTATGCAAATTTGTCAACATGATTACTGTCATCTTTTTCTTTCCCTTGCCTTTTTCTTTTGGCTAAAAATGATGTATGCGTCATGTCGTCACGCAAAATCGAGTAGGATTCCGCTGCAGGCCATCGTGATCACAGAGTCGCAGCCCTATAAAGCATCGACAACCGATTCCGTTATTCCGGCAACGGGCCCACTTTTACGGAGGGCTGTACCGACGTAGCTGCCGAATCCTTCGATTTGTTTTCTGGAAAAGCATGGCTTTGGAGCTTTTCCAGCTCTAAAAAGAGGGGAGAACTGCTTGTGGATGACGAGCTTTAAACAAATAGCTTGTTTAGACCCCTGGAGCAGTTTCCTCATGATCTCTACGGCTAGTAGAGCGGCATATCGCTGTCGAGGCACGGCTATGAGACGCGGCAGACGCTGGGCGATATGATGCTGCATCATTCTCTGGCACTAGCTCCCTTTTGAGTGGGAATAATTCTGGAGCGCAGTAGTTTATTTTCATTCCCGGGATCCACTTATCGTATCCGATTGAGGCTAAGCTCCGGCGGCAGGGCTTGCCGATAAGCCACTCAGGCTTCTGCATTTTTGGCCGCTGCGGGATGCACTTGCTTATTACGGTGCTTCTACATGCCTGGGCGACAATTTTTGACGTTTATTGTTCGGCTACATCCGTGGCAGCCAATCGCAGCGCTTTCTCGGCCCGCAATTTTTTATTTTTTATTATTTTTTTTTCTCTCTCGTGCAGCAGACTGTGGTGGGTCTGCCAGCTCTCCATAAGCGGCCGCCCAACTCAAAGCTCCTGGTGCCTGTCTCAAACTGGTGATGACATCCCATGTCGGTTCAGTGATGACCGGACGAATGGCATAACCGAGGTTATGGTGCTATGATATCAACAACACACAGCTTCAATTTATTAGACATATATATATAGCCATGGCACGCCACCGCTTGATGATAATGGCATGATTCGAGCACACACACAGTTGCATTCACACACACTCAGGATCCAAGTATCCAATTAGAGCAACACCATCTTCTTGATTCCCCTGGTTTAATCTGTTTTGAATATACCCTACCCACGATGGCAGTAATACCATCAGGCAACTCCTCCACTTCGACTTTGGAGGGAGGAGCAATCTCAGATGTCGACAAAGAACAACAAAATCAGCTTGAGCCGATTAGCCGAGTTTCCCAGCCAGCCCCTGTAAGGCGGACGTCCACCGCAGGCAGATCGCAGAACAATCCTGACAAGGAGGTGTTCGACCCCAACCTGGACATCAACCTCCCATATCGCACTCTCAGCCGCGATGCCAACTTCGACGAATATCGCGTGGAATCCCACACGGGCACCATCCCAGGACCGATCGAGCCTCCTTCGGTTGCTCAAACTTCTGGCGGCAAAGACGGCGAGAAGCGCTACAAGCTCGTGACATTTACCGAAAATGACCCCGAGAACCCCAAGAACTGGTCTAAGGCATACAAGTGGTACTGCACTATGGTCGTCGCCGCTACATGTTTTGTTGTGGCTTTCTGTTCTTCTGTCATCACCGCGGATCTTATTGGAGTGGCCAAAACCTTTAACGTCAGCATGGAGGTTTCTTTCCTTACGATTACGGTATTCGTTATTGGCTTTGGTGTGGGACCCATGGCTTTTGCTCCTTTGTCTGAAATCTTTGGACGGCGAATCATCTAGTAAGTTTTTCAAACAAATGCCACTACTGATGTATACAGTTAGAGACAGCAGAATGCTAACACATCTATAGTGCCTCGACACTCCTGATTGCAGTCGTCTTCATCATTCCCTGCGCTGTTTCAAAGAATATTGGAACCTTGATTGTCTGCCGAGCCATCGACGGTATCGCCTTTTCCGCTCCCATGACTTTGGTTGGTGGCACACTTGCAGATTTGTGGAGAAATGAGGAACGTGGTGTTCCCATGGCCGCCTTTTCTGCCGCTCCCTTTATTGGACCTGCTAGTAAGTGACATTGAACCGAATTTGCTTCTGCTTTTGAAATCATCTAACGAGTGTAAAAATAGTTGGTCCTCTTGTTGGTGGTTTCCTTTCTGATGCTGCTGGCTGGCGCTGGCTGTACTGGATCCAGCTTATCCTTGCTGGCTGCGTCTATATTCTCCTCACGTTTACCGTCCCCGAGACATATGCACCCACCATCCTTTCTCGCCGCGCTAAGAAGCTTCGTCAAGAGACTGGTGACGAGAGCTACGTTACTGAACAAGACATTGACGAGAGAACCATGGGTGAGCGACTCAAGGTCTTCATGATCCGACCCTTCCAGCTGCTTTTCACTGAACTCATCGTCCTCCTCATTTCGCTGTACATGAGTGTTCTCTACGGTCTTCTTTACATGTTCTTCGTTGCCTTCCCTATTGTGTACCAAGAGGGAAAAGGCTATTCTGCTGGTATCACCGGTCTTATGTTCATCCCCCTCGCTATCGGCGTCGTTATGTCTGCATTCTTCTCTCCGCTGATCAACAAGCACTACCTCAAGATGTGTTCGAAGTACAATGGCAAGCCTCCTGCGGAGCTTCGTCTGGTCCCCATGATGTTCTCTTGCTGGCTCATTCCCATTGGCATGTTCATCTTTGCATGGACTTCGTACAGTGACCTTGACTGGGTTGGACCCGCTTTCGGTGGCTGGCCCGTCGGCTTCGGCTTCATCTTCCTTTACAACTCCGCCAACAACTACCTCGTCGACTCCTACCAGCATCAAGCCGCCTCCGCTCTTGCTGCCAAGACATGCATCCGAAGTTTCTGGGGTGCCGGCTGCGTCTTGTTCACTGAGCAGATGTACCACCGACTCGGCGACCAGTGGGCTTCTTCACTTCTGGCATTCATCGGTCTGGCTTGCTGCGCGATTCCCTTCGTCTTCTGGTTCTTTGGCGCCAGAATCCGTGCTCATAGCAAGTATGCTTATGGCGGCGACGACGAGGTGGTGGATCCCGCTCAGCCCAATGATCTTGAAAAATCCCGAGCCCCCAATGACTCTGGTGTTCGTGGAGACGATCTCGACTTGGCCAGGGCGAGGAGCTACGTCAGCAACCCATAAACAAATCAAACAAACAACCAAGCGATCAACTGAACACATCAAACCATAACAAATCAAACCATAACAAATCAAACCCAAGCATTCAAAAAACATTAGAAATGATTTATAGACTGATATCCCCTACGAATGATAGATTTAGATTTTAATTGCATTTGGACGGCGTTCTACGGGGGATGGAAAAATACCTGGGAATATATCAATGGTGGATGAGATACAAAGCATAAAATTAATGGTAATAATAGACGGCTTACTGCATTTTCAAAAATAAAAATTGTTTATCTCATTTTTTCACTCCCGTTGCCTATGATAATTGTAGCTAAATGACCGACTAGCGATAACCGCTTATAAAATCGAGATGTATATGAGTCTATCATGCATATATGTATCCATAACCCAATACTACCATGGCAACAAAAGTATACTGTACTTTACAACAAGCCGATCTCCATCAACGTGTTCGGCATCACATCTAGATCGGCGCCGTTGATGGGGGCGGGGCCACTCAGCGGGAGGGAGCGAGACAAGTTTCCGTCTCGAGCCCCACCGTGGCGAATATATGACGATGCCATTGTAACGGTCATCGTACCATTTTTAGGTAAATAAATCAAAATAGAGCAAGATTGGACGAAAAACAGAAATAGGGGTATATAGATTATAGATCGTCCTCTGGGTGGACTGCCGTGTAAGTGGTTACGACTGGTTGGGCCTTCATTACGGTATCGGTACCTGCGGGTTGTAGCGTGGGTGACAACTTGCGGTTGCGACGAACGAAATAGCTGATCAGACATGTATTAGTATTGTGTAAATGAGACGCTGGTAGAGGTATTAAGATCCGTTTACTCACATGATTGCTGCAATGGCTGCAAGTAGGACAGGCACACCGAGTCCGACGCTGACGCCAATAATGACGGCGTTGCTCACGTGGTGCTTTCCGGAATTTTCTCCTGATGAGCCACTTGATGATGAAGAAGCAGTGGTCGTTGGTGGTGGTGGAGGAGGAGTATACGACTTTGGCTTTCCAGATGAGCTGGTCATTATCACGGCGTCGGTGGGGAACTCGACCATCTTGAAAGCGGATGCTGTGCCGTCAGACCAAACAGCAGATGAGCCAGATGCAATGGTCGACGTGAGAGTCTTTGTTATAATGTTCTTTGTCAAGCTTTGCAGAGAGGCAGGGCAGTTGATCAGACCTGACGAGGCACAGACAGTTGCGAGCTGAGTCTCCACGGTGACTGTGCTTGTTACTGTGCTTGTTGCCGAACGCTTCGCGAGACCATTCGTACTTGATGGGGCAGCTGTCGTGGTAGAAATTGTGCTCGCACCAGATTTGCTGGTCACTATGCAAGCCTGCGCCATAGTGGTGTAGAAGATGGGGATCTCGGTTTCTGGTGTAGGACCCCATGAGTTGCCCAAGATGACGAGCGAGGCGCCCGCACCGGCACCGATACCAAAGGTATAGGCTTGAGCAATGCTCAATTGACAGTTGTCGTCGTCGTCCCTCTTCTTGAGGGAGTCAACTTCGCCCAGGGTGATGTTTGTGACGAATTCAGCAACGTTGGCGTAGATGCGTGCTTCTACGCCTGCGCCGACGTCAATGTCCTTGACTGGCGAGAAATTGTGCAAGCTGATGCCGAGGCGGCCTTCGAGGCGGAGGACTGCCTCGAGGACGACTTCGCCGCTGTGGATTGTCACGGGGAGGAATGCAAACTTGCCGCCATTGCTGCAGCTCTTGATTAGCCTCTTCTGTTCTGATGTGCGTACACTGAGATGAATAGGTGTATAGCACTTACAAGGTTAACTCTGAAGCCTCTTCGCCAAAGAGGTCAATTTGAGTCCGTACATTGTCAAAGTGAATGTGGAATCCGCTCTGGATGTCAATCTGGGCATTCACACTGAAAATGAGATCAACTGAGAAGACGGCACCAAGTAGTAAGCCGTTACCAAGCGCTACACCAGCCAGCGTTTCAGACTGGTAGATGTTGAACGTATATGTTATACCTTTTGCAAGGACGGTGTCGATCTCCATGTATATTTCTACATTTGCGAGACTCATGTCCACATTGTACTCTGGAAGGGCCAAATCAAGATTGAAGTCGATGTCTGGCGGAGGAAGCTCTTCAATATCCTCAAGCGCTGTCATAATACTTGTACCATTTTTTAAATCCTCCTTGAAGGTGTTTGTGGCGTTCTCGGCATAGGTTTCAATGTTGTTCAATATGTTTTTGAAGCTGTCCTCTACCTGGTCTATGGTCGAGGTGATGTTGACTGAGCCTTTGGATGTGACTTTTGCGCCGGCTTGGCCAGAGAAGTAGCATTTTGTGCATATGATGGTGATGGCTGGGTCGCTGTTGTCAAAGGGACTTATAAGTTTGTTAGCTGGCCGATTTTTTCTAATTTATTTTTCCTCGTCTAAGAAAAAAGAAGCTTTAAACTCACTATTTAAATATCGTCGCGCCATCGAGACCGAGATCAAAAGAAGTCGAATTTTCGAACAAGACGTCTGTGCCATTTCTTTTTACACTGGCAAGCCGTCTTCGAACCTCGTTGATGGTCTCGTCAGAAGACTTTCCGGGCAGGTTCCTCACAACAAGGGCTGACGACGCAACATGTGAAAACAATGTGTAGAAGAGAGTAAAGAAGAATAATGTTTTGTACGACATTGTGACTGCCAGTGTCGCTCTCTCTAGTTAATTTACATGTAATCCACTTTATTCATTTGGAAAACGTGGTCGAGCTGGCACTAACAATGTGGCGACATCTTGGATTTAAAACAACGGCAATCGCTTACTTGGAGATGTCCCAGAACAAACAATTGACCCGTTTTTCGCGCCAAAAAGTGCTTCATGTTTGCGCGAGCGCAACACCCAGGACAGGGCTGCGACCAAAGATGCGGCTGAGGTCCAATTTCATGCAAGTAAGCCCAGGTCTTCGGTTAGAGAATCTGCACACACAGACCTAGACTGCGGCCGATTGTACATTTTAGCGTTGCGAACTATTTTTTTTATACAAGAGAGAGCAGGGTGCAACCAACAACCTCGTTACAGGCCTGCAGTAGAGGGTTGCGCAGGGGTTTTTTCGGTGCTGTTGGTCGAGCGAGTTGGTGCTTGAGAAATATAACCCCTGCAGTTCTCTATCTTCCCCATGCTCGAAATCCTTTGCGCGGAGAAGCGGATATGGTGGTATTTGATTATGGACCCTTTGTCGGTGTTTCATAAAATGGTCTCATTATTGCTTCAGCCTCCGTCCGGCCGCATGCGCTGTCCAACAGTCCAACCAACAACACATTATTGATGATCTTTTGCGCTTTGGGCTCGACGAAGATTCCGCGGATGAACTCAAGATGCCGCTACAAGGATACTAATCAATTGCAACCCTGGTCTTGTGAGAGAGCCTCAATTGGGTACATGTATATAGATGTGGCTGTGTAGGTTGTTGGATTGTAATAAGGCGCACTTACATGTATAGGGCGCCCCACAGGGAGGATTCCAGCTACTAATTCCCAGCACATGCACACTCTATTTGCTGAAATACTATAAATGAAGATAAAAATAAAATTGGGATTAATTTATTGAAACCGTGAGGTTTGGGCTGCCAGAAGGTTGCCTAAACTGGCGTGATGGACATGTTTGTGCGCCCTACCAGTAACTCTATCAAGCTAGGTTGCTTGTCTGTGCTGGAATAGCAAGGCTAGAATCCTACCACAGACATGGTGGCTTTTGCGTCAAGTAAAGTGTCTGATGACTGTTTCTGGCATCCGTTTTAGCTATCAAAGTTGTGGAGTGGGTCAAATAGCGATAGGCGAATACATGTATAGTTGGATGTGCATGTAAGCTTTTGGGTTGCGAATCGAATTGCTGGTAGTTCCGACGGAAATGCTAGGACTCTAGGATATACATGTATCCGTCTGATCCGTCTGATCCTTACAACCATCTTGTTATCTAGCGAATGGCCATAAGCTGTATTTTTAGAGTCAACTCTGCAGACTTGGTGGCTTTTCATGCAATACCCTTGTTGACGGTTGAGATGTCTCGGGGAACTTCCTCTAAGAGCTGGATTGGTCGGCCGACTATTTGTGGCATAACGAGAGCTCGTATGTAAAGAGAACACAAGAGTTCAGTAACTTTTGATCTGCACTAATCACATGGTCTATCCAATTGTAGATCTGTATTTTTGATATTACTATTAGCATGCGTCATGATACCCAAGCTGACGCCTTTTCATTAGTGATGTATCAAGGCTGCACCAGGGTATACGTTGATGCCAGTCACATACCATGTCGGATCGCCGCTTCAGATAAGCCTTTGTATACAAAGGATCAAAATACGTGTAGTTGTAAAAAATGATCCACTATGGAATTATAAGAGCCTATGTTATTATAACTCTATTAACTTTCTAAAGCTTAAAAAGGCTGCCCCAGGTCTTGATAGTTGTCTGCAGAACGGCCTGAACTTCATTGGCCCCTGTACTCGTAGCCTTGGACGTTTTGCCAGAGACCTGATTACCCCACTGAATCTCCCAAGCCTGTAATTTATGATAAAAGGCGGTTTGGTTGTAGCTTGAGTGTTTGGTTGTCGCAAGGTAGTCGATAAATTGTTCCCATCGTCCGAGGTAATAATCTCCAACAAGTCCAGCCCACTGCTTTGACGCATAGTCCTCAATTTGACCAGTAGGTCCCCATAGCGTGACCTGATTGCGAGCGTTGTACTCGAAGAAGTTGGTGTTGGATGGGCTGCTTGCGCGAGCTGCGTTGATCCAGGTAGTGAGTTGGAAATTTTCATTAGTTGCAAGAACGGCGTCGAGGGTCTTCAGTAGGGCAGTGAGTTTGGACCCGCGGGATCTGATCTCGCTGGCGCTCGCGGAGCTATTATATGCCGTAACAAGATCCTTATAGAGACCGTCGAAATTGTTGACAAGAACCTGACGAGTCCAGTCGACAAGATCGTACTGGTACGCGGGGTTGGCAAATAGTTTCACATCTTGCAGACCTGCCTTGAAGAGCTCTGTCCAGGCCTCAACCATGACGGCAGGATCGTATGTGGTTGTGGTACCATGGCGACCGACACGACCCAAGAGACCATTGATATTGGGAATTAGCTCCAAAATTGACTTGGGGACAGCATTGACCGTTAAGTTTGTGTTGTTAAACACGGTAGGGCGGAGGAGCTCCCATCCGGTATACAAGCTCTTCACATTTTCGGTTCCATATCTAGCTGAGACCCAGTCATGGAAGTAAGTCTCGGTGTCGATGGGCTTGGGGCTCCAAGCTTGGTCCAATAACAGGTCATACATGATTTCATTACCCTCTTGGCCTTCCATAGTCAGACCAAATCCGACAAGGGAGCTCGAGTTTCGCACTGCTTGCATAGCGTTGATGGTAACATTCTCAATCTGGCCGTACAAGCCCATGTTGCCACCATAGTCATGAAGCTCGCACCAGATCCAAGGCTTGCCGTAGAAAGAGTTGGTACGGAGCCACTGAGGAGCTGATTCAGCGAATAAATCGAGAAGCAGCATGTCTGAATTCTCTGTGATACCACCCAAGAAAGCCTCAATTGCATCATTTGTCCAGAACGAGCTGTCTGCGGAAAACAACCAAGCCTGCATCACCCAAATTGCGTCCGGATCGGCAGATTTGAGCGCAGTCCATGTGTTTTGACTGACATTTCGAAGGTAGCCCAAATCGCTGGAGAGTGGCTGGTTTTCGTTGAACTGATCAAGAGTCCAGAATTTTGTGACATTGCCATATAGCTCTTGCTGCTTTCCAATGAACAGCTTTTGCAGCTGAGTAAAGTGCGGGTCAAATGGGTTAATATAGGTATCAGCACTCAAGTCCTGTGCGAAATTTTCCCAGAGAGGGCTCGTGGACAGAGAAATGCCCGGGAACACGCGAGAGATATTACGGGGTACGAATCCTGGGAAAGCTGGTAGAATGGGCGTAATGCCGAGTTCCTTCATACGATCCAGGATCTGGAGTTGCATGGCGAACTGATCGTCAACCCAGTTGTCGGGCATGTTGCCGTTCCAAGATCCCTGAATATTTCCAAAGTGATTCCATGCAAGGAAGGCAGGTCCGCTGATGAATGAACTGATCTCTTCGTCGTTGAGGCCAATGTCGGTAAAGACATCAATGAAGATCTTCTCGACGCCAATCCAAGCAAGAGCAAGATTCACTCCGCGAAGAGCCATCCAGTCTAGCTGTGTCTCCCAATCCTCCCATGACCAGAAGGCACTGGTATAAGAAGTTGTGACTGTGTAACGCTGTTAATTTACAATGCAAATAGCAATTGGTCATAAGAACCCGAGCTTACCAGTATTCCAGTGATAGCGGTAGGGAACTACACTGGTGCCCGTGAGAGGGGATTTGAGCTTTGGGAGGTTCTTCGGAGCTTGGTCCAACTGGCTTCCGATATACCACCAGATATCAACATTTGCCTCGCTAGACAGATACTTGTGAAGACTTAAATTTAATCAGCACCACCCTATTCTTTATCTGCCATCCCGCCATTCGAGAATTGGGCAAAGGGAATAACTCGAAGAAGACTCACCCTGACAGCAAGGCACTGGTTGTAGTGCCCTCAATTCGAATCTTTCCATCCTTCGTTGAAGAAACCGTATATGTGTCATTGGTAAGAGAAGATCCATGTGATGACGGCTCAAGCGCAAACTCAAAGGTATTTATGTGATCCGGGAGACGACGTTTGATAAGAGACTCGACTCCGGCCGTTGACGAGGTGCTGCTGGTCGCAACAGCGCCAATGGCCGAGAGCAGCCAGACACAAGTCTTGGAGGCACGCATGAAGGGCGGTCAAGCTGCTGGCCTTCCAAAGGGGGACGATTGTTCTCTCCAGAGAGGCTCGAGGGTCCGAGAACTGGTGTGTCTGGAGAAACATTTGACAGCTCAGGGACCGAGCTCTTATATGAGCTTACTATGGGCATGGATGTCATCACCGCATGAAGCTAGCTGGTATGTGGGGATTGCTGGCTTTCTGGAAGCTTGAGCGTCGATGTAACCACCACGTGGAAGCGTGAAGTCGTTGGCTAGACCGGGGTCAAGGAAGGCCGGCATGGCTAGGTTGCTGGAGGGACGGCATATCATTGGCGAGTACCTGACAGAAATGACATGTTCGTGTCTTACTATCAGTCAATAGCTACCATTGGCACATCCGGGAGCTAACAATGAAAGACAGACGCCGCAGCCCGAATCTGTGGTTTCAAAAGTCTATGCAAGATAAAGTGGCAGTATTAGTACATCTTTAGCAATGTTACCTGCGCAATTGACCAGTCTCTTCGGCGGTCGGCGCCGGCATGCCGATCGGTGGCATCGGCACATATATATTACGTATAGAAGTAGTGTCCCCCGGCATCTGGCCAAGACACTTGCAATCTTTATGGACGTTGTAACGTTTCTAGTTTGCTTTTAGGACCTCTAGTCCCCAAGAACTCCACGTTTTGGGGAGGCTTAGCTGGTTTGGGGTTAATAGTGGCGTAAGAGTTTGTTATCGGTTCCTGGATCTGCCGCGACTACACTCACTGCGGCAAAAAGGGTTGAGAGTCGTATCCAGCTACTAACAATTATGTGATTAATTATCAGCCATCAATGAAGAGAGCTGGATGAATCAAATAACATCCCCAACCTCTGCATTGACTCCAGCTGTGGAGAGCCTTGTTGTATCGGCATATTGACGCTAATTGCAAGCATTTGTGGGGTAATAAGGAAGCTGGTAGGGCGTTTCTATGTGACAATAATGTGCACTTGGCATATGAGGATTAATATCACGCGTTCTATATATGTCTGCATTGCTGTCACTTGTATCTTGTACTGGCTTTTACAAGGGCTATAATAACAAGCTTATCTACAAGTATATTCTTGACCGACAAGTCGCATACTCTGCAGCGCAACATTGGCGGCGGTGTAAGTGCTACGACTGTGAGCTAGCAGTTGGCCTACGCACACACGGCGATGTATTTCCGAACATCGGACAAAAGGATCAGCTCATCGGCATATAATACCTTGGCGATGCAACATGATAAGCTCCTCTTTAGCTTGTAATGCGTCCTCATGCGTGTTCTTGTACGATACGGAAGCTATAGTTAATGGTGCATATCTGCGGCTGCAGTCTTTGATACGTTTCGTGCATTGGCGTAATAGTTGTTGCTACGAGATGTAACCTGTTGAAGAATAATTAGCAGCTCTAGCTATTTTCAGAACTACTACATGTATTTAGTTGACCACATGAAGAAAGATCAATAGCTCGGGGAACCTATAGATTAAGGTCACATCATTGATCTCTGTAATACTCAAATGCTACCTTGTGATTATGGCCAATAGCATAATAAATTAGAATTTGTGTTCATTTATATCTCCATATGGTATCAATCATGCCGTAAGCGTATTATGTTAACTTGAAATAGCAAATACTCTATCTAGAAGCTATACCCATTTTGACCAACACCACACTCAACATGAAACCAAACGATGTATGCATACAGCGAATCAATCTATTTTTTAATATCATTTCCGTCTTTAATAAGCTGATTATTAGATCATCTCTGCCCTCTTTCCATATGCAGTGACTGTGCGCCCAGATCAAGTTATCTATCTATTAGTATTGAACATCTTATGTCTGTACAGGCCGTTGCATCATCCTATGACATTCCCTCGCAAGCCGCTTTGCCTCATCAGTCAAGAAATCTTTCTCTTCGCTAACTTGCAGCAAAGAGCGTCTCCACGCCTCCCAATGTTGTGCCATTGTCGCCTCAACCGAAGCACGCTGCCCAGGCTGCCCACCGGGCACCGGCCTGGGCCAGTTCCTCACTTCGCTTGGATCCAATTCTTTCAACAGCTTTGTTCCGGCAACAGTAAGCCATGCATATATCTCGCCGATGACAACATCAAGGCCTGGACGTCTCAAGCAGGCCAAGTTCAACAGCTCATACCCCCAATTTTCTGTGACGCCGCCGAGTTCTCGAACGTATAGCGTGGCTTCGACCGTACCGATTTCTGCATAACGCCGGCGCAGCTCAGCTTTCTTATTGTCGGGTAGCGGCTCTCCTATTACCTCCCAACCATTTGGGCCGCGAGTATGGAGCCGGTACAAGTCGCTCCACATGGGAAGAAGTCCTGGTAGAGCAGGCCAGTTGATTTCTTCAGGCGGAATTCTCTTTATGGCTGCAAGGAGCTCTAATAGCTTTTCTCTGTCGCTTTTCAGTTCTACCAGAGCTTCGCAAAGCAATCCCATAAAGCGGTATAGTTCAGTAGGTGGGTTGAGCTCGTCGAGCATCTCTTCCGTTACAGACAGCGCAGCCTCCTCAGCCGTTAAATTTCCTTCCAGATAGTCGATTAAACAATCCACGTCGTCTCTATAATCGTCTTCAACCTGTACTGTCCCTCCAATTGGAGCGGCATGAGCCTTTAGCCAATCCGTCCGAGCCGGCATTGTGACGCTTCGATATCGAGGCACGAGGTTAATGTGATGGAATTAATCGAAAACGAGAGTTGGAGAAGAAAGGTTAAAACGCGGCAGTTGTGATGTCTCCTGGTTTCAGTGGTAATTGAGAGTTTCAGAGTTTCGCGCCACACTTTGTGCACTTATATTCGAGATTCTGTTGCAAATTGTAACAAAGTTTGCGAAATCGGGAATAACACGAGGAGAAAAAAGACTCCAAGCAAAGCTCCTCAGAAAAGCGATCGGACCTAAGTCAAATTGCTACCATGTCGTGTTGATCAGTTGGACTGCTCTACTACCTACACGTATTAATGCATGTGCATACACATGGTGCATATGTACATGTACGAAGCAAAAGTGGTCTGTCTGTCATGGTGGCTGCAGAGGATGCATGCCACCATATACGAGCATTTTTTTTTTCTAAACAGCCCAGACATGTGTATTGCATTAAGCGACTGCGACTCTAATGACGTATCGCACCCGGCGACATGAAATCCGAATTCCAGCGGCGGATCCTACGGTTAGCCACGTCACCCTGAGAAGCGACATTGACGTGACAATAGTCTCTTGGATGGGCTCTGGGCTGACTCGCGCTCGCAACAGTGGCTTGCTGGTACAAAGATACGAAGAACAGCTAGGCAGCGAGGTAAGCAGTGGCCTCATAGGCGGCCCGTAGGTCGGCGTCCCTTACATGAAGCTATGCCACATAGATGATCAAACGGTTTATGGAGTACTAAATCCTTGTCAAGTATCGGCGCGTAGGCGGCCCCGGCAGCTATTAAGAGAGCGCCGGCACTCTCACCTCCACCCACACGCATGAGACAGATTCGCCTAAGATATCGAGCGTATTAGTGGAGGGGAAGATGGAAAAGCGGTCGGGAGAGAAGAGAAGAGAAGACCATAGTCTGGTTTGCTTTGCTCTTTGAATGCCTGACTGACTGAACCATTACCGATTCACATACGCCACCATGGCATGTCAAGTGAAGCAGAGCTCTTCGTCCCAATCAGTAAACAATTTCGGCCTCTGTTCTCCCGAACATTTCGGTTCCTCTTGACTCGTGACTATAATCCCCTGTCAAGCAACTCTGAAGCTATCCTAGCCAGTGTCCTATATTTGGATCACAGTTTCTAATCCTTGGAACTACTCCAGTTTGTGTCTAGCGGTGCATGGGGCACTTCCCCGTGGGAACAAGGGGCATCTTCGCCGTAGAAGCCTAAGGAATTTTCCAATAGGCGTTTACGTATACTCGGAAGTGGTGAAAGGTCAAGTACATACATGTAAGCGGAGCTATAGACTAACAAGCGAGAACTCAGTAATACGAGTCAAGGAAGAGTCGCCAGTACGAAAGGAGTCATATAAATCGATTTCTCCCTTTTTATTCTCAAAATCTCTACATGACAATTCCACCTACTTACATAAGCTGTCCTTGCCGCGATTACCTTTTCAAGATAGCAGATGGATCATGTCGCGAGATATACGAAATGCCCTCTTTGACCCTTGCTTATATCGCCTACTCCTTGCTAGCGCAGCTTCATACAAAGAAAAATAACCCGCCAAGGCCACGCCCCCTCACCATTAGTAAAACCCTACAACATGAAACTTCACGATAGCAAATTTATGTGAAGTGGGGGCGAGAGCGATCGGGTGATCTGCTAATAATTGTAAGCCTTGTGAAATCGGCAGATCTGATACTGGCAGCCCTGCGAAGCGGAGCTATATCAACTTACATGTACCTTATTGGTATTTTTACGAACCCTGGGCCTTGAGAGCTCCGCCTTTGGGCAATCGTATCACGTGTGCATTATTCGATCGCCAAAGAAGAGTGGTGATGAATGGAGATTGTTTGCTTCTTTTTTTCTGCTAGAGCCGAGTTTAAATACTGGGCAAAAAGGAGCAAGTTGAAAGTGGAGAAGAAGGGCCTTTGAGGCCTAATATTCGCTCCATTATATGCACTCTACGCATCGCCTCGAAAGCCCTAATGCATCTAAGCGTTGGCAAAAGTATGAAAGGGAAGAGAATTTTCGTATAAATCACACCCTTGAAAGTAAATTTGCGGCACCTATAATCATAGACGAGGGCTAATTCCCACTCTCATATGGTGCATGATGCAGGGAATACTCGATCGTCAGTCGTATTACGTGTAACTTGTGTCGTGTCCTACTAAGCTTACATAGGTACCACCAGACATCACATGCAATATTACTATTTCTTTCTGCATACAGTAGGCCAGATATTGCATTGATACTAATTCAGAGACTGTCTTAAACTAGTGCAGTCTTACATGCATTTACGTGAGGCGTGTACGATCTCAAAAACATTCCTGTACTTTGTATAATAAAAGAACTTCGAAGTAACATTTACTGTGACACCATGGTTCATTAATTTCCCTTAGCCCGTCTGGCTGATGCATACTTTGCTAGAATTACTTTTAGCTATACGCGTTGCCTTGCCTGTGATCCACCATCTTATAGTACCACAAGAACTCAATCTCTAAAAAGTACATCATAATCTTGCATGGGTCCAGTGCCGGATTGATTTAAGTTCTTACCGCCATGTAAGAACTTTAGATCATATTTAATTCTGATTCCCCTTTTCAATTTAAAGAGCTGGTTCCCCGAGTTGTCCCGAGACCGCACTTTTGCCTCATTGAGCGTACTACTGTTATGATATTGATAGGTCATATTCTGGCTATAGTCGGCATGATGGCCTTCACAGGCCTTGCCGCTGCGCCTCCTACTGCAACAATCCCTGGAGTACGCGTGACTTACAATGGTATTCATCGTAATGGTATAGAAGCGTTCTTGAATATACCATATGGGCAAGACACTGGCGGTAGTTGGCGGTTCAAGCCTGCTCGACCTCATATGCCCGTCCCTGGAAGCACTGTTCAGGCAGATTCCTATGGCTCAGCGTGTCCCCAGTCCCTGGGAAGCTGGATTGCACCCTTGTCCTTGACAAATATTACCGATATTTCGGAAAACTGTTTAAACTTGAATATCGCCAGGCCTCAAGGAACAAAGGCCAATGATTTTCTTCCTGTTATGGTATATATCCATGGCGGCAGCTTCTGGGCTGGCTCAAATAGCGAGATTACAATTTCTCCAGATGGCCTAATTCTTGAATCGGTCAAGAATAAGCTTCCGGTCATTCATGTCAGCATGAACTACCGCCTGGGGGGTGAGTTGCTGTCGTATTGAAGCAGCCAAGTTAAGTCAAAGCTAACGGCCAAATTGCAAACAGTTTTTGGATTCGCGCAGACTGCAGCACTTAGGTCAGAAGGCTCTGAAAATGCTGGTTTGAGAGACCAACGCCTGGCCATGGAATGGGTTCGAGAAAATATCGCCTACTTTGGTGGAAATCCTGACAAAGTCACCATCTTTGGGCAGTCTTCTGGAGGTATGTCAGCCAACGTTCCTCAAATATAGCATAGATACGGCTTCTAACACTAATATTTGTGTCGATATAGGTCTTGCTGTGGGCGCTCATATTTTGTCCTACGGCGGCACGAAGCCTGTTCCCTTCCAACGAGCCATTTGTCAAAGCCAGGCGATGGAGCCCGGAATCACAGCCAATTACACATTGGACGCCACAAAAGCCGTTGTCGACTTTCTTGGATGTAATACAACCGACTTACACTCAGTTGAAACCCTTTCATGCCTTCGCGATCACGATATGAAAGCAGTCCTTGACGCTTCGATCGCGACTTATCGAACGGATGTCAATATTGGTGATATTTGGCTTCCAGCAGTAGATGGTGACTATATACCAGATCACCCCTCAACGCTTATTTATAAGAAGAAATTTGCCCGGAATCTCGATATCATGATGGGCTGGACCCGCGACGAACTTACAGTCTTTACCAATACGAGCATCTCAACCGCCAAAGATACTAGAGACTTCATTGCTAACTATGTACCAAATTTATCAGACGATCATCTCCAGTCTCTTCTATGGCTTTATCCTGTCGAGGGCTTTTATGCGAACAATAATCTTTCAAGAGAATTCTATCGCGCTGCCAGGATATTCCGTGATATTATCATGACGTGCCAGCCGTTTTATTTCGCCAAATATCTCACCATCAATAAAAATGAAATCTTTTTCTACGAATGGAATCAGACAATTTTGGACCCTATCCTGGAGCATCTTGGCCACCCGCCCGGCATGGGCCCCATTCACACGTCTGAATTCGCGTACATCTTTGGAAACCTCTCGCACTACAACGTCGGCGGGCTCCCATTCAACCCTTCGCCTTCTGATTATGAGCTCAAAGTCAGGGCCTCGAGGTCCTGGTCGACTTTTGCCAGCATTGGGAAACCAGGTCTGCCGGCCCACAACACTTTCCAGGGATTCGCTCCAGCCTTTGAGAGGCAAGGACAGGTGAAGGTTTTTATTGCTGGAGGGCCAAATGAGGGCATTTCATATATAGAAGGGCCACAGGCCAATCCAGTGTTTGCAATGGAGAAGTTGAGACGGCGATGTGAGTTTTGGACGGATCTGGATGCGGTTAAGGAGCTTAAACTATAGGAGTTTGTTTGTTTCAATGGGAGATATGACAATTTGTATTTATTGAATTTTACATTTTTATACTGTACATGTAATCATTAAGTTTTTCCCCCATCATTTCCAGCCTACATTTACAATCCGCTCCAGTGTTCGGAATCCATCGTGGGCATATCCTTTCGTAACGTCCACTTTGTACTGCTTCCCGTCTACCTTGATGATACCGTATCCCACGTCGGTCCATGCTGCTCTAACACCATTAAACATATTCTTAAAAGCACGGCCGATCCTCCGGAAAGGCATAGTGAGGAGATGCTCGGTGTCGAACTTCCATAAAGCTCTCTTACGAGCTTCCTCTTCAAGCTGCATCTCGATTCGTCTCAACTCCGGTACATATTCGCTTGGAAGCGAGAATCGAGTTTTCAGTGCGACATTATCGAGTGGTGTCGTGATGATCTTGGGTTGCAGAATGGGAAGCATGCGCTTGACCTTGACCTCAAGCTGGGGTACAGCAGAGGCTATTCCTGGGCGAGCAGCAGTTTGACCGGCGACTTGAACCGGTGGCAGCACGCGGATGCTGCTAACAATGTTGGGAGTTTTGGACAGAAGATAAAAGCCCATGGCTCCAAGCAGGGCATATGAGGCTCCAAGAGTATAACCAACCCACACCGGGACGCCTTCTGGCTGCTGGATAGCAGTCGGGCCCGTCAGCACTGTCCAAGTTATGATAGTTAAGCCGCTCGACCAGCATCCAAAGTAGAACCAAAAATGTGAAGGCGCCTCGTACAACAGAGTTGGTGTAGGCTTGGACGCCAAGCTCTTGACAAAGGCATATCGGCTGGGGGCTAGTGAAGCCGATGGAGGTGGAGAAGAACTCGATTGGCTCGCTGTGGATTTCGGGGTGACATCTTTACGGAGCTTAGGCTGAGGTTTCGGTGCTGCAGATGCTCGTAGCCGGAGCGAAGTTGTGAAGAATCGAGACTGAGCGGAGGAGACGTCTGGGAGAATAGTTCGTGGAGTGAAGGTGGCCCAAGGGCTGTGGACGAGGCGAAAGCCTCTCACGAAGCTCGCCATGCCAGAATCGCACTGGTGAGTTGTTCTGCGCAGTCAATTTAGGAAGAAGAAGCTGGTTTTCTAATGATGCTGTGTTCTTGTGTGTCATAAAGCGGTAGCCATCACTTGCAATTGCTGTTTTGGCAGACCTATCGCAGCATCAATCTCCAAGCAACCACTTACAGAGAATTATCAGTCGATCCCAGTAACTGCCGTATCTATGGCCATGCGCTAAGATAAGGCGTTAGGCCTGTACCTAGTTTTCCTGTGGCGTCGGCATTGGCGCCGATGTCTCTGCAAAACACCACGTTCTGCGCTAGCTCTTGTGGATACATGCGCCTTATATCTGGTGTATCGACCTTCAAAGTTGCAGCGCGGCACATTAAATAATAGTAGATCGAATAGTTGGCCGTAGAAGAAAAACCTCAAGGAAGTTGGTCTCCAAATTATCAAATATACAAATTTCTGTAGAATGTAGACACAGCTGCTTGCATGAAACAAGAGCCTCCTTATCTTGCCCACCTAGATTTTTGCTTGCAGGCACCCCACCAAAAAAAGTTAGTTGGTCTGTGCACACCTCCCAGCAGGGCCGATTCCCAACAGCAAAGAAAGCTCTCATCTATTGCCAGTCGAACCCTCTTCGCTCGCGCATCACCAACCAAACCCGCGTCTGCCTCTCTGCGGTCAATTGAGCTTCAATGGCTTCACTCGCGGCGGCGTGCCGCATCTCAGCCCGTCTCGCAGGCAGCCGGGCGACTTCTCGTGGTATGTATCTTGCCTATTGTTTCGCGCAGCTCTCCTCTCCCACCAGGGCGTGGATGACAAGAGAGATATACGTTTGAATATATAAGAGAGAAGATAGCTGACATGATTTGGTGCTCTATACAGGTTTCACGACTTCTTCACGATGCCTCGCTGCCCAAAACTTCACGATGCCGGCCCTCTCCCCGACAATGACCGAGGGAAATATCTCCAGCTGGAAGGTCAAGGAGGGCGAGGCCTTCAGCGCCGGCGACGTCTTACTCGAGATCGAAACGGACAAGGCAACCATGGACGTTGAAGCCCAGGAAGACGGAATCATGATGAAGATCGTCTCTCAGGATGGCAGCAAAGGAGTCCAGGTGGGCACGCGCATTGCCGTCCTGGCCGATGCCGGAGATGATATCAGCGCTCTGGAGCTGCCCGCAGATGAGCAGCCCAAGACCAGTTCGCAGCCCGCAGCACCTCCAGCTTCGCAAAAGGAGGAGCCAAAGGCTGCTGGAAAGCCCGCCAAAAAATCAGAATCTGCTGCCGGCGGGACATACGAGCACAGCTACCCGCTGCTTCCTTCAGTTGGCCTTCTCGTTCATGAGCATGGCCTCAGCAAAGAGGACGTGAACAAGATCAAGGGCACAGGACCCAGCGGAAGACTACTGAAAGGCGACGTCTTGGCCTACATTGGTGCTATTAACGCCGACCGACCCGCTACTGTGTCCTCGCACCTGGCTAAGCTGGCTCACTTGGATTTGAGCAACATCAAGGTAGCTGAAAAGAAACCGGCTAAGGCCCCCGAGGCATCAGAGGCCAAGGCCCCCAAAGCTGCGCCCAAGCCGGAAAAGGTCCTTGTGGAGCTCCCCATCTCATTGGAAAACGTAGTCCAGCTGCAAAGACGGCTCCAGGATTCCGCCGATGTCTCTGTGTCAATAAACACATTCATCTCCAAAGCTACTGCATTTGCGAATGGTCGTCTGCCTGTCGTGCCCCGCCAGCCAACCACGAATGAGCTGTTTGACGAGGTTCTTGGTCTAGGCAAGGCCAAGGCCAACAAATACTCCCGGGGGTCATATGTTCCCTCCATTCCTGACTTCTCATTTGCGACCTCTCGGCGAACATCCGCCAAAAAATCCGACATTATTGACATCTTGGCTGGCTCTGCCAGAAAGGCCAGCTCTCCGTCAGCTCAACGGCCCGCCCCTAGGCTAGATGCTAGGCTCATTGCCGACGACATTCACACCTTCAGTCTACTTGTCCCCAAGGAAGAGAAAGCCAGGGCCGAGCTGTTTCTAGAGCGGTGCAAGCTCGCCCTGGAGGAAGTACCTGAGACATTGCTATGATTTTGAAACCCGAAATGTAATTATAATTATCCCCCCCAAAACTAGACTTTCAATTATACTTAAACCCTGTCTTCATTGTTTACATTATGTCTGCCTGTTTCATAAACTTGGATTGTCTTTTTAAACTGCTTTGGATGGACCCTGGGCAAGGCGAGTATGCGGCCGCTGGTTAAGGGGTGGTGTCTAATCTATTTGCATTCACAGCTTGCCGTCTTATACCTCTTAGTGGCCTCACTACCGATTACAAGGTAACTTCAGTCTGCTTGCCAACGGATGTATGATGTTATTGTGGGCAACTAATTTAATAATCATCCACAGATACCCATATCGAGCTGCGTCCGAGACACGGCGCGTTGAGTGAAATTAGAAGCTTGCCGCGTCTCGCAGCCAAAATATGAACACTGGTGTGAACCGGGATGCTCACCAATGTTGAGCAAGCGAGCAGACTATTTCGTGCTATGTGTGAGCGGCCTTATGTCCGACTGGCTCGGCTTTGGAAGCGAGAGTCACACGCCGGAGCAATTATAGCAACGGAATCACTTGTCTCATGCATATTCTACTGCTACCTCTCATGGCCCCCAAATTACTCCTGTTGCCAATGCCCTTATGTCTAAGACCCAGTGTCCGCCTTATTTTTCCAAGTGCGATTGAGAAGCAGCTGTCTTGTCCCATGTTCCTTGACATTGTCTCACAAGCGGGAGATGGTGGAAAAGTCTTCGGCCTGGACGACGTTGCGTTTTCTAATCCCGTTGTAGCACCGCCTTTCACGGCCTAGCGCCTTACTACCACCAAACCAAACCATGTAATGGGTACAGCATCGCAGCCTCAGCTTTGATTCTTCCCTCTTCAAGCCGACCACACCACTCTTTTACCAAATGCAAGGGTGATCAGGCACGTGGACACTCGTCGCGATGTCGCATCTTGGAGACATCGAATGGGACGCTCGGTATCCCGGCCGTCCATTTCCAAGTATCCCATAGCGCGGCAGCCAGACCTTCGTCTCTCTACACCGGCTGTAGCTTACTGCCCTGCCATTGGATACAAGGTGCCAGCGGGGTACACTCGGTGAGTGTGGCGTGGATGATATGCATCAGGTACGCAGTACGTGGCGCAAGGGATGCTCTTAGCCATCAGGCCTCTCAGCGTTTCAGCGGGCGCTAGTTACCGGTCTAGACTTGCGTTGTCATCGATCCTCGACCTTGCCGGGCTTCATGGACATCGGTTTGCATGCTGCTACTGAGCCTACTGATGCGAGGGGGGCTCACTTGCATCAACCGCTTCTGCACAAGCACGTCAAGAAGCATGTGACTATGTCGCTGAAGTGTCTACGTTATGAACGCGGCAGGAAGAGCTAGACCATTCACGTCAAAACACTTTACTGCGTCAGCTGCTGTGACTTTATGCTTGCCAAGTGGCACGAACCTGCTATGGGGCTCGCGTATATTGACTGGGTGGATATAGGTATACGGACCTTGGATGTTATTGAATGAGTGAATGCATGAGATGAGAGAGAGAAGTATCCTTGCTATTCACGGCATGGAGCTGAGAGCCGTGAGATATTTATTACCAGTTCGAAGTTCGGGAGCGAGTGCAGAACCTCAGGTACCTAAACCAGAGCCATTCTGCTCGCTGGCCGTCCCATCTTTTCGTCATTCTGACGCTTTGGCACGCGTGGAATCGTAGGCGGATCTTGTCTTACTTAAATATCCTGGTAATTTCATCTGCGGCTAGAATGCACTTTTAAGAGGTCGGACGATATGTTGTGTACCCTGACTCTCATCCCCTCCTCTCAAGAAAAAAATTTCACTTCTCCTCACCCCTTGGAACCAACGGGTACACACGTCAGTTCCAACACGCACATACATAGGAAAATATGCACAAGGCTACGATGCCCAACTATGCACTTTATCGCATAGCCTCATTAGACTGACAGCCAGCGCTCCACTTCTGAATGGCCCGTCCACAGTTGCGCTTACACGAGCCCTCCCAGTATCTTTTCTGGGCAGATACTGTAATGTTCTATTGTTCCAAGTGGATTTTATAGAAATTCTATGTGGGTTTTCATGATTATGGCTTAGAGAAGCAGCGTTGTTATACCATCCAGGCCTCATTTCGGTCTTTATGTCAAAGAGTCGTACAGTGTTTCGCTCTTTGCTTCTCGTCTAGGCCGCATATACGGACCCCCTTGCATTTACTACTCTCAATCACCGTCAGCAAGTGTCAAAGCCATCGATTCTCTTAGCTTCTATGGTACATATTTATGACTAAGTGTAAATTTGTCAAGCTAGAGCATAAAAAGAAGTGCCTCATAGTTGACTCTTGGTTTAAGAGCCGAGGAACGCACACTACGCCCTTTAGACAAGTGTGCCTTGTATATTGCTTCTCCTATTCTCTTGGCTCAACAAATGTCATGGACAATCCAAGGTTGTCTGGTGTGTATCACAGAATATATACAACGCTAACAACGGCCACGACAGCAGCTCAAATCCCCTTATCATCCACGATGTTTCAGTTGCCAATAAAGCTTCCCAGAAGTGCTGCATTGACTAGACTGCCAGGATGATATGCAAGACAGCAGAGTCGCACTGTTCCATAGCCCCATACCGAATTGGGATACATTCAACTGATGCTATATAGCTGCAGAGCGGTCTGAGATGGTGAAGGAGCAAGTCTCCACCTCACGCGCGCGATCAATGCAAGCCCAACTGGGCCTCAAGCTCCTAACTCGGACAAAGACATTAGCTGCCTATCAACAAGGGTCTGTTTCTTGGTGTCAGTATTTACGGCGAGGCTCAGCTAGAAAATGGCCGGGGGCTAGGGGGCTGAACTCATCCTTGACGCCACGATTTCCATATTCATGCTCTTTGCAGGACACATCATCAGCTCCTCCTCATATTCAATATCCAACACCATCAGTCTTGAAGATGAGAGATCTCCGCTACGTCACCGATGGGCAGCGGCACTAATCTAACGCCCGACGCCAAGAGGACCTTTGGGACAACAAACAAACCATGTTGGAACGATCAGGCGGGTGCCCGGCCCTAGCACATCTTTACCAATCAGTCGGGGTCATTTATCTCCTCAATAGCCCAATGGGGACCTGCCACAGACCACCAAACGGCATATGCTTGAAGCCAGGCAGTTTTGGGGTGTGTATTTGCTCCTGTCCCACCCACACGTCAGGCAAATCGTACACCGGTTCTCTTCTTTGCTAGCTTGATATTTCCCCAGGTGTCACAATCTTTTAAAGCTTTGTTACTGTCAGTCTGACATTACATCCAGCTACCCCGTCAATCAAAAGCTGCCGTGTTAGCTGTGACTCTGCGCCAGGGGGGGTCGTGTTGAAGCTCATCCCATGAACAAAGGCCTGTCTCATCAGCTGTCCTTCCCATCTGCATACTCCCGATCCAGGCTTACGGCCATATCGATCCGCAAGGTCTTTTTGGCGGTCTAACACCAACACTGGTATATACCCTTGATCAGAGGGAGTGACGGGGCGATAGCCTCCCGTCATTGCATTGGGGGAAGTTTGTGCCTTACCGCCACGTGGGCGAATCTAAACTCTCCCCGAGTCTCTTGACGGAGAGTTCACACAACGCGGAGGTTAGGGACAAAACTTATAAGCACAGGATGACGGTAGACAAGCTGTCGTGGTGGCTTCGTGAATTGCTCGACAGTAGCTGGTGCGCCCGCTTTTAGTAACTATTACAAGAAAAGAACGATACCCGGCTTCACAAAAAACGTGTCTATTGGATGCACAGCACATTTCGCCCGTCATGACCCGACCAAGAGTTCCAGACGACAAGAGACAGAGGACTGCGCGTGCTTGCGACTCTTGCAAGCGCCGAAAACAAAAAGTAAGTCGACAAGTTATCAGTCATATTTCATTCATCTGCCCCCTCGGATACTTGGACATTTTGAACTTGTCATTCTTTTCTGTACGCTCCGAGACACACATACACGCATACACATACACATACACATATACATACACAAGGCGAAGGCAAATTGTATCGCGACTATTCGCGCAATTACACATTATCACACCTGAGTTCTCGACTATTGAATGTCGCGATATGCATGTCACCCCCAACATGCGTTCAAATTCCGAGATATGAGCAGTTCATGCAAGAAAGTGCGAAAATCGTCTGTTCTGGTTGCAGCAAACTCCTCCGAGCGAAGCGAAACTTATGCGAGTGAGCTGTTTGCTTTTTTTTCCCTGCTGGCACAGCATATGTACAGCCCGTATACGTCTGTGCAATGTGACAGATCTTTTACATCAATGCTGGCTTAGAGGCTGGCGCCCGGCTATAACATGGCTTGAGCCGGCATAAGTGTGTTGGCAAGCGGACGCATTGCCCCTTTCGACTATCAAAGCGCCTATAATATATTAAAAAGCCAGGCAAGCTGCATAAAAAAAGTTCTCGCTAAGGCTTTGCATGCAACTCTCAACATCTCGGTTATGTACGCTGCACGAGCTGACTTTTTTTGCCTCCAAGTGTAATGGCCTTCATCCGTGCAACACATGTATCAAGAGAAACTTGATATGCGACTATACAGATGGTCGAGGCCCTGCGAAGCTCATGTCCGTCCATGCGACATCTCCGACAGGACAAAGCAATGCTTCTGACTCCGTGGACACTGTCGCTGCGACTCCCAGCCGCGAAGCTACCCTCGAAACATCTCCAAAGAGAGCGACCAAACATGGCAAATCTGCCCGACAGGCCAAAAGAAGAAGCCGGGGCAAGAAAAACCGTTCTCCCAATGTCCATGAGGTGTCCTCCGTTAGCGAGGGAGATGAGAGCTCCCGCCAAAGCATAGGGTCGGAAACAGACGAGGAAGCCGAAGTAATCGGCCAGATCCGAATGCTGCAAGACCCTATGAAAAGGCTCCGTAAGTCAATATTATATCTTTATTATTTCATGCTCAAAGACGCAAAGAAACTTGACTGATTGATGTTGCTTGCTGCCAGTTTTTGTCGGAGATTCATCTACCCTCTCATATTTGCAGTTAATACGTATGATTGTTTACAACACTACCGGTCCATCGGCGTTTACGGATGACCCTAACCGGCATCATATCTTGGAGCCGGCTGCATCAATTACTCCAAGTTCCATGGTTCCTTATATGCTACCAAATAGAGATGTAACGAATTACTTAGTTGAGTCTTATTTTGTGAATGTAAGGCTCAAATCATACTTTTCTCGCTCAACGTCTTGTTTTATATCTAACTCGTCACAGACCAGTGCTCTAATCGAGCTATTTGATCCTAAAACGTTTTATCAATATCTAGAGACCTGTTATGAGACCCCGCTAGAGGTCAATTCATCAACGCTTTGTTTAGTTTACCTTACTTTGGCAATTGGTCTTGCTCTTGCAACGCCCGCCCCAAACAGCCATGGAGATCTGATGATTAAAAGTTTACAAGAAGCCCCTGAAGAACGGGCAGAAGCTCTTTTCCGGGCTGCCAAGTGCCTAAGCGATCCTCTTAACGCAGTTGAACATGCAGATTTCTGGATGATTCAAGCTTGGACATTGATGGCCTTTTATATGTTGATCACATCGAAGCGTAACGCGGCTTATGCATACTGTGGTTAGTAGACTCCATTGAGCTTTAACATAATTTGGCCCTAACACTTAATATAGGAATGGCCGTTCGTTCTGCATATTCCTTGGGCTTGCATCGGGATACGGAAGTGAAGTTCAATAACGAAATTGCAAGACGGAATCTCTGGAGAAGCCTTTTTGTGCTGGATAAATTCCTAGCCACGGCTCTTGGACGTCCCGCTGCTATATATGAGGAGGACTGTTCGAGTGATGCGCTGGATTTACCTGCAATTCAATCGCCCAAATCAGCTCAAGAAGAGGAAAATATTAGGACGGCTGGTCTTGATTCATCTGTCCGAATCTACAGGTCCATCAGCACAATGCTCAAGAAAGTTTACTCTGAGCGAAAGGTTTCAACAAACCTGGCCCAAGAGATTGTCGATGACTGCCAGTTATGGGCTCCCAATGCCCACCCGTCTTTGGCGGCAGAGGATCTTCTCAACGGCAAGGCACCTAAAGAGATGGGGATACCCATCTTACACGTGCAGTTACTTCATTATCACTCCATCCTTCTGCTGAGCAGACCCTTTTTTATTGACCTGTTAGTAAAGACGCGACCAACTGTTTCAAATGATGGAGAGCCCTTCCATCGGACATTCTCGAGGGCAGAAAAGTTTTCTCAAGCATGTGTGGCTGCATCAACTCATTCTGTGATACTCATTCAGGCAGCATTTGAAGCAAAGTATTTGCCGCGGAGTAACCCGTTTATCTTGTAAGTGTACTAATTAGAATCTTCCCGAGGACATTCGCTAACGCTAGATTTCAGATATTTCCTTTTTGCAGCGACTTTGATTATACTGAGTAATGAGTTTGCTGGTTTATACGAGAATGAACATTACGCAGAGTCTGTTTCGAGCGCTATCAAAATCATGGACTACTGCGCAACAACGAATGTTCAAGCTCAGCGAATGCTTTATATCTTGCAGTCGTTTTTGGTAGATGTCGGAAAGCATTCAAAGTCTCCGGCCTCAAGCGAGCAATCTGAGCTCGCTTTGCCGGATGGCTATATTGGTGACCCGGAAGAAGTTTTGCAAACTAGAAGACAGAGCCTTACCGCTCGACGCAATCAGCAGGAGCCCTCTACGCCCATTGGTGGAGGGTCATCGTCCGATGCTATGGAGTACTATTCCCATATGGAGACAGATGCCAGCCAATCAATTATTGACGCTCAGGATATGGGCCCTCTGGTGATGAGAGGAGAGCGCTCAATGAGCTCTGCTACCAATCAAGCAGTTCCGAGGCGCTCAAGCATTGGCCGCTCCTTGTATCGGAGAACAGAACTGGAGCTCGCAAAGGCTGATCTCAATTTTGAGGAGTTTGACCACGATGCCTCTGCTGAGTACCAGCAAGACATGGATTCGGATGAAATGAAGGCTTATTCCCATGGTTATAGCTCAGTCATGATGCACCATGGAGAACAGCCTGCCTTCCAAGTCCACCATGGCGGTAACTTCAGGACTTATACCACTCCCAACATGTCTTCAGCTGGCAGTCAAGAGGCCGGCGCAGCTCATTTCGGTGAGCGTTATTGATGCAGTGATGATAAGTGATATATATATATATATTTTTGAGAGCTTGACAGCTCAGGGTATTAAGTTTAGACAAAGTGCGAGAGAAGACTTCTTTCTTCTCCATTTTCTTATGTTTATTTTTCTTATCTATTTTTATTTTTATATTCTTAGGTGTGTTTGTTGCAGGAGATATCAGCTTGAAGTTCCTATTTTACATTGATATTTTAGACGTGCTGGAAGACTAGATTGGTTGTTTGACGGCATATGAAAGGTAGTAAAGATCTTCTTTCTTTTGTTCATTCTGTCTAGTTACTTACCTTGCTTTTTATTTTGCTTTATTTTTACTTTGGTCATTCTTTTTGAACATTTTCTTTTGTTTACATCATTATAAGCATATTCAGTCATTTGCATTTAGATAGCAATTTTGTTCTATATTTACCTCTCTCTTTGGCTTCCTTTGTGAGCAAACACTGCCTCACTTGTGCATTTACTCCAGATCTACGTATAACACCATGTATATCTCCAAGCAAAAATGCCAATACCGCAGTTATCCAAAATACAAAGTCTACGCTCTTCACCACGAGCTTGGGCCAAAGTGCTCTCCCTCTGCAACATGTGCCCGTATAGCTGTGCCCTGGTAATCCATCGTCGTGGTCACGACATCATTGCCCCACCACCTTGGAGGATCAATTCCCTGCATCGTAAGAGCAAAGAAGATGAACAGCGTGGCCAGCGCCAAGCCCAAATCCAATCCGGACGACGTCAAGAAGTTTGAGCGGCTCCACCATCGGAAGTGGCGCTTCTTGATCCAGAACTGGAATACGAAGCCGACGATGCCCCAAGAGAAGTAGTTGAGAGGAGTGGCGGGCGGGATGGCTCCCGGGCCACCAAAGAGGAGCGGCGCGATGAGGTATTTGACTGGGGATTTGGGATTTCTCTTGGCGAGGTAGTAGATGATGACGGGGGTGATGGCGCCGAGGATGAAGAAGAGGAAGAGGCCGGAGTAGATTTGGCCAGGGGAGAACATTCGTCCTGGACCGATAAGGCCCCAGATGACGGATGCTGAAAGACAAAGCATGTTAGATTCGGTATAGACAGCGAAGCGGACAGGGATTGACTACTTACCAGAGTAAAAGACTCTCCCGCCTGGACAAGTGAAATGCTCAGTTTGCTGCTCATCGCACACATCTGGAATGATATTTAGGGCCATGTTGAGAACTAGGACCTGGATGATGCAAGAGTAGGTCGTAGCAACAACTTGGGCCATGAACATTGTCCTGGGCGGGATCTTCATGTAATGGCCAAATTTGAGATCAGAAACGAAATTAAGCGCTTGGGACCTGAAGAAGGCATGAGTAGGCTGCTTCCATGATATTGAATTACTGCTGTGCTTTCACTTACATCGTAATGTAGCCAAATGTTTTGAAGCTAATCAGGTACGTATATACCGTTAGTGACAATAAATCTTTGTTAATGCGATATCCAATTTGGTATAAACGTACAGCATAAGCGCAAGAGGTCGTCCCGGCTGGATGTAACCATATACAAACTCCGTAAGCACATTCAAGCCAATCTGGTTATTGGTCACGGCTTGAATAATGCCAATGGGCAAAGAGAAGCCAAACGAGATGAAAACAGCCAATAAGAATGCCCACCAAGTAAGGTTGGTTGGGTAGGCGAGCACTGTATAGAAGCCCAATGCCAGCATCTAATTAAAGTACAATGATGTCAGCCGGTGCGGAATATGATGGTTGCCTGTGCTGGTGGGAAGCTAACGAAAGAGTGGGATTACTGACAATGCAGAAGAGAGTAAGGTACCACCACGTCGGTGCCTCCTTATACTTCCTCATCAATTTCATGTGAATATCTGGCTTTTCCGTGGTGCTGTTCATATACTGCTTCCAAATATACTTGCCGTGGTGGAGGTACGTATATACGACGAGGGAGGAGATGGCAGCAAATGACATGCCGTATGATATGGCAAAGGTGGTACTATTGGACTGTAAGTCTCAAGGTAAGGCGGCATTGGGCAGATTGTTTTTTACCTAATGAATAGAGGAGAGTACTTTTTATAGGACTCCTCGTTGAGGATAATGCCCGGGTCCACGATGCGGCTAATGTTGTATTTTGCTCCGGTGTTGTCGTATATGCTGGCGTCGCTCATGGGCAAGAATGAAGAATACCAGGTCCCAGAGTAGTGAAGGAGGGCCGATAAGCCAATGTAGAATACTACGACGCTGATCAAGGTATTGGCAATTGCGTGCCTAGAATGCTTTGTCAGAGAAGACATCGGCTGCACCATCACAATCTTACTTACCATGGCGAAACGAGAGGTGATCCGATATAGCCCGATACTTGTGTCCAGTCGAAGGTGATGGGTATGATGGACAGGCCAGTGTTTCCACCAAATAGCTGGTTAATGACCGGGTTCTTAGGTGCCATCCACGTCGCAAAGGCGAATACACTCAAGAACTGTGCGAAGAATCCGGGGATGAAGTAGTAGAAGAAAGACGCCGCAGTGACAAGGCCAAACCAGGTGTATCTGGGTAGGCGTCCCCCGAAGACTGTCGGATCTATCTGATCGCTTGTCTCATACATGGCGTTCATCATTGTTACGGAAGCCAGATTTGCAGGCCATATCATTGATGCGGGATACACTGCGAGCAGTAGTCAATGATGACGCTCTTGGGACTAAATCAAACGGAGGAAGGGCGTCGAACCTAGATATTTACGCATAACACCAGCAATTCCATATCCAAGAGACTGTGTGGATACAGTAAGCAAGATCTGGTATAGCAGTCCGAAGTTTTGTTTATAAAAAACCAGCTGCGCCAAGATGATGTCTGTCGAATAAGCAACAGAGAAGGATACAGACGCCATTACTCCTATAATTGCATGCTCCTTGCAGTTGAAAGGACCTGGATTAAGATTCCACTTGATGCCAAAGAGATTGAATTCCCGTGCTGGGACAATCTTGGCCCATCCATGACCAATTGGCCATGCAACAATTTGCGCAACAAGAGGCCCAATTGAGATGGCGGGCTGGCGTAGCGAAAAGATTGTGTTCATTGAAGCGCCAAATACGACAAGCGTCAATCCAATTGTCCATGCTCGAACTGTGTTGCAAGGCATATCCTCGTCAAAGTTGTTGACAGCCGCTCGAACCTCTGGATAAGGAGAGTTTTCTTCCTCTTCCTGTTCGTCACCTCTCTTGGACTCATCGTCTGACAAGCCGTCGTCAGCCTGTGAACGTCGGCGTGATTCATGCCCCTCTGGCAAGTTTGGGTCCATGAGAAGCTCATATTCTGAGCCTTGGTCGTCATCATCAGCGTCATTCCGCGCGCCGGAATCCGGCCATTCAGAGATGGTTTCTCTCAAGTTCTCCATCAGGCCAGTCGTTGGGCTTGAAAGAGAGTGGCGAGGGTGAAGTCCAGATTCGGTCTCACGGCCGCTCGTTTCAGCCATATTGTCCATGACAGCGTCTGTCACGGCGTTGAGTGAAGTTGTGGCTCTACTGTAGGACTCAAGCTATGACAAAAGCGTCATGAGTGGACAACGCCAATGGATGAGAAAGCCAGTGGAAACGATGGGCGCATACACGTAAGTAGATATAAGCCTCTTTTCTCTCTTTCTCCTTTCCTCTTCAGTTCGCAGCCTCCATCTTGGTGAAATTGAATGACGGTGATGAGATAAGTTCTGAGACACTCTAACCACTAGGTATTAAGCTTTGTTGATTGAGGCCACGCGACAGGAGAGCAAGTTTGCGACTCAGTACCTGCAATGCACCGGCCACCTCGGCAAGATCTTTGTAGTCAGGCTTGGGAAAATAAATAGCAACCGCGTGCCAGCACTAGCATAAGAGCTCTTGATTGAGCGAATGAGAATAACTATTTCATTGTAAGAAACAAAATAATTACTTTCTGCGACAGGAGATGCGAAGCTGAAGCAGTCCAAACGGTGAGCATTTACGCATGTATAAAAAGGGGTTTAGCGCAATGTCATCGCACTAGTCGACAATAGGATGCTAGACCAATCTGGGCTATTTTTCTTAGATCAGATCAGCTACTATGAATTAAGCATTTCTCATCAGATCGCCTTTATATCATTACACAAGCAACTGGCCATCTTATTATTTTGCTATCTTGTTTGGAGAATTATATCTCGTTTTCGGGTTTCGGTTCACAACACCCCTTTAGTGCTTCGTCTCTTGATATGGAAACATAAAAAATGCGCCGAGTTGTCGTGACCGGCCTGGGGGCCATCACGCCTCTCGGGCTCGGCATCCAGAGAACATGGGCTCGTCTCATCGCCGGCGAATCAGGCATCGTCAGCGTTGCGGAACGAGAGCCCAGAGAACGATGGAAAGAGTTGACATGCACTGTTGCTGGCGTCGTTCCGGGAGGGCCCGGCGGAAAACCCCACGGCTTATGGAAAGCTGATGACTGGCTCAGTGCCGCGGAACAGCGCCGCATGTCCACCTTTACGCAGTATGCGATTGCGGCCAGTGATATGGCACTTAAGGATGCCGGATGGGAGGCATTACGACAGGAAGAGCAGGAGGCGACTGGAGTATGTCTGGGGAGCGGCATAGGCAATCTTGAGGAGATGTATGACACGAGCTTGGCTCACAGCAACGGCGTGAGTAAATCCAACTGACATGAATACTCATATTTATCATCTGACATGAAGATATTGGACTTTCAATGAAAACAGGGTTACAGAAAGGTTTCACCACTTTTCGTGCCCAAGCTCTTGATCAACATGGCAGCAGGACACATCGCTATGAGACACGGCTTCCAAGGCCCAAATCACGCTGCAACCACAGCTTGCACTACGGGAGCGCACTCCATCGGAGATGCAGCTCGATTTATTGCCCTGGGAGACGCTGATGTCATGGTTGCCGGAGGGGCAGAATCGTGCGTCCATCCTCTCACCTTTGCTGGCTTCGGCAGAGCTCGCTCGCTAGCCACGGCGTTTAATGATAAGCCACAAGCAGCATGCCGCCCATTCGACGCTGATCGAGATGGTTTCGTCATTGCTGAGGGAGCAGCGGTATGCGTTCTTGAAGAGCTTGAGCACGCAAAGGCCAGAGGAGCCAAGATCTATGCTGAGATTAGTGGATATGGATGCAGCGGAGATGCGTACCACATGACGGCGCCCCGAGAGGATGGACATGGAGCATATCTAGCCATGAAGAAGGCTTTGAAGAGCGCGGGCATCAAGCCATCGCAAGTTGACTATGTCAACGCACATGCTACAAGCACACAGGTGGGAGACACAGCCGAAGCAGCTGCCATAAAGCGCATCATGCTGGGCGAGGAAGGTGTTTCATCCGAGTCTCAAGTTACTGTAAGCAGCACCAAGGGCTCAATAGGTCATCTGCTAGGAGCTGCAGGTGCTATCGAGGCCCTATTTTGTATCCTGGCCATCCATGAGGTGAGTTTGAGTCCAACCTTTTCAGCTCGTTTCAAGCAGCTGCAGTCTATTTCTCCAGAAGAGAAGCTAATTAAGATGGAAACATAGGGAATTGTGCCCGCTACGCTAAACTTGGAGCGGCAGAATGTAGATGCTGACTTCAACTTTGTTCCTCTGGTATCTCAAGAAAAAGACGTCAAGGTTGCGTTGAGCAATAGCTTTGGATTTGGTGGGACTAACAGCACCCTTGTGTTTTCCAAATTTGAGTGAGGACATGGGTTTGACGATGTTCATCTCCACGAACAGCAGCGTCACTTTGTACGATTATGTATATTAAACAGATAAATGGATGGATATGCCATTAATGACACCCAATTCAATGCTATAAACACACAAAGCCAAAATGAATCGCACAGCTGTAACCAAACATCGTGGGGACCATCAACAAGAGCTTTATTTGAATCTGCCCCTCCATCATTGGACCCTGGATCTGATAACATGGGCAGAATCTCTCTACGTGGGGCAGCCGAAGTTCAGCCGCTTGCGCCAATCCATCATCCGATCGCAGTCAATTTCTGCGCACAAGCAAATCTAGCGCGTCATGGAAGCTGTCCCGGCGATCTGAAAAATAGACCCTCGATCTGCCCGCCTAATTTTTTGTCTTCTTTATATGGCCATTCCTTAGATACCCTCAAGCCGGCTCACAACACTCTCCAATTTCTTTTCACAATGGCCTGTGAAAGCTGCAGGTCCCAGGCCCGGACCCTGCTTCGGGTCGCAAACCGCACTTCAGTACTATCCCGGTCCTCGGCCGCTGCCAGATCGAATTTTTTGCCGCTGCTCAGTGCGCCTGTCCAGACACCGCCGCCGTCACGGAGCTTCAGCAGCACGAGCCCGAAGAAGATCTTGGGACTTGGAAGCTCGATTGGAGAGTCGTATCGAGTCATTGGCGCCTCGGAGAGAATATTCAAGGCATGCTCCAAGGCGGCTGATTATCGCATCACCGAGGAGGAGCGCAAGAATGATCAGGTGGAGAGATTAGAGGACGGAGAGGAGATTGGCCGGTCTATTGATGAGGCGAATATCTGGCACAACAGTATGACACTACTTTGAATCCAAATCTACCAAAGGCAAAGAGCTTTAGCTGACGATTCATCTTTCTTTTAACACAGCTTTCAAGCTCTCTCCTACCTTTAGCACCTGGTCGCACGTTACTATGCTTCACCTCTACCTCATCAACGCCCGCATACGGATGCTCGAGCGAGACGCATACCGAAGCTGGCAGCAACAGCTCATCGACCACTTCTTCTTCGAGTGCGAGAAGAAGATGCACATTGACCACAACATCACCTCCAGCGCTCTCCGACAGCGCTACCTCAAGGACATCTTTGTCCAATGGCGAGGCCTCCTGCTGGCATATGACGAAGGTCTCATCAAGGGCGATGCCGTTTTAGCAAGTGCTGTGTGGAGAAACCTCTTCAAGGGCGATCCCGAGGTCGATCCCCGAGCATTGGTGGCCATCGTTGGATGGATGAGATCGGGCCTTGCATCACTAGAGGGTGCTTCCGATATGGCCATGCCCAACAGGGCTCTTGAGATCTTGGACAAGCCGGTAGATGTGTTCTGGACGAGACTCGAAGAGCCCTTCAAGAGGGAGCAGGGCAAGGAGAGTGCAGAGGAAAGCCAAGAAGCAAAGGCTACCCCAGAATTGGCCAAGGCCGCTTAATTCCATAAAAGAAAAGGAAAAAGAAACAGAGACAAAAAGGGGAGAGTCAAGAATCATGACGACGATGATGACCAAAAAAAAAAGGCGATTGAAGAAATCTGTAAAATATGCAAACTGCGAAAAGCGAAAGTACTGAGAGGCATGTGGAGGTATTCAAGGCTAATAAGTCCTTCGTATATGTGTATATAATAGTGCTCGGATGTATGTTATAAGTGTATGGTGTACGGATAGCTGCCGGCAAACGTGGAGGTTCGGCATCCCACCTCCCTGATAGACTTTTTGATATAGATGGAAAATAAAACAAAAAAAAATTCTATGTTCATACTCTCATGACTCAATCCTTCTTCTCCCACATCTGAAACTCATACTTGATGCCAGCCTCCTCCTGTCCTCCCTCCTCAACCTCCTCGCCCGTCCACGCCTGCAGCTCCTCTCTCGACTTCTTCTCCCATCCTTCCGCCCTGCCACCCGTCAAATCCAGCGGGAAGAATGTATCGCACTCAAACTCAGCATTCATGCTCGTTAGTAGCACGCGCTTCGCCGAAGGATGCTTCAGCGCCGCATCGTAGATCTGTGCGCCTCCCATGACGAAGACGCGTGTTGCAGCGCCGTTGCTCGAGTTTGCCTCTGCCGCATACCTCAGCGCCGCTTCTACGGAGGGGACCCGGACCTCGGTATCAGCTGGAGGCGGGGATGGTGGGTTGGCCGGTGCGGAGCGAGTGATGACGATGTTGAGGCGGTTTTTCAGAGGCCTGAACTTGGGGGGGATGGAGTCCCAGGTTTTGCGGCCCATGATGACGGCATTTTGGATGGGAGTCTAATATGTAATTAGCTTCATGCATTCGCTTTTTCAAATTATGATTGAAATTTATAGAGTAGAGAAAGAAGCCAATAAAAAGCAGCTTCCGTCTTCACTATGATAAACTTGATGTGGATGAATTTTTCTTCTATTACCTGTGATGAAGCGGGAACCCGCGTCGTCACACGCGCAAAATACTGCATTTCTTTCTTGAGGCCTTTCCAGGGCATACCGCCCTGGAAGCCAATGCCCATGCTGCGGGTTGCAGCGACAATGAGGGTGAGTTCGGGGGTCGTCATGGCGGAATATGTTGAGTGAAAGTATGGAGTTGACTGTGAGTGAGTGGGTGAAAAACGGGTGTAAGTCGTTAGCAGCGTGTTAGCGCAGCTACGTTCACTGAACTGGATTTTGAGGTTTTGGGCCGAGTGTAGCGCAATTAACAAGCATTTGAAGAATAAAAAAGTCTTGGAACTTTGTTTTCAAACTTCAAATGTTTATATTAATAGAATATCCAACTAATAATCTAATAAATTTACATTCAGGCAACCATTATTCTCGCAGTCGCTCGCCATCAATTCCTTCGCTCATAGCTTTGAAGGCGCTAAAACAGCAATATCTTGGAACGGAATGTCCAAAAACTTGTAAATGTGGTGAAATCTGAAATTCGTCAGTAATAAACTTCTTGCGTGCAATCTTTTCTTTTCTTTTCTTTTCTTTTCAATTGATGCATAACACATTAATTATTCAAAAGAAAAAAGGCCGCAAAACTCACCGGTCGCTTCCAAAGAACGGCTCTGACACTCCCTTTGCATTCGTCACCCAAAGCCAAGGCGCACCAAAGGCCCCCAAATCAACAGCTCTCTTCGTAGTAGCCAAAAGAGTATCCTTCATCGTACCGCGAGACTGCATAATCTTTTCTACCTCTTCTTCAGTAAAGAGCTTCTTGCTACCGCTTTTGCCAGGCTTCTCTGTCGCCCCTTGGAGCACAGCCCGCAGGTTCTCCTCCGGAATGAGGTTAACATTTGGGGGCGTCCAGAAGGCCATGAGGAGAGATTCAAAGGCAGCTAGAAAAGTAGCCTGTGGATAGTTGGCCTTGATGTAGTGCAGGGCGCGAAGTGGCGAGATGGTGTGAGAGACGGCCATAAGATCGGGAGGGCCCTGGATGTTGAAAAGGCCAACCCGATCAGCAGCACGACGGGAGTCAAACTGGAGATATTTGGCTTTGACCTCGTTTGTCCATGGAGGTTTGTTGCCTAAGATGCTGGTCAGCATAAAAACGAAAAGGAGGGATAGCAGCATGAATAGCCGGCTGGCTTACCCGACAAGTGGTTGATGCCACCCAACAGCACAGGGTTAATCCTGATTTGAACGAAAGATGAGTACTCGATCTGATATAACAGATTCTATCACAAGGAATAGACCACTTACTCTATTTCTACTCCATTAGCAGCCAGCTTATCTCGATTCTGCGCCAAGTCGGTGAAGGCAATGTAGCTGAAATAGGATGCTGCCGTCCTCACACATCTTTAATCAGCCTTGGCTACAAAAGCAAAAGTCAAATGAAAATAGAATACGCAACAATAGTCCACCTGAATAGGCGACGATACATTGAGCCAAACACACCCAAATCGCAGTCCAACACTTACCGAGATCCAAGAAGCACTCAATCTTGGCACCCATGATTAGTAGCTACCTTAGGTATTATGCTTGAAACCCCTGGTCCGCCTTATAAGCTGCAAAATAGTAGGATCGGCTACCCCAGATTTCTTTTTCCTCCGGATTCCTTCGTCACTGAGATTCAAAGCCCACTGCAGGAAAAGAAAGGTGTCGATTGCCGCAGCTAGGCGCAGATGGCGTGATATTTATGATGACAAAATCAAAAGGAGGAAAGGCAGACTACCTAGGTAAAGAGGGCGATAGTAATAAATAGGCATGCCACAGATCGGCTTAAAATATTACATGGATGTAACACCGGTAAGCTTTATGAACGTCCAGTATGGAGTATGCAGCGATTGTGCCTAGGTTGGAAAAAGATGCTAGCGGGCACTATTACAGCATCTCCCCTCAGTCCCTGTCCATCCATGATTTCAAACATATAGGCGCCGCAACGGATAGCCTCCGCGCTGGGGAGCCCGCTAAAATCTACTATACCTATACCGCATAGCTCGCTATAAGCTAGCGGTCTTTTGCGGCGTTATAGGCGCTCCTAGGCGCTATTCTTCGTACAAAAGCGCAACATAGCTGCAACATATTTGCGGGCCGAGGTATCGATTTCCGTTCCAAGCGTTCAGTAATCAAAAAATGGTCCACCCAGGGAACAGCCACGCTCCACATCTCGGCCTCTTCCACCACTGCGAAAGCTCACTGGACTCGCGATCTATAGGGCGAATTTGATAAAGCTGGGGACGGATAGCGATAGGAGATGATGACATGTGCTTTGGCTTTTTGAATCTCCAGAGTCATCAGCCTTATAAGCCCGGTCATCCTTGAGTCTCTCTGCTTTCTTCTCATTCCATAACAACATACGAAAGCAATTGAACAATATCACTTTTAATAAGCCCATTCATTCTTCTCACCATCGTCATCACTATCAGCAGCGTTCTCTATTGTAGTCTTTCATCCTTCATCATTGATTACACGTAAACAACTCCAAAATGGTCAGCCAAAAGCCCGTAGCCCTCGTCGTGGGAGCTTCTCGCGGTATCGGCCGTCAGGTCGCCATCGATCTGGCCAAGAACGGCTACGCAGGTGAGCAAACATCCATTCATCTATATGTCCTCTCTCTTTAAAAGAGAGAAGATATAGCACATGAGGGAACTTCTTTGCTGACGTATATACCATTCTCCAGTCGTCGTGGCCGCAAAGTCCATCACAGACCCTTCCAAACTCACCGATAAGGCGCCCAATCCCAAGACCAGCGAGTCAACCGTCACCACCGTCGCCCGCGAAATCACCTCTGCCGGCGGCGATGCCACTCCCATTCAGGTCGACGTGCGGTCTGAGGAAAGCGTGAATGCCCTCATCGCGCAGACCATTGCTGTAAGTAGTACTCCGTGACTGGCTTCAAAAGAAACACAAGCTTACAAACCATGCTCTCAGAAATATGGCCGCCTCGACGTCCTCGTCTACAACTCCGGCGCCATCTGGTGGGCTTCCGTCGCAAACACCCCCCTCAAGCGCTTCCAGCTCATGCAGCGCGTCAACCCGGAGGGCCTCTACGCTGTCATCCAGGCTGCCCTGCCGCACCTCCGCCCTCACGGCCGCATCGTCGTCGTCAGCCCGCCCATCTACAGCCGCTTCTTCCGCGGCAAGACCGCCTACGCCATGGGCAAGATCGGCATGAGCGTCCTGACAAAAGGTCTGGCCATTGACTTTGAGCGCGAGGGGCTCAAGGACATGGCCATTACGAGCATCTGGCCCGCAGTGGTGAGTTTCAATTTTGACAAGACACACTACATAATCAATTATAGCACGACTAACACCGACTCATGTCTAGGCCATTGAATCTGCCGCCACCGAGCAGTTCACCAAGAAGAATCCCGACGAGGAAAAGGACCTCCGCAAGCCCACCATCTTCTCTGACGCCATCCTCGGCATCCTGCGCTCCCCGGCCGCCAAGGTCAACGGCGAGCTGGTCCTCGACGAGGACTTCCTCCGCGACCACTGCGGCGTCACCGATTTCTCAAAGTACAGCGTCATTCCGGGCTCAAACCCGCGCCGCATTATGCCCGCGAAGCTGCCCGACTTGACCGTTGCCGAACAGGCGGATGAGGGGAAGAGGGTAGACAGCGCTACTAAATCTAAATTGTAATCTTGTATTTCATTTGTTTGTCTGTTAGCCTGAAGAGGAGAGTCAGAGATCTCTCAATTACCAACCGTGCTTGGACGGTGCAAGGGCAATGGTAATGGATGGCGAACACTGAGAGACTGAGTGTGGTTCGAAAAGTATGAAAGAAATACTCCTACCACTATTGTATAATAAATATAAATGCATCTAAATAAATAAACACCGGCATGAACCCACACGTACTCACTTCATCAACGATACGATACAAAATCGAGCTCCAAGGAAAGGCTCTAGTCCACGCCATTATAATTCAGAATCATTGTTCATTGATATATAAGATCCATAAGAATATACATCTAATTCCTCATAGTAATCTCTCTCTCACTTATCTCAAAAAGGGGGAAAACAAAAAGGGAAAAGTAAAAAGAACAATGCACAGTTCCTTCAAACTCCAAAAACATTAGGCACATTATATAAGGCCACTCCTTTTAGTCAGCGCCGGCTCCTCAGTCAACAGTCCACCGGTCACCTCTGGTTCTTTCTACTTCTTTTTTCTCATACACAAAAAAATAGGGGAGGAGGAAAAAAGAAAACAGACCAAGGAAATATAAGAAAAGAAAAAGACTTCCTCAAAAAGAGGGCCAGGGGAAAAAAAACAAGCGCTTTGCCATCCGATCCATTATCCATAATCAATCTTACAAAATTTCTTTTGGCGAAGTATACTCGCTCACTCCGCTGCTGCTAGTGTCCTTGGTCACCCTTGTACTGCTGCCACTGCTGCCACTGCTGCCACTGCGAGGAGACGAAAGTATTGATATAAGGTTCTCGCTCTCCGGGGTATGTTGATCCTATGCGTCCATGTAATCCCGCTGCTGGCTCAGCGGACCCACGCCCTGCGTACTTTCGATATCGCTAACTGTCTGGTTAAACACCGACGTCACGTCCAGGAGCACCTTCAACCGGTTCCATTCATGTCGGCTTCGCCATATCTGGTCCATCATCTCTCGGTTGACTTGTTCAAGCTGTTCAATGGTGCAACCCGAAGTGTTATCTGCCATCCGATGCAAAGAGCTCTCCAGCTGCTCTTTTACTGATAGCGGCTGGGAGGCCTGAGAAGCCTGCTGGCCTGAGTTGCGGGATGATGAGTGTTGCTCCTCGGGGCTTCCATCGTGAGAGGGCAAGCTAATCACCGATTTCGAGCCCGCCGGGCTCTGGTGTGTGTGTGAGCGGGGAGACGGCCGGTCTATGAGAGCAGGCGGAGAACTGGGGATATGCTGCTGTGCCCGAAGCTGTGTGGATTGCCAAATGTCCTCGTTAGACGATAAAAGACTACTATTGTTATGCCCAGTTGGCAGTGTGTCGGGGATATCAGCCTGCTCGTTGGATTCAACACGGCGATTTTCGTCGTGGTTACCGTTCGTATTTTGACTCTGGCTCCAGTTGGATGAGTGATGGGTCGACAGATCCGATGTCTTTGTTGTGGAGGCCTCGTTAATTACAGCGGACGGCGACATGCCAGCAGGTAGCGTAGTAACCACAGATCGTTGAGATACCTGTGTCCCTCCCAAGTTTCTCGAAGATACGTCCTGTGACTTTGGCGGCGGGCCCATGGGAGACGTCGTCTGCTGTTGGGATTCAGACTGGGATGCCAGTTGGGTGGTATCATCATCGGTCCCACTCATATGTACATCACCCCCTTTAATCGGGTTGGGGTTGGAGGTGGAGGTACCGTTGCTCAGCTGATGCACATCTTCGCCAGCTTCGCCATGTCCATTAGACAAGGGGCTTCGTATTTGGAACCGAGCCATCGTACGAGTTCCCGGGACCGGCTCTCCAAGCGTGAGAGGGCCTTGGGAATCGCTGTCATTGCCTCCGCCAAGATCTGACTGAACTCTCTCCAATACAGACTGCATCGCTATTCGCTTCCGCGCTTTCGCGGCTGCTTCCTTGGCTCGGTGCTGCTGGCGCTGGTAAAGCGCTTCCCAGTCAATATGGCCGGTGCTGTTTTCAATGCTGGCTACATCGACTTCGACATTGCTGAGTAACTCATTGGCCTTGAGGGTACGCTCCTTATCACCAATATTCTTGGCGTCTCTTGCCAGAGACTTGATATCAAACAAAAAGTCCTTGGGGCGAGCATAAAATCCGTTTGACAAACGCTCCTCGATGGTGGTGGTTTCGAGATTGTAATAGTACTTTCCGGATTCAGCGTGCATTAGCACGTCATTACCATACTTATCCTTGGCAATCTCAAAAGGCCTATGCTCTCCCTCCGCAAGATCCGGCCGTACATAGTTCGGGTCCGCCTCCAAGAACAGATAGTCAATCTGGTTTTGTTGAATAACTGGCTGTCTGAACTTCTTATATCTACGGTTGATCTGATCCATAATTGGCTGCAGCTGGATCTTGAGAGCATTGAGGAGCTGGTGGTCTCTCTTCTTCTGGGCCTTCATCTCTTCTTTGGTGGGCGGCTTGGGAGGCGCTTGAGGAGCCACGGGGAGCTCTTCGAGGACTCGCTTCTTGCGGTTTTCCAGATCCGGAAACTCGTGAGGATTCAGCTTCACGAAATCCAAAGTTTTCGCAAAATATTCCATGCGATTAGCCTGCTTATTGTTAGCATCTCTCCGTCAAACTGTTCGTAGCACTGTGTCCTATCTTACCTTTTCAGGCCTTTGAATCTCCATTTGGTTTTTACTGGAGTAGCCAAAAAAGTCCTGGATCAATTCCCGTGGGAGATGCTTTTTCTCGCAATCCGCTGTAGCAAAGAGGAGTATCGGATCCGTTGGAGGGATGGATCTTAACATCATGCGGAAGGTAACGAGTGCCATCGTTCCGGTCAGCGCCGCGTACCAGGTGTCAATGTTTGGTATGTAGATAACACTTGGTTTATGGCGCCTCACTTCGGTGAAAAGGCCAACAATCACTTGCTCCATTGGCTATGAAATCAGTTAGCAATTGTAATATTTCGGCTAGTTTAATTATTCAAAAAGGGATTTGACATAAAGGAAGGCCGGGGAGGTATAAACCACTTACTCGAACGTCACTAAGCAGGCTAGGAAGATCAAAGTTTTGGACATGGACTCCCTCAAAGTAATGGAGAATTGCAGATGAAATGTAGCCTTGGCCCATTCCATGAGCACCTGAGATGAGGAATCTGGGCCGGAAGACTCGAGAGCGTTCAAACTCTTGACTCAGGGCCTCGCGGCCAAACCCATGGTCTTTGTCTTCGTATTGCTCGTACATGGCTTCTTCCAAAGCAGTCGTCTTCTTTTTTCGGGGCAGCAGCCGATCAAGTGCTCGCTTAGCTTCGTCAAATTGATCACGCAGAAGAGGCATGATAGAGGCTGGGAGTGGGCGTGCTCCAGATGTCGCAGATCGCTCCGACGAAGGTATCATCTTCTTGATAGAAATCATGAAATCAGAGGCATGAACCGAAATCTTGGCCGGATCAACAAGCAGCTTCTCTTTAGACGAGTAGATCTGTGGGTAGGTTCGCTGGATGGCATTGAGAGATGCCTCGGTGCAGAGGGCTCTCAGATCAGCACCACCATAGCCCTTTGTATTCTCCGCCAGTGACTGCATGAAATCATTCGACAGGCCCCAGTCTTGGGTGTGGATATTGAGGATGGACCGACGCCCGTCAATGTCAGGCAAGGGAAAGTAGAACTCTCTATCAAATCGACCTGGTCGTCGAAGGGCAGGATCAATGTTGTCTGGCCGATTGGTGGCGCCAATGACAATGACCTGTCCACGTCCATCCATGCCATCCATCAAAGCTAACAGCGTCGAGACGATAGAAGCGTGAATCTGCTCCTGTTTGCTCGATCTGACCGGCGCTAATCCATCAATCTCATCAAAAAAGATGATGCTAGGCTGGGTCTTTCTCGCCTCTTCAAAAAGTAAACGAAGCTGCTTTTCAGCCTCACCAACCCACTTGCTGAGCGCATCGGCACCTTTGCGCATATAAAAAGATATCTTTTTGCCTCCGGAGCCGACAGAGTTGGCAAGGGCACGAGCAAGCAACGTTTTACCAGTTCCCGGTGGGCCATGGAACAGCACTCCGCGAGGAGGCGTAACATGGAATCTCGTAAAGAGCTCAGGATACAGCAAAGGAAGCTGAACCATCTCCTTTAGCTGATCGATATGTCCTTGCAAGCCACCAACTTTGCTGAAGTCCACATTCAGATCCACGCCCAGAGGATCGGCATCAGCCAGTGCCTTGCGGTCTTTGATCTTGCCAACGTTGGGAGTAGCCCCAACGCCGTCAACACCCAGCCCCTGGCCGCCAGATACAAGGCCACCAGCAGGAGCGGCAGATGTCGGTGTCATGCCTACATTTCCGGCAGCATTGGATCGATGCATCATCTCGTCATCACTGCTGTCGGAATCCACACCACCAGCGGCACCGGTACCCCATGGCCCGGCCAGCAGCGACCCAACGTCGCCGCCACCACCAAAGGGACCATATGTAGTGTTCAGATTTCTATCCCAGCCAGCGCTAGCGCCGCCTCTCCGACGATTGCGAGCGGGCGTGGGAGCAGGATCTTCTGCTTCGTCTTCAATGTTGGCTGCGGTTAAGGGAGGCATGTAATAGTTGATGCGAGGTCGCGGTCGGCGGGAGCCTTCTTGGTACACAATGGGAGATTCTGTTCGGGCTTTACGATGTGGTCTCGCTGACCGTCTCAGCTCGCGAGCTTCTTCATTAAGTTCGTCCATGTCGAAATCAGGCTCGTCGTCAGCGGAAGAATTTCTACGGCGTGAGCCGCGACCTCTAGACCGGGTCGTTCTTCCCCGAGGGGTTGGACTTTCAGTGACACCGCCCTTCCCGTTCCGTTCCTTGTCAGAGACTTCAGCATCATCGGAATCATCACCTGGCTCAAAGTCACTGCTAATTTCTTGAGTAGATTTTTTGGTGCCCCTCGTCAGTCGGCCAGACCGACGGGTGCCACCAGCTTCCGGCGTAGCTGCGGCCTCAGCTTCAGCATCGACAGCCTCGGTAGTCTCAACGGCCTTTTCCGTGGAAGCAGCAGCGCGAGCGCTCCTTGTCCTCCGGGTAGTAGGTATGTCATCGTCGTCGTCGTCATCGTCTTCGGCTTCGGCTTCATCCTGTTTCGTAGCAGCGATCTCATCGACAGGGACCTCTTCTCCTTCCTGGCCCTCTTCATCTTCCTTAACAGCATCTGGCATGTCAGAGTCAATCTCCTCAAGCTTCTTTTTAGCTGGTGAATTTTGCGAGAGCTCATCAGGAGCATTGGCATCATTTGCGTCTCGGAAGCTGCTGCTGCCTTCATTAGAGGCCTCTTGAATTGGCTCAGGAGCCATCTTAACGCCCTTCATACCACGAGTAGCCCTGCCACTTCGTGCGACTGATTCAGGGCTCTTGCTTCGCGAGTCCCGAGATGGAACAGCATGCCGACCAGAAGTAGATAGCTCCATGAAGTCTTCTGCATCTTCAGTGTTCCCCCTGGTCCGGCGTGTCTGAGCTAACGCTGGACCAGGGACCTTGAGCTTGACCAGCCTCCGCGGTTCAGATTCAGACTTGGTAGACTTGCCGGGCTTGAGAGGAATGTCATCAAGCTCATCAAGCTCCTCTTGTTCCTCCTTTTCTTCCAAGTCATCGTCCTCTTCGCTGCTTTCCCTGTAGTTTTGTTGTTTGACTGCTACCTTTCTAGCTTTCCGCCCAGCGGCATTTCTGGGGGCATCTTCATCCTCCGACTCCTCAGTCGCTTCGATAAATGAGTCTTCGTCGCTATCGGAGAGCTCTTCTTCGTCTTCATCAATATCAGAGCCACGGTAACGGTTGGTCCGTTTTTGGCCCGATTTGGCACCTTTGGATTGGCGGGTTTTCTTGGAGCTTCGAGTCGGCTTTGCCTCTGTGGGATCGAAGTTTTCGTCCTCGGGGTCGGATTTATTAGGGTCGAAATCCTCTAAAAAATTCCTCTTCCTCTTGCTGCTAACCATTTTATCGTACTTTGTAGGTTTTATTCGGTGATGTGTAGACAATTAAATAACAGGCTAACGACAAATCGGCTGCGTATGTTCGAATAGGTATTATTCGGGCCTGTAGCTCGAAATATCAAGTATTAGCTGTTGATCAATTTGATTCTGAGCTGCATTGGCAACATAATCCAATCCATTCATGTCTTGGCAGCTTGAATAACTTACCTAGGCCATGGACAGCACCGCACGCTCGTAATCTAAAGCGTGCATGGAATCGCGCAATGACACACCCACTCTGGACGAAACTCGGCGTCGACAGCTAGCCAGGGAAGATGCGCACCGCAAATTTCACCGGAATCTGCACTCGAAAGACGTCGCGTTGATAGGGTGCGCCGAGATGGGGCTTCAGGCTGGCACAAAAGAAATGCAGCGATGGTCGCAAATCGAGCTGGACAACGAGACTTCGCGCGTCGCGAGAGCTAGCAGCAGTATTAGCGCTGAGGAAAACTGGAGGTTGCCTCCTCACGTGCAGCCACTGCGGCGCGAGCCAAGCCGAGAGTGGCCCGAGCTTTTTTTCCCTCTGCCCTTACTGCACCTATTCTAAGGATCCAGCTTCTCTAATCCAGGGGCCCGCTAATATCAAGGCCACAAAAAGCGACCCATGAATGACGATGTGCAACCAGGGCTTCAAATAAGCTGTTAATAGGCCGTCAAGAGCACATTTACGCGATTGAGATTACCCTGACAACGTGGATGAACAGTGGTGCAATTATTAAACACGATGTTTTCCATACAAAGGCGCACCAGCAGCAGCATTTTGGCAACTTTGCGGATCAGTAAACAAGCAATGCCCAATACGATGTCCATCAAGGTGTTGCCGCATCGTCTACCTTTGCATCGCATTTTTGACACTTTAATTTCCAGCTTCCCCGGATTCTTCAGATCTGTCCCTGGCACTGATGCCCTGATGCGGCTCAAGCATTCTAGGCTTGCCGTAGGGCTGATGAAGAACTGCTACCACTACAGCCACCACTACTGCCCATCAGGACCCCACGCCTAAAGTCAGGTGGCCAGGCGCGCATCGTGGAACACAGCAGTTGGTGCCTTGGTGCCTGATTTTGGTGCCGTCCGACGCAGCTCCAGGGTAGATGCATGTCGATGTCGGCATCTCCTAGCTGTGCACTAATGGACCCTGGAGAAGACACATTTGTAGGAGGTAGGTGCCTACAGTACATGTACTCTCAGGACATGCTACTAGGCCAAAGCTGCAGATGGAGTCTACAGCACTCTGTTCCTGTCCTGTATCTGTAGGACTTTTCAAACCTGCATCGGCTAAAATCTGCAGCCCAGTCCTGGATTTGCTGCATTCGAGCCTGTTTTCTCATCCTCTTCCTTGTATCAGGACGCGCACATTCAAGATTCTGAGCACAGGCAGCACAGGTTGGTTCGTCTCATGGTGCATAGGAAAAGTGGACAATGTCTTTCTTTTTCCTCTCTCTTCCTAAGGCGTGACTCATCTTTTGGTCCAGTATGACTGCATTCTAGCGACCAAGAAGTGTTGCCTGAAAGCCATTGGCTCGTCCAGGCTCAGCTCATGCCGCCATGACCGCTATTACTTACTACTGCAGAAGCCCTTGCTGCGACCAGAGTGGTAGGAAAAGGGGCCACTTGGCATCGACCCGTAGTTTATACGTAGGTACCTAGCTAGGGCCATTCCATCGCTCCGAGTTCTAGGCCACACTACCGCTACTTTTGGCCCCCGAGCTGACACGCCAGACTCGGCTACCAAGCTCTTGGCCGACAGCCGTCCCGCGTTACGGAGCTGAATAGAGTATAGAGTTTGCTGTTCGCCTGCAATACGATGAATACTATTACTCGGTAGCGCTGGCTTGGCAGTCGGAAGGGCCCGTCTGGCTATAGTATCCGTTGCACTACTAGCAATACTAACTCATAATACTCGTATATCGGCTTAGTAGGAGCTCTCTGTATGTCTTGCTTGTCTTGCTTGTCTTGCTTGTCTTCCCATGCCCTGGATCCCGGCAAACAAGAACAAAGGGGCTCGTCACATTGGCAAAAGTGCCTGTCAAAAGCTTCATCACCAGATGCCTAAGCTTACAGTACAAGCACCAACTGCTCACTCTCTGTGGAACCACATGCGAGTACTACCACTGACTTGTATATACATGTCAATGCCCTCCCCTGTCGTCATTCAAAGGAACCGATCGACACTAGCAAAAACAGGCATCAGGTTTGAGCATCGAACCAAACAACCCCCGCCATGACGCCAGCCGGGCGACCAACACCGCCAATGGAAACCGACCGAGCGCGAGACCCTTTTGCGACTGACTCTCCTGGCTCTCGTCACTGGCCTGGCCCCAAGGATGCCTTATCTGCTGCTCGCCGCCTTGAGGCTAGCCCCCTCTGCCATGGCCGCGAAACAGGCGTGATTGGCCCAGGCGTACAGGCCGTCTGCGTGCTTTACCGACAACCTGGGCTCCTGATGGCCCTCCACGCGACTGGAATGCCGGCCTGGCAGTCGCACTGCAGATGGTCTTGGCCGTCTGCATCTGCGGCCTGACACGGATTCGGTCAGCCGCCACATCGAGGCCGTCAGTTATGCATCCATCCCTAACAAAGGATAATAATAATAAAAAATAACACGAACTAGCACTCCCTCGTCGGACCCCGTAAAAGCTGCCTAGTATTTAATTTTCTCGGCCAGCCCATTTTCACGTCCTTTTCCTCTCTCTCCCATCACGTAGTCTTCACCTGCGTAGCAATCGATGTTTTGACAACTCGTCGGCTTTGCTCTCCCGTTCTCCTTTTTTCAACGCACCCGGCGTGCAGAACCTCAGCTGCCTTGACGGCACGGGTCAGTCCTATCTTTTTAAAACCACGACAAGCTATCAAGAAGCAAGCCTTCTCTCGCGCTGGACAAACCTCGGGCCTACAATAGAAAATTAGACATACCTCTTGTAACGAATAACGAGAATAATACCAAAACCGACATTCGCTATGACTCGCTCATCCAGATCTTACCCTCCCCCGCTGGAGCTGGACACTTCCTTCAGCGGGATGGGCGCCTCCCAACACTCTCCCGACTCTTTTGACTCGCCGCTCTTCTCTCCTACAAAGGTACGCAGTTTCAGCGCATACAACGATCATCGTCGCAAATGTGAGCAGCATCTAACTAAAGCTATAAAAAAACAGAGAGTAGGAACGAGCTCTACAAACCCTTTATCAATCACCTCGCCTCAGCGCAGGACATCCTTCGGATTCATCAAATCTTCGCCCACCGTCAACGTTCACACGACCTGTGGCCGCCACACCGACCAGCTGCTCTTTGGAGGACCTTCACTATCGGGCCTGGCCCGCGCTCTTCTGGGAAAGAAGAAGAAGAGGCCGACTGACAGCTGAGCCTTTGAATCCGGCGGGGCACTTTTCATGTGAAATTGACCAGTGCGCGCCCGCCTAACCTACTTTTACCATATTTTTCTTCGACACTTTTTTTTTTCTTCTACTTTTTTTTTTTCTATTATCACGACTTACAGTGCTGGCTGGATCGGTGCAACATCTAGTACGTTATACGATATGGATGGCTTAATGATACGACTACTACTGTTACGAGCATTACTACTGTTACTGTTACTGCAACTATTATCATAATACTTGGCGCAAATGGGGAATGTGATAAAAGAGAAGATACGTCTTATGTGGCTTGCTATTTATATCTTAGATAACTACTATAATAATGCCACCTCCTTTTTTTACGAGACCATACGGGATCATCGACGTGGCTGCTTACAGGTTTCACACCTGCATCGCCAATCATAGTGAAGTTTATCTTTCGGCAACCTGATCACCAGATTCGTACGCGGCCTTGGCGTCCCTGTCATGAGATGTTCGTATCACAGCGAGGCATTACCTTTCCATATCTAACAAAAGAATAAAATAAAAATAAACCAAAATGCTTTTGATCATATTGATCCATCATTCGGCCATACTGACCTCCATGTATTATCGGTGAACCCGGGTATCTCTCAATATGCTCCCTACACGTACGTACCTGCATCCTGCGGTCTACAAAGAAACACGAAAAATGATACCCAAAACACTCTAGGGCATCCCCTCCACACCCCTTTCCTCTCTAGAATCAGAGTGGGCTCCGACATGTGAGTAGCAGTAGTAATATGCACTTCGTACTTCGCATTGCAACCCAAGGTCTCCCTGCTCAATAAGAACAAGAAGAAGAAAAAAAACAAAGAACAGTCTACCCATTGCTCACCGTATCTCAGGTCTCATGAGTATCCTAGCGCGTCCGCACGCGGGCTCGGGTAGTTATTCTTATCCGTGGCTGCATATCTCTTGGAGAACTTGTCCAGCTGTGTGATAATCCACCGCTGTGCTTCCGCATTGGCAAACTCATACACTATTCTTATCGAGTAGCCAAGGCGGAAAGGTCCCATGGTGCCTCTTCCCACAGACTCGATGGACCGCAGGATGTTCTGCACGAGCTCCTTTTGGGACTCTTGGTAGTCTACTGGCCAATGGCATCGAATCAGTAGCTCTTGCAGAATCAACATACTGGCCCAATATCCCATGTGCATCGACCCAAGCCATCCCACCGGGTGTTCCAGAATCACCTGGTACGGCGAATTTGGATCCTGGGATGGAACTTCCTTCAGCTCGACACCGATTTTCTTGAAATCCTTATACCACTCGGTAAACTGCTCGCGCTTTTCGGCTGCGAGTTCAGCAACTTGCTTTAAACGTCGGGGGCTAACTTGCCTGCCGGCCAGAAGAGCCTCGCGGACGGGATAACCCCACCACATTACTTCTGGCATGTCTGCCAGACATAGGAAAAACGAATTCGCTACCTGCATTGAGAACTCTGGTGCATCGAGATTAAACATCAACCGTCGCGTGTCGTCACAGAGCACTCCTCTCCATTCTGGACGGGCCAAGAAGCATTTACTGCTTGTCGGGAAGAACAGCGAGCTCATGATCTAGAACAAGGAGATAGGGGAAAGGATGTCAGCTTTTGCAAATTCTATGCAGGGTATCGGAGTGTGAGCAAATCCCCCTAGCTTGGTGGCAGCTGCATGCCGTCCCTCAGCTTGAGGGATCCGCGGTAGCTGGCCGGAGCTCTATTGTTCAAGGGTAATGGCTCGGAAGACGCAGGAACAGAACAAATTGGTGCTCAAGGAGGGGAAAAAAGCTTCGACAACCAAAGCACCAATAGCATCAAAGCAAAGGAGACAAGCAAACTGAGTGGGTAAATCGGGAGAGGATGCCTTACCAGGATGCCTCGGAAAGAAAACAGTATGGCGGCGTCGTTGCCCTGCGTATGAGCTGCAGGACCACGTTGCTCCATCAGTGTGGCGATTCCTTGAGCATGCCGCAACCAGGTGTCCGGAGCGGCAGTGCCCGCAAACAGCTTTGATTTTGTCATGTCAGCCAGAGTTCGGGTAGACCTTTTTAGAGAAGTTAAATTGAAGCTTAATGCTTTCTTTCATCATATGTGAACTCTCTTTACGCAATATCTCTCACTTACCTCAAAGAAACACAGCATGACGGCGGAAGAGAACGTCTCAGACGACTTCCATTTTACAGGATGCCTCAATGCCGCCTGGAGGGCACCCAGAGACCATCCATAAACAGTCCTACTCCGAGCAACAAGGTTATCATCCGCCAGCTCTTTACCCATCAGATGCAGGGCAAGCGAGCAAATGGCGCCATCTAGGGCGGCCACCGTCCCCAGCTCTTCAAACCTCAGCCGGTAGAAGAAGCCTAAAAAAGTAGACACGTCCTTTGAGGCCAACCTGGTCTGGGCTATCTCCATCAGCGTGCCAACAAATAGGGCTCGATTGGGCTGAGGCGAGGCCACCAGGGACACCGCAGCAGTGCTAGCATCGCTCGTGGGTGTCGTGGCGCCAACAGACGAAGTCGAGGTCGAAGCGGTGGACGGCGAACTCCCTGCCACGGCAGCGCCGGCACCGGCACTAGCACTTACGCTGCTATCGCGGCTTGCTGGCGATGGTCGAGAACCTTTACTTCGAATTGCATGTTTCCCAGAAACAAACTTCATGGCTCGCTCATATCCGGGGCACTGGGCGCCATATTTGCGACAGTTTCCGCACTCCGGCCTGGCCTCGTCACACTTGACTCGTCTCTTCCTGCAGAGCTGACAGCCGCTGCTGCGCGGAACTCCGACCATGGCGACTGATACCGACTCTCTCCGTCGTATGTGGGTGTGTGCGTGTGTGTGATATGTTTGTGCCCCCTACTTTGCGTGGCTGTCGCACGTCGACTATCTCAATGATTCCAATCGTCGGGCGTGATTCTTGGCGAGGCAAGGAGCCATTGGGAACGAGACGATGCGGAAAAGAGACGTTCAAGGTACCTTGGGTCTCATTAATAAGATGTGCAAGTGCTCGATGCGATACGATGCGATACGATGCGATGCGAGGCGATGCGATAACTGCCAAAGTAACAATGTGACAAGCTTAGAGTTTCTGTCAGGCAGATGTATGTCTGGATCAGGCTGTCTAGATAAGATATAATAAGATATCATGCATGCATGCGCGTATGGGCTTTTTTGGTGTTGCGCAGGCCGCCTTGGAAGAGATATAGCCGTCATTCAGCTAGCCTCCAACATCACGATGGCTGTCAGTGCATGTAATGATGGACACAAGGTTGTTCCGCTGACTAGCACCGCGCCACGTCTGCCTGGCGACATTGACGCGAAGGATCCAGCTGAACCTGCTACTGTATAGCTCTGCCACTATGCTCACTAGCACGCAGCGAGCTCCATTAGCTGGTTGGCGGTTTCGTTTGAGGTTCTGTGAAACTAAGCGTGGTCCTTCCATGCTAGTCCTATCTAGGCCACCAAAAGATGGGGTCGAGTTCTAGGTTATGCAAACGGTATGTGGTTTACACCATTGGCCATCAAATGCTGTTGGCCTCTGCACGCTGATACTACATATAATCAGAAAAAGAGCTATAGTATAATGCAATACGCAGTGCTTCAAGAAGAGCAATGTCGCCGCGGAGTTGTCAGTAACCAGTATTTGCGTCCCTCTGTTCAAACAGAAACCAAAATGCCACCTTCTCCTCAAGCTCTCTACCCCCGCATTCTGGGATAACATGATAGGAGAAACAAGATGGTAGCGTAAAAGCTTGTTTAGCAATGATAATGCCAATCACTGCCGCAAACACATCTGTTGCAAGATCTTGGCAGAGCTGCGACAAGATTCAAGCGACCCCTCCTCTAACCCCCCATATTAGCCCGTGTTGAAATAGATTGCAAGCCAGCCGCGAACAGCGGGTTCATCAGAGTGCCATGGCGCCGCCGCCGGTTGCAACCATCCTTCAGACCTCTGCGGCGAACCGGGTATCTCCGCCAGATCAACCAAAGCTCGATAAGCCTATAGGCTGCCCTTGATCTGCGTGGCGTCAACAACAACGGCCCGTGTTGGAAGAAAAAAAAGAAAACCAAGGGGCTGGGGAATGGAGAGGAAAAAATCGTTTCCGGCTTGCAGTATTATGTAGTAGTAGTTATGGACACCAGCATGATATCAACGGTTATATGAGCTTTGGAATGTGCATTACTGTTATATATCACATGTATGACGGGATACGCGCTTTTGACGCTGCATTAGCCCGTGCCTTGGCGTATGCCTTCTTCAACGATACCGACGCATTATGTGAGCTGTTATCTACTTTTTTTTCTTCGCTTGAGGCGCCACCCACCTCATCCGGAGGAACAAGGGGCATGCAAGAAGCTCTGTCGAACACTTTGGTCCATCTACCGACACACACTTTACAGCTAGTACACCTTGTATCTCTCTTTAATCCCTGCTGCATGATGCAGAGTTTCTCTTGGCTGCTTTTCCTTTTACGATAGGTATGCAGCTCGTAATATCGATTTCAACGACGGGTGTGTGGGCGTATATATCGGAGGCGGGCCAGGCGCCGTGTAACAGCTCACCACCTCGCAACGGCCCCTCCAACAGCATACGGGAACGGGTCTGCGCGATGAAGATTGCAGAAGGCCTCCCTTCGATGGAAACAGAGATTTCTTGCGCCACTAAGAGATTCCGAACTATTGGGAACGGCCTAAAAATAACCGACGTGGGCCTCAATCGGTGGTGGAGCAGAGGGTCTCGATTCTTCACTGCTGGGCATCACATGGACCTCGAGCTGCTCTTCCAACAGATGCTCAAGGAGTGCCTCCTACAGGTCAGAATATTCTGGAGACTGCCACATTCCCCTCTGCGAATACGATAATTGTCGCATGAGATGCCACTCCATAGCACCGCATTAGAGTTTCCGTGTGGGCTTTTATCTCCGTTACGTCATCTCCCAGTCCGGCTTCGTCTATGTTTAAGCATTTATGATTCTGTAGCTTGTAGGAAGAGCGAGGAAAAGCTTAGATCACCCATTGAGGTTTGTTTTGATTGTGATTACCGAAGGAAAACTTTGATCATATGGTTGAAATGATGGAGCTTCCATCCCTGCGGCGGTAAAATGAGTAGGACATGTGCAATTTACACGTATCCTCGCTTTTATGACTCCCAATTTCCGAGCGACAATAGCTCTTCGACGGTCAATAAGCACCTGGAAAAATTGCTCACATACTCGCCTACTGCATGTAATACCTATCTTGTTCACCAGCTTCCGGATAGCTGCAGGTTGTGAGGAGCTAGCAGTAGCATGATCCCTCCCCGTGTCCGGCGCCTCTTTGCGTTCTCCTGGAGCATTTCGTGCATATCATAAAAAATGTATCCCGCCGGTCATATTGCCTCACCTGGGACTACTGCATGAAATAGCGCCATGGGGAGGTGTGGGCTGGCGGTGGTCTATGGGTAAACGACCCACGCACCTGTGCTCTGGCCGTGCCGTACAGAGCTCTGCCGTAGCATCCACGATCCATGGGCAAGAGAAGAAAACATGGAGAAGCGATAAAGCACCAGGATTAGTGCTTGCCGATCCCCGTGCCTACTCGTGGAGATGGTATTTTCCCTCATCTCGTCAGAAGAGGCTTGGGGTAGCTGCAGGCTTGCAGGCTTGCAGATTGGCAGGCCGGCCTGGTTCAGGTATAGTAACTAATCAAGAAAGCAAGCAGTCAGTCAAGCAGGCAGGCAATCGAGGAGGGAATCCTCCTAGGTCGTATTAGTCGTGAGTAAGCCATCGGGAATCGAGGGAGTGCTTGGCTTTGTTGGGTGCTCCATTCCGCAATACTACCTACTCCATACCGACTTGCCTACACACGTACTTGTATAGGCAGATTCTGTTGCCGCCTCGCCTGAGCACGGCAGCATCGCTCAGGCCGGCATTACGAAGAAGCAGGTAAGTTTTTCGGTCAAGTTTTTTGATGGTGCCACTATGACTCTCACCCAATTGAAGGGTCTCCATGGGTTTTTACAGCAAAAACTGCTGCATGGGTAGATTATGATGGGCCAGTGCAGCGAGGGTAGTGGCCGGAGGGGCGAAATATCGTATTGGGGACGGGTCGGTGCTGATACTGGCGCTGGTACTGGTACGTGAGCCACCACTAGCCTTGAGGCTTGCTGAATGCTCGGATGCTGCGTGAGTCGGATCTGCTTCTAGTAGATGTCGATCCACCGTGGGGGGAGGGACGCGGAAGGACAAATCGCAGAGCCGACTAGTTGCGGTGATGACAGTGGCTGGCCGCAAATCGAGACACGCCAGGCCAAATAGGAGGCGCCTTGAGTGTCGAAAACAAATTAAGATGAAGAGACAGACGTAAACGCCTTCTTTTCCTGTCTTGGCGGCTGGACGGTCCTGCATCCGGACAGAGATGAGCATTTTGAGGCGGCATGAACGTACGAGGCCATCCAAAGTCGCGCTACTTTGCAATCATCTGCGGCCCTGGTCAAGGCCCCTGGCCCTAGTGGATAATGCGGTAGCGAGCTAGAGCTACAGCGAGTCGGGGACCGCCCAATCAGTCGCGTCAGGCGGCCCCTTGCTGCTGCTTGTTCTTGACTGGGTGCATCAACGCGACCACCTCGGCCTAGCCCAGCAAGGCATGTGTGGCATTCAATGTCCAGGGGGAAGGGAAGGGATACGGCGTCAAGACAGCTGATGCAGAAGAGTTCGTGTTCATTGCTGTCATTTATGCTGCGTTGTGAAGCGAAGAGGCGGCATTGCCTTGTCTCTGAACGGGGGACGATATTAAATGACTGATGTGATGCGATGACTGCTGCGTAGCGATGTTACTGAGCGCGTACCTGGTACAAAAGTGCCGGGCACTAAACGTTACCATCTCAGGTGTATAAATTGCAATTACATCAAATGTTGCATCAGATGCAGGCTGGCGGCTCTGCCCATAGTGCGCGGCGTGGACGAGCTCGGGGGAACCGTATCATGAACATGGCGCATGCAATGTAATTGTAATGGATCTGTGACAAATATTAAAATAGCAGCAGCAGCAGCAGCTCGGAGTTTGAGATGGATATGTGCTGTTTGAACGCACATCTCGTACACAAAAAAGGACAGCATTCTGTGCATAATCCCACAGCTTAAATGACCGTGCTCCGTCCATGGAAACGTAAAGCGGAGCCGCCCCCGAATCAAAATCAGCCGCCTTGCCAAACACAACTTGGGCTTCTCCCTTTAGCCTTTAGCTTCAAATAAGGGCTGCGGTCGAAGGGGTGGAGGCGCCGATTAGTGCTTCGTATCCCCCGAGACCAAGGCGCTCTGACGAAACGAAACTGCGGCACACGCCATTGTTGTTCCTGTTCGGTTCCTGGTGCAGGAACCAGTGCAACCGCCTGGTGCGTTGCGCCCGCCCAACCACCGCTCGCACGCTGTGGCCTCGGCGCCGGCATGGTCGCCGTGGTGCGCTGCGCTGAGCTGCCTTTTGCTGTACGAGATTTTCCGTCCGGGGACAGCGCTTCAATGCAAGTCGGTTCTTGCGGATGGACGATGGATGGCCGCGCGTTGGCCTGAGCCCGGCCTGTCAATGTCGGTACGAGCTCTGCTGTGTGTAGGTAATATGCATGTAGCGCCCATCAACCCCGTCGTATGCATGTACATGTACTGCACAGCAAGCACAGGGCTCCTCCTGGGCTCATCAAAGTGCTTGTTGACGTGATGTAGAACTTGTACCGCTACATGTACCGCTGTAGCTGTCCCATACAGTACCTTACTGTAGCTGCTGTGCTGCTTGCTGCAATGTCCGGACCCAGGTTGCTCGTTCGCTGGACGGCGCGCTGGGGGTCCCCCTTCATGCGCTGCCAGCCCTTTGCTATCCCCCCGAGCAGGCTAACCTCAGCCAACTCCAGGCCCCGCGAGATAGGACGGTTAGGGGCGTGCTCCACCCCTGGCAGCCCGCTAACCTGACCCTGGCCAAGCCCAGCCGTTGCCACTGCCAGGTGCCCTGTGCGCGGTGCCTTGGGGGCGTGGTCACTTTCGCTCGCTCCAGTCTCTCTTCCTTCGACTTTTCTGCCTCCAAGGGTGGCTGCTCTTCTCCTCAGCCCATCACCATCACCATCAACATCGAACCCATTGCGGCTCGTCGACTTTCACTCTCTTCTTTTTTCTTTCTTTTTTTCTTCGTGCCCAAAGCCTTCCCCCTTCTGCTTCTTGGTTCGCCAGCTTTTTTTCTTCTTCGTTCGCGCCGTTGTCTCTCTGCTCAGCAAGCATTTTGCAGCGCCTTCGTCGTGCCCCTTTCCCATCAGCATTCGCCGTCTTCGAGCCGTCTTCGACTTGTTTTCTTTTCTCTCTTTTCACCACCTTGGGCGTTGCGCTTTATTGCACATACGCCGACGTTCCTGACTGCATTGTCTCTGTCTTGTGCATTTACCTTTCCTTTTTCTTGTTCACCTCCTGTTTTTTCTACTATCTGGTGACTGGCTCTGCTAGAAAGCTCTACTCTTTTTTAACTCATCATTTTCTCCCTCTGAGCCTGTAGTACCTCAGAGCCCATCTTCCGACCTCCAAAATCATTACCTCGATACGAACCACCGATATCTGCACAACCCCCATGTGTCTTTGCAGCTAGTTGTGGTCCAACGTGTCATTTGTGACACTTGATCGTGCTCAACAAGTTAGCCGCCTGCCTTGTAATAGTCGAGTGTGGCCTCGTGGTAATAGTGAGCTCTTCATTTCGACGCGAGGCATCCTTTAACGCCCTTGGCCGCTGAGCGCCCTCCTATACAATCATCTTATCAGCCTTTTGTTCTTTTGCGATTAATTGAAAAAAATCGAAAAAATCGAAAATCGAGAGCGATACAAGCGCGTCTATTTGCTGTTGATTTGTTTCCAACCATCAAAAAAACAAGAAAAAAAGGTTCGATCGCCTGTTGATACGTTCACTTGCATTTCTTTGCTTTTTCTTCGTTTGCTTTGCTGGAATCATATTTGTCAATGAACAGCTTGATTCTTCGACATGAATCTTGGACCAACTGCTAATGCCCAATATTTTATAGCATTATCAGCTCTGGTTTTATCGTGAAATCGCTACCTTCTCCTTGTTCTCTTAATAAACGCCAATAATTTCAAAGCCTCGCCCCCAGATCGTTATATAACCGAAGGAAGATTGCTTCTTCGAGCTCGTTTGCCATAATTCCCTCTTGGGGAGGATTATGGCTGCTTTGACACAAACGTATCAGCAGCAGACTGGTACGGTGACAATGCTTCAGGGCCGAACAACACCCACAGCCGGCATGATGTCGACCGGTCAATCTAATGGACATCATCAATACACGACTTCGGCACCCAGAGGAGGAGGGGGCTACCGAGGAAGCACTGTTCCTGTCCAATCATATGCTTTTCAGCCCACGCCGAATCTGAATCAGAGCCTGGCGTGGCAGCAGTATGGAGCTTATCGGACGAGCTCTTCATCCTCCGGCATTCCAACGCAGACTTTCGATCCCAGCCTGGTTCAACGTTCTCATCGCCCCAACCCTTCGGTTACCAACATGGCCTTGATTCCTACCTATAGCCCTGGCCACAGCAGCCATAGTAGCAGCCACAGCAGCGGCCACAGCAGCGGCCATAGCAGCGGTCATAGCAGCAGCCACGGCAGCAGCCATAGCAGTACACGAGATGACTCTGTGAAATCGCAATCCAGGAGTGCTGCTTCTGCTCAACGCCCACCGCTTGCTCATATTTCCACTGGCCCACAGCCGGCTTTGTCGCCCGGCGGAACACCAAAGAACACTCCTACTCCTGATCGATACCGAAGGCCAAGCAACTCGAACACTCAGCATAGTCGAACCCAAAGCTCGAATCCTCCGCTTAGTCCTGGCAAGCCGAACCTGATGTATCATGCACCCTCTGGCTCCAGATCGGTTCCGAATCTTGCGGCTTCGCCCACGCTGGCTTCAGGCGCATCAATGGACGATTCGCAACTGCATCGCAGACCATCTCCAGACGAAGCAAAGAAGATGCGCCGCCGTAGCGTGCATACAATACAATCTACTGATTCCTTCCGACCTCTGTTGAAGCCCGAAAATGCTCCTCGTCCTGAGTTAGCGGTCATCACTAAGAACAGTGACAGGGGTGAAAAATCCCCTCAATCTGCCTCAAAGAAACCTGTGCATGTCCGCAAGGGCAGTTCAGACAGTGCGTCGTCTAGTCGGAGTAGCCATTCGAGATCCGCATCGGTAAGTTATCATTTTTTTGCCCTTCGTTATCCCCCCATAGTAGCGGGTTGGGGGCCATTTGGAGTAATGCATGCTGACTAGGGGATTGATGTGCAGTTTTCCAACCGCAATTCGACTGTCTCCACTGGCAACCCCTCTTCACCGGGCTCTGACGAAGCACCTGCCAGGAATGATCAGCTCAAAGTAGCCGTACCGCCAAGAGGCTCATCATCCGATGGAACAAAGCGGACGATTAGTCCATCTCCCTTATCTAAACCTGCTACGATGGCAAATGAGCAGACTGGAGATGCTGCCGCAGCGGCTGCACCGCCCTCGGGCAAGACTATGGAATCGCCGGCAGTGAAGCAGCTCGCAACCATTAACGAGAAGGCTGTTAAAGGAAAGACCAAGACTTCTAGGCTTCGTCGAGCATTTTCATTCGGGAGCGCGGCTGAATTTCGAAAGGCTGCTGGCGGTATCGATGGCGAAGGGGCTGATAAAGTGGAGGCAGCCAGGCTTCGTAAGGACCCGACAGCTGAAGAGGTCTATGATGCTGAGCAAGCACGGATCGCTGAGGCACAAGAAGCTGCTGGTATTGGCAATAACATCTATGGCGGGCGCTTCTTTGGCGGGTCGACGGATAACCTCTCCATCTCATCAACTGCTTCATCTGCTTCTATTATGATCAGGAAGATGGGCCGTGGTATGAAGAAGAGCACCCGCTCGCTGGTTGGACTCTTCCGGCCAAAGTCTGTCGTGGGTGTGCCCGCGGCTGATGGTCCTGTTACCGAAGGCCAGGCTTCCGTATCCATGATTACCGTGGAAGCAGAGACCCGCCGTGTCAACGTAAATGCAGACCCTCAGGGTGGCAAGGGCGGCACTGGATTCCCTCGCCTTGAGCGCAACTCCCTAGACGCTACACAGATCCCTGAAATTGGAGCGGAGCGTCTGGGCAGTGCAGGAACCGATAACTCTGCGCGGAAGAGCATTGTGGGTGGCGATAAAGAACGTGCAGAGGTGCTGGCGGCCGTTCGTAAGGGCATCCTGAAGCGTATGTATAATCTGACTTCCCATGTTTCCAATCAACCATCGTGGTTAACTGACCTCAGACACAGGTTCTTCGAGTCCATCAATCCGCCCATCGGATTCGCCGGATCTTATGCTGCCAAACATACCAGCTGTCACGGACTCACCCAACTCAAGCGCACCGAGCACACCAAATGATGACCACAAGAGAACGGGCTCCATTGCTATTGGTAACGAGGACTACTTTATGGGTGCTCTTCGGCTTGGCAAGAGCCGGCCCGGAACACCCCAGGCTGCCCAAAAGAGGAATGCCACATTTTCACCTCGACTCATCTTCCACGACACTTGGCCCAGCCAAGAGTATGATCGCCGCGGCGAGATTGCCACGTGCAACCGGCTCACGCCAATGCTAGCTCAGCAGATCAAGGAAGAGCTAAACAGCTTCAAAATGGTTCGTCAAAACTCAATGTTTAGCATTACTGTGGCTAGGCTAACCTTAACTTTTTTCCTGTAGGAAATGGAAGTCCATGAGAACTCCAAGATTTACACGCATTTCTTCTGATGATATTATCCGATGGACGAAATCTTGAAAGCTGATATTTTTTTTCTCCCTTTACTACTATGGGTTTTTAAACCCTAACCATGTATTTCTTCACTTTTACCATTTTTGCGGCGTTTAGGGACAGCATAGTAAGGTGTCATGGGCGTTTTGTCACACTGCCTCACTGCATGTCATGGTTTTTTTAGCCCCTCAAAGACTCATACATCTCATTAATATTCAGTTGGACTCGTGGGCACGAGAATTGAGCCATTGGGGATGTGGGAGGAGTCGGGATCGGATGGTCTCGTCTGTTGTCATTGAAAGATGAGGAACTCCTCGTTACAGCCTATGGTTCAGCCATGTGGATAGAAGAGCAGCAACATGTTAGACGATTTGGCGCAAGACGAGCACTTAGGCTTGACTGTTGAGGAGAGCACGTTTAGATATGGCAACTCAACCGATTGGAAGATGAAATATAGGCCGGCAACTTGTGTCTTTTTCTCTGTTGTTTCATTTAAGCATGTCTCTATAGCCGGATTTAGTCTACGAGCGTGATGTGTCTGGTATCTCCTTTTTACAGCAAATAAGAGCTTTGACTATTCTTAATCAACCTTGCCTTATAGGCCTATTTTTTTATATCCGCCAAGAATGGGCTAAGCCCACCCTGCCCGCATTTTGCATGGTATTGGCGATCTGGAGTCTAGATTTATAATATCAATTATGTTACAAATGAGTGTGCGTTCGATATATCTTTGAATATGCTGGTGATCTAATAGAGTCTTGTTTCCCATTACCACTCTGGTACATGATAGTGTCATAGGTGTGGCGTCTTGGTGCTGGTATTAATCAGCTGCCAAAGAATAAGGCGCCCCGCCATGTTAGTAAACTTCAAGCCATCCCGTCGTCGGCTACTTTTTTTCCTTTTTGGCTAGGAGGAAAAAAAAAATCTTGGGGCGTATTTCTTTTCTTTTCACATTGGCTATAATAGAGCATTGTCTTCTTGTACAAGGTACCTACACGCGCCGTGCTTCTCTGAAGTTCTTATGTGGCAGCGCCCGCTTGGAAAGATTCCGGCTTATCGATTGCTGTTTCAATCTCGATTCTCTGCCGTCCCCGATACTTTTCGAGGGTTTGCGACTATGACCACCACAGAGGCAGCGACGGGCGCCGAGCCTCCCAAGAAGCTCCATGGACGGGCGTTTTACGAGAGCATTGGGAGTCCCAAGTTTATTGTGGCTCCCATGGTGGATCAATCTGAGTTTGTTTGTCTTGCTTGATCTTCCAACAACATTTGCACTGGCTAACTCGCGTGCTATAGGCCTGGCGATTGCTCACACGATCCTTCTTGCTGCCCTCGGAGCAGTCTAAGCTCTTAGCTTACACGCCGATGCTTCACGCGCGACTGTTTTCACAAGACGAAAAGTATCGAAAGGCACACTATCAGGCTGTGCGGGCGGGATCTTCAGAGGCCTGGCTGGACGGAAACCCCAAGATTGACCGACCTCTCTTCGTTCAGTTCTGCGCAAACGACCCCGATGCGCTGCTGTCTGCGGCGAAACACGTTACCCCGTACTGCGATGCCGTGGACCTGAATCTTGGATGCCCGCAGGGCATTGCACGAAAGGGCCACTATGGAGCGTTCCTCCAGGAAGACCAGGACCTCATCTTTCGATTGATCAACATACTACACAAGGAGCTTTCCATCCCGGTCACAGCCAAGATTCGCGTATTGGAGACAAAGGAGAAGACCCTGGAGTACGCACAGAATGTGCTCAAGGCTGGAGCTTCCATCTTGACTGTGCATGGCCGAAGACGAGAGCAAAAGGGGCACCTTACAGGTGTTGCGGATTGGGAGATGATTCGATTCCTCAGAGACAGCCTGCCACCGGAGACTGTAATCTTTGCAAACGGAAATATTCTACAAGACGGAGATCTAGACAAGTGCCTGGAGGCCACTGGAGCGGATGGCATCATGTCAGCAGAGGGTAACCTCAGCGATCCTGGCCTATTCGGCAACCCACCACCCGCCGAAGAGAAGAGCAGAGAGTACTGGAGAGGCAATGATGGAAAGGGAGGATGGAGAGTCGATGCCATCACGAGGCGCTACTTGGATATCATACATAAATACGTCTACGAGCAGGAGCCTCCGCAGCGACGACCGCTCTTCGTACCAGGCGACGACACGGCATGGCTGACAGAAGGCGAGAACAGCAGCTCAGAAGACCCAGACCAGCCAGCAAAGAAGAAGCGAAAGAAGGAAGACGACAAGGCTCTAAACTCGTCACCTAACATCTCCGCCCTACAACCCCATCTATTCCACGTTCTCCGCCATTTCGTCACCAAGCACACCGATATCAGAGACCAGCTCGCAAGGGCCCGAAGGGACGGCATCGACGGCTACGAGAGGGTTCTCGCCGCCGTGGAGAAGAGGGTCGCCGAGGGCCTGCTGGAGTACGAGAAAACGGAGGGAAAGAGCTTCGAAGAGGAGCTGGAGAAGCTCAACGAGCGGGCTATCGAGGGCGTGCCCGAGGAGGAGAGCTCGCTGGGGACAATTAAGAGGTGTAAGCGTCCTTGGTGGGTGGCTCAGCCGATTATTCGGCCGCTGCCGAGCGAGGCGTTGGCAAAGGGGGCGATTACGCTGAAGAAGGAGAAAGAAAAGGGCGGCAAGGAGAAGACTGAGGGCAAAGAAAAGAATGGGGACAAGAAGAAGAGCGAGGGCGATGAGAAGAATGGGAGTGAACAGGTTGAAGCCAAGAAGGTAACAGAGGCAGAGCAGCAGACGAAGCAAGAGATTGCATCGAGAGATGAGCTCGTCTCCGGATAAAAGACCCACGGAGGGATATAGAAGGCTCACAGCATTATAGACAGGCAATATATATGAGTAGACATTAGCTAATACAATATTTTTTTTGGTATTATGAACGAGGCTGACGCTCTTGCTTTCATGGGTATATGAGCTAATCATCCGTCATTTTGCATTCTCCTCCTATCCTAAAACACCTAATTCCTATCCTCAAGCACTACTTATGATGTACTGCGGAAGCGAATACACAGGTGTTGCGATCATCGCTGCTCCAGCAGCTTGGATAGCCGTGGCTACAGTTATCAGCCCAGCTCCTGCAGCTCCGGCACTCTGAAGAATGGCAAATAAACTGCCCGCCGCAACGGGACCTATGACTGCGTGAACAGTTGCAGCTAGAGAGCCCAAAGAGTAGATAACAAAAGTTAGCTGTCTGGATTTTTTATTGCTACCATCATTCATTGATTTGTACGACAAAGCATACCGCCTACTACGCCACCAGCACCAAAACCAAGTGCTCCTAATAAGAAGCCAGCGACTGCCGCTGGAGCAGCAATCACAGATATCCCGCAAAACAGAATCGCTGTTTGGATGAGATTCTCGGTCGTGAATTGTTGGATCTTTTCTTTCGGGTTAGAAATTAGTATACATATGTCATGCATAAGGCTGGTTTTGAAGTGGGTGTGCTGGATGTGCAAGACAAATGCTTGCCCAGGTCATGGTGAAAGGTAGAGCGGCTTCCCTTGCAAAAAGGGTATCTCTTTTGCAATGACGTTTTCCTCTCCTCTTTGTTTTCCAGGATTAATTTTGTGAAATTTGCTTGTTAATTCTTCGGCAGGAAAACTTGAGAGCCAGAGCGGGAAAAAGGAAACGCAGGTTAATTATGCACCCGCGTCGTAGGCGTTCCAATTACGCACTGCCAGCTGTCCACGCAGGAAGCGGCAGCCGGTGAAAATGAGAGTTTCGGTCTGCATGCAGGTGATATATATGCACAGTAACCAATTCGCCCGAGGGCCCGCCTCTGAAGGCAATTTCATATTTTGATTCGTGCAGCGGTTTGCAGGCGCAGCTGTAGTGAGTGGCTGCGGTGTCCAGCGGTTGGGAAGTAATCTTGCAACCGCGCGTTACTTGCGTCCATCATGATTCGTATTCCTTTGTTGCTTTTTATAGATTTCGAATTTACTATGATCAAGTATCAAGTTAGCAAGGATAATACCCTATTATAGCTATTAATAGCTCACGGAAAACCCCAGACTGCCAGCATGGCCAGCCATTTGCACGGAGAACTGGCGGCAAGGTTACATTGGTAATGTCGGCACACCGAGAGCGTCCCGCATAGGTATACGTGTAGCCACTGTGCCCGATGGAGTGCATTAGTTTTGAATAGTCCCTCTTGGTGGCCTAGCAGTGCATGCGATCTGTTTTCTGCTATTCCGTCTTGTTAGCGTAAGAGTAACGCCGATGCTGGCTCAGCATAAGGATAGAACGATGCTAATAGATGCAAGGAGATGATAGTTAGTGGTGTGCTGTTAGGATGATTGGCTAGGATGATACATGCCTTAATTAAGTAAATGCGAATGGGAGAGAACATGCAGTGAATAATACAGCAACCACTTCCTTGTTTAAAGAGAGGAAGCGGATAAGAGCTGGAGAGATCGTGTACCCATTTGAGATTCGGATCCGAGACTATAGCCGCACGTAATAATCCACATGCTTATAGATCAATTTGAGGTCTTTTCAAGAGAGATGATGGTAAATGAGATGACTAGAAGTGAAGAAAGTGAGGTATGGAGTGTAGTGACGACATAGCAAAGGAAGACTGAGGACCGGAATATCGGGACTGAGCCCCGTGCCTTCCTTATCTTGTGTCGACACTTCTTATCCCAGATTCCACAAGACTAAAATATCTCCTCATTTTCACCAATTACAAGCCTGAGACCGATACTATGGAGGCACGTTTCTCGAGTCATGAAGCTGCCGGCAGAAGATACGTCGCAATCGAGGTAGCCGCTTAACAAGGCGCAGGCTTGCCGAACTGAGGACGGCGGGTGGCAATATCGTGGGCTGGTCGAGTCTGCTAATGTACGAGCAAATCGTGTCATGTATAGCTTTGCCTGTAAATGCCCTGAAAGCTCCTTGATGTCAAAGAGGTATTTTCCAAACGGATACGCCTGTCGATCCACATCTTCGACTATAGACGCCGTGAGTATTAGTCTTGTTTTCTTAGAAATGGAGTGTCCTTTTCATTTGATTGAACATACTTTTCGTTCGATGACTATCCGATAATCGCGTTGACTTTCCAAAGGTTTCATCGTTCTAACGAAATGTATAGTATCCATTATCGCTGGCATCGTCCTTCAACTGTTCGTTACTAGTATGCCGTTAGCCCTAGAGCTCTGAGAATATTCAAAATCTTACTCACGAACCTTTTCTCCAGGATTTAGCTAGTCTCTGGAGTCGAAAATCTATTCGAAGCCCTCTTCCGAGCTTGAAGGGGTGTCTAGCTTGCGAGAGCCCTGAGCAGCATTATGATGTATGATCGACGGGGAGAAAACAAAGAGACTGAATAGAGAGCATGGCTATCGAATTTACGATGAGAGCAAGCAACAAGAATCGAAATGCAATGAGGGCAGCAATGACAATATTCTATCTAATGATCTTCGCAGTAGCAGCTTCCGAAGTTTTGACTTAGACGGCATTAAAAAGATATTTGACTTCATGAACGTTTTTTCCCTCCTTTAGCATATCCTAGCCAATGGGATACTGTTCCGGCAAACTAGCAATTCCAAATCCTACGACGAACTTGACCCCAGTAAAAAGAATTGGGTGGGCGGGGGCCTGTGGTATCCCACTGCATGGTTTGGCTTACGGCTGCATTGACCGGCCTCTTAATGAGCGCCAAAGCGGCCTGCATCGCAGCTTCACACACACTTACTATAAGCCGTCGTGGAGGTGGCACTCCAGAGCTAGGTATGCACTGATTACGAGCTGCATGCGTGCATGCCCCGTGTCAAACTGTCGATCGTCCAAGTCTCTAAAAAATGAGAAAAAAAGGGGCCGTGTCTGAGGCATGCAATATATGCAAGTGCATATGCACCCTCGCAGCTAAGTGGAAGCGAGTTTTCAAATTCCTGGTTTCAATACTTGGTAGCTACATATGCAACCAAAGTTCGCTGCATTGACCGGATAAGCTTGGTTAAGTTAAGCGGTGGCTGTACTTCACATGAAAAATCGCGTTGTCGTGTCGTGTCTGTCGACGTACAGGTTCTCCTCACTATTCTCACCTTTCGATTGGACATTTGCTGCTCTATCAGTTCCTGCGTTGCGACATGTCGTGCTGCTATTCGACCAGCACAATGCCGTGTGAGCGCCACTAATGTGGCCAAATCACGACCATAGGGGCAAACCTCAAGAAGGGGTCTGCTCGGTCATTCTACTATGTATATATATATATAAAGTCGACCTTTAATTTTCTTTATTCGCTTTGACTACGCATGCATCTTCTCTCATATGACTATTATGTTCACTACTAGCTGAATAGTGAAGCATTGGAGATGGCGGAAAATCAAGACCAGCTACGGAGGCTGGAGGAGCAGCGGAATTCAGTGATGGCAGAGGATGAGCGTAAAACTGCGCTGATTTCGGTGAGACCAGGTTTTTTGTTTGTAAGAATATTGTTAATGATGCACAGATTAACGTCTTTTTCTTAGGACCTGTTCAAGCATATCGGTGATTTGACGGGGCAACTTGCCGAAGCACATATGGATCTTCGAGACAGAAAAGACATGCTTGAGCTTAAGCGTACAAAACTCGAGCTTGCAGAGAAGCAGATTGAAGATTTACGACGCAAAACTGTGAGAAGATAGAATATTACTGGCCAATGAGAAGCGACCTAACAGTTGTATAGGATGATCATGTTTTTAGTATGGTTGTAATTGATGGCGACAATATGCCGGTGAGTCTGTGCAGTTTTACGTCTTCTCCTTGATAGAGCTGCTCTGACTTTCCAAATATATTAGTTTCAGGACGAATTTGCTAGAGACGGCCTCACAGGAGGCAAGAGGGCAGCCGGTCTCCTTAGAAAAGCAATAACTGAGGATATCAAAACGAGATTTCCGTCTCTTCCTGCGAACGTCCAAGTGGTGATTCGTGTGTATGCGAATTTAAGAGGGTTAAGCAAAAAATATAGAGAACTTATGCCCGACTCGGCATCATTTGAAGATTTTGTTCGTGGATTTAATACGGTCCACCCCATGTGCGATTTTATCGACGCTGGGTGTGGCAAAGAATGTGCTGACGAGAAGATAAAAGGTAAGCTTCCACATGTATTTATTTTATTTTATATTGTCTGCTTTAGATGTCTATGCGTCATTCAATCTGAAACTAATATTTCAAAGCCTCTATTAAGTTTGGCCTTGACGATAGTCATTGCAAACAAGTGTTTTTCGGTGGACCAGGAGACAACGGATACGCCCGTGTTTTGGACTCTTTCCTCGAAGACCAGACCATCAGAGAACAGATCACGTTGATGGCAGGCCCGCCGTTTGCGTACGAACTGGCGGTGATCAAGGATAAATTCTATAATATAGCGTTGGACAACATCTTTAGAAGCCAGAAGCTTCCCAGCGAAGCCAACCGGAGGACCTCATTCCATATCACACCACCAGGGACTCCCATGTCTCCAAACTCTCCGCTGAACTTTGCTGCCGTTGCAAAGGTGCCTAGCAGCCCGGCTCAAAGCTCTCCGGCTCAGTTATACTACGCAGAGTCCAAGATGTCTTCCAGTGCGATCATATTGCGGAACAAATTTGGACAGAGGGTGGACTCACGGCTTTCGTACTTACAATCTGATTTCTCGAACTTGAAAGACCGAAAGCTTTGCAACAACTTCCACATTCTGGGCAAGTGCTACTATCTTGAAAAGTTTGGCAAATGCCATCACATCCATGGAGAAAAGTTGACTGGCCAGCGACTGGAAGCCTTGCGAGCTATTGCTCGCCAGTCTCCGTGCTTGAATGGACTAAGCTGCAGCCAGACGGATTGTGTAGCCGGACACAAGTGCCCAAGGGAGCCTTGCCATTTGGAAAACTGCTGGTTTCCTAAAGAAATGCATAACGTTGACTCTCTGGCCGTTGAATAAGATTATGTTTGAGCTTAATGTTTTATAATATGGGCCTTTTGGAGGGAATTTGCATTGAACTTGTATAAGTGTTCGTTTTGGATTGGACGGATGGATGGATATTACACGGATGGCTAGGTGGGCGGACGGGCAGGTTGGCTATCTGGCGGTATGATGAACAGAATACACGAAGTTCATTTGCATGCCAACAGTATTGCCTCGACGGCTATACAAAAATGATATTAGTTTAAGATTTATTTAGTTTTAGTTTTTAGTTTAATTTAATTTTTTGTAAAGCAAACAGGAACGGAAGCCCATTCATTGGTTTTACTTGGGAGCTGAAGCTCAATGGCAGCTGAACTCACTCATTCCCCTGAGCACTACAGTACCGTGGGGGGTTTTCACAGCCACTGGGAGCCCCCAAGTTGGGCCTCTATCCACTGTGGCACCGCTAAATGGGCCTTTTCTAGTGGGCTTTTCAGGCTCGCCGAAGCCAAGACGGACTATGAGCCGACCGCTGACGCTGAAAATAGCCGCTTATAGCCACGACAACACGAGCCGTATTGTGAATTGTCGTAGTACTAGGGAGATACCAAAATGGAAATGCATGTCTATTCACCGTAAATAAATCCTTATTGCCTTGAATCCAAACATCTCGTCTCCTCAGGCGTTCTAAAGATGGATCCATCGCTGGGTACGCAATGTTCTGAAGCATTATTAGCGGATGGGCATGTACCCCAAAGATATGTAGGCTCAATTTAAAGGCTAAACAGCACGTGGATTCTGCCCCACGAACGGCCAACTTTTTGCTCCCCCAACATGCTCCAGGGCGCCCTTTTCTCTCTCGACAGCCGCTTTTCGGCCGCTATGAAGCTCCTTCGGCTGCTCCCCGCAAAGTGGGGGAGGGGTCTCACTGTCGTGGGGGAGAATAAGCTTGAAGCATTCGGACCAAGATGGAGCTTTTGTACGGACAAGAAGCAGTGCTGTTTTTATAATAGTGTCCCCTGGTCCTGCTTCCAAGGCTTCTCTGGCTCTTCGTTTTCGCGAATATTCCTTATATTGGGCGTGGCGTTGAGCAGAGAAAGGAAGAGAGCGCGTGCGTGTTTGACACTGACTTGATCTAAGCCGCTCTGCTAGATTAGAAAGCCTGAATCGATTGCCGCAGCGCATCGCCGCCCTGCTCATTCTTCACAATGTCTCGTCAGAGCACTCAGCTCACCAGCGGCTGGACTTTTAGGGAGCACCAGGGTCCTTCTGCAGAATGGCTGTCGGTAGCAAAGGTGCCAACACAGGTCCATATAGATCTGTTGGCCAACAAAAAGTATGCCCCTATACATGATTTGCAAAGATAACAGCCCCTCTTTAGGACCAGACTGTCTGGAGATGATACAGGACTGACAGCAAATATAGGATTCCAGACCCTTTTGTGGACCTAAATGAACGCGCCGTTCAATGGATTGGCGATAAGGATTGGGAGTACCAGGTCACATTCAAGCCTGATCCTACTGAGGGTGAAAATGTCACAAGAGACCTCGTCCTCAGTGGTCTTGACACTTTCGCTACAGTATACCTCAATGAGGAGAAAGTACTAGAGACGGATAACATGTTTGTGTCTTACCGTGTTAATGTCACAGACCGCCTCAAATCCGGATCCGAAAACGTCCTTCGCATCGTCTTCCACTCCGCCATTGCCAAAGGCGAAGAGCTCATCAAAGAGCATAGCCATGAGCACAATTTCCTAGTCAGACAAACTGAGAGGAGTCGTGTCCCGGCACGCAAAGCTCAGTACAACTGGGGCTGGGACTGGGGCCCAATTCTCATGACCGCGGGCCCCTGGAAGCCCGTCACTCTCGAGACATACGTCACAAGAATTGACGATATTTGGGCTCAAAATGAAGTCAGTGAGGATTTGAAATCTGTTTCGGGCTCTATCTTTACCCATGTAGCTGGTAATCTGAGCAAAGATGATCAAGTTTCAATATCTCTATCACTGGATGGCCAAACGGTATTCCAGCAGGTAGTCGACGTTACGGATTCTGCCTTGGCCAAGGACGGACTGATTAAAGTTCCCTTTAAGATTGAGAACCCGAGACTTTGGTACCCGAAGGGATATGGAAGCCAACCCCGGTATCTCCTCCAAGCCAAGCTCCAACACAAGACTTCTACTTCCAACGAGATCGACAGCAAGTCAAAGCTGGTTGGGTTCCGTCGCACAGCATTGATTCAAGAAGCAGACGCCTATGGCAAATCTTTCTACTTCCGCATAAACAACATTGATGTATTTGCTGGTGGTTCATGCTGGATCCCAGCAGACAGCTATCTCGCCGGTGTTTCCCCCGAGCGCTACTATGAGTGGGCCAAGCTCATGGCAGAGGGCAACCAAGTCATGCTGCGAGTTTGGGGAGGTGGTGTCTATGAAGAGGATGCTCTCATCGAAGCCTGCGACGAGCTTGGTATCTTGGTGTTCCACGATTTCCAATTCGCTTGCGCGTCTTACCCTGCCTACCCTGCCTACCTGAAGACTCTAGAAGAAGAGGCGAGACAACAGATTAGACGTCTGCGAGCGCACCCATCTGTGGTGGTTTGGGCAGGCAACAACGAAGATTACCAAGTCCAAGAGAGGTATAAGCTCGACTATGACTTTGAGAACAAAGACCCAGAGTCATGGCTCAAGTCATCTTTCCCATCTCGGTATCTCTACGAGTATTTCTTGCCAAAGTTGGTTGAAGAAGAGGATCCGGGCAAGATCTATCACCCAAGCAGCCCCTGGGGTGATGGAAAGCCCACCGCTGACCCAACTGTTGGCGATATTCACCAATGGCATAGTAAGTCTCCAATGTCTCTGAGAAGTAGACATCATTGACTAACATCTTCAACCAGTCTGGCATGGTAATATGAACAAGTACCAAGAAGCTGCCAATATGGGTGGCCGTTTCGTTAGTGAATTTGGAATGGAAGCATATCCTCACCTTAGCACCACCCGCCGTATGGCCAGCGATCCCGCCCAGCTCTATCCAGGTTCCATGGTCCTTGATTTCCATAACAAAGGCATCGGCCACGAACGCCGTATGATTAGCTACGTCGTGGACAACTTTAGACCCCGGCATGATCTGGGCGGCTACACCCATCTTACACAGATCGTACAGTCAGAGACAATGCGCGCTGCGTACAAGGCCTGGCGGCGACAATGGGGCAAGCCCGGTGCCAGGCAGTGCGGCGGTGTCCTTGTGTGGCAGCTCAACGACTGTTGGCCGACCATGTCTTGGGCAGTGGTGGACTACTACCTCATCAAGAAGCCTGCATACTACGCCATCTCCCGAGCGCTGCGAGCTATCGACGTAGGCGTACACAGAACTTTCCACGACTGGACCCAAACAGGATACCTGGTGGATGAGAACTCCGGCCTCGTAACGGGCCAGGTCGACCAGACTCTGCCTGCTCGCAAGGGAACATTCGACGTTTGGGTCGTCAGCAACGACACCAAGCCCGTCGACCTGAACGTCGTCGTGCGCTTCATCTCCGTTCGTTCAGGAAAAGACATTTCCGACCCCATAAAATCAACCATCACCGCTTCTGCCAACTCCACAACCGACATCCTCCTGGACAAGGCACTCCCACCTTCAATTCCCAACGCCGACGATCTCACCAAGCCCTTCTCCGTGTCCGAGTACGATCCATACGTCGTCCACGCCACCATCACAGATGCTGCCACCGGCGCCCTGATTGCCACAGATACGGCATGGCCCGATCCTATCAAGTTCCTCGACCTATCTGACAGGGGTATCGCATTCGAGGTATCTCCTGCAAAGGATGAAGTCATCATTTCGGCTAGGAAGCCCGTCAAGGGATTCGTCTTTGAAGAGGTGGAAGGCTTGAAGCTAAGTGACAACGGCTTTGATATCGTGCCCGGGGAGAAGCAGACAGTTAAAGTGGAGGGAGCTCTGACAGCGGATCAGCTCCTGTGGACGTGTATCGGAGCATCCGACGCATCGTTGAAGTTATCTGATGCATCTTCGTTCCTACCACTTCGATAGAAGTGAGAACTTTACATGGTTGGAATAAAAGACGCTATATAGGTAATTGGATAGTGTAGAGAGATACCCGGGCCCCTGATTCGGTGACCAGATCAAATAGATGGAGCCCAGGGACGGCAGAAGCAGAGGCCGCAAAAATGAAGATACATTCACAAGTAGGAATAAAAACACTTTATACAATAATTCTATTATGTTGTATAGTAGCAGCAGCAGTAGCAGTCACGTAGATCAAGTAAACGGGAAGACAAGTTGTTACCCACACCACAAGTTTTATTTTCCAAAGCCATCGCTAAAATCACTCCTTTATCCCATGACCATGCATATCCCATCCCAAATTAAAATATAAAAAAAACTCCCTCCCCAAATTTGGTATAAGAAAAAAAAAATCAAAAAGTTCAATCTCTCCGTCTCGCACGCTTCACCGGCGGACTGCGGCTGGGAGACCGTGTCCTAGACCGAGAGCGAGAGTCATATGATGACGAAGAATAAGATGAAACCGAACGCCGTCGCTTCACTGGTGGACTGCGGCTGTGAGAACGTCTCCTAGAGCGAGAGGGAGAGCGAGAACGGCGAGAGGCAATAGAGTGAGATCGGGAACGAGATCGGGATCCCGAGAGAGAGCGTGAGTGTGAGCGGGAACGAGAATAGGAGGGAGACCGAGACCGAGACCGAGACCGTGAATCGGAGTACGATCGATCCCTTCCACCACGCCTTGAGGGTGTTCGCGAGAGCGATCGGCCTCGTGCACTACCGCCACGACGAGCCGGAGAACGGCTCCTAGAGCGTGAGCGAGAAGAGTATGATGAGCGAGAATAAGATGAATAGCTCGATACAGACTCTGAATCTGAGCGGTCCTGGGCAGGAGGAGCAGGGAGCGCAGGCTTGGGCATATTCTGAAGATGCTCTCGCATCTCCTCAGTCAAGACACCCATGCCAATACTGGTGAAGTAGTTGATGGAGAATCTGATGTTGCGCGGGTTCTCAACGGGGAAGATGCCCTCGAGATTGGGTCGGAGAGTTTCGTCGGTTAGGCGTGCTCTCAACTTTGGCAAGCCGGTTTCCTCCAAAATGTGTTGGAACAGGATCTTGATGAAGATACGGCTGCTGGATGTAGTTTCATCTTCGTTGAGGTGAATGACGCCAAGGCAGTGCCAGCCCAGGGCGTCGGACGCAATCATGTGACCGAACAACATTGCAATGTTTCTCAGCTTGTTGTTTTCATATCGGTGAATAGTCTCGTAGTATTTGGCAAAGGCTTGTTCGAAGAGATCGCACCACAAGCGGTTGATCTTGGCAAAGCGCTCGCCAATCATGCCGAAGAACTTGGTGTAAGTCTTTTCTTGAGAGCAGCACTCGACAATCATTGACGGTAGTTCGGGTTCTTGGCCGGCAGGCAGATTGATCTTCATCAGCTTGTGGACTGCTTCTTCTGGGTCGGCACTCGACATGATGGTCAGGTAGATGGTTCTTCGAAGATTGACCAAGTCGGCATTGGACTGGTCCTTGATCTCCACAGCCTTTGATTCCTCGTCTTCCTCCTCCTCGGAGCTCATATCTTCGTCTTCGTCGTCTTCGTCATCGCTGCCTTCGCCAAGAATTTCTGCCTTGAGTCTCTTATAGGCCTCCTCGTGCTCCTCCCACTCAGCATCAAACTTGAAGACGTTGAGCCCGTCCTGCACTTCAATCTCGCCATCAAGCTCAACTTTGTGTGTGATTTGGTCCTCTTCCTCAACCAAGTCCAGCTCTTCCTTGACGGCTGGGCTCTCCTTGAACTTGTCCTTTCGGATCTGGAAGAGAACTTCAATCATGTACTGGGTTCGCTTATCGATGTCCGACTCGTGGAGGATGTTGCGGAACTGATCGAAGACGGCCATCGAGATGGCAGGCTGCATCTCCTCTAGGTATTGTCCCACTTCCTTGCAGAATCCCACAGCAATCTCAACACTATCATCTGTCGGCTTGTGCAAGAGCAGCAAGAGGATTTGGCCAGCTAGCATTTCGTGCTGAACCTGCTGGTTGATCAGGTGCGCGAGGAATGTCGTCGAGGAGAGGCAGACGGCCTTGTCGTTTCGCTTGAAGCCCTTGCGGAACTGCATGATGAGGCGCTTGATCAGCAGCTCGCCGACTTGAGGGAGCTTCGTGTTGACAATCGCTGCCATGGCCGCGTAGATGGGCGTAAAGGGTAAGCTCGCTGCCTGGGCCTTCATGATGGATCGGCAGAATAGGCCTCTGCCTCGAACCAAATTCTCGCCAAACAGCTCAGGAACGATGTGCTTGATGTTGGCAGTGTTGACTTTGTTGATCAAGCCGTTGATACTTTTTTTCAGCGCCTCCCAAGCCATCCTTTGGTACTCTTTGCTGGTCTTGTCTGTGATCTGCGCCTGGAGCGCTCTGAGCCTGGCTGGGGGAATATACGTTCCGCCCGATCGCATGTTTAGCAGTTTTTCGTACTCGGCTTTTGCCGCCGCCTGCTTCTCTTCTTCAGTTCGCACAGGCGGGGCAGGTGGTGGAGAGCGAGAGTCTCTCGAAGGACGATAGAAATCACCATCTTGTTGAGCTCCACGTTCGCGGCGCGGCATGGCACCCACGGCTGACGCCATTGTATCGCGTGAATCTGAGTCGGGAGGATCAAGAATCGTGAGGCGTAACAACAAATACTGACGACTGGATTGTATTTGGTTGCAGAAAGTAGATGAAGCAGGCGCGTGGGCGAGATGATGCGCTTCACAAGAACTTTTCTGGCGGATGGTTTATTCAAGAAGTTTGGGGGACACTGGAAATAAATAGAACGGGACGCGCACGGGCCATGTTTTAACTTTTCTGCGCCACAGCTCAGAGTTCACAACACCACTAATTAGATTAGCATTCGAGGCTCGTAGAGTTCAAGAGCAATGAATCACACAAGCCCTGATATATAATAAGCTCTTGCTTCAAGGATTTTTGCTTTATGACTCTTTCTATCCACATAATTTATTTGTTTGTTTGTTTGTTTGTTTTTCTCAGGAAAGAAGGAGAATATAAAAAAAAAAAACTCAGATTCTTGCCGAGTATCTCGACTGCAGAAGTCAAGCTAGACTTGCTTCACGATATCTAATCCTCTTCTTCTTTGTCAACAAACAATTCGAAGTAAAAAGAACCACGCTACACAAGAGAAACTACCGTACATTCATTTTACTTGTTAAGCGTCAAAAATTCGAGTTGGTGTTCTTTCCGTACAGTTTTTGGTCATGCATTTTTCGATGTAAGCCCGCTAGCGATATAGCAAACAATATATGCGTAACAAAAATAAAATACAAAAAAATAAAAAAAAATAAAAAAAATAAAAAAAATAAAAAAACATTCGGTCGAACACCTACAGCTAATAACCAGAAGTAAACAACCAAAGAAAATAGCAGAAAAAAACAGCAAAAAAGCAGTATTTACTCTTCCTCTCTCAGCCTTTAGATGTATAATTACATGTACCTACCTATAGCATAGCGCACCGCCACACAAACCCCAGCGCCCAGCACCCCAGCCCCTAACAACCTTCGGAAGCCCATCCCTGGCGCGCGACCTAAAAAAAATCCCTGTTTAATGCCAGCGTGGATATTGCCGCCGCCGAGGCGCGCCTCTCAAAAAGTGGCCAGCATCAGCTACTACGAAGCTTCTCTTCTCCCACATCGCCTCTTCTCAAACAACACCACTTTTCGTCAAGATTCACCACCCGCGCTCCTTTAGAAACAAAAACAAAACAGACTTTCCAGCTACTTCACCTTTCTTCCCCACTCTCTCCCCTCCGAGAAAGGTTGTAGCTTTTCTCTCTCCATTCTCTTTTAATCTTTCCCTTTTTCCGGTTTACTACACCAAGGTTTCCCTAACAATGGTATGTCCTCATTCTTCCCCCATTTCGATTTGCTCTTTGGTTGTTTCCCTGGTGACGCCACCGCTCAATCTTAAACAACGTTTTCGCAACACAAAGTTGAAGAGGAATCAAAAAGCTAACTGTTCTCCAAGCTCGACAAGCTCGTCGGTTTCGCCATGCTTGTGGCCGCCTCCGTCATCTTCCTCTACTACACCATCTGGACCCTCCTTATGGTAAGAATAAGCTCTCTTCCCATCCCATCTATACACCGAATCGAAGCCGATCGACTGCCAATCCACGCAATCATATTACGAATCATGCTAACTTAAAATCCTCAACAGCCCTTTGTTGACGGCGACCACCCCCTTCAGAACCTCTTCCTCCCTCGCGTCTGGGCCATCCGCATCCCCGTCATCCTCCTCCTCCTCGGCTCTGCCGTTGTCGGCTCCTTCGTCGGCATGGTCATGATTCGAAGCAACCAGAAGAAAGCCGCCAAGGCCAAGGCTGCTGCTAAGAAGAAGGCTTAAAGGGAAAAGGGGGGGAGAAAGTCATAATAACTTTATATGTATATGTACCCATCTATGTGCGAGAAATGAACAATCTGTCATCTATGCATGAGATAACCTGAAAGATTGTTAGAATTGGTCATAGCAATGAACAAGTAATAGTGGTCTGTCACAGTTAATGATATAAAAGAAGAGTAAAATACGAAGAGACGTCAGTTTGGGTATCTCGATTGGTGTCTATTCAATAATGAGGCGCTACATAAAGCTGCTAAACAGTAGAGACGCTACCTATAGAACAAAAAGGCAACTATGGAGCCATATAGGCAACGCATCCAATCCAGATAAAATCCCGAGCAGCGGGAGTGAGGGACTCGAAGAGTATAAATAAGCCATTCGTAAACCAATCCTCCAACAATATTGTTGAACTTTGCTCAAGGAGAGGAGAGTAGAAAAAAAGCCAAGCAAAACAATGAATCCAGTGTCAGAAGTTTGTCAAATTAGTAAAACCTAGTTTATACCCAAGAAACAGTAAAAAGAAGTCTTCTCGAGTCCCAAAATCCTGACAAGAGTTGAAGCTCAGTTGTCTGAAATTGCGAGACCGCCACTTATAAGCCAATTAGACTCTCTGGTCAGCAAAATCGAGAACTTCACAGTCATCCTCAAAGAATCCATCGCCATCGGGATCCCCTTGGTGAGCTCCGCGTCGTCTCCGTGTAGTAACGACGATTTGTTCAGAGTCGCCAAACTCCATAACACGCTCCATGGCCGACGGAGGAAGCGGTCGGTGGTCCTCTGGGTCGTCATATTCGTCCTCAAAGGAAGAAGGAAGCCCAAGATCCCGCTTGACGACAGAGATATCCTGTCCAAATGCCCACGCAGATGCATCGGCGCTGCTGCTTGGCGCATTTACATCGAGGTGCTGTCCATTCTTCGACTTCTTCTTCGAAGGCGCCTTGGCCTCCAAAGAAGAGTTTGCCAGAACTTCCGAAATTCCCTCGAGTTGGCTTCCATACGCAGGAGTGTATTCACAAAGGGTAACGCGCCTGTCGGTGTGGAAAGGCTGATATGGCGCGCTACACTCAATTTCTGCCTGGGGAATGGTCTCGGCCATAGTATGAAGTGTGTTGTTTGAAACCACATGTGGGCGACCCTTCAGTGTCAATGTTGTTCCGATATCCATTTCCGTGTCTGACAGGTCGAGATACTCTTCTTGAATGCCAGAGTCCAAGATTTGGCGGACTGCTGGAGCGACGTTATCGTCTGGCAGGAGTGGGAGTTGATAATCTGTATATCGATTCACACGTGAAACCCGCTGGCCACCAGATTGTCGTCGAGCCTTGTAAGGATATGTTCGTACAAGACCTCCGCCCAGGTTGAACAATGTTGCGCTCCGGCGGCCTCTAATCCAAACCACGCATGATGATGAAGGTAGCGAGGAGCTTGGAGGCAGAGAAAGCCGATTCTCTCCAGTGTGTCGTAGTTGACTGATGGCGGAGCCGGTCTTTCCAATCGAGCTAGTGATGCTCGCAGCAATCGCTCGCCCTCCCTGAGCTGCTGAATCCTTCAGGATGCTACCAGCAGTAGATGCACTATTGCCGCTCCCTTGGCGTGAACGCGTTACAAAGGGCATGGCTACTTGGTATGCAGCGCCAAAAGCACCGGACGCGAGAGAAACGGCGGAACTCGATGGCTCAGATGGCTCGGCGGCAGGCTTTGGGTTTACCTTGCGCCGACGTGGCGGTGGCCACATGAAAGCGCTGAAGGGCATATCTAGAAGATGAACGGTTCCTCTCTCCGTTACCATGGCCAGCCGCTCCCCTTGAGGCTCCATCCACACTACATCGATAATCCGGGCGACAGTCATGCGCGAGAACTGGGCGATTTGCCGAACCTGAGGGCCAGTGCTATCATGAGTAGCCATCGATGCCTGCAGAGGCGAGGAGTGTGTATGTTGAACACGAAACAGGTCCCATATGGTCTGCACATCTCCCTTGCTGCTTGCTGTGAACAGTGACAAGGAAGAGGGCGAGAATGACAGGAAACTGCATCCTAGAGGCGTTAGGAAAGTAGCCGAAGGGTGGATAGACGGAGACAACGCTAGAGAATCAACGTCCAAGATGGAGACAAGTCCCGAATCTTTGGTTGCCGCCGCCTGCCCAGACGTTCCATGTGTTGGAGGAAATGCACCACCGTCGGTCAGAGGGGAGCGTGTGCCATTCCACTGCTGAGGTGGTGACCAGGGCTGCTGTTGCTGGGACTGCGGGCTGGTTGCCCTATTCCAATACGAGTTCCATGCTTGCAGGCCTTGCTGGCCAACCCACTTCGCGCCCTGGATAAGTTCCTGTGTTGCCTCGCGCATGACCTTATTGACAACGCTGTCAGAAATGGGAAGATCCACGGTGGCAGTAACCGAAGGAAGGTGAGGAGGCGTCACGGATGTGATGCCAGCTCCTCTTCCCAAGATGGGAACTGGTAGATGAGCTCGAATAGCGATACTTGAAGATGGGGGTGCTGGGCAGTAGGCAATCTTCCGGCCGTTGAGAGCGAAAATGGCAGTTGGAGGGTTGGGTCGGCGGGTTGCGCCAAGGGAGTTCATCTTATCACTCTCCTCAGGTACGTCGCTTCCTCGCTGACCTTGCTGAATACAGGTCCATAGCTTGGCGGTGCAAGCAAACAAGTGTCCATTCTGTGCCTGTAGCAGCTGTGTGTATATCCAGCACTCACCGGTGGCGCCAGAGCATAGCGCAACCGTTCCAGCATCTGCCTTGATGGCAAAGGCTCCTGTGGGAAGCGGAGGTTGAAAGATTGGGCTAGTAATGGATACTTCTGCGCTGATGGGAATAGTCGGGGCTTGCAGAAGGACGTCGACTAGTTTATTCGTCTTGAGCGAGTATACTTCGACGGTAGTCTGATATGCTTCAATCACTTGGCCCTTCTGTGCATTGCGTGTAGAGAAAGCGTCGTGGTGAGCATAGGCAGACCGAGGGCTCGCCGCACCGTCCATTTTCTTCGCCGTGCTATCGTCTTCCTCTTCGTCCGGGGTCGCCGGGGATCGCCGGGGTAGTACGGGACCATGGACCACCAGTGCGACTAGAGGGTAGATGCCGTCCTTGTCTCCGCCGACAGTCCATGGAAGTATCTTGGCGTAATGAACTCCACCTCGCAGACCTTTGAGGCTGGCCATGGGCTCTAGCCCCCTCTTGCTAACACCGTAAACTTCCAAACCGCCCTGATATCCAGCCAAGACGACATTCTCAGAGCCAGTCGCGCTGTAAGGGCTTGGCAACTTGTCGAAACCAAAGTAGAGGCCCTGATCGCCCGGCTTCATACCGGACTGTGGCTTAATAGTGAGGTCCAGGTCTGAGACGCCGTAAAAGTGTGCCTGTGGTTGATGAGGAAGCGGAGGATGTGAGCCCATGCGAGAGTGGCCATGAGGGTACATGGCCGGAGAGTTGACAGAGCTCCGTCGGTGGTGCAGAGCAGTCGAAGAAGCCCTGGGCATGCTGTCCGGAGACACGAAATGGGGGTCCATTTGATAGCTGAGAGGCCGCTTCGAGTGGCTGGTGGGCGGAGAAGGAGATGCCGGCGAAGGCGTCATGAAAGCCCTCTGGGCTGACCAGCCATGGTGAAGATGGCTCGGGTCCTCATAGGAAGAGGGCTGCGTAGGAGGCGATTCGCTCGCCAGAGCGATGAGGTTGCTTGGAGAAGCAGCCATTCGATTTCTCGCCCAGTCGTGGATCATGCTTGGAGCTGTGCTTGCAGAAACCGAGGTAGTGGACAAGGCATCCAGTGAGGGCGACGGCTCAGGATTTTCATTGTCAGGCGCGGCCGAAGGTCTTATCTCGGGCGTGTTGATCGGAGGGGAAGAGGCGTTGGAAGTAGGAATGCTCTTGGAAGAGTCGTTTCCACTTTCGTCGCCGTCATTGACGGGTCTTCTATTTATCCACAAGAACAAAGGTCAGCGGCCATATTACATCCTCAGGCACACCGGCAAGTGCACAGCAAAAGGGTGAGTCACGCGGCCAAAGGCGAGCATGCGATGCGATGCGGCGCCATGGCTGTGAAGATGGGAATGGTTTAGCGGGAGGACTCACACGAACTTGCCGGCGGTTTGTTTGGTCACCGCCGCGGCAATGCCGCCGCTGTGCTTTGCATTTTTCCTGTCCTTCTTGGCTGCAGCAAAAACATAGTCAGTATCAAAAGCACTCCTTGGTATGTATGTCTGTCTGTCCATCTGTCTGTGGTGCTTTGCGTCGACTCGCCGCTCAAGGGATGGAGGAGATGCAAGTCTTATCGCAGTGTCGTCACTGCCGTGGTACAAGATAAGAGCTGCCTGAAGTTACTCACCCGGCATTCAACCTGTGTAAGGGGATTGGAGCAGATGTCCCGCTCCAAGAGCTGTTGCCTTTGCAGAACAACACAGGTTCCGGAAAGACCGCAGCTAAAACAAAACGGAAGAAATAAAAAGATGTAATGAATCGAAGGGCAAATGGATGTCGTTATTAATTCCGTCCCTTCAAGTAAACAGAGCTGGCGAAGAAGCTTCTCGTCGGATAGTAGATCGATGCGGTAGCTAGCGACAGCGACTACTGCTGCTAGGCAGAAGCTGTAGCGGGTAAACGAGATTTGAGGTACCGCTAGATAAGGGGCTTGGCCGCCTGAGGAACGAGGGGCAGTCGACGGCGACGAGGGGCTCGCGTCCAAGGTACTACTACGCAGGAATGGGTAGTAGTACGAAGAGATTATTGGCAAAAGATATACGGAAGATGCAAGATGCAGTAATACGCTGGTTCGTGCAACAAAAGAAACAACTGGTTTTCTAAGGCTGGTATAAGTGAAAAAGGCCGGTATGCAGGGAATGGCGCAGCCACAGGGTTCGTTTTTGGTTTTCGTGAGAATATGCGAAGTCTAATCGTTGATATAGGAAAAAGCAAGGACAAAGCAAATAGGTATCCGTGTAATAGAGACCGGGTATTATTCAGAGCAAGGCTGGTTCGTCAAAGAAAAAGAGACTGAAGTGCTGTTTGAGCTTGTATTTGTTCGAGATTTGTTTGTGTGTAGATGAATGTAAGTAAAAGAAGGATGATGAGAGAAGGGCCGCTGGTGTTCAAGAGGACCTTGGGGGTGGCAGCTTTGATGAGTCGAAGGCTGCCCGCCAATTACAGCATACCGCGCTGCGAGCTGGCGCGGTACGTGCAGGTACCTGCGCCTACTTTGTATGGCGACGGCCAGGGCGCTCTTGTCAGTGACTCGATAACGCGGGGGGCAGTAACCAGGTCCGCTGTACGGAGCAGCTGTTGGGGGGGCGTGCCTCTGCGAAGGGGGGGAGACGGGGGGCGTGGGCGCTCCCCGTTGCTCCGGGCTTGTACAGAGCGGTACCGGCCGGTACTCGTCCCGCACGTATCACAAGCCGCAGTGGTAGTGGCTCGCTCTCTGGTCCTGTGGTCAGCGGCCACAGGGGCAACAGCGCTCGCGACACGCTAATCTCAGCTAGGCGGGCCAGCAGTCGGAGGGTTTCTAGGGGCGTCCAGCAACTGAATGTGTCAAGTTCCAGCGCTTCCATGCCTATTCGTAATCCCATGGACAGCCCACGAACCAAGTCGCATGCACACAGAGCACATGTACTGCAGACTGCTGGGTGATGAGTAAGAGTCCCTAGGTACGAGGCACGGGCTAGTATCTGCTATCGCGGAGCCCTCCGTGCATGTACCAGAATGGACGGCTCTTACAAGCCTCATCTCGTGTCTTTGATTACCAGACACCACTTAATGTAGGTACACTCAAGTAAGCTGTGTTGTGGCTAACCTTACTTCGAGGAGGTACACGCCGGTACCTCCAGGAATCCGCCTATCACAGCGCTGTTACTGGCTGGCTGCCACGCGGTACAGTGCCTGTCGCTGACTGGCCCTGCGGCTTCGGGTTCTGGCGGCGCGTTTAGAACGAGATGCCAGCCGCTTTCCCCAACGGAAACCAAGAGGCGCCGCGCCGTCTACAGCGTGAATCGAGCAAGAAGCGTCACAGCCTGGCGTCTTGTTTTTCTATGATTGATGTGATTCCATAGCATAGCCGTATGTATGCACATATCGATTATTCCGTCTGTCCCGAGCAGAGTCGATGACAAAGGATTGAGGGATGATGTGCTGGTGTACTCAAGTTACGTAAGGACCTATAAGCTCTCTAGTACTAATGTACCGCGGTATAAGCTGTAGTGGTAGATCTCGAAGAAAGGGTACCAACTACGTAAGGTACCTGTCAACCGCCAGAGCATCGACGACAGCGTCGCTCTAGGCATGCCTCAGCCACCTCACCAGACCAGACCAGTGACCGGCTCCGGCGCGTCATCCCCCATCATCCGCCGTGCCAAAATGACGTCCCCGCCGAAAAGGGATGAGCTTCTACCCCGGCAAATGACTAAGAAACGGCGGCTCTCCTTTCCGCTCCTCTTCTTATCTGTTGCCGTGAGATTTCCCATTATCAGATGGGGGATAATGAGTGCTTTTGGTATCAGAAATGCATTCCTGGGTTCTAGATACAGGCTACAAGGCGTCCTGCACGCCGATAAGCTTCTCCTTTGTCCTTGCCGTTCACAGCCGCAAGGAGCAGGCTGCGTATCAGCATGCAATAGATTGGCACTGTTGCGCCACACTTTCTCACACCCCCTTCCTCCAGAGACTTGTACCGCTCTGTACATACGGTACGTCCATCCATGGCCCTGGAATGGGCATCGATAGAATCGCAGAGAAGAACATGGCTATTTTTATTACCTACTCGTCTCCTTTAAAGGGACTAAGATGAAGTTGCTACCACCTAGTATAGTATATTGGCACTATTACCTGGATAGTCGACTAGCCAGGAAATTAAAATGCTCCGTGACATGGTGTCAGGTGATAGGTGCCTCCTACGCCATGGACAAACCTCCCCGTGGCAAACAAACAAAACAAAGCCACCCATTTAGCCCCTTCTTCTCATTTCCCTTTCTTTTTCGACTCTGCCGCGTGTATCCAGAAAAACATAAATTGCTAGCACAGACGACATCTCGTACTGTACTGAGAGCGTAATGCAAGGGACAGTGACGCTGCCGCGGGATCGCCACTGGGGGTGTGTGTGTCTGGGGAAGCTCTAGACAGGTTCTGGACAACAAACACGCAGGAACACGGCAAAAGGGCGGCATCTAGAGCGGAAATGCCCCTCTTTGTCGTCTCATATCGTCATCTTCCATCATCGTTTTCAAAAATAGAGAGATTCACACGAGACCGCGGAACACTCCGTATCGAGCTCCCCCGGTATCGTATCGCCCTTGGGTTCTGATAAGCCCGCCGCCTATGTAGCTTCCCGATAACCAAAATTCTATGGGGGACTTCTTATCGGAGAGGCTTGCAGGCGTGGGTGGCTTCCTCAGACAGAAACGGCAAAGTAAAACGTCAGCGCGTTAAGTAAATATACTGTATGTAGCATAGGGAATAGTCCGGAGTGAAGTCTGTAACACTTGGAGCTATTTCTCACTTGAAACGCCCTTGGTGACATGAATAAAGCCTCTCGGAAGTCGTGGATCAACGCATACCTGGGCAATTAACGTCGCACGACTTATGCACTAAGTAGACTGAAGTAGGTGGGCAGTGCTAGCAGCAACTGGATATTACCTCACATATACGAGGAGGAGCGCATAACTCAGTATAAAACGCAGTATCACTACAACTTCATTCATTTCATGCAGCCCGCTATCTCAGCATATACACAGAATATGCGGCAAATTTCCACTCCTCGTTACCATCCTCGTTCTGTACCTTTCTCAAAGTCCCGTATCCCGCCCACGCAACGGTACTTGAGACGCCGTCCTTGGTCTTATATGACACGTCTCCGTGAAGCATCAGCTCGCACTCCCGCTTGCTGTCTGCTGATACAATGAACTGCCCGGGGAAGACCTTGTGAACTGTGTGGCTTCTCTCTTGTACCACTGACCACATTCCCTCGCGCATTGTGCGGATATCTGTTTGTTCCCGTCAGTAATTGGACGGAAATGTCTGGCTGTAGATGCATGCCAACGATCTATAAGAAAGAAAAGGGACAATAAGGGGGAAAAAAAAAGAAGGAAAAAAAAAAAAACTAACCCTCTCGCCCAGTCGCCTTCGCAGGCCCAACAGCTACACGCGCATCCTTTGTGAATTGATCAACCCACAGCTCATTCAAGTCCTGCTTGTCGGATATCCTGTAAAAGTTGGTGATGAAGGTCCGGATCTCGGGATCGGGAAGGCTATCGTGCGCCGGGTACAGGGGAATGTATTGCGCGCTGACTGAACCAGACATCTTTTCTTTTGTTTCTTCTAGGAACTTTGGGACAGATGAACAATTGATGCAGTATATTGATATGATGTGAATTTGATCAAGCTTAAAACGTCATTAATACCGGAGCTCTATATATCTTGGAATGGCTTCTTGTTGGTCTAGCTGAAAGAAATCTTGGTAATCCAGGCGGCTATGTCAGCACTGCGGAAGTGGCACCTTGGAACCCCGCCAGCCAGCTTTCACTCCGTCGGCGATATAAAAACAACAAGGTGCACACAGCATCACCGGCGGCGATAGAATCTTGGCTATACTGTATACGTTCTAGGATTTACCTGTATAATACTCTCATTTTTCGGTCCCTTACCCGCTTATGGTCCTCTTACAGCCGAAGTCGTCCGTATTCTGGCGGGAAGTTCCATAGTGTCGGCTACGGTTCCGGCGGATTTCCGGAAGCACATTTCTTTCTCCATTCATTGCAGCGCTAGAGTAATACAGGCAATCAATTGTCATTGTCATATACGAGCATCAATCATCACATATCCATTGTTTTAAAGAAGGTAAGGGAAATGAAAATCCCTTCGTCTTATATTCCGACGGCTGCTTGGAGTGGTACTTAACCGCCAGCGCTCCGCCCGCTTTGATATAGAGCTCCCTTGTATTCCGTCCCAAGTATATCGTATCCCAAAGTCCTCATAACACCATGCTTCAAATCATTGACAAGTAAAAATAAACCGTTAGAAAAGGGAAGGAGGATTAAAAAAAAGTTTATTTCTTCACCCCTCGGGCATTGATCTCCCCCTTCTCTCCAATATTGAGAAGTTTACGACAATCCGGGCAATACCACTTTGTCGTTCTCGCAGGGATTTCTGAAAGGCCTACGCATTCGAGATGGAACCACTCTTGTTTACAATTCTGCTGATTTGTCAGCGGGTCCGTTTCTCAGGCATGTATTTCCGCGGAGATGATCGCCACTGGTAGGGGAGAGAGGGTCATAGAGTATAGACTTACATCGACGTTGTCACACTGAATCATGGTACCAAAACTCACTCTGTTGCACAGGCAGTACCGTGGTTCGTTAGGATCAATGGGATTGCCCTCATCATCCACATCTTCCATCTCTTCCGTTACTTGGCCCTTGTCTTTTTTGGTCGCACGAGCCTTCTTCTTCGGCGCCGCTTTCCGCTTGCCAACGGCGCTGTTACCGCCGCTGCTAGTCGTACTCACAACACCGGGGGCTGGGCGCTTAGTGCGTTTGCTCGGCTGCTTAAGCTCAGGAACCGGCGTGTTGCGAGCCGTGCTGGCACGCCGAGATCGATCAACGGCCAACGACGGCTGCGGTTCTTGGCTGGCCGCCTTGCCTCGTGAGCCGGGCCGGCGAGGGAGCGACTCTGGGGCAGGCGTCAATCTGGGCGTGCCACCGCGTGATGACGATTGCTTGGTGGAGATTCCAGGCGCTGCCGATTGGTCTTGCGGCTGCTGAGGTGACGTGGACGCCGATAGTTGCTGTGATCGCTTAGCTGCCTCTCCTCGCGTCTCACGTTTACTCGCCTCTCGCCCGGGCAGCTCTCTAATCGTTGGCGGAGGAATTGGTGTGGTAGACACCCTTTGCTCCGTCTTGGGAAGGGGAACAGGGGTTTCAAACGGTGCCTTAACAGGCGCAGGAGTGGTGACGGTGACTGTTCCTGTGCCATTGACTGGATTAGGGCCTGGTGCTGGAGACGTAGCTGACCGAGTCGTGACGGAAGATTGTGGAGGAATTGGTATGGGGACGGGAGTCTCCGACTGGGGAACAACGCCAACTACCCCAGATGTCGCTGCAGCTGGGGGCGCAGAGTTGTCGGAGGAGGCCGAGCTGCTCTGGGGAATCATACCTGGCAGTGGCGGTGGGACCGGTGTCTCAGTCTTGGTGCGCTTTGCCGGCGGCCGCGATGACGATGGTGCTTCACCGCCTTCGATCACCACTGATGATGCTGCTGGTGTTCCTGCTGCCGCCGTATCGCCGTTGGTCTCCCCTTCAGCCTCTCTCTTGCGCTTAGATCTGGAATTGTTTCGCTGCTTTGGCTGTGACCCTGGGCTCTTAGCAGTCTCGGGTGTCATGCTAGAAGTCGAACTGCCGCCCAGGAACAGTTTAGCTGCCTGTTGCATCTTTCTAGCGGACTCTTCTGCTTCTTCCGCCGCAAGCTTCGCCAGCTGCTCCCTCTTGAGCTTTTTAGCCTCATTGAGTTTCATCCCTCTGTTGCTGGTGGGCACCTCGGAGGCTGCCAACGAGTCCACACTTATCGCACCCGCAGGCATTTGTCGAGTTCCAGATTCGTTGTCAATGATGGGTGTTGGTACCGTCGCTTCAAACACTGCACCTTCTTCCTCTGCCTTCTTCTTCGCCTCTCTATAGGCATCCGGTCCACGGCCCAAAGCTTTTAGTTCCCGTGCAATCATAGTCTCACTAGGTGTCCACGTAGCATTCTTCTTCATCCGTTTCCTCAGCTTAGCCAATTCGTACTGCGTTAACTGAAGCCATGGCGCGTCAGGGCTGCCGATAACGGCATTCTCTGGTGGAGGATTAAGCAGCGCAGCGGCATTAGCAGCTGCCGCTGCGCTCAAAGCGGGCGTAGCATATTGGCCGCGTGAAGAACGGCCTGAAGACTTTTGGCTCTTGTTGCTGACCAGCTTGATCCGTGGTGTCGAAGCTTGGATTCTGCGGTTCATTACTGGCGCTTCAGACTCTTCATCAGAGCTAATATCGCTATCATCGCTAAAAGTATCGTATTCAATTTCGTATGGCGCCAGAACCTCTCCAGGAACTGTAATTCGGGGCACTCGAGACCGTCGCACTTTCTGCCCGTCTTCTCCCGTAGCTCTGACCGTCAGCTTCGCTCTAGTCATTTGAGGAGATCTCGGCTCGGCAGGGGTCTGATCTTCTGTGGGATAGTTTTCCATCATCGTCTTAAGCTTAGACAAGAGCGCCGTCGCCTTGTTGTAATGACGATTCACATTCTCTGCCATCCTCATTGCCTCTGCGTGGGCAAAGATCCTCGAATCCAGCGCTTGGTTCAAATGTTCCGAGATATCAGCGCGCAGCTGCACCGGAGATGGGCGCTCATGTGTCGGCACGCCGGGGAGCTGCCCCCATAATGTCGTCAAGTCGTCGACCCTGTGCGATGCATCTGCATATCTCTCATCCAGTTTGCCGATCAACGTCAGGGAGCGAATCATGTCGGCAGGAAGGTATTCCGTGAAGTCGAGGAAATCGGTAACGGTCGTCTGCGCATCGGGGTCTGCGCGTGCCGTGAGAACACTGCTCACCGGCCCCATGGAAGGGCCTTCAGCAAGCTCAAAGGTCGCAGTCTTGGTCTTTGGAGAGACAACATCCTCATTGTCGATGTCGGCTTGGGGGACTTCGGGCTCAGCTGGAGTCGCCATGTTTGGCAGCGCAGCTTAGCAGCGGTATCGCGCGCCGCAGATTCCCAGCTGGCGCCGGGGCAGATCAAAGTTGTCAAGCTGATGATATTCGCACTCAAGGGCGTCCATTTGGAGGCGCCTTTTTTGGCCGAGGCGTGTCACGACTTGCTCAAACCGCGTTGGGGTGGCTAGCTTCGCTTTGGCCCCAATTTGGAGACTGGAGGCTCTGTGCTCAGGGAGAAAAGTGGCCGTGCGCCGCGACGTACCTTATTATGTAAACAGCCAGAGCCTATCACTGAGCTGGATGAGTCATCAGCCTCTTCCCGCTGGACCAGAGCTGTCTTTCAGCTGCTTCAGCTACAGCTTCTAGATTCAAGAAAACGGTCTAATAAATGCAAAACATTCACAATAGTATGTACTAAGATGCTGCATTGCGACTAACAGCGCGTTGGCTACGCCACTGTTAATCTACGAACTCCAGAGCCTTTCCAGCGGTTCGACATTCCTACTCGGGACCTGCCGCGGTCATCATCTGCAGTGACCTTGCATACCCGTGGGTCGGTAATATCGTTGCTGACGCGGCAATCTCAATAAGATCCTAGTTTGTGCGATCACCCTATTTTATCGAGATTTTTTTTTAATATGTTTTGCATATTAGAGAGATATTCTTCTCAAAAAAGCTATGCCTAGCAACTGGACTCTAAAAACTATTCCAAAATTGCGATAACAACCATACCAGCCATCTATCTATATTGCCCTTTATTTGGCTTTCGTCCCAAGTGGGTTCAGAGCTCTCTCTCATTTCAGAGCTGGGGAAAGACAAAAGTACTTCATACTGGATGCGAAATAGACGCATCCACCTGGATATTATTTATTTCCGTCCCTTCACCAATCCCAATCTGCTTCTGAGTCCCGCATCAGCTTGGCCCCCGCAATTTCTTCAGATTCTTCTGCAAGATAGGTGGAATCTGGCCCAATGAGCGTCAGTGAGCCGTACAGAACCAGCCGTCTGCATTTTCTATGGTTGTCAAGTCAGCTGTGGTGCCTTTGTGGCTTAATCTTGGCGCTTGGGAATCAATCTTACAGGAAGCCAATGACGATCAAGTTCCCCCAAATCTCGAGCTCTACCCCTTCCAGGGTGCCCTCAACCCTCAGCTTTCCATATCCGATGATCTTATCACTGTGTTGAATCTCTGTTAGCGACTGAATCATGTCTGCGCGCGCATATTCAGGTGGCTACTCACCCACAGGCCAGGTAGCCGTTTACCAAGATGTTGCCGTATGCCTTTATTTGCCCCCTTTTTTTAGACCAAGAGTCAGCTTTATTGATTATGTTATTTCTTTATTGATCCACACGCCCCTTCTCTCTTGCCCATTCAACCAGCGTGGCAACTTACTGGCAGCTTATCTCCCCCCTTGCGGTGATATTGCCGTAGGCATCGATATTTCCTCTGACGGAAATGTTTCCCTGGAGGTTGACGCCGCGCCCTGACTCTATTGAGCCAGTTACCTCAAGCGGGCCTTGGGCATCAATCTCTTCATCGCTCTTCATACTCCTGCATCTCTTGAGGTTTCTGGACGCCGTGTATCCTGACGTTGATCCAGAAGCATAGTACTCAGACATGGCCGTAAAAGGACAACTGAATAATCCCCCTTCAGAGCAAGGCACGAAAGGGTTATACAACGTGAAGAGTAATCTTTAGTGTAGGGGTCTTGGAGGCTTAGTGCTCACACTCCTTGTCTGGCAATAGCCGAATAGAATCTGTCAATGATGGGTGTTTTGACAATTACGGCAGTTGGAAGGCCAGATCGTGGGCATCTTATACGCTCAAGTCAGATAGGGTGTAACTGGTGTTCGACGAGGCTCCCGTGCCGGAATGTGGATGTTACTTCTCCCGGACGCTGGGTGAACGAAGCAGTGAACGCAGCCTTTGAGGATAAAGCAGCCCGAAGCAGTCAGAAGATCCAAGGCTGTTGTGATGTGTCTCCGCCGTCGCCTGATGCACCCCTGCAGCACCAGTCATATCTATTCAGCTCACCGTTTTGGATGAACAGCTGAACAGGTGAGTGACGATTCCTGCCTTGTTCGCCGTCTTGTGTCTCTCGTCTGTCTCTCCGCCTTACGACGCCCTTGTCATAAGAGAGCTCGATATGACGCGGGCTGCACGAACGGTGTGTCTGCTCACCCTCCCCCAGCTCGATAGCGTCTTTGAATCAAACAGCGTGGTAATATTGGACGGCCAGGTAGGGCGTTCACAAAGCAATTATTGGAATCCTCAGGATAGTCGGACTCCGCAGGAGGGGTGGCCTAGGAAGAGGAGGCGGTTGCAGAGTGAACGGTGGAGAAAAGACGAAGGAATCAGAGCCTGCGAATCTGGCAAGGTCTTCGGTGCTTGGTGTAAGTGACGGGGTTGCTGCCACGGGGACGAACACCCAGCAAGAGGTGGCATGCGGTTCTGTTGAATCCTTAAGCCAAGATCCTCGCCTGGTCTTTTTATGGAGCCCGTCTAACGGGTATACGGAGTAATACGTGCTAATCTCGGTCCCCAGTGCAACTTTTTTTTCCTCCTCCTCCTCTTCTCTCGTTTCCCCTCTCCATATTGACTAACAAATAAAAACCCCTCAATCCCTGCTCCATGTTGTCGATTTTCCCCCTCTCTCTCTGAGACAGAGAGCAAAGGGACCACATAGACTGCGGGCCCTTTTCAAGCTTATGGGCTAAGCAATGGTTGAGCGATCTCATCAGGGCTTTGGCTTTGGGGGAGAGGCACACTAGCAGGCCGGGCTACGTCTCCATCGAGATGCCAACTATTAGCGGTGCTACACAACGTGGTAGGCTGCTCGCATGGTCAGAACCTGAACTTCGGGTTCTTGCCCCCTCCCCCCCTTCGTCGAGCTTAGCCCTACCAGGTTCAGCGATCAATCTTGCTTGTCTGTTCCCATTTTTTCAGCCTTCTCACACGTGCAATATATGCAGCGGCCATGCAGCCCGACCCCATGCAAAGCTGGATCTGTGCTAGTTTCAGCTCTGGCCTAATATAGAAGCAAAGTTAGCCTATTTGGGGGCCGTTTTCTCGGGGGTGCGTCACTGGCTAGGCGGACAATCACCTTGCTTCTCGGTGACCCAGTTAACACATCCCGCAAACCCGGTCTGCCTCTCCCGGGCTGTCATAAGCCAGAGCTGGGCGCGTTGCAGCCTCATCAATCACCGATGGGCTCCCTTCTGCGCTCTGCGTGACCCCGCCGAAAACCGATGATGATGGCATTAATAATGCCAATAGATGTCCGTATCGTGTTATTATCGCGTTATTCCCCGTGAGGCTGAGAAAGAACGAGAAAGAAGAACAGAGAGAGAGAGAAAGTAACTAGAGTACTTTGTAACCCGTCGAGCTATGCGATATACTTGCCGTGCCGCGGTTGACGCTATCTAGGGTTGGCTCATACGCCGTAATTCGATACGGATACGTATAGGTAATATATACAGTCCCGGGATCGGCATTCCATCCGCCTTGCCGGCTGCTTACACCTACGATGTAGCATCTCTTGTCTCAGTTGCAGATACGACCTCTCAGTCTGAATCACCCACTACTGTCAACGGACGAAGCTCCATGGGTATTAGCCCCATTCTCAGGCAAGGCGTTCAAGACAAAAAAATGAGGGGGCGATTATTTAGCTAGCCGTTGCCCTTCTTTGTTTCCTTTAGCCGGAGCGCACTCCGAAGAAGAATAGGAATAGCTGGATGGTCTCTTCTCACGCGATCTCTATTAATACCGTATATGCATATGCAAGTGTCGCCGGCTTACTCACTTACCACACTCATTCACGCACTCTAGGTACATGTAGTCATACATCATCACATTCTCGCTACCTAAAAAATGACCAAATAAGATGATTGATTTTATCATAATTTTTTTTTATTCTTGACTATCTTACCCTCCTCCAATATCCTGCATTGTTTGCGTCATTCATCCTCATCCGCTGCAGTCTGCAGTTGCCTATAGGCTTTTGCTTTTTCTCATCCTTTCATGCCCAGCCTACCTGGACAAACAATATACATCACATACCACATGACCTCACTTACTACCCTGAACCTAGCTTGACTCCCCCAATGCTACACCAAAAACAAAACGAAAAAAAGCAAAGAAAATACATACAGTAATAACCAAAAATCCGATAGCGCGTTTCACCGATTATCCCATGTAAATACCAGAAAGGAAAAAGTACAAGAAAAAAGTGAAAAGAAAAGAAAAGAAAAAAGGCAAAAAGCAAAAAAAGCAAAGAAAACCATTTCCCAAATACACCACCTAGGCAAAAAAAAGGAGGTGGTACAGTACTAATACAAAATTAGACAACTCAAAGGGGCAAAAAGGTAAAGACATAAACAAACGTTGCCTACATCTTACCAGTCTGCCTAGCACCTCCAGCTACCCAAGATTCTGCCTACCAAGTCTCATTGCAGAGGGGTTTATAACCTGTTTAATCGCGACCCACGAATCCCAGCCCTAGGCCTGTGCATAGAGCCGCAAACACCCACACGGCGGCATATGCAGCAGCCCCGGTCTGCTCAACGCCAGGGATGGTCATGGCGCAAGAGAGGTACGTGTTGACTCCCGTGACCAGTAGAGTCACCGTTGTGCGTAGAATGGCAACCTTGGCCTTGGTGGTATAGCCAAAAAAGTTCCACCACACAGTTTCTCCAAGACTGGCCTCGACGGGGTCAAAGTTGGTGACGCGCTCGTCTTCCTTTGTCTTGCCAGCTGTGGCAAACGGCGGGAAGATGAAGGTGCTTGCAGCGGCGCCGAAAAGCAGCGTCACGGGCAGCACGGTAGCGTAAGACGCCGCGTGCGCAGGCTCGACGCTGTGGATGCCTGCGAAGTGCAGGACAAAGATCTTAGGCAGCAGGAATCGCAGCGACAGAACCAGGATGACGGTGTATATGCTCGTCGAGAGGCCCGTGGTGAGCAGTTGCTGAGGGAAGCCGATGAGCTCGCGGTTAGGCAGCTTTGAAGATGGCTTGTGGACAGCCGAAAAAGGACGCAAAAGAGAAAAGGGGACCGATGCAGAGACAACGTCTACGGCAAGGGCAGCAATGGCTGTTTTCGGACTGAGATCGTAAAATGCATACAAGAGGTAGATCTAGACGACCACACATCAGCACGGTTCCCAGCGTAGCAGGAGAGAGTAGAGGATGCCAAGTAATTGTACATACCGCCGGTCCATGGGACAGGAAATCCATCATCGCAACGTCCAAACCGTCCAGTCCGCTGAACCAGCTCAGCGCAAGCTCGAATCTGAGCGGCCACCATTGTTAGCATAGGAAAGGAGAAGGAATATCCAACAGCAGCATAAAACTTACACTCTCCAGCCAGCAAGAATATAGATCTCCTCTGGCGTCTCCTGGCTTCGGCTCACAGTCGCCAATTCCCCGTTCGTCAGTTCAGCCACCACGCTGTATCCGAGACTCGCCGTGATGAAGCTGATACCTGCCACGATTGGGAACACCACCAACGATGAGATCCCACCCGAGCGCGCCGCCTTTGAGGGGACTTCTTCCTCTCCATCCTTGGCAGGAGTAGCGGCAACGACATCATCAGCGCCACCGCGACGCTTCGGCGTTGTCTTTCCGACAGCCTTGCTGTCTCTTGGCTTCTCTGGTGTGACTGTATTATCAATCACATCTTCCGCACCTTCATTGCCTTGCGCTGCTCGCGTAGCCTCGCCTCTGGGCGCTCGCCGTAATGACGGCATCTTTTGTTCTGCTAAAGATAAGGGAAGGGTCGTGGTGGTAGTAGTAGTAGAAAGCTATCCCGGCTTAGTGGCCGAGCGTTATTCCGAAAGAGGCGCGCGTCTTCCCAAGATTGACTAGGTCTGCTGAGCAAATTGTCGCAGTTATAGCGGGAAATTTGTCGCGGATCGATGGTAAATGCTGCAAACAAGAACACTTTGTGTGTTTGTTGAGAGAGGGTTCGGAAGCTCTGCCCGCGCGCCCGGCAGCTGTGGGGAAACGTGACGTTAAGGTCGCTGGGGAAACAAACCTTCGACGGCCAGGTCCCCGCAATTTCTGGATGGAGCTCTCATCCCAGCTAGAGCTCAATTTCTTCGCTGCTAGGGTCTACATCAAAATTTTCTTTCCACATCATTCACCGTCAGGGTCGAGAAATTCCATTCTCACCATGGCCGCTGCTGAATTGAATTGCATGGCAATCACCGGTTATCTGTTGCTTGTTGGCTAGATTTGGTCTACCTTTAGCAGTCTCTCAAGAAAACAGAAATTATGCATTAACATTGTCACTGTGCACGTGTGCTTCCTGTACCATGGCATTGACTTCTGTGATGGTGATGTCTTTTTTTTTTATTATCTTTTTTAAACGTCATGTTTTTATTCAGAATTTATTCGAGTGTACGCTCGACGCCTCGTTGAACCCTCACTTTAACCTCGTGGAGAAGCAATCTCATTCCAGACATTCAGCACACAGCTCGCGTCCAGACAGGCCCTCCACTCCTTGGTGCTGAAGATTCGACAGCGGAGCAGAACCACCCCCAATACAGTTCCATCGAGTATATCGTTGTACAAAAGAAAGGTCGCGCCGATTTCCTTCCCATAGGTGATATCCATAATTCATTCCAGAGCAATCCTAATCCAGGCGTCACATTAATATATATAAACAAAAAAAGCGTTAACAATTCGAGGTCCCAAGAGAATTGCTCCTTCCCATATCCAATAAGTTACTCCTCCATGCGGCCAAAAACTCCGTCGTCATCTTCGTCGCTGCGGGCGCGAGACCGCATGTCAAAATCGTCTTCGCTATCCTCCATCTTGACGTCTTCGCTTCCGCGACGCATCTCGCCACGAGTGAAGCTTTCCGGCTGTCTGCTGGGGTAGCTGTTGATGAAGCCGGTGCTCACAAAGGATGCAGCTTGGTCCAGGAATTGGGCTGGGACGGGGGGTACAGGTGGTGCGTCCTCAGCAAGTGTTGTTACAGCGTTTCGCGAGCCATTGTTGCTGCCAAAGCTGCAGCTCAACAACTCGACAGCGGCTGCCAGCTCATGATCGTCCTCGCCAATCATGGCATCCGGCCGCACATCGATGCTACCACTGCGACCATGGTCGAATCCGTTGATGTTGGGAATGCTGCCGCGAAGGAGAGAGTTCTGCGGCTGCGGAGATTGGAAGCTTCGGGAGAATACGCTGCCAGAGCTAAAGCGCTTCTCACGATATGCGGTGGTATCAAAAGTAGGGACATCTTCGGCAGTCGGCGGTGGGGTAGTATCGGCGGAACTCCGACCATCAGCCTGCTCCGAGTAGCCTGAGGCAGCGGGCGATGCCGTCTCTGGCTCGCTCGCAAAGTCTCTGGCAGAGTCTGGAGGGGTGACCGATCTCTCGTCAGGATTGCCGTTCATAGCTACCAAAACAGACGCTGCTTCCAGCAGTTGTACCTGTTGGTGCTTTGAGATGAGCAACTTGGAGGTGTAGGACCACTCAGGAGTGTGTTCCCATCTAGCCAACGAGTCAACAAATGAAACCCAAACTACACACATGTTTGCCAACGGAAAGAAGGGGAGGCAGGGGATGGGAGTGAAAGGGAAGCCAAAGGGAAGCCGGAGATGAGAGGTACGACGACGCTGCACCCAAAATCTAGGCAAGTACACATATCACAAGGCATAGAGGGGAGGGAGACCAACAGGTGCTTCGTCAAACAGCTGCTGTGCTTGTAGCCTTTGCCGCAAGTTTCGCAGCGAACTTCTACGCGGTTGCTCTTCTTGCCATCCTTGGTAAGAGGTTGGCCGTCACTGGCTCGCCTTATGCGGGTTTGGTCGAATTTGGCGGCTGCCTCATCGCCCGAAAGCTCGTTGGAATCGTCGTCGATGGCGCTCTCCTGGGCTTCTCGCTTCGCATCCAGCAGCGCCGATTTGTTGGGCAGGCTGGCGGGTGGTGAGGGTAGGCTGTCAATCAGGCCAGCCCGGACGGTGGTGTGCTTGGTGATTGTGTTCCGCCTTCCCCCGCTTGTAATCGGAATAGCGCCGCCCTGCTCACTCTCTCGAATCGCGGCGGCCAGAGCAGCGACATTGGCGCCCGGAGTGGTGATTGATTTTCGGCGAGTTATTCGGTGTGTCGGATTGAGAGCACCGGCGAGGAGGGAGTGCGAGTGCGAGTTGGTTCGGGCGTGGGACTGGCGGCCGGTGAGGGCCGAGGATGCGGAGCTCGACATGGGAGAACGCTGGTGCGTCAATGGCCTCGTGGAAGGCTGCATCTCCTGCGGACGGACAACGATGTCAGCAAAAAGTGAAGCCTCGCCAGCGCCGGGACAAGCCAGATCAGCGGCTCCAAGCCGGACAACGGAATCATCTCATACTTTTGAGGAGGCCATTGCCAAGTGGGCTTGAAGGGTTGAGGGACGAACGAAGGACGCTGGACCGTTGCGGGCTCAGCAGCAACGCTCTTGATCGTAGATGATGTCCAGCACAGAGAGAGTCAAGCTTGACCAGCTGATTAGGTTATTTATTATCGGTATCCAGCGCGTGTAGGTGTTGAGGTGAGAGAAAAAAAAAGTTCAGGGAAAAAAAAAGCCCAGGATCTTGGTGCAAGTAGTGAGAACGAGAAATAATTATTTTGGGAGGAGCAATACGGCGCCATGGCAAGGGAGTGTGTGTGAGTGTGTGTAGATGCGGCACGGCGGGGGCGCGTGTATTAGCACTGGCATTAGCAGGAGTAGCAGTACTTGTACGGAGGAGGACAAGCCCAGGTATGAGTATCAGCGGTACCTGGTACGGAGTACATCAGGAGCGATGAGAATACGGAGTACGGAGCAGGTACCGCGCACGCCACCTGAAGGAGGTCGGTACGGCGATGCGCTCGCTGCTGCGAAAACAAAGTACAGAGTACGAGGAATGATACATGAGACAAGGCACGGTACTGAGCACAGACAGAGTAAATAAAGGGACACATTTCATTCATTCATTTCAGCAGCGCGCTCGCTCTCCTTGTTCTCTCTTCTCTCGTCTGCTGTAATTGCAATCAATCAGAGTACCCCCTCCGGTACTCTGCGTGTACCTCGCCGGACTTCAGTCAGGAGAGCCAAAGCAAGGCACCGCACCGCACCGACGGCCGGGCCCAGTTTGTTCTGCACCACACTGTGACCGTTATTGCCTGTGCAAACCGCCCAAACGTTCAGCCCGTGGGGCGCAGCATCAAATGGCTGGTGAGGGCCACCGCAGCCCAGGCAGGCACCTTGAGCGCCGGGCCTGGTTGGCCGTGCTTCCAGTGGCTTCCACAGCGATGGGTCGCCTCTCCATTTTATTCCATTTTTTTGTTCCTCTCGTCTCCTACCAGTGCCAGCACTTGTGTCTTTGTTCGTGCAAGTCGCAGTCGCGCGCGCCCGAAGGTGGGGTGTAGCCAAGTTCTGACTGGGCTATTGGCCCGCTGACCCGGGTTGATCACCAGGTCGAATGGAGAGGCCGTAAAGGGGGATGCTGGAGGCATCTGAAGGAGTAATTGGAGGGCTGTGGCCAGAAAGGGGGGCGTGCAGCGATAAAAGCACAGTAAGAGTAAGGCCTGAATCCCATCTCAGCGCTGGCTATTGGCATTTTACTTGGCACTCTGCACGCTAAAGAGGCCTGGTACAGTGCCGATATGCTGAGGGCTGGCTGGATGCAATATGTAGGAGGCCTGTAATTGTCGCTACCAGTAATTTCCATCTGCCATCTCCCCATTGCCTGCACTATCTTTGATGAGATACGATACCTGCCGCCGCTATACAAAGGAGACACGCAGCCAGCAATGTACTGGTACGTGCAGGGAGGGCCAGCACTAACGAAACCTGGCCTCCCTAATACGGAGCACCAGCCAGCTCATCAGCGTGGGAGCCGAGTGGATTGTTTGGGCTTACGTACTGATACGTCCTAAAGTGCTCTGGGACGCTGATGGTGCCAGCCAGCGTGTCTCCCTGTCATGTCATGTCAAGCCCTATCATGCTCCCTTGTTCACTGTATCAACCCCCGTAAAAACTCCGTAAAGGGATGAGAGTTTGCCTCCTATCAACCCATGGCTGAGCGTAGAAATTCTGGAACAAAAGTTGGGTTGGGGGAGTTGGATGGATTGATATGATCTAGTACATGGCTTCCGACAAGATACCTGCTCTTGCACGCAAAATCGGTGGACAGACTGTGTACTTGAATACGCCTCTACGTCGGATGCTACACCAGACTTAATGCCAGATGGCCACTGCAATTGGCGCTAGAATTGCGAACTACACTGCTAATTACACAGTAGTATTTCTATAGCAGCGAACCGGTCCTTACTCATCCGCCATTAGTGCTACGCGTTGGGACTCACATGACGAACGCCAGGCCGTTCCTCGCACGGAGGCACCTGATTCAGTCAGGGAGGGGGGTAGGCTGACGAAGGAACGACGTTGAAATGAAATGGCGACTTGGGATTACAGACGAGTACGACTTATTCCAAAGAACCGCCATCCCGATCGCGGGTTAGTGCAAGGAAAAGGGCATGTAGCACAGCAGCAATTTACTCCGCAGTATCTCGTGCCCGGGCAGAAGCAAACAGCAGTAATACCTAATCAATATTACCTCTTCGGCGCATGAGCTGTTGTGATTCCAGTCCAGCGAGCGGCGAATAATAATCATTGACGCTGCAAACTGGTTCGATTGGCGAAAATGCATGGTGAAATTAATTGCATTGAAGAGGGGGCAATTGGCCTTTCTCTTTTTATCGTATGTACTTTTTGTACTTGCAATCAATTGCTCACGCCCCTCCGATGCAGGCGACACGAGGGGTGAGTAATTCAGCTGAAGGAAAAAAGAGGAATTGAAGAAAAATCGCTATCACTTTTCAGCCCCCTCGCTTGTAATATCGGCAAGGTTCATGGGTCAAAACTAAGACAATAGATGCGTGCTTGGGGCATTGGCGTTGACAACATTGACTTTGGCAATTGGCAATTGATAAGAGCCCCAGCCCTATCCCCACGAAACCGGAGCCTGGCATGACTGCGAATGGCACGACTACGCCAAAGTGCACCGCAACTGAATCGCTCTATCGTCGATAACTGCGCCGGCCTCGATTCTCGCCAAGCCGAAGTGGATCAACTTCTCTCCGAGGCCCCGTTTCCACCCCCGCAACGTGACTCCGCCAGGCCTCACTTTCCGTGTATTTGCAGAGCTAAAAAGCTATCCGTCGATCTGCTAACAAGCCCATCTCATCTCGCTATTTTACGCCTGCTATCTCGAGGGGCAAATTAGACGAGGAAACAGAGGCACAGGACGGGGCTCTGGCTTTGCGGCCGAATGCGGCTTGGATGAGGGGTTCCCGAAGCGGGGGAAGGGGGGGGGGGGGGGGGGGGGGGTAAATTAATTTGAAACCAACAAAAATTAAAAGAGAGAGTTTGAAAACAAAACGGTCAGTCTCCCGCCACAAA